>NW_026453197.1:18750000-19375000 GCF_025200985.1 Drosophila gunungcola
CATTTTAATATTTTGTTAGGTAACACTTAGGCGACTAATCAAATTTTCACTTAAAGTAGTTTTATTTTATTTAGGGGAGCAAAAATGATTAAAAAACACTTAAAACACTCCCATTTCCTTTCAGCCCACAACAAACCCGATTGCGAGCGTTAAGGAGGATGGCATCTACGAGATTGAGGTGATCATCGCAGTGGGGCCAGTCGCCCAGTTCACTGCCGTGGTTCACCTCCAATTCCTGGGACCACACGGCTATATCTCGGCCATAGATTGGCCATTTCTGCCGGTATGTGAATGAGTTGTTCCAAAATGTTCACATTGTTTATACTAAATGTTTTGTTTTTGCCTTTACAGTTCTATTTAATCATGTGTATTGTTTATGTGATATTTGGCATCATTTGGCTGTTTGTTTCCTTCGCCCAATGGCGGGATCTGCTGAGAATTCAGTTCTGGATTGGTGGCGTCATTCTGTTGGGCATGCTTGAAAAGGCCTTCTTCTATGCCGAGTATCAAACGCTGACAAACAAAGGAGTTGCCGTGCAGCATGCCGAACTAGTTGCCGAATTTGTGTCCTGTGCTAAGCGCACGCTGGCCAGGATGCTGGTCATCATCATGAGTCTCGGCTTTGGAATTGTCAAGTAAGTGGAGCAATCAACATATGTATCAACAAAAACTCGTTCCTAGTAAATTAATTCAAATAATTATAATAGTTGATAATGAACGACTAGCTAGCGATAGCTGTCGACTTAATTTTGTAAGCCAGTGTTATAGTAGTAGCACCAAGTCATCACCTTTTCTAGAGCATATAGCCTAAGGAAAAATAGGGAAACTACAGGTTATATAATATTATAGTGTTCACAGTCATATTTCTTAATCTTTTTCAGACCCCGATTGGGACCTATGTTGCATCGGGTGGTGGGCATTGGAACCCTCTACTTTGTGCTGGCCTGCGTGGAGAGCTATTTGCGTATCACCAATGTGAAGACCGATCGCAGTGAGCTGCTGGTGGCCAGCATACCTTTGGCTGTTCTAGATACGGGAATCTGCTGGTGGATCTTTACCTCCCTGGTGCAAACCACTCGCACACTCAGACTAAGGAGGTGACTAAGTCAATAGTTTATACTCTATTCTCATTGCTCTAACGTATATACATATTTCAGGAACATGGTCAAGCTGTCGCTGTATAGGCACTTTACCAACACGCTGATCTTTGCTGTTATCGCTTCCGTAATCTTCATGCTTTTTGCCTTGCGTTTGCGTAGGATCGAAAACTGTACGCCTGTGAGTTGACTATGGATGAATGGAGCTGCGAGCTTAGTTTTAATGATTTCACGCTTCACTTAGGGCTGGCGTGACATTTGGATCGATACTGGCTTCTGGCACATTCTGTTTTCGGTGCTGCTGCTGGTGATTATGATACTAT
The DNA here is from genome assembly GCF_025200985.1 of Drosophila gunungcola. Classification (NCBI taxonomy): domain Eukaryota; kingdom Metazoa; phylum Arthropoda; class Insecta; order Diptera; family Drosophilidae; genus Drosophila; species Drosophila gunungcola. The sequence goes on from NW_026453197.1 coordinate 18,751,421, forward strand.
GGCGACCCACGAATAACAATCAGCGCTATGCTTTCACACCATTGCTGGATAATCCAGAGGATGAAGACGATGAGGGTATGGCTAGAGATGGAAAGTAACCTGTAAACTTAAACTAATTGAGACCTATTTAACAGACGAAGAGGATCAGTTTGTGGCCGATGCGTATGGTGTGAAAATGCGCGGCCAAAATGGAACGCCAAAGACGTCGACCAACTCGCGAAATGCCACGAACAACGAGGAGGATGACCTGCGCTGGGTGGAGGAGAACATACCCTCCTCGATGGGGGATTCGGCCTTGCCTATCCTAGACTCGGACGAGGAAATCATCAACACCAAGTTTGAGGTTTCGAAAATGCAATAAGCTGTGACATTCGCTGGACCGAAGAGACTTTCTACGCATATTTTTGCACATTCACACATCTGCGTGTCACCATCGCCAGCAGCAAAGCTATGTATTTTTTATTTCTATTCGCCATCGAGGAGAGGGAAGCTTTACTGCTGCTGGACGGAAAATTGCCGCGCTGCGCTGACATAGACACAGATCTTCCAATTTTTCGAGACACAGTGTTTGTCCGGCCACGCCTTCTGAGAACCCGTGTAAAATATTGTATGTACTTGTAGTTCCTTCTACGCGCACGTCCTCCCTCCTCTAAATAAACCTAACTTATTTATAACACCTAGCCTAAGTTGTAGATAAAACTACGCGACGAACCGTAACGCTTAATTTATAAACTTCGACTTCGATTCTATTGTTGATCCCATAAGTACACTTGCATATTTGTGTATGAGCGAGTAAACTGTTGTCGCCTCATTGTATATAGTTGGTAACACACACAAGAAAAGAAAAAAAAAACAACAGAAACTATCTATATAAATGTATGAGTATTATGTAATAACTATGATAAAAAGCGAAAAATCTTTAACTTGAACTATTTGCTGATAACTAAAATGATTAAAAAGTAATTGTCTAAGTAAGCACACAATCACTGGCGTCACACACACACCTCAACGTATTTAAATATATTTTTAATCAAAACGGTTTAAGATTTTCATAAATAAATGCAATCGTATCTTAAAGGTAGTCATGAACCAATATACTTATCTTGTTGTTTGATTTGTCAAGACAAGTTTTTCCCATTAAACAAGATAAAAGAGTTCGTATCTTATCTTCTACAGAAAGCTAAATATGTGTTATTCCCCCCCCCCCCCCCCCCCCCCAATTAAAACAGCTAAAGTTATAATTCAATATTTATTAGTTTTCTCTTTGTATAAAATTTCTCTTTTGCCTTCCAAATTTTTTGTTTAAAAAAAAATATTAAGTAAGAGAGAAGGTAATGTGCATTTCCTCAGATAATACAATCATAAAGCGATTTCAGTTAATATTATGTTTGCTTCGAGCTCTTACTGGTTAGAGTACACAAACATACACACGCAATACAAAAAGTCACAATTAAGAAACACAATATATTTTATTCGCGGAGAAATTAAGAATATGAAACTGAAATGCCTCGACTTCGGTTATTACAAATAAGATACAAATACTTATGGATACTGTCTTGACGGGCGGCGAAGTTGGCATTTTTGGCTGAACTATTTTTTGGATGTTAAGCGCGACTCTAGATTAGCAACAATGTGTGTGTGGGGGACAAATTTACATTAATATTGTTTTTTGTTGTGGTGTAACAATTTTCTTTACTCTTGGTAACAAATTTACTGCCTAGAAATGCGTAATTAATATTTGAAGTCTGCTTTTTTTGTGCACCAGGCTAGGAGGTGTAATTCTCTATATACTCTATGAAAAAGAGTGTGAAATAGTAGGGAATTGATTTGAATATTATGGAAATGATATATATTCCATTTAGATAATATTACAATTCACTTGGTATTTAACACTTTTAAGGAGACAGTCTTGCATAGAAGGACACCGCCGTAGCCTGGTGGTAAATTTATGTGGTTTATTCAGCCCTCAGCCTCTCCAGTTGCTCAGTTTGAATCGGGCTTGACATTGCGCCGCAGGATGGCCGCTGCCAGGTCCTGTTTCATGGCCGCTTGCTGGCGTTGATCTGCCAGCGACTGTGTGCTCCGCAGCCCGTTGACAATGTCCTTGGTCTTGCCAAAGTAGATCTCGTTCAGCGTGTTCCTGATCTTGTTCTCCATCTCCTCGACCATCTTGCCAATGTTGGCTATGTGCGGCGACGACTCACTGACATTGGCGTCCTGTTCCTGCTGCCGCGTGAGGCTGCCGCCCAAGTTCATGGTGCCCGAACCCTGTTTGTGGGTCTGCAGCCACAACATGGCCGTCGACGTTAGCTTGTAGTGGGCCGTTCGGCCAGTGGTTTTCTCCTGCACCTCCACCACATGTATGGAATCCCAGCAGCCCCGGATCATCTTGCTGCCATCTCCCGCCTTCTTGATCAGTATAACAGCGGCAAATCCATGATCCAGATCCCATAGATACACGGAGGACACGCCACCCTCGTAGTACATATCCCTGTACTGATCAAACGCATAGTTGGCCTCGATTTCCAGTTTTCTCAGACGCTCCGAGGGCATTTGGCCATCCTCCAGCGGCGGATAGTAGGAGTTCGACCAGGGCGATCTATACGAATCACCATCCCTATTGTAGTCACACAGCAGGTAATCCTTGCCGTGCTCCTTATCCTTGGCTATCTTAAGTGGTTGATCCACGGAGGAGAGCAAATCCTCGCAGAGATCGGGTGCCAAGTCAATCAGATCAATCAGGTTCTTCTCGATTTGCTGGGGCGGCAGTCGTCGCATCAGATCCAGCGCACAATCCATTTGCATTTCCGACTGAAAAGAGTTAGTGGCAATAGATAGCTTTTAAAATTGAGTCACTGTGCAGCGGCGATAAGAAAAGTGACTAAAAAGTCCCTGAGTTTCGGAATGCCACCCGGCAATATTGGACTACCATATATGGGCATAATTTTCAGGTCACCGCCCTTTGCAAATTCATTTCTTTGTTAAGTTCTAAACACAACAAAAGCAATAATTCATTAAGAAATGGGCGGTAGCCACCTAAATCCACCGCTTGTTGGCCCTGTTTTTTTCACTTCTTACCATTTAACACAACTATTACTCACCATTTTGATACTTTTTTGCTTTCCTTTGATCAAGTGTACACTTCTCTTAGCTCAACTTTAAGTTCGTGGGGACACGGCCGATCTTAAATTTAGCTAGGATAATACGTTTTTATTGCAAGTAATTGCACTAAATTGACACTTTTCTTTATTATTAAGATTGGATTTTATATATTTTTGCTGTGGTGGTCGGGTGTGACCAGTTACGCGAAAATACTTAACAATAACTTGTATGTATTATTAAAATACCGTCATATATCCGAGACTCAAACCAACATACTTTATATTTATTTATACCCTTACAAAGTTATTGTAATTTGAGTCAAAAATTTAAAAATATAAACGAAAAACAATTACAATTTCGAAGTTGTTTCATTTTTACGAATGTACTTCGAGATATAGTGATGTCATATAGCTATCAAAGGGAAATTCATTGGAATACCACACAACTAATATGTTTTTTTGTTCCAACTTGGTCAATATAAGACTCACAACCAAAAGACTGTCTGTTTTGTGCAGCTGGAGACGAATAGTACTTACACCTATCCATCCAAAGTCAACTATTAAAAATATATTATTTACTAATCTCAAAATTTTGTTAGAAAATTTTCCCAAATTAAAAATTGTTCGAAAACTGGTTACATCATAAAAATGGCAAAATATCGAGCCGAAATCACAATCTTAGTTTTATATGCAGAGTTTTAGAGACGGAAGTCCCAATACTTTAAAGATATGCCATTTTGAAATGGAATGTTTGCAAGAAAAGTTATGGAATTAAAACTGAAGGTTTTTGAAACATTTTTTACAATGTTTTTTTTCGGTTATTAATAAAGGAGTTGTGTCGTAAAAATATCAACACAAAATTTCAAATTAAAATTTAAATGCACATTTTTAGAGGCTTAAGCCACAAGAGTTTAAAAAAATACAACTATGAAATCGGATGCGTAAAAGAAAAGTTATGGATTTAGAACTGAAGATTTTTGGTCACTTTTCTGCAAAGACGATTTTTTCGGAGATTTAATAAGGGGTTACATCATAAAAATTGCAAAAAATCGACCCGAAATTACAAACCAAGACTTAAACGCAGATTTGTAGAGCACTAACCCACAAGACTTTAAAGATATGCCATTTTGAATTCGGATGTTTGCAAGAAAAGTTATGGAATTAAAAGTGCAGGTTTTTGGTAACTTTTATACAATGATTTTTTCGGAAATTAATTAAGGAATTATCCAAAAAATTAAAAACCCAAATTTAAAAAAAAAAATTTAAATGCAATTTTTGAGAGACTTAAGCAACAAGCATTTGAAGATATACAACTTTGAAATCGGATGCGTGAAAGAAAAGTTATGGATATAGAACTGCAAGTTTTTGGTCAGTTTTCTGCAAAGACGATTGTTTCAGACATTTAGAAAGGGGTTACATCATAAAAATGAAAAAAAATCGAGCCGAAAACACAATCTAAGTTTTATATGCAGAGTTTTAGAGACGGAAGCCCCAATACTTTAAAGATATGCCATTTTGAAATCGGATTATTGCAAGAAAAGTTATGGAATTAAAAATGAAGGGTTTTGGAACATTTTTTACAATGTTTTTTTCGGAAATTAATTAGGAAGCTTTGTCAAAAAATTAAAAAGCCAAATTTTTAAAACAAAATTGAAATGCAAATTTTTTGAGTCTTAAGTCACAAGACTTTAAAGATATACCACTTCAAAATCGGATGCCTGAAAGAAAAATTATGTATATAAAGCTGTCGGTTTTTTGGTAACTTTTCAGCAAAGCAATTTTTTGAAAATTTAGAAAGGGGTTACATCATAAAAATGACAAAAAATCGACTCAAAATTACAAACCAACTTTTAAATGCAGATTTTTACAGAATAAAGCAACAAGACATTAAAGATATACAACTTTAAAATCGGAAGCCTGTAAGAAAAGTTATGGATTTAATGCTGTCGGTTTTTTGGTAACTTTTCAGATATTTAGAAAGAGGTTACATCATAAAAATTACAAAAAATCCATCAGAAATTAAAAACCAAGTTTAAATGCAGATTTTTATAGACTAAAGCAACATGACAATAAAGATATACAACTTCGAACAGCTTAGCTGTTAAACTTTAAATTAAAAATGCCGTATTTCCCCGAAATAAAACCAAACGAAATCTTTGTTTTTATTATATTTTAGCAACAAGTTTATTGAATTTAGTTTCGTTCATATACTTTTTATGCTTAATTCCATTCTGGTTGCCCAACTTCCATTCCGTGTTTTGTGAGTTTCTGTTACAATGCGTTTGGTTTTTGTTTTCGTTTTCTGTGACTGTTCGGTTTAGCTTACTTGTAGTTTTTTTTAATATGTTACACAAAAATGTATGGCATAATCGTAAATTTTATCCGAGTGTTCATGTTTAAAATATATTTTAAGCTGCTTCGCTTGCGTATTCTTCAGATATACATACATACATATTTAGAAATCATATGGCTGCTCCGAAAGTGTGCCTCGATCCTTGGACTTTTTGAATTTTTACATTAACTTTAGCCAAATATGCGTGTGGGTTTTTGCTTCGTTAGTTAGTAAGTAGTTCAGTAAACTTAATTAACCGCTTTTGGTTTTAGATTTGCGCTTCGAATACGCGTGTAAGGTGTGTATACTTCGACCATATACATAAATGTAAAATCTCAGACTTTAATTTTTAACTAAGGTGCACTACTACATACAGAAATCGTTCAGAGAAATGTGAACTAAATCGAAGGTTTTACTTTTTTGTCGCAGCTTAAGTTTTTATTTAGCCTTGGTAAACGGTGACATGTGTATTTGTAAAATAAGGGCAGGTTGTTTCTACTAATCTCGAATAACTTAGATAATTATAATTTGTATTTCTTAGTTGTTCTTTTGAAGTTTAATATTTCGGCTAATTAAATATTTATTTACTTATGCTCTGTCGCATTCTTAGACATTGTGCCAATTAATCGAAATCAAAAGCGGTTTCTCAGATAATAATAAATACATAACTCCATTTTTCAATCGTATTTCGTATTTTCGTATTTCTCGTTTTTTTTCGCTCAATAATTATGCAACATTCGCTTATCAACGCTTCGACAATCAAATGTAATCACAGTTTTATGTTTTCCTTCTTTATATAAACTCATTTTCATTTAGCTATTTATTTTACTATTTTTTCAAGTTGTTGTTGTTGTGTGTGTTTTTGTAAGTGTATGTCTGTATGTTAGTTTGTTGTAGTTGTTCTTGATTTTGTGTGGGTGGTAAAAATAAAAAATATTAAAAAGAGGGGTAAGATAAGAACATGCTTAGTCCTCATGTGCTTCAAAAACTCACCTAACTTCTCAATCATCTCCTCAATCTCGATCTCAATCTAAATCCCATTCCATGCTTATGAACATCTCAACTCACTGATCCTTTCCATGATCGCATTATTAGATTATTAATACTATTACGTATTTAGAAAACTTTAAGAATATTGCACAACTTGTGAAAATGTTGACTTGACTGCCGTTCTCATTTAGTTATAAGTTTTTAAAAATATTTCATTTAATATTTAATACCTGAGTTGTTCATAATCGTTTCGCATGATTATTACATCCGTTTTCGAATGCCTTTTTTTATTATTATTTTAATCGTAATACATATCGAAAAAGTTTTTGTTTTATGTTTGTATTAAATGCATGTATACATCGTCGTGAGTCTTGATAATGCCCTGAGTTTGCTCCAAACGGATTTGCGTTTTTTTAAAACTATTTTCTTTTTATGTTTAACCTCTTTTACATTTATCATCATCTTTTACATTTACATCATATTCACGTAAAGTACATTTCAATACACATTGGCATGCGTATCGAGTTTTCTTCTCAAGTGGACCGTTGCCTTCTTTTGAATTTAAATGGTTAAAATTTCGTTTGGGTAATTTGAAAACTCTTCAGTTCAGAACAAAGTAAATCGAATGGTAATATCATGTGTAATTCAAGTTCTGTTGCTGTTTACATATTTAAAATAAACAAAAAATGTGGGTAAACTGAATTTCAATCAATCCTTAAAAGTCACACCAACTGTCTCTTTTTTCAAACCGAGACAGTTATCCTTAAAATTTTAACTTTATACTTTATGCCGAAAAATTTGTACGATTCCTTCTTCATCGATACTTCGTCGCTATATATATTTAATTAATTTTAATTTATCTGCTAAATTTTGTTTGTTTTACCTGAAATTTTGTACTCGTCATTGTTCCAAAAGTTTTTTTTTGTATGTCTTCAAGTGTGACTTTATACACAATAAAATGAAAAGTTTAAATTGAAAACAAAACTAAGGGTGTAAGGATTATAACAAAAAAAGAATTAAATACACACATACATTAAATATAATTTGTACTTGCTTCGATTTATCGTGATAGACAAACTTACAACAACTTGATTTACACATTGAGAGGGGATGGGAATATATAGTCGTACAACTAATTTCATTAAGCATTTGCATTTTCATATCGCCAAATTTCGTATTGAACTGAACTGTTAAGTTGCTTAGGCCTAAACACATTATTTTTCATTTTTAAATTACTTTCGATAGTCGTAAACTTTAGTATACATATTTTCGTTACATATATTCATTTTTTGGGGGACACTAAGTTCGTCGGGGGCAAAATCAAATCAATGGAGTCCAAAAACGTTGTCAGTACTGTAGGGGATAAGAATTTTGTTTAGTGTTCAATTTAGTGGTTAACCAATAAAAATTGCCAATTATGAGATGTTTTGTGTTTTTTTTTTCTGGGGTTTAACATTTATTTAGTTGCATTTTGTTTTTTAGCATTTACGTGTGTATATTTTATAAATTTAGATTTTATCATATAATTGTTACAAATTAGAAAAAATGTGTAAACAAGCCAATTTGTTGCGGTCGAACAGAACAAAAAATGATACAAAAATATATATTACATTATTTTGCCTCTTAAACTTAAACTGGGGTTTGTGCTCCTTTTCTCCTTTTCTCCATTGGTTTTTATTTTATAGTTATTTGAAATAACTTAGGTAAAGTAAGCATATTAAGGGTATAAAGGGGAATCGGTTCTATTGTCGCAAAATTATATTAAAAGAGAAAAGTAATCGTAAGTACAATTGGCTTGTTGAGGGGCATTGATTTTCATTTTCGTGTTATTTTGCTTCTTGACATTTCACGCTAAATATTAATAGAAAAACAATTACTAACAAAAATATATAACAAAAATTACATCGAGCTCTTACAAAATGTGTTTTCGGTGCACTAAATTTCACATTAAATTGAACTTAAATTTTGTTTTGTACCTGTGCACACTATTATTTATATATCGTTACATTTATTATATATTTGTATTCTTGTTACAGCTTCAATTTTGTTTTATGCTTTTATTCTTAATAATTAATTTATACAACTGAAGCGGGGTAAAAGGTAACTAAAAATTACTGAAAAATTACGAATATACAATACACAATTAATTTTTGTTTAATTTATTTTATGTACAATAATTGTTTGATTTCGTGACTTTTCTTTAGTCGACGTTTTTTTGTGTGCTTTACTGTACTGTACGCTCTAAATGCAAAATGGCGACATTTGTGTTTATTATTTACGTTTAGATTAAGTTAATTACGCTCTCTGGGATTTTTCTTTCGATTTGTTTTGTTTGCAAACATATTTTACAAAGAAATTATTTTACGCCGCTTGTCGAAAAGTTGGGCCTAAAATCTGATTACAGATAAAAGTATTTTTGCTTTTTCATTTTTTTGTTTTTCAAATAAATTTTTATGTATAATTGATGCACATGCATAGAGTTTTGCTCGTGCCTAATGTTTGTTATAATTTTAATTTTTTTTCTTTAGCCAAAAGTTTAAGCCTAAAATGTTTGTTTTGTAAAGTGTTTGCTTCTTTACGCAAGTTTCTTTTAGAAAATGTTTCTCATCTTTAGCAAAATGTTTTCCATCTCGTGTTGTTTTTTTTGTTTTTAATTTTATAACCTTTTAGGGTTTGCTTTGAATTTAATTTAATTTAATTTTTTTCTTTGCTTCAGATCTTGTTTTATTTTGGCCATTGGACTTGGCTCAAGCAAAAGTATACCATTTACTGGGATCGTTTCATAAATTTTTTTGTGGATTTTTCATTCCTTTTTGGGGTAAATTTTGTAGCCTTAAATAATTTCTTTGTATTTTTGTTTATAGTTAGATTATAAAGAGTTACGTTTGTTTATTTGTTTTTGTTTTGTTTTTTTTTTTTTGTTTGGTTTGCCTCATTTAGTTGCTTTGCCGAAATTGATGTATACAAATGATCTTAATCCTGGTCATATATATCGCCTACATCTGCTCTCTACACATACATAGTAAAAATTTTGGATATTTTCGTATAATTAGAGTTTAGCCAAAAGTAGTTGTTTTTTCATTTACATTAAATGTTTTTGTTTTTCATCTGAATTTCGTGGGCTCTGGATTTAGCGCATATTTACTATACATGAAGAAAGGTCTATGGTCTATAAAGAAATTGCAAGGTCTGTCTGAGTGTCACCATTTTACAAAAAAGAGGAAACTAAAGTGGGTAACTGGAAAACATACATGTGTTTTTTATATCATGCTCATCTCGTTACTGCGCAGTCTATGGCTAGTTGAGGTAGTTCAGTTTACTATTGCAGTTCGATCTGGTCTTGGTTTTGTTAATGTTTTTCCTATTAATTATTGCTATTGTGTGCTCTTGTGTGATTGTGTCTTTTGCATCTAAACATAATTGCTAGCCACTATAGTAAACTAAGCGATAATCGATAATCGAACTAAGAACTAAAGCTTTCCTTGATAGCATCTCTTCGATTACAACAAAATATATATATGTTTGTGTTTCGTTTCGTTTTGTTTGTTTGTTTGTCCCATGCAAACCAAAAATTATAATCGTAATAATAATAATAATAATAGTAGTAAAATTAGTTCAAACAAGTTTAAAAACACAAAGAGGTAGGTTCTTTTCCTGAGGTATATGAGTTCCTGAGTTTGATTAGACTCTAATAATAATAGTAAAGACGAAACGAAAAACTAAGGTAACATAAGCGCTAAAATACACTAGAAGTAAATTTATCAATTTAAAATTATGGTTAATCGTAAATAACCCCTGATTACTAAATAGTAGTATATTGTTTGATTGATTCACTGACTGACGGATTGAATTACTGACTGATGGTTTTTTTTGTTTTGCCCTGAACCAAAGACCGCAAATCTGGCTGCCCCAACAACGTACTTAAAAATAAAATGTAATTCAGACTCCAGCGAACGTTGAGGGGGTAGTGCCAACAAGCGGACAACGGCGAACAGGGGTTAATCTGCATATGGGTGTGAAGAGGTAGTTTGGTTTTCGAATATTGCCAGACTTTAATGGTTAATATTGCTATTGTTTTGTTTGCTTGGTTGCCTTTGCTGTTTTCTGCCTTCTGTTCTCTTCTGCTCGACAAATTATTCATAAAACGAATCGAAAAAGAACTAAACGACGAATTCATTTGCAACTTCAAAACGATATCACAGAACAAACTGGGTTTCGGGGGTGACAATTGGTAGTCTGCATCTTCTATGGGTTAAAATACCTATTTTAACTTGTGTATTGTGTGTGTGTGTGTGTTTCGGTGATTCAACAGTTAATAAAAGTAGTTTAATATTCAACATTTTGGCTTTTTTACGGTTCTATGGATTTTGGTTCACCCTTATTTTGTGTTTTCTATTGCCTTGCTAACGGAAAACGTATAAAAATTAAGACAGTTTCTCTCGTTTGAAATTCAGTTAGCTTCTAATCAAATAAAACCTTTTCTGTTGGCGAGCCTAATGTGTTCCTACATATGCGCTTATAGTTTATATTATATATATATATATATATATATATATTAGATCTAGGCTTTATCATTACACAACTGAGGCCACACATATATATAATATGCGTGAATAATAAATGTATTTACAATCCAAGGCTCTTTATCGCCATGGCAGATTTTCTCAATATTTTCAATTGCAATTTCCTTAGATTTCCATTCTAGTTTTTCTTCTCTTTTTGCTTACAACAAATGTTTATCTTCTGTTTTTCAGTATTTTACAGCTGGTTTCTTTTTTCCTAGGGATTTTAACCCCTTGATGTAGCCTTCGAAATTATAATTGCCGAAAAAATAAATTTTGAATTTTTGTTGGTTGGATTTCTCTTTTGGTGAATTTCATTTTGTATGAAAAATGTTTTCCAAAGGTGTGCCAAAAATTTTGATTTTGAATTTCGTTTTTTATATGCTGTAATTATTGCTGTTTGCTGTTTGTTGTTGTTGTTATTGTTGTTGCCGTCAAGTTTTTGAGAACGTTTTTGAGTGGTTTTTGCTTAATATTTTCACACTTGGCTAGAATTATTCAATTAAAAAATAATTATATTTACTTTACGTTTTCTTTGCTATTTGCTTTTCTCTCTCTCTTCTCTTTTCTTTTCTTTAAATATACTTTTTCTTTGTTTATAAAATTTTACTAGTAGTCATTTAATTATATATTTCTTATAGGCACCCAATTTACCAATTGTTTTTTTTACTTCTTTAGAAACTTCTGAATACGGAATTGAATTTGTATTTGGTTTTTTAGATTTTGTGTAGCCGAAAAGCAGTTGAATGAAATTTTGAGGCCTAAATTTGAATAAATCATAAAAAAATATGGAAACTTAAAAACGTTATTCGTTTAAAGCAAATCTTTTTTCTTGTCTGTATTCAAGCCAAGATCCTGAAATCCTTGGAATAACCCACAGAAAAGTGGTCTTATTACTTCACCCTACGCTTAAGCACAATTTGCCTTTTCGTATTATTAATTTAATAAAATTATTTACAAAAAAACCGGACAAATGGGCAATTGTTTGGCAAAGTTTTAGAGCCACTTAACCAACAGGGTTCTCAAGGATTTAGGAATTGCAGCTCCTCATCATCATCATCATCATCACTAGTTTCTCTTCTATTCTGTATTTTGTTTTTTTTTTTTTTCGTTTTTATACTATTTTATTATTGCAGGTACTTGTGGTTGCGGTTTTGTTGTTGCTATTGTTGCTTTGTAGTTTGTTTTTGTTGCAGCTATTTGTTTATTTTGCAGTGTTTTTACTCATAGTTTTCTTTTTCACGTTTCAGTTAAATTCAGTTTTTTTGTTTTTATCGTTTCGTTTGATTTGAGGCAACTTTTTGTGACGTTTTCTATAGGAAATCAAAAATATATATGCGACAATAATATCTAATCATTGATCTCCATTCCCTTCTTTTTTTCAACAAACACACACGAATATAAACAAATTCTCGACGCTTGTTTTGTTGTTACACTTTCGTATTTGTTTTTAGGCGGTACCAATCAAAAACGTTCAAACTTTTTGCATTTTACTATTTAATTTGTTTTTCATTGCGAGTGTTTTTTGTTTTTGTTTGATTTAATTAGCACCCTGAAAACGATTTTTCAGCCGGATTGCATTATTTCTATTTCTATGTTCTATGTTACTGTTTTGCTGTTCTGTTTCTTATTGTTTTCTTGTTGTTTAAATCTGTTTACTCTGTTTTAACATTTCTTTATGTTTTGTTTAATTTTTTTATGGTGTTGATGGTGGCTTTAAACACAAATTTGTAGCAATTAAAAATTCTGCAAAAAGTTTTGGACATCAAAATACTGCCTCTTCGTTGATGTGTGTTCGTCTGTCTCTGGTCTGTAGTGTTTTGTTTTTTTGTTTAAACCTTATTATTATAAGTAAATCTTTGTTTTAGTTTTATGTTTTTAAATCAATGGTGGAGGGAACTCCGGTTTTTTTTTTTGTTTTCTCCGAGGGCAACAGCAGTTGCATTAGTAGTCATACATCATCTTTTTTGCGCGCGTAAATCATTTGTTTTGTAAATCACTCATGTTTTTCTTCATCGTTACTTATTCTTAAACTAAGCAGCTTCTTTGGGGGCTTCTTCTTTTTCATCTTTTTCATCTTCTTAAGCTCAGCCTACTCCGCATTGACCTTGGGCGTGGAGGTCAAATGGGGCGTGTCACTGGGCGGTGGTATCAAGTGTGTGTTTGGTGGGCTGGTGGGCGTCTGAGGCATATGATCATAGATGGCTTCCGCTTCGGACATGTGCAATCGATCCTCCTCATCATCATCCTCGGACTCCGAGAGTACTTCGATCTTGGGCTCTACCACTACCAATTCGGATCCTGGTTGAGGCTCTGGCGCCTGCTCCTGATCCTCTTCGTCCACTTCCATGGCACGATCACTGTCTGCCTCACTGCAACCATCACTGGTGGTGGTGGTCGTATTGGTCGTATTGGTTGTGGTATTTGTCGTGGTGGTGGTGGTGGTGTTATTCGTATGACCCGTGGTGTTCAGCGTGGAATCCATGGCCTCGGCAGCCTGCTCTGCGGCCATGGCTGCCCTGATCTGCAGGGTCAGCTCCTGGTGCATTCGCTGCTGCTGTTGCTCGTAGGTCATGGGTTCGGTTTCGCCCTCCACCAGCTCCCCTGATGTTGATACCTCTGCTCCAGACTTTTCTGCCCCATCTGATACTATTTCCGCCCCTTCTCCCGCCCCCTCTCCTTCTCCCGATCCAATGGCCTGATCCGCCGTGGCCATTGCATCCCTTCGCTGCATGCATTTCTCCAATGCCATTTTGAGTGATTTACGTTTGCGCTGCTTGGCCGCCTCCTTGTGGGCGTGGTTGTTGATGACTACTGATGCCGCTGCTGTTGCGGCCGCTTCCTATGGTGAATGATTGGCGGCCGCCGCTGCCGCCGCCGCTGCCGCCACATGAGCCGGCGCTATAGTTGCACCCGCCGCCAATCCAATCTCCTGCTTATGCTCCCTGGCAATGTGCCTCCTCACAGTGTTGTTCCTCGTGAAGGTCCTCTCGCAGAAGGGACATGGCACTCGGATGCCCTGATGTCGCTGCCTGATGTGTGCCCTCAAGTTCGTCTCGTAGCCGTACAAACGATCGCAGTACAGACACTTCAGCTTCTTGCCATCCGCCGTGTTGACACTGTTCTTGTTGTTCATCTTGGTGGCATTCCACACATTCAGCATATCCGCCGGCGCTAATCGAGGCAGCCAGATTGCTGGACAACGTGCCATCCGCCTTCAAGTTCTCCAGCAGGGCATTGGGCGTGGTCGACGAGGTGTTCGAGTTGGGAGGCGGCGGTGGCGAGTACTTCAAGTTCTCCAGCTTCACACGCAGATCTTCAGCTCCATTCTGTGGATAATCCATTTCGAATTTTATTATATTTTATTCATGAAATGTAAGTAATAGTAACTCACATCTGTGGACTCATCCATTAGCTCGCGGTCGTCGTCGTTAGCCTCGTTGGCACTGCCATTATTGCGCTCCGATTTCACTATGCGATCCAGGCCACCCGTGGCATTTCCATTGCCCGCCGTGGTGCTGGGACTGTGGTTCTCGTAGCGACTGATGGAAAATGGGGAAAAGTTAGGTCAGGCATAGAACAAATTTAACTTTGGGGAAAAAAATTTAGGAATATTGTTATTTTGGTTCTATTTAATATTATAAACGTATCATAAATTGATATATATTAAGTACAATTTTATGTAAGGGATATACTAAAAATTCCAAATTCGTTACCTATATTTAAGCAGATAAATTTAAATGTGCTGTTATTATATCTTAATAACGACTGCTCAGAAAAGAATTCAAACTAAAAAAAGAGCGGAACTTTAATTCTAAAATACTACTTTAAAAATGTTGTACCTTTAATGTCGATTGACAAAATTAAGATTAAAGGCCAAAACCTTAATTGTAAAAAAAAGTAAAAAAAAATATTACATTTTAAGCTTCCATTTATTTTAGGACAGCGTTAGAAAGGCAGAGTCTTTTAATCCAAATATGGTACAATTATATAAACTAGTTAAATAAGAAATACAACAATGTAAATTACGAAACAAATATAAATTTGTTTTTTATAAATACAAAAATGGAAATAAAAAATGTTTAGAATCGTGAAGTAAAGTAAAGTAGACCCTCCCCGAAATACGGAATTTTTGAAAACCCACCTGGACTGTGGTGAAGCGCGTTCGGAGTGCATGGTGTCCGCCTCGGTGGGCGCCGTTGAGGAGGCGCTGGAGGAGGGGCGGTGGTACGGCGGCTTGTTGATGGGGCTGGGGCACTCGGAGGACTTGGAGCCATCCCTGAGGACCGAGCCGCGCTGCTCCTGCTCGGGATACGGACTGCGGAGGGGTCGCTTGCGCAGTGGCTCGTAGGAGATGGGTCGGTAGATGGGCGGGACATAGCCCATGCCGGAGGAGGAACTGCTGCCGCCGGGATGCATCAGCGAGTCGCACTCCTGCTTCAAGCTGCCGGTGGAACCGCCTAGGTGATGAGCAGCGCCAGCGCCGCTTCCCAGGCTAATGGGTCCATTGTTGCCGCCGCCGCCGCCATTGCCACCTGCCCACTCCATTGCCTCCGACTCCGCCACTCAATCCGCCCACAGATCCCGCTCCTCCGTTGCCGTTACCATGTGGACCTCCGATGCCAGCCGCTGTGCCACCGATGATGTTGCCACCGCCGGCACTGCCACATCGGTCCAGGGCATTCGCACTGGCCGCCAGAGCACTCAATCCGCTGGCCGCCACACTGGCAGCCGCCGCCATTCCTCCGGCAGCCGCCATTCCGGCCAGGCTCAGTCCGTTACCAATGCCCATGCCGCCGGGCATGGAGTTCACACCCGTCCCCAGGCCAATTCCTGCTCCTCCGGGCACTATACTACTCCCTCCGCCGCCTCCGCCACTCAGGCTGTTCCGTATGCTCCGCCTGCCAGTGGGCGAGTCCAGGGGAGAGGTGTCGCCCATGTGCTGTTGCGCCTGCTGCGCCGCCAGACGTCCCGTCTCCGTGGACAGACCTTTGACCTGGGAATATGAAAAATAAGTGTTAAATATTGTAACAAAAATTATGTTTTATTATTAACTATTTTGCATTCGCAAAAATTGGCGAATTGAATTTTCAAATTTTTTATTTGAATTTTTAAGTTTAAAAAGGATTTGTTCAGAAAACTAAAAAGAAATACTAAAATATAGAATAGAAAAAAAAATAATTTCAAAAATTTAATAATGACAGGTGATATGCAATAATTAAAGATAAGCAATATACAATACATTTCTATTTTTGTATTTTAAATTATTTTAAAATAGAAGAGAATGGTATCAAAATTCGTTATTTATTTATACACGAAGTAAAAATGGCTAAAACACGAGTCAAACCCTTTGAAATTGAGCGGACGGAATGATGGAATATAGCTAATGTTCATATAATCAAATTCTTAGCATAAAAGTGCCAATATTTGTATTTTAGGTTTCATTTTGTAAAGCTCATATCTCGCTAACCTGTAAGCTTTCGGCGGATTTGAGGAAACTGTTGAGTGCCTCCTGGGAGACGTGGACCTCGCCTTTGTACATGAACTCCAGGAGAGCGGCCATGTTGTCCGGCGTTGTCGCCTCCAGTATGATGACGCACTGGCCATTTGTGGGCGTGTTCTCGAACAGATCGGCGAACTTCTTAGAGCAGGCCGCCAATATAAGTTTGTGTGCTTTGAATACTGCGCCTGGAAGGAAGACAAGGTATATATAGGTTAAAATGTGAAAATAAAAAATATACTAGCTTTAAAAATTATAAAAATCAAGATAGAATACTATTTAAAATACTAAAATAGTTTTAAGGTAATTGAGCGTGCCACAGAAATCATTAATTAATTAAAATATTTTAATTCAGAGTGTCTGTGGGATTTTTTTCGAAAGACGACTTTTAAATTTCATTGCATACTTTTAAACACCTTTTTAAGTGATTTCCAAAACCAAGTGATTTAGTTTTAATAAGTTATTCCTAATTTCGTATTAATAATAATATTTTTGCAAACATTTGCCGATTAAAGCATCTTTTTCTGGGGCACAATCCCCACCCACAAAAGATTGCCAACAGGTGGCGCCGAATTGCCAACCGAGACCTTGAACTCATAAAAAATCATGTCAAATATATACGATGGGCACACTTGCACATAAGCACGTAAACACGTACACGTACGCGGAGGACAATAAAAGCCGCAGCAAAAGGAAATGATTTCCTTGCTCTTGACTACACAGACACAAAGAGCTTTCCACCATTCGCAATTTTCCTAGAGTATGTGTGTCTGGGTGGGTTATTATTCAACATCAATGTCGTCGCCGTCGTCGTCGTCTTGGTTTTGGTGTTGGTGTGTCTTGGTGTCCTGGCAAATCTTTTGTACAAAATACAAAATACCTGACACACAAAAACCAACCCGGCGTATACGCAATGTTAGGGAAAAGGCACTCGGAAACTAAGTGTATTTTGATGTGCTCTCTGCTGGTTTGTATGTATATATGTATATATAATCTTTTTGGCTACAATTTTCCACGCTTTTCTTGTCTCTCTTTTCGACTTTTCTTTGCTTTTTCCCTCTCCTTTTTCTTTCTCAAGGGGGTGGCACTGAAAGTTATGTCTTTTTTGTTTATGGGGCACTTGTTGTGTTAGCTGCGAGCATTACTTAAGCCAAATTGAAACGACACTCGCACAGCGGTGTTTTTTAAGATAAATACAAACAATGTATATACTATAGAGGAAAAGAGAGATGGCTGCTAATATTTACCGCCGACATTGTTCATAAATATATTTCAAGTTTGACACTTTGTGAAATTTCCGTAGCAGCTGAAGCGTAAATGCATTAAGACATTTCCTCAACTCAACTTAACATTTCATTCTTTTTTTTCGGCTGGCTTATCGCACAGTGCAGTGCTATTTCTATATGGAATTCAAGAGAATTGTGTCAATTCTTGCCTCAGCGTTTACCAGCTGATAAGGGCATTTGATAACACAAAAAAAAAATATTGAATTCATGGGGCAAGTCAACTAACAAAACGACATCAAGGTCAAAATCAGACGCACTGCGCGGGCCCCAAAACAAATATAAAACACTCGGAAGTGATTCAAGCAACGCGGCGTATGCGCTATTTGCGTCGTCACTGATTAGCTGCTGCTCTCGTCGCCGAATGTATTATATAATCGCTTGATTAATTTACCAGACCACTACGCAAATTGCATTTAACACACCCCACTCCACACACACACACGCTTTCTTTTTATTTTTTGTTTACCCCTCAGAAACTTTTATATTCTTTTTGGCGATTATGTTTCGGCTAACAGACGGTATTTTGTTGTATTATTTCGCTGGCTGGATTTTCTAACACTTGATACAACAGAAATTGGGTCACAATCACCACAAAGGAAACGCAAAAAAAAAAAATAACGAAAAAAGAGAACACATATTGCTATACAAATTCAGTTCGATATGTCTGTATGGACTGGCCTTGATAAAGAAATGACATTATGTGTATATAATATATATTATTTTCTGCTGCCTTCGCTTGTTTACGTTCTGCGTTTGCGTTCGTTTTTTCATTTACTCCACAATTTGTTTTGATTTTCGGGGTTTTTTTCGGTCTTGCTATTATGCAGTTTGGCAATAACATGGGCCCACGTACTTATTTGTTTTTTATGGTCAATTATAATCTAATCAATTGAATCGTGTATAAACCGGCACGTGGTGTAGTACTAGAAGAACTAAGCAAACAATAAATAGTGGCCTTATTTTATATTGCTTTATGCTATATTATTACAAAAATGCATGTTTTTTTGTAAGATTTTTAGCAAATCAACCCCTTAAATGCACAATCTAGCCCTTTCTCAAAACCCCCCATTAAAAACATAGCCGAAGGCTAAGCAAATGTTCATTTGGCTAAAAATGCTCATTTCTCAAGTGCTAAATGTGCCCCCAACACCTAAACCAAAACTCCAGCAACGCATACACTTTTCAATCAGGAACAAAAAAAAATATCCACATGAATATTAAAAACAATAAAAAACATACGTTATTTGCCTTTGTTTTCGCAGACGGCCAAATATTTAATGCTTCATTTCGAAATGGACAAAAGAGCCGAGTGTAGAGCCAAATCAAACATAACAAATGCAGATGTTGGATGGACTTCATGTGCAAAAATCTCCCTAACCCCCAAAGAAATATTAAAAACCACAATTAAAAACAGTCAAAGCAAAGGGTTTAAAACGGGGGACTTTCTGTGTGTGTGTGCTGGGGTGTAACGTTCCAAAAATTTTAATCAAAAGTAGTACCACTTCGATTGATATGAATGAATGACAACAGGGAACTGAGGAACAGGAAGCCAAAAGGGTTTCAGGATTTGTCTAGGTTTTTTTTTTCTTTTTTTGAGGGGGATAGCTGTCTGCGTATGTCCCCCAACCTCTCAATTTTAACCAATATCCCCCTTAATAATCCCAGTCAGCAGAAAAAATCTATACTTACGCACACATGGCGTATGACCAATGTGCCTAAAACTCCCTCAAAATTCTTGTAAAATTTAAAGCATGATATTAAGCCAAGGTTAGGCTTCAAAGAAAATATATATATAAAATAAACGGTATACATAGAACGGTATACATAATTTACATAATAATCATAAAAATAAGCCAAGATACTCAAGACACATAAGCACCGAAAAGCAAACCGGCGACGGAAAATATTTAAACCCAAATCAAAAGAGAAAGAAAATAAGGTTAACAAGGGTCCCAAAAAAGCATACGCACATACATTTTATACACCCAAAGGAGCTGCCAAATAACTGACCTCAGTCAAAAAGGCTGAATAAATATATGTGTATATTTGTATATACAAATAAAAGTTATATACTTTGTATGTGAAGCTGTTATATAGGTTTGCCCGCATTTATACGCCATTTAATAAGCCAGCATAAAAACTGTAGTAAAAGGCCGTAAATGAACTAGCAGACACAGACTAGAAATAATGGGGGAGTGGATGAATGGGCTGGATGGGATGTGGCTGACAGACAAGGACGAGACAGGCCATAAAAGCCACCTCCACTTCGCGACTCTGCCATCAAACCAAACAAAACCGGCAAAGGCAAAAAGAAATCAATGTCTGCCGGCTTATTAGCGAAAAATAAAAATAAACATGGACAGCAGCAGTGGAGCGAAAATAAAAGTAAGCGAGTCGTAGGTAAATACGAGTAACTCAATTTTATGACGGCTTAACTACACCCATTCTTGCCACTTTTGCACGTTTTATGTTCATGACTTTTATATGAGGACATCTCCAGTTTCTGAATATTACAAAATTCAAATAAAAGAGTAGTACATCCCTTACCAAACTCTAATCGAATGTGCTTTTGTAGCATATAATTCACTTTCGATTGATTTAAATTAAATTTCTTATTACGTTTTATTATTAAAATTTGTGGACAAAATAAAAGCTATTCAATTGGGATTATGTTAGCTTTGATGGTAACCTACGCTTCATTTATATTAAATGTCTTATTGAATTTTGTAATTGAAATAAAAAAAGGAACTTCAAAATTATATGATTAATAAAATTCGCTCCCATTATTTCTGAATAAATTTCTAATTCCATATTATCTGTTCTCCAATCAAATGCTATTCAAATTTATTTTTGTAGCACTGAGTTAACTGTCAGTTTATTTAAATTTATTTTAATCTTGCTGCGTCAGATTAATAAAATCAAATAAAATCAATAAAATATGTACATATATAATGGTAGACAAACACTTACCATCGCAGGATAATGTGACATCGGCCAGCAGATCCGATTTGAACAGATTGGAGAATGTTATTGCCAAATTCGACGAATAACTGTTCCACTTGAGGCAGAACTGCTGCTGTGGATCCATTTTGCCAGCAGTAGTTGTGCGTCCTCCGTGGCTGCGCCTATATCGCCGATATCTTCTAAACTATATACTTTGTCCCGATCCGTTGCCGTATTCGTATGCGTATGCGTATCGTTATCCTTATCCGTTTCAGTATCGGTTTGCCTAACTCTCAGGATCCAAGTTGTGGGTTGAACGGCGCCAGAACGGCGATGATTGTAATGATGATGGGGACGCTTTTGTTTACGATTTTTGCCAATAATATTTGGATATTTGTGCTGCTGCTGCTGCTGATGTTTTTCGGTAATTGATTTGTTTGTTTTCGTGTTGCCAAAATGGAATTTCGTGGAATTTTGTAGCTGCCAGCAGAGCATAAAAGCAATTCGGCCGCTGCAAATCCTTAGCCAAAGGGAATTTTGCAATTGTTTAGTTAATTTCTTGTGTGTCGTTCTCGCTAATTGTTCCGGTTTTCCAATCACTTCATCTGCTGCCACCACAATCGTTGCTGATGATACGTTTTTTGGCTTTGGCATAGAAAATTTACCGAGTCTCAAAACTGAATATCCGAATCCGAACACGACAAATGCTGCAACGAGAATGACGAAAATGATATTGTGCGATTAGTTTCAGTTTCGATGCGTTTGACAGACAATCTGATGGCAAATTCATCGCCTGCTTTTTTGTGCCCTTCTTTTTTTTTGGGGAGGCCTATGCAGGTTGCAAAAAGGCTAAAATGTACACTCCACTCCAAGTAGTTCCGAGAAAAACATACATATGTTCCCGGACAAACTCAAATTTCAAAAAAGCCAAAAGCCAGGTTTCTGAAACTGCATCGCATTTGTGTTGGTAACTCTATATTTGGCCGCCTGCAGCATTTCCGACCAATTTATTAGAAATTAATCGAGCATTTAGAAAGAAGCGAAAACAGTCCAAGAAGGGGTAAATCAAAAAAAAAAAAGAAAAAATCACAAGATATACGATTCAATTCTGGGAATTCTATGGGCTGGCCAACTCAAAAAATGCCGCCGCTTTGAAAGGTTTTTGATGCAACGCGCGAACACACAACTTTCTGATTTCTGATTTTCGGACTTTTTGGCCTCGTCTACAGTTTCTTCTAACCCCCTCCTTTATTATCCTTTTTCGATTCCTGGAAACTGCAGGTGAGGCTGCCTTTCGTTGCATGGGATGCGTTTGTTTTCTTCGAATTTGTTTAATCGTTAGAAAAATGCGGGTCCGCAACTTTTGTGGAAGCTGCTGCTTCGCTTCTTTTATTCATTCTTTTTTCTTTTTTCTTGACCATCAAAATCAACGGTTTCGTTTCATTTCGAGGCATGAAAAAAAAGGGGGGGATAAAAAAAGATATCGGTAAAAAGCTATTAAGAAATTCCTGGGAAGTTTGCAGTTTTTCGAGTCCCAGCAACTGGAATTTATTCGCAGGGGAACGAGAATGCCCTTGGGGGATAAGAATGATTTAAAGATTGGGTGAAATTGATCGAGTTGATTCACGGTATGTGGAGCAATTCAAAGAGAGTGTTGGCTGTTCGATTAAATGATGCAGAAGTTGCTCGTTTTAATTGAGTAGATAATAGCTGTGTTTTGCAAAGTCAAGAAATACTAACTAATTTTTGTGTTTTTTTATGTTTAGCGGTATTACTTTCAATACTGTTGAATAATTTCAAGAGGTCAATGTTTACATTCAAAGTCGTAGAACCTACCCATTTATTCCTTTCCGGAATAAATCATTCCAAAAACTTTTCCATTACTCCAAATCAACCCCAACATGCCTTTTACAAATCCGCATCAAAAAAACTTCTTTATTTCTGCACTTCGGGAGCTTCGAACTCAACTGTACTACAGAAACTTATCCATTTATCCTCATTCTGCCATTGTAGTTGTCTAAAGGGAATACGCAATGAAATTTACGCAGCTGCATTTGAAATGCTTTTTCAATTACATGCTAAGGAGAATAAAAGAAAAAAAAGCTTAAGCCGAAAAATAGATCAAAAATGGTATATACCCGTCTCGTTTTTTTTTGTCCAAAGGAACTTACGAGATACACAAGCTATACACATACACAAAACGCACCTGAATGGAGGTCTCAAGGCGAAATCATAGCTCAGGTATCTGGTAACCTATCTGCCAACCAAACAAACAACAACAAAGGCGAATATATGTGCGAAATGTACAAGAAACCAAACTCACACACAAAACTAAACAAAAAAAAGACAAGGCGTAAATCCTTTTCACAAACACAAACACAGATGCAGATACAGATACATTAGGACATGCGTTTCAGGAACAACGCACAAACAAACACAAATGAAATAAAAGCAGCTTTTTTTTCAGTTCCTTCAAAAGTTGTCTTTGTGTTGGACAGGAAGGAAAAGTACATAGGGTATTTGGATCGGGAATATATAGCCCAAAGGTGAGGTTGAGGGTTGATCCTCAGGTTCAGTCGAAAATAGCAACGCACTTTCTGCCAACGAATAAAAAAAAATTGGGGAAAATGCGCAATGTCAGTAATGCAATAGAAAATAAAAAAGAAAGTTCTTTGGTAAAGATAGAGAACAGTAGAATTATTCCATGCTGCAAATTTATATTTAATATATTTACAATGGATATTAAAATGCATTGAATAATATTATATTATTACAAATATTGTGGAAAGTGTTTATTTATATGCTATATATTTAAATTCAATATGGCTTAAATTTAATCTTATATTTGTGATATTAACCAATTTTTTGAAAATAATCAAATTTAGAAACAAAATTTAATAACTGTTAAACCGAAATGGATTAAAACCAAAACGAAATATGTTTAAAATAAATACGAAGTTGTTAAATGAACCAAATTTTTTCTTCATTCAGATAATTTTTTATCATTCAGATATTATTTCAGTTAAAAGCTACTATCTTTTAATCAAAATAAACAAACTATTGAGGCAGATCAGTGGTTTTTTTCAATTCTTAATACTGTTTATGCCTTTCTCATCTAAATTAAAAAGCATTGAATTGCCTTCAAAGCTCTCTTGCATATTTAATTGTTATATTTTTTGTTGATGGCATTTCAACTAATTGACCTTGTGCACTATTTAGACAAAACGTCAATTCAATTCCGTGATTCACATTTTTTTTTTTTTTGTGTGCTTAGTTCGTTTGAGTGCAGTTGGGCAGCATATTTCAAGTGGTCAGCTGTAGATAGATAGATAAATTCGTATGTGTGGATACAACTACGTGTCTATTTTCGACATTCTTGTTCGCTTTGAATGGCAATTAATTCCGACAAATGACGCAGATTATTATGAAATCTTTTTGTCTTTTTTTTCTCTCTGCCAGCAACATAATGCAATCATCAGAAATGTTATTTAGGGAAATGACAAAGATGTTTAGGATTTAAACTGCACTCGTCTTGATTTTATTTCTTCGCCTTGGAGTCCTGAAAATTCCAAACTGCGTAAACAACAAAAACAAGAGACAAGCTAGTATTAAAATCCACAAAAGTGTCGACAATCGGCTTAGACGATCAGCTAATGTCCTTAATTCTTGCCTTCTGTGGTCCTTTTCATCATCAAGTATGAATATGGGGCCGAAAATAGTCATAACTATTTTTTTTGTTCGTTTGATTGAAGGAAATAGAAAAACCTACTATGTTTTAAATTCAATGTAGCGATATTTTATTTTATATTTATTTAAAATGATGGAAAAAAATGAATCAATTTTTTCTGTACGTTAATTTAAATAATAAAACAATAATATTAAAATTAATACTATTACTATTATTAACTATACCTTTTGTTCTCTATTTTTATTTTGGTTTTATATTTTATTTCTGTATTATTCAAAACCATAAACAGCAACAATTGAAAATTGAATAAATCTTTATTAACAATCCTTATTCCTCATAAGTACTTTTGGTGCTCCTACAAACTCTATTAAACCTAATTGCTGACTCTTTCCTTCTGATATAATACCAAACACAACCCCTGCCATTGAAAACCAGGCAAGAACTTCGATTTGATAACATTACCGCAACGTATTGCGAAAGTTGCCGATGACAGCTGGGATGCAGAGTTAAGAATACCCGCAGTCAGCACTTTTGCCACTCCCCGCTTTTATTTTTTATCATTTTCAAGGGTCTGGCGATGACAGCTCCCACACTCAGTAGAATAGAATCTTGGATGGGAAATTACTTCCATAATACAAGTATTACACATGTCCGCATAATAGCAAAGTCGCCTGGCAGATGTGCAGCCGAGAGATCCAAGAATAAATGTCGCATAATTCACAGCGCCTGGCTGCTGAAATTGTGAAATACTTCTCCGCAGGAGGGCGGGATACATCAAAGTGAGCTCCGCCCTGGCATTGCATAAAAAAACGTGTGGAAAGGGGGCGTGGCAGGTCGAAGATATATACAAATACAAATCTGAGTTATGACATATCTTTGCAGCCCGCTGAGATAAGCAACCCAGCGGGCGGCAATCAGGTGCATTTCGGAAGAAAAAACACACCGCAATTGAGTAACTTCTTTGGCATTTCGCTTTTCAGTTGCTTTTCCAGCGCTTATTGCCGAACGTAATTGCAGTGGGAATTCCAGGGGGGAAATCTCGTCTGATTTGTGGAAAAGTCTCATTAATCTTTACGGAAGAGTGAGCACTTCCAAGACCTTTGATTTGCATCAAAGTGCAATCATTGCACATTCTTAGTTTTTACACTTTCGATTGAGAAATCTATTTCTGGGTAAATCTAATAACAGAATTTTTATTATATTCACTTTAGTTTTATATTTGTGGGGGTAAAACAAAACTCAATTCGATATAATTAAATTCTAAGCACTAAATTAAATAAACTCAATTTCGATTAAATTGAATGCCTAGCAATTCTCATAAAAAATAAATATATAAAAGTAAACAGTCTTTGCAGAAATACGATAAATTGTTGTCAAAAACTGGCTTTAAAATACTCGATTTGAATCAAAGTGCACTCAATGCATATTTATTTTGTTTTACTTATTTTAATTGTTGATATCTTTCTTTAAGTCAAATGATTTCACAATCGTTTGGAATTTTCGATTAGTAAAACAAACTTTAATTATATTAAATTGTAACCCTAGGCACTCTTCGTAAATATGAATTTATGAATTGTTTAGAAAATTTCTTTAATCATGAATAACTATTAAAAAAGTATTTACTTCGTTAAATTTAAATTTAAAGGATTTTGCATTAAAATAAATATTCAAAGTTGAGCAGAATTTGCATGAAATAATTCGTCTTTTTACATTTTTTATTTACCACTAAATCTTTTACTATATTCCCCTGTAATTACTGAGCTATTTTACTAAATTTCACCCAGTTACGAATGAGAAAAGTCAAGTGTTGCGAAGGTAATTAGCTATGCACGTAAATGCAACCAGCTTGAAATGCAGCTCCATGAATTACAAATGAGTTGCCATCAAAAAAAGGGGCAAGAAAAAACAGTTAACACAAATACGGTTGACAGTTAGTTTAATACGCTTCGCTGAGCAGCAACAAAAAAAAGAAAAAATGTTGTGTTAATGCAAGTACACAAAATATATATCTTCAAGATACGCTTGCCTTGTTGCAATTACAAATTGTAATTTTTTTGTTTACATTTCCTTTTCTAGATTGAAAAAACTACGCATACGAAGTAAAATATTCATATAGGTCCCCAAATTAATTGATGAAGATACATAATTAGTGTTCTTTTCTAAACTTACAATGACATGATAACTTTGACCCCTGTTGGTAAACGCTTGAGCGATCATAGAAAGCATAGTTACCTGCAAGTAAAAAGTAGAAATAAATTAAATTAGTTTATTATATTTACTTGGGTAAAAATTATTTTAAGATTTGGTTTAAACTAAAAAAAGTAATCAATCATAAAGTGTTTAATAGTCATTTATGTCATGTTAAAATGCCTAATGACTTATTCCGAATTGCTGGACATTTGAAAAGTTTACCTTTAATAGAGGGCTATGTTACGTTTGAAATCGAACCCTCAGTTTTTGGCGGGCATTCAATCATGGGGAACAAGGCTCGACAGACAAGCGTAAAGTGGCAAAAACTGTCGGCTGCGTAGCACCAACGTTTTAACCCCTTGGTGCCGGCGGACTGCTCAGCTCAAACCCAATTAAAAATGTCAAAAAATGGGGAATACCTGTAGGTAGTTAGCAGTTAGCGCACGCAGTAAATATTCATCACGCCATGCCAACGCGAAAAGAGTTTTTAAGGTTTTTTGAAAGGAGTATCCGTGGGGTTTTTGGTTTTCTCGGGCAAAGTCGAATCAAACATCCTGCACTGGTCAAAAAAACATAGTAACTCTAAGTGTTTTATGCTCCATTAAAATATGTTTCCCTTTTGGTTCTCATCTTTAGCAGTTTTTATATTTTTTTTAATATGAAAATATTATATATTTATATTTTTTTATTTAATTTCAGTATTTTTGTAATAGTTTTTAATATCAGAAAATTGCATTTAAGTTAAAAGCATATCAAACTTAACTTTTAGATACAACGCGCATTTTAAATAATATATTTTGCACATTAATTCAAATATTTGAATATTAAATTGATCAATTAAATGTGTATTTTAAAAACAAAAATATTACATTTTTGGTAAGTATTTAAATTGACTATTTTCTTTACAGATTTTTATATCCGAAGTAAGAATTTAAATTTAAAGTATATACAAATTAATATAATAACTTAAGGTAATGCTTTTAGATAAATAGCGGTTATTTTAAATCTTATATTTTTCACATTAATTCAAATATTTTAATTTTATATTTCATTTAAATGTGAATCAAAACATTTATTTATTTATTTTAACTATTCAATTTTTATCAGTGTTACTAGAGCTCCATCTCTTCGCATTTTCAGCGCGTCACACAGTTTAACTTTTCATTTGGCGTTGCCTGTATTTCCAAAAGGGGAGTGGGGTATATCCACCCCCTCTTGAAAACCCCCCTTTTCACTGGGCGCCACTGCTTATCAGCAGGAGACGCACACATGTCAGGCGATGAGAAAAAACAGGAGCAGCAGAGGCACAAACATCCACAGAGTAACTGGAATGCATTGTGGACGTTGGGAACAATTGCGTTTTGTATGTTTTCGTGCCTCGTCAGCAAAATTAAAAAATAGATACGCAAACGTTGGCCTTCAAAAACAAGGGAGGGGGTGGAGTGCTACCAAAGTTATATGAAAGAAAATTGCTCATACTCCATTTTGCAGCTTTTCTCTCTGCCGAATTCAAATGTCACACAAGGATCGAAAGGTACGCATGGCCAGCTCTACCAGACCATTCTCCTTTAGCCTTGGTTTATTGCAAAAATACACAACAAGCTGAGGGAAAAGAGGAGTGGAAAATGGGGGGTTATGGCCAGGTCCAAACAACAGCTGCTTGGGCAGTTTTCCCTCCTCCCTCCTTCCTTTTTTTTCATTTTTTTTTTTTTTGAGGGAAAATTTAATAGAAGTAACACACAGGAGCTGAATGCCTGGCTGGCCTGAAATGTCACTGGTGCAGGACGATAACTATGGCTCATACCCATTCCACTTACCTTTGCAGCCAAAAGCAGACACCAACAGAGAGCCACAGAATGAATGGCCACTGCCTCCCTTCTTTTTTTTCGGGTGGTTTTCAGTCTTAGTCTGGCCAGAAAAGCATCCCCCCATTGCGTGTGTATTTTTATTGTATATATCATTGATGAATTCGCCGATAACAAATCTCAATCAAATGTCAAAAAGGTAACTGGCAGATGGACAGAATGTGGACCCAACCTCCCTTAAATAGAAATGACCACCCCCACCCACACTCTTACTACAGTTTTCCTACACGTTGTAATGTTGCAATTTTCACGCAGGCCACGCGTCGTATGCGCAATTGTTTTAAGCAATTCCGCTGGATAGATCGAATCGAAAGTTAACAAAGAGTGAGGGGGTTGGCTTCAGACTGACAGCTGCAGGTGGGTAATAGAAGAATTGACCTATACCCCCGCACTTCAACTCAAACCATTTTCCTACCTTGTGCGTGTGACAGCTCAAATTGTCATCTTGAATTCGAAAAATGTCAAACTTGAACAGGAAACATTTCAAATGGGGGGAAAAACCCAATGGGCAGCAATTGGAGATATAAGAGGAATTGCATTCGCATGGTCTAAATATTTGATGACCAAATGAAATAACATAAAGCTCGTAATGTTTTTCTCAACTCCAGTCATATCCAACATTTTATTTAAGCTTAGTTATTTCGAAAACCGAATTGAAATACGCATAATTACCAATCTAGAAACAAATTTTAACAACCCATTTTAAATTGACTTTATTTATCTTCAAATAAAATATAAAAAAAGTATAATACTTTTTCCAAATACAGCAGACTACAACCTTTTTTAACTACAATTTTGAAACTCAATTAAAATATTGATATCTGTGTAAGTCCCTTAATAAGTCATCAAAATATTCCATATATTTTTTTTAGAAATCATTAACCAATCTAGAATCGAACCTTTTTTATATTGCCCTCTTTATTTGTTCTTTTATTCGCATCATCACCAAATTAAATAAAGCTCAATGACAAACTTCATTAGCCAAAAGATCAACTGGCCAAATGGCGAAAAACAAAAATAACAATTTGCCTTTCTCCCCCCGGAGAAATAAATCCGTAAATACCACTTCCCCTCCCCCTCCCTTATTTGTTTTTTTGTGGGCAGATAGAACCCCTTTTTTAGCCGGACTTTTGTCCGGCAGTCAGAAAAATGGCAAGCAAACGTTATGCCAGAAACTAAATTAAGATTGAAATGTAAAACTGAAAGCGTTTTACACAATTATTGAACGCTCGACGAGGATGGACGTCGAAAAATCGAAAAAAGTAAATCTAGAGGAAGGAGAGTGTTCGATGTAACAGGGAAAACCACTCTAGGAAAAAGAATCATGCGAATGGGAAAATTCCGCTTGTCGCGACATTTGACAGACAATTCACAGTGCGAGAATCATTCGAGTGCATAACTTACAATTCCGTAAATATAAATTTTCGATTCTCTGTGGCATGAAAAAAAGTAAAAAAAAAAAACGAAATAAGGGACAGAGAACGTGGACTAATGAAGGTTGTCCAAACTCAAACTCAAACCTAAAGGCAAACTCCAGCATGCATTTTCTAAATGAAAATGGGCAGAGGACAAAAAGGAAAGCTTCAATGTATGGAAATTTCTGTTCAATCACAAATCCAATGATGTTCGCTTCGACGCATTTTGACATTTGGACAGAGAGGAGGTTGTTCGTTCGTTCAATTTCTGGTTTGAGTCGCTTTGATGAATTTCACTGGCCCCAACCGATTGTTGTTTGTTTGAAAGGCTTCGTTCTCGTTGTTTCTTCCACCCCTCTAGGATATATCTATATATCCTGGACCTCCGCATTTGGAAGCAATATCCCTCCTACACTTCATTTTTTAGGACGATCCTTTGTCCCTCGCAGTGCATTGATTAGAATGTTTGGACTTGAGTACGTAAATATTTTTGCTTGCTTGTCAATTAGTACGTTAAGCTGCTGTTGTTTTTTGTACTTTGGTAGCAGCCGATTGGATTGGAATTAGAAGTAGAAGTAGGAAAAGTAAAAGACTGTAGGCTTTTTTCGAATGGGTTTTGGTTTGGGTTTTAGTAGAAGTGATAGAGTCTTGAAAATGCAGTGGAAACTGTCTGTTCACGAATCAAAAGAAACTTGAAGAAATCATCTGGGGAAAAATTTAAATGCCGGTGAAAAACCTAAGATTTCACATATCAGAAATAACAATTGTACATCAGGAACTTCTTAATAGAAAATAATTTTAAAGTGATTACACTAATATCCAAAATCTTTGTTGTACTTGTACCTATGTTTATCTATAGCTTCTTTTAAAAACCACATTAGCTTACACTGATAAATAATGGCTTAATTATAATAAAAATCTAGTAACATCTAATAATTTATAAAATCAAAAATTTGAATACTATTTATATTAAATTTATTATTTCAATTTATGTGGAATATATTGTGTTTTTTTAATAGGTTTTAAATTTAAATGACTTTTAAGATAGAATAGTCTATTTGGGAATAGTCAAGTTAGGCTTTGAAAAAACTGTAATATTTGTATAAATTAAGCATTAAAATTAAATGAATATTTACATATTTAAAATAACTAAAAACCGAAATTAAATTGGGTTTGAAATTCTAAAACTTACAACTTCTTTTTTTATCATTGTGGTAATTTTCAAATGACTTTTAGGAAATCAACAAGAGAAATACTGGAATTGTCTATATACTTTTTTATCAGTGTGGTAATTTCGAAATGATTTTGGGAAAATCAATACCCATTTTCTTGGAAACTTTTTAGGCCTTCGTTTCATTATGCCAAACTCACGAAATTTCCTCTATCTCTGCCATCGCACCTGGGCTAAAACAGCGCCACTCCAGAGGCTACTCAAAAAGTCATTACTTTAATCGAATTCGCATTTCCCAAAATCGAAATGAGCGCCCGGCCACAGGACTTCTACTGCAACGCCTCCTGTCAGCAAAAGGATAACAAACGAAATGCTTATAAACTTCAGATAGGAGGGTGCGAGTTCGATTCCGATACTAGTGCGAGTGCGAGGGTCAATGCAAAATGTCTGACAAACATGCAATTAAGTCGTTAATACTTCATCGATTTAATACATGCGGACAGGAGTAAGGATACAGGGCAAACAGGATACAGCGAACGCAGCCAGGATTAAAGCATTAGCAAAGCAAGGATGAGCTATCCTTACCAACAAATAAAAATAAAAATAAAAGAAAGGAATGGAAAAAACGGAAGCGGAAGTGAACGATGGCAGACATTTGATTAGTTTGTTTGGCCTCCCAAATTTCTCTTTCTCTGCTCTTTTTGAGATATGCAATTACGATATAAAAAGTAAAACAAAGTAAGGATCCGATGCCTAGCGATATGCGTTCCAACATTTGAACATTTGATTAAAAACGCAAATAGATTTTGGAAGCCCCACCCAACCTTACATAATCCACTATGTGCATAAAAAATTAAGCAACAACGATGCTCAAAAATAGAAAATATGGAAAGGAAAAAGCGCTGAAATTTTTTAGGCAAATACGGACCACCAGCAATTCATCAGAGGAGCGACGTTTTTTTGTTTTTTTTTGTATCATCCTTGGGCTCAACTCGTCTCCCACCTGTAATAAAAATCATAACCGGGAGGCGTGGCAGCAGCACCAGCACCAGACACCGACGCACATATTGAACTAACGACTAGAAGGGGGCGTGCCACCGCCCGCATGTCTGTGTAAAAAGGTAAAAACCAATCAAGAGCATCAATAAAAGGCACGTCAATCAGCGTGTGGCATGGTAGGCTCTCTAGCTTTAGCTCTAGCTCTAACCATTTCCCTACACTGATAAAAAGTAGTAAGTTTAAATATGTTGTACTCAATTTAAATATTTCTCGCTTTGATTCTCATACGTTTTAGTTGTTTTTAATATAAAACTATTACAACTTTAAACATTTTTTTTTTAATTTCAATTTTTTGGAATTTTATTTTAATATCTGAAAAATGAAATTAAATCTAAGCTATAAATAAATAAAATAAATTAAATTAAGTCAAACAAGAAATTTTTAAAAACGAATATTTAAATATTATTATTATGATATAATATTTAATGTAATAATATATATAATATAACTTTTTAATTCAATAGTCAGTTATATATTTTTACTATTACTTTTTTTATCAGTGTACTGCTGCTCGGAAAAACTGCTGCTCAACAAGCACGAAAAAATCATATTTCCTGGTGCGTGTGTTTCCCCTTTTGGTCCTTTTTTCCGATGTGTGTGTTTTGGCCTTTTGTCTAGGCACATTGGCAACGCGGTTTTAGTTCAGTCAAGCTGTCATATCGACGCTTTTGCATGCCAGACCAGACCAGAGTCCAGAGACCAGTCCAGCCAGCCCCTCCAACTCAAACTCAAACTCAAAAACCAACTCAAACTTGGGACCAACTCTTTTTGACTGGCTATCAGCCACAAGCCCTCCATGAAAAACCCCATCCTGCGGTTATGTGATGGTTACATATCATGATTTTTCAATAAATTCAACGTCCATGCGGCACTTTGCTCATTGAATTTTGAACAGCGATCTTTGTAGGGGTATGGGCATAAATGCCGGAGAGTTTTAAGGGGAATGGTAAGGTTAAACCATGGACCGCGAAAGCTAGGCCTAAAGTTGAAAACAAACAATGGTAATGGATGTTGAAGGAGTTGCAAAAGGGCCAAACAAATGGTTAAGATACCACAACTAAAGTGTGTTTCATAAACAATACTACAAGGCTTAATTACATATAAATGTTTGACTTCTTCATTTTAAAGTGAGTATTATAAATATACAAACATTACCTAGAAAAGCATTAATTGCTAAGTACTATTTTTAAACGTGTCCTTTCATAAAAATAATTTTACTAAAAAACATTTCGCAATAACAAAATAAAAAACTTCGGTCAAAAAGCCTTTAGCATTTTAAAAGCATATTCATCGTTTCTTTTAAAAGTGCCTACAGCATATGGATTGAACTTTTACTTAACTTTTCTATAAAATTAAATTAAAGCCACTTCCAATCCCCAAACGAAAGCAATCTCACACCAAAAAATACGTTATGCCAACCCATTGCCGTGAAACAAAGCATTTCCGTTAATCAATCTCTTAAAATACCAGCCACGAAAAAAAGGAGTAATAAATAATTTTCGTACTCTTTGTCGCATATCAAAGACTGGCAAATCCCAAGAAGGACTACCCCATATTTTGCCAACGTACATGGCATATAATCATAACCAAAAGTCTGGCCACCACACTTTCCCATTCCTCAACTTAGTTCTTTACTTACGCATTGCTGCATTAATGCGTATGGAAAACAATTTTTTATGTCTTTCAACGATTCTTTTTTTTTAATGAATCTCGTTTTGGGGTTGCTGCAATATACGTATAGTATGATGTGTGAGTTGGGTCTGGGCCATTTTGAAAATAAGTTTTGGAAATGCGCGACTCGCGAATCGAGGAACCTTTCACTTTTCGGTAAGCCGCATTCTGCGTGTCTCACTTGACGCGAATAAAAAAAATAATTCAGAAATGGCTGTAAAACAAAAAAATTTATGAAATTTAACAATGAAAAAAGGGTTCAAATGGTGTACCAAGTATCAGATGCATATATGTTCGCCCATTCAAACTCCACAAAACTCCAACTTTCCCCTACCTTTCGCGTCTGCTGCCAATTTTATTAATGAAAAGTCAAGTGATTTTCATTCAGCCAGTGGGCGTGGCAAACACACGCACAACTCGTTAGGGGTTGTCCGAACCCAAAAAAGAATTATTTATTTCAAATATTGAATACAAAAAAAGTGGGAAAAAATATACATGTTTGTGGTACTTTTTTTTGCCGACAATGTTATGAATACTTGTGAAATTATGTTTTTTTTATGGTGAGTTATAAAACAGGGAGGTTGGTTTAAGAAACACCTTTTAAATATTGATCAAATTTTTTTAGGCATATAAACATTTTTTGAAAATTGAAAATATTTTTATTTAATTTTGTTATTTGTTAAAAAAGAAATCATTGCAAGAAGCGATCTACACAGGTTGTTTTTAAACTTCCTTCTCATAAAATCGCCAACATTTCTGAGAATAGATTTGTCCACTTCGAAGTCCCTTTTCACTCCTGCAGATTTCAGCTGCAAATCACCTCGAGTAAAAGTGTCAAAACAATACGAAAAACGCACAGGCGCAGTGTCCTGTCCCCCAAAACTTCCCTCTCCACAGTTCTTCCTTTCTCCCCTTAAAAACACGCACATAATTTATGCCTATGTATATGTACAAGGACCCCAAGGAGATGTGCTGAACAGGATCCAAAGAGCCCGAAGAGCACTCGCAGGACTCGCAGGACTCCAAAAAGGAGCGCACATAAAACGCAGACTGCAGCCAGAAAACGGGAAAACTGCGGAAAAATCAATTTTCTTGCGAGCCCAAAATTTCCAGTTAAGGGTGGGATGTGTACTATATATATATATGTATTTTGTGCGTTTTTTGGGGGTTGCACACGCACAACACAAGCACACACTCATAAGCACACTCCTTGTCACGCACTTGTGCAGCAAATTGTCACCCAGTTTTAGCCAGAAAAAAAGAAATAAAAATCCATCGAGAAGGAGAAAGTTGTTGGCTGAAAATGTAGCCCGTTGTCTTTGAAGTGCAAAAATGCAGCATAATTTTGGGCTAACGCAATTAGGCAATTATTAGAAAGTATGTGTGTGTGTGTGTGTGTGTGGGAGTGTGTGTATATCCTGCAGAGTGTCCTGCGTCTGCTAATTACTCATGCCGCACGCATTTGCCGCAGGGCACTGAGGCGTATACACAATCATTTTCATTGGACGTGCATTGAATGAGGAGAGAAACACCAAAGGCGGAGGGGAAAGCACAAAAAATATAGGACGAGTGGGTGGCAGATCCTTGGGGAGATGGATGTACACTTACAAAAACATCTAGGAAATTTTAAACATTTTAAAAGTCGCTCAAAATAGGCATGAAACTTTCCTAAAATACCAACTTAAAACAGTGCTTAAGAAATTGAAAGTTGTTGATTTATTTCAAACTGAACACTTTTGTTATATTGTTTAAATGGGACTTAATGTTACAATATTTTTTCTTGTTAAAATTCAATTAAGATTAATTTTAGCTATTTTAACATATTCCAAAAAACTTTAAGTATTTGTAAATTTGTTGGTGCTTAGAATATGAAATAAACCAATTTTCATTTTTAGTTTTATAAAATTTAAATTTAAAAGATTTACCTCAATTAGAACCACTTTTCTCACCCTATTTTTGGCCTTTTTTATCCTTACTTTTTTGTTACATGAGTGTACAACAAAATGTCATTAAAGTGACTTTTTCCCAGCCCCTTACCTAGCTCAAAAGTCCCCCACTAAAAAAGTCACGCACTTGCCAAAAAAGTAGCATTTCCAATGACGTAAGCAACAAAAGTTAAATTCACTTCTTCTGTGTTATTAAAAAGTCCAGGACACCGGGAACCCAATGTTGTTGTTGGGCAATTCAGCACAGGCGGCAACGAAATGTTGCAACAAAGTTTTCCGCCCCCTACCCCACTACCCAAAGAAAAACCCCTCTTCAATCCGCAAGGCGTGACTCTTTCTTCTTCGGCTTTTCCTCTATATTTTCCTTTTCTTGTACATAGGCAGAGAAGGATAAATGTTTTTCTTTTTTCTTACATTTTTCCTTGCAGATTGATGGGGAAAGCTGCAACCAGATGGGAGGCAAGAATCCCAGAGGGTGACTATTGAAAATGTGTCAAATTGAGGCAGCAACATTTCGAGGCGATTCGACAGGATTGCTTTTGGTCATTTTTGGGTTCTAGGCAAGAAACACAACAACATTAAAAGGAAAACAAAAGGACTCTTTGGGCTTGACAACAAATTATTTACTGCTTCAAGAGTTTCCGTTAAGGTATCGAAAATAAAGAAAACTTTTGGGTGCTAACTTTATAACTTGTAACGAAGTGGATTTGTGTTTTGTTATCAACAACTTTTACATGTTGTTACCTCGTTCAATTGAGGAAACTTATACATTTTTTTAAATCACCATTACAATATTATTAAGAAAAAAAGTATTTTTTGGAAGTAGAAAATACTTTAGTTATCTAAAATCTCTACTTATTTAAAATCTTTAAAAGGTTTTTATGTTGGGCTTTAAATTTAAAGTATAAACAACAATATAATAATTATCACATTTTTGTGGAAACATTAAACAAAATTCTTAAATTCTTATTCCTAAAACTTTGATTTTTAAAGCTGGCTTTTCTCTGTTTAATGGGAGGAAACCTTTGATTAACACTGACTTGAAAACATTTTTAAATTTTGGAACCACTTTACCATATTCTAGCACCCTTTACCCATTTGCATAAACGTTCATGTTTTAGTTTGTTCTCACATCTTGCCAACTCCAAAGCAAATCCGCAGCTCAAAGCAACTTTGTGGAGAGAAACCTGCACACAATGTAAGGGAAACCCCTTTCCATTATCGTTTTTTTTTTTTGATTTCCTGAACAGGAACTGCAATTAGTTGTGAGGCGGCACACGCGCAGCGCTTGTCACATTGGCAATTTGGGCAGCTTACCGCTTCGGCGGGCAACCCTTAACAACAAAAAAAAAAAACTCGTGGCAAATGCAACAAAGACGCAACGCTTAATTAACCCAGGCCGAAAAATTGTTGCAGTTGCACTCGAGGGTTGGGCGCCGCGAATTGAAATTTCCAAAATCCTTTGATGCAGCTGCAGTCAGGGGATTAGGACCAAGGTCTAAAAGACTAAAGGACCAAAAGCTACCCCTAACACTCGAACTTTTTCAGGGGGTTGTGTGCATGCACCCAGAGGTCGTGTTCATTATCATCAGCACGTGCCCTTAGGACGATTTTCCTCTTTTTCCGGCCGAGATTTTCAAAATTGCATTTTTGTTTTGGTTGCAGGCAAACTGGCATCCCAAAATCTGGGGGAAGTTTCTCTAAGTGGTGGTGGCTCAAAAGTTTCCACAGCCATGTGTTTTTGAAATGATGGATCTGGTTTTCATTGTTATGGGGTAGGGGTTGGTTTTGCGCAAATTGGTTAACGCACTTTGGGAACACGGAATTGTTTGGCTATGACGTGGCAGGTCCTATGTGCAACTGACTGGCATGACTAGCGAAAGATACTCAAGATACTGTATCTCATTGTTGCTTGGTATAGCACTTACTTAGGGTGGGTATTTCAAACTGGTCCAGGAGGAGCAAAATATTTACCTGCAAAGAAAGAGAAATCAAAATTAGTTTAGGGTTTAAAAGTTAATTTATTAAGTACTAAGCAATATTATTTATAAAAGATTCCTTAAGAATTTTATTCAAAAAATGCTATAATTATAATATTTTAATAACTGTTAAAGCTTAGAAGTTTATTACTTTTATGATAGATCATTTTTAAATGTACATTTACATCACTTTTTATAATTATCTTGCCAACTGTCATTTTCTTATTGGTTTGTATGTTTTTGCACACAAATGCATTCCTATTATTTCCTCCAATAAGAATAATGCACATACGAACAGTTGCAAAAGCACCGACTAAACGATCACGAAGTCACTTCGTGCAATGCAAGAAAAAAACTGCCGACGAATTAAAATTCAGAGCACGAAGCCGAAAGCGCATGCGAATTGGAATTGCAATAGACAAAAAACAAAAACAAACTAAGGCCGAGAGAGAGAGAAAGAGAGAAATGCAACGATCGTGCCTCTATCTCTTTCACTCCAAGTGCATGCGAATTCTGATTGGATGCGCAGAAATGGCGAAACTGAGTTAGTTATTTTAGCAAATTCTTATAAGAGATAATGACTGCTGACTTTTAAGAATTTTGTTTACCACTCGCAGTTAGTTAATTACTACAAAAAAGCATTTCAGCACCTGTTTGCAGCTGATTCCATATCATTAGTCATCCAATTTTGGACAATCTCACTTTGTCTCTTTGCTCATTTATTGCATAATCCACACCAACACTGATAGAAATAAAATACAGAACATCAAGCACGTTATATTTGTTCTATAGTGTGTGTGCGCTATCTGAACACGTATCTGTTTTGCTTTGTTTTTGTTTTGTATCTAAAATATATTTTTATACCACACACACACACAAACATATACATTTGTGTATATGTCTGCCCTCGACGCAATTTCCGTAAATTTAACCTACATTTGATTTCGCTTTTTTTTTTTTGGCAAAACAACAAGAATTAGCAAAACAAAAAAATAAGAGAGCGGAAGAAAATGTGAGATAGCTATGGGGAATATTTCTAAAATTTCCCATTTTAGGAGAATTTCTGTTGGAAGTTTTGCCTTTTCTTTTCTTTTAATAAATGTCGCTGTCATGCGCAGCTGAATTAAATGCAAATAATATAAATGCAAACGCAAATTAAAGTATTTAGGTAAAACGAATTTTTGAATACTAGGGTATCACCCTATTTTTTTTATCAACTGATTTTTTTAGATTATTTGTTTTTTTTAGTGCTTATTATTTAAAATGTATTATTTAGTTAAAGCATTTTTTAATGCCATATAAAACACTTGTGCCCATTCTCTATTGTCGTTTTTTTTACTCTCTTCCTCTATCTGTTCCCCTTTTCGTACGCAGCGAAATTTCAAAGCAAAGCAAACAAGCCGAAAAATTCGCAAATATGAATTCGCATGCACACAGCATGCTATCGCCCTCTCGCTCTCTCACATGTCTATATACATACAGTATATATACGTATGTACGTACATATCTTGTTTGTTCTAAGCTAGCCCATACAAAAGCGGATCGAAACAAGGTCAAATGCAGTTATTTGCTCAAAAACAAGACGAAAAAAAAAAACGGATCAAACTGTTTATTGCTAGCTTTTTCGCTCTCTTTTTCGGTTCGTATCTTTTTACTTTTTTTATTTTTTATTTTCGATTGCATTTGTGAGTGTGTTTGGCTACTTTTTGATTTATCTTTTCCGTTTTAAATGTTTTGTTCCTCTCTTTTTGTTGCAGCCTGCGACTGCGCCGGCAGCTTAAGTTGATTTTTTTTTCCTTTGTATTTTCCCATTGCCTTTTTCAAGGATATTCGGCGCCATTTCTTGTCTTTTGTATTCTGCGCGTGTGAGAACAACAACTTTTGGGTTAGTCAGTCAAAGGAATTCCAGGAATTAGTCGCGCATGCATGAAAGGTGAGAATAATACTCTCGAGATCTCTGCGAATTTGGATCTGGATATTTGAGGAAGAGTGTTTGTGTGTTTGTTTGTGTGTGTGTTCAAGTGTTTGGCAGTGAATACGAAATTGAGTGAATTGAATAAAATGTGAATCAATTAAGCAATTAATGCACATGATGTATGCAAAACGATGGGAACTCGTCGTTGCGGAACCACAATGATCACGATTTTGTGAGAAACATTTAGCAAGGCAATAGATGAGGTTAAGAAAATTAAGGATTTAAGGAATCATCTAGAATTTTAAGATTGATTTTGTCGTGTTAAAGACTCTTTACAGTGGTTAAATTGATTTATAATTTAGTTTATTAAAACATAGCTTATTTTAAGTATATAAATAAAAGTCTAGTTTTTCCGAGTTTTAAAAAGGAATTTTTGGAGATTAAAGAAATTTACTAATCGTTGGGCGCCATTAAAGTTTTCAAGTGTAACTTACGGAAGGGCCCTTCGTTGGGCGCCAATACTTAAATTATAATTATTGTATAAGCACACCTGCACGATCCACGATTGCTGAAATGCAAAACTTTTTCACCACTTGACAAACTCAACGCGGATCTCAAACTCTTGTCGAATTCGCACTCACAGAACGACAATGCACAAATAAATTCAACTAAAATAAAACACAGAGAGTATGCGGTGTATATAAGGCGGATCTATGTGGCGGGACTGACGTCGAACACCCCCGAACACCACACCACCCGACTAAAAATTCCATGTCAAACAAATTATTTACTTTGTATGCCGAACCCCAAAAAAGTCAGCGAAGGAAAAATAAAGAACGCATTTCGGCTACACCTCTCTCTGTCGCACATCCATCTCCCCATCTCCCTCCCACTCTCACACAGTCTGCATGTGGAGATCTCCGGACTGGTAAAAAATATATGGAGAGAACAGCGCATTTTGCTGTTATTCATCATTGACCTTGGTTGCAATCTTTGTGTGTATTTGTTTGCTCACCAAATTCAGTTTTTTGTGCGATTTTTTTTGGGTATTTTTGCTTGCGAATTTCAAGTTTCGGGTGTATATAGAAAAACAACTAAGATTTCTTGCTCTTTTTTGCATTTTAAGTTTTTCAAAAAAATCGTCGGCGACATAATGCAACTCGGGAAAAAAACGGAAGCGAATGAGTGATAAAAAAATATTAATCATACGCCACATTGGATGAGTGGAAATTTACTGCAAAATAAAGTGCAACTTAGTCAAAATATTTACGCAAACAATTATGACAAAAACAAGTTAAAGATATGGGGAGAAAAAAAAGCAAAGAAATTGTTCAATTTGACATTGACGAGCATGAGCAAAAAAAAAATTAACAGAAGTTTTGGAAGACTTTTTGCGATGAAAGAAAGAAAGCCGAAAAAAGGGGAAACAAGCGGCGAAAAGTCGAAAAAAAAAATAAAAATTTGAAACAGACACAAAAACAATTTTGCTGGCACTGCACACAAGTGTCCCAATTCCACGAATCTCTCATTCCACGCTGCTTCCACAAAAAATAAACACAAAAAAAAACAGCCTTTCGGGTAAATAATAATGCTAATACATAATAATAAGAGGCGAGCAACTGCCAACAAACAGTTAGACCGCAGATACAGATACAAGTGCGAGTACGGATACAGATACAAATAGGGATAGGGATACAATGGAAAAGATACATTAGCTAGCGAAGTAAAGTGTTTAACTTTGTTTATAAAATTTACTGATATTCGCGGAATAGTTATTTATTTCTTAGAGCACATGATAATCGTATTCTTTTTTTTAATTAAACATATTTAATAATGTAACATAATTTATTTTTCAATAAATAGATTTTAACTACAGTTTTTGTGTACATTATTAAAATTATTAAAAATATATAAAACACAAAAAAACATTTTTTTTAATTATTGTTTTTAAATATTCAAATGAATTTAAAATATGTAGTTTCGAAATTTTAGATTAAATTTTTATTTTATTTAAATATTTTTGTTTTTAGTTTAAGCTAAGATTTTTTTTCTGTTTGTAATTTTAGTGCACAGTTTAAATATTAGTCAGTTTCCCATTTAATTTTTTCAATTGAGCTTAAGTTATTTATTGTCTTGCTTTTTTTGCACGTTTGTTTCATAAATGTCGACTTCTTTAATTTATGAACTTGCATTCGGCTTCATTAATCCCGTCAGAGAAAAAAATATTTTATCATTCACACACATATAAGAACATATATATTTTGTATTTTAGTATATACATTTATTTGGTCTATTATGTCATTTTATTCGACTCTTTATACGTACATTTATTTAACCACAATTCATTTGACTTTGTCTGATGACGTCGAATTTGTTGCTGGATTTTTGTTTATTTACGGAAACGTTGTGATTTTGTTGTTGTCTTGATTGCCTCTACGATATTTGACATTTAATAATGAATGCATTAGTTGATTTTAATTGATACTTTTTTAAAACTTAGTGGAGAGAAAACTTAAATGGATATATTATGTACCCACTACTAACTACAGCTATAAACTATATTTGTGCAATAAATCAAGCGCGTGTTGTGCATTTTTTTAAATCTAAAAACTCATATATTATCTAATTAAACTTGGCCATGTTAGACTAATTAAAAGTCGCTAAATGACACGAGCTTCAATTCAAAATCGCGCTTAACTTTGTTCTCTCATTGCAACTCAACTTTTTGCACATGCATTATCCACTTATATTCTCCGATCCCCAGACACATATACTATATATGGAAACATATTCCGTGGGTACTCTTGGTTATTTTTAGCTAAATTCATTTGCTGCGTCTCTGTGTCACTATTAACTTTTTTCCACCCATTTTTTGTTTTTTGTTTAGCGATTATCTCATTAAAACACATTTTGTGTGCATTCAATGTTCTTTTGCGCAGTTAACCCCTTGGCGATGCCCCCCTTTGCAAAAATACAAGTTGTTATTATCATTTGTTATTGCATTTTGAGTCGTTTCAAAGTCACAAATACATTTGTGCTGACTTTGAGCCGGCTGACATTCACAAGCGGACACAGAAAAAATAATAAAATAAAATGCAAATCATATATAAAAGCTTCAAATTAATTGCTAAATATCCTACCGCAAAATGTCAGCGCTTTAATAATTTTTATTGTTTTAGCTCTGCAGCTGCAATTGTTGATTTTATATGTATTATAGTTTATGTTTTATTAAATCTTTTGTTTTATAATTATTAAAATCGGATGTTGTTTTAAAAATTAAGATATTATAAGATATTACACATTTTAAGCGATGAAAAATGAGCATACAAATAAATGTTCAACAACGAATTCAACATTTTACCCCAAAACCACGACCATAATAAAACGTTAAACATTGTCGACAGTCTTCGATGTCTTCATTTTCATTTTTCAAGTTCAAGTTCAAGATAAATTTGATTTCATTTTACATTTTTTTTTTCTTTCTCCGTCTGCTTTTTCTTTTATTTTACTTTTTTTACATGACTCACAGACACAGTAACTGAGAAATTTCTCACTTTTTGGTGTGTGTGCGTATCTGGGTTTTGCATAAAATTATTTTCATTCATATAAAAGCGAGTTGAACAAAAGAGAGGAAGAGTTTTCTTTAGATTTATGGCTTTTGTTAAAGATTAACTCTTTAAAGGGGAGAATATAAAAGCATAGGTAACAGAGCAAGCAAAGTATTTACAGATTTATAAAAAATTAAATCAAATTGAATTTAAGCTATATGCTTAAATTGAAAATAAGATAACAAAAATATAATTAGATAAGCATTGTATTATTTAATGTGATTTAATTTTAGCTCTAATATAGAATAACTATCATAAAAAAGTTCCCTGATATTTCGTTATTGCACATTCCATGTTATAAGCAATCATTAATCATAAACCAAAAGTAATTATAGAAATATTTAAACAACTTTCATCGAAAACCAGCCCCCGCAATTAAATCTCTTTATTTTTATCGTGACTATTATTCGTCGCCCACCCAAATTATTGAAATAAGACAAAAAAAAAACAACTTATTAATTTACCGACCAAAATGTCAAATGATTATAAAAACAATTGAAATACAACAAATAATAAGCTGAAAACAGACGAGTGAGTGAAAGAGGCTTGAAGAAATTGAATTTCTTTTGCACTTCAAGACGCCCACAATCCACACAACAAAGAGTTTGACTATAGGATACCATATATACACAAAAGTCACACTCAAATTGTTCCAGACAGTGTTTGTCACGACGTTGACATTTGTACAAAAGGCGCAAAATGATACAAAAAAGGGGAAATAAAAAGAAAAACAAATGAAACGTCGCATGCAATTTACTGCAAAAAAATTGTATTGTCCCATGACTTTTACTTTTATTTCTCCTTGTTTATTTATTTTTTTTTTTTTGTTATTTACTACGCTTTACTTGGCTGCCAGTCTACACTTTTATATATATATAAAAGTATATATATATATATTATTCTTGCGTGCAACAACTTGGAAATGCGACAATGCGACGATGACGTTAAAAACCCGCGATTCGAGACTCGGACTGGATCGGAATAGGAATAGGAATTGGAATTGAAATGGGGGTCTTTTTGGGGTTAAGCTCGCGGCCCAAACGAAAGCGAAAGTTATGACATTTTGGCAGCCAAATCGAAAGTATTTAGTGTGAGGGTGTGGGTGGCTTACTGCCCCCGCCTCACCTTTCTTTTGCCCCCCTTTTTTTAGTGTCTCGAGTGTAACGCCTCGAGATTTGTATCTACAAATTGCAGG
The DNA here is from genome assembly GCF_025200985.1 of Drosophila gunungcola. NCBI lineage: Eukaryota > Metazoa > Arthropoda > Insecta > Diptera > Drosophilidae > Drosophila > Drosophila gunungcola. Next base: position 18,795,837 of record NW_026453197.1, read on the forward strand.
TGGCATAACCAAAATTTAACACAACAAATGTGAATTGAGATTGGTAATACGAAAAAGAAGAACATTAAATCACCTTTCGTATTAAAATACCAACGATTTATACTAACTTTAAAAAGTTTGTTTTAATCTTTTTTAAAAGTGTGTCGCACATGAATGCCGAAATGTGAATAACTTTATTTGTAAAATATGGTTCCTTATTTATATTACTACTATACATTTTATCTATATTACAGAAACTATTTAAAGGTATCTTTTACAGCAGTTAATTAATTTATTTAACTGAATAGACTTCCGATTAAAAACTTCCCCAGACTTCTTTAGCAATGTTCAATTAATTCATTCAGTATACCGTATTCACGTATTTTCCATTCTGTTGATGATTTATCGCTTTTCTTCAGTATACCAGACCCCTTTTTTCTCTTTCCCTTGGCCAATGCAGCAAATCACACAAATTAACTAGAGAAAACTGCCGCAGGACAGCATAGAAATTCTAATGAAAAATTGTTCGAAAAAAAAGGAAACCAGTGGAGGGGTAAGAATTTTCATTTGAGTTCAAGTTGTGCAAGCCGCAGAAAACAAAAAAAAAAACACAGCAAAGGCAAAGACAAATAAAAAAGAAGCAAGCCATTGACAAGGATGACGTTCCAGCAATAAATTGCTCAAATGGAGAAAATGTGGGGGGTTGGCTTTTGCAAAATGCAGGCAAATTATAGCCACAACCCGGGTTGTGAATGTGTCAAGCCAAGAAACTTTGGCCGTAGTAAAATGGTGAAAATAGAGGAAATACTATAAAATACTACACAGCAAAGAGCGGGGGAAGGGGGTTGCAGGCTGAAATGAATTTTCACTCATTTCCTTATCGTCTGTGATTTCCTTCCCAGACTTTCTCGACCAGACGCAGACAAGCCAAATGAATCCTCTCTCTATGCAGGCAAAAATACAGCAGAAACCATCCAACCACCCACCCACCAAACCCATTTTCCATTCCACCCCCTTGTTTTCCCCATTTTCTGTCTGTCGCATTGTCTGCAGGCGGCGCACAAAAAATGCATTTTGTTGCCTGGAAAAAAGTTTTTCCTGGATGGAAAAGAAAATGGGGGGTAGGGGGTAGGATGAAAAAAATAAAATCAATGAACAACAACATTGCATGAGGGTTGTATGTTCTGCAAGGAACGTCATTATCATCCTTATCATCATCATCATCGTCGTGATGATGGTGGGGCAGCATCAGGAGCCAGGGTTGTCATCATTATGAAACACACAACAACCCTCGACTGCAGCACACACTTGGCCCAAAAAAAGGGGGGTGTGTGCAACCCCCAAACAAAGTGCAGAGCACACAAAAAATCCCCTTTTTCACCCACTCTCTCTCTCTGGGCTTTTCTCTCTCGCCCTCCATCTCTCTCTCTCTCTTTTCCTCACAGGGAAATCCAAAAAAGGAGCAGTACAAACTTTCACTTTTTTGCATGAGAAATCCAAAAAGGGGGTGGTGTGGCAAAAAAAAGAAGGAAATGGGCGAAGTTTGGGGGTCGCCGTCATGCGGCATTTCATTTATAGTCGGTTAGTGCAATGCGCCAAAAAGCAGACAACACATATGTACATATAAGCCATAAAACAGAGACAGAGCGAAAGAAAGAGTTGGAAAATCACAAGAAGAAAGACAGGCAAATAGCCAGAGTGAGGGAGAGAGCAAGAGCAACTGCAGTTGCAACCCTTTTTCAACGCGATGCAGCAATAATTCTCAAACAACAAATAAAGTAAAGCTGAAAATGCAACTCTGCAAAAACAAAACTTTCGCCAAAGCAAGAGGGAAAATTGAATGAAGGGGGTGGGTAGGTGATGAAAAACTGCCGCAGAGGGTTGCAACTCCAAACTCCAAAGCTTGGGAAAAACTTTTGCAGCTGACTTTGGCAATTTCCATTGCAGGAGGCGACTACGTGCACGAGTGTAGATAAAAATATTTTAATTTATTTCACATTCGTCGACTGCAGTTGGGAGTGAGTGAGTGAGACAGAGCCAGGAAAGCGTTCGAAAGAGAGAGAGAGAGCGGGAGGGAGGCAGGAAGAGTTGGTTTAAGGGAGGCAGACTATCACCACCCCCCGGTTTTTTTGCATACACACTGCACATTGGCTTTTTCAGCGAGAGGCTTTCCTTTTTGCTCCTTTCCCTTCTTTTTCAACATATGCTGGGTTTTCCCATTTTCATTTCGCCCTTTTTTGCCTGCATTTGTCGCATGCAGCTTTTCCCAAAACTCCACCCCCAAATGGTTTTTCATTTTATTTATCTTTGATAAAAGGTTTTAGTTTTCCGTCTGTGACAGTTTGAGTATTCATCAATAGTTTAGACTAAAAGGTTTTTTTTTGTTTTTTTTTTTTAGAGTTCTGACAAACGTATCTATTGTACATATGTAAAGAAATTTATAAGTTTAAAATGGGCTTTGATTGGTTACATTTACAAGGGTTGACCACTCCGTTAAGACAATTGCATTTGCATAGACGTCGTAAAATGAATATAATTTGTAGACATTTTATATCTAGAAAAATCTTGATGATTTTTTCTGCCCATTTAAAATCAATTTCAGGATTTTGTTAATGAAGGTTTAAAGAGTAAGCCACTCTATCATTACAAACGCCATTTCAAACTACCTATTCCACATTTTACAATCAATAGCAAATGAATACTGTTAAAAGGTAGTTTTATTTTAAACCAACTTCTGTAAATATATATTTTATAATTCAAAATAATTTAAATACTGCGCAGAATATATAAATATTTTATGAGAGTTCCACACTATAAATATAAATTTGAATAACCAAACTTTTTACCATACCAACCAATCTCTCATCAAAATGAATATGCAATTCCATTTCAAATTCCATTTGAAGAATAAATCCCCTTCAGCGAAAATAAAACTCTATTTTTTTAAGATAAAAATGCAGACTGACATGTGGATTTTCCATTTAGATTTTCATTTACGCTTGGCAGCATTTATTTTTTCGGGGCAGATCAAACTGCAATCCGATACCCGAAAGGCAAGAAACGGAATTCCCCCAATGCATTGATGATTTATTTATGCAGCAGAACACATACAAAGGGTAAAAATTGATTTCTGCATTCTGCCAATTTATTGCTAAAAAATTTATTTATCAACAAAACTTTGGCGCAACTGACAAAGCAAACAAAGCCTCCCCTTTTTCCCCAAAATTCCCCCGTTGGTCCGAAAAGTATTAATGGAATATTGCCGAAAATTCTGCAGAAAAGCGCAAGCAAACAAAAACATCCTACAAACACACACACACACACAAATACACACTAGAGCTGAGAAAAATCGGCAAACAAAAACTTTCAAAGAGGAAATATAACACCCAAAAAACGGGAATTAAATTTTTGCTCCTTTTATTATTTTATGCTGCTGCTGCAGTTTGCTGATTGTTTATCTAGCGAGTGGTATGGAAAAAGAAGCATCGGGGAACTGCAGTATTTTCAGCCACGCCCCGAAAAACTAAAGGAAATGAAGTTTTGAGGCAACACATACGTGGACTCGATCGAAATTATATTAGAGAGGGAGCGAAAAAGAAAGGCGGAAATGGGCAAAAACTGCACATAGGCAGAGGTGGAAACTATAGAGAGATGAGCCCAGGAGATAAAAAACAGGACGAGAAAGCAAGATTAATGAATGGGCAAATGCCCAATGGAACTGCTAAAACAAAAATAGGAAAGCCATGAAAAAACAATAATCCTACTGCAGAATGCAAATGAAAAATCATTTCGAACTAAAAGACAGCCAGTGGACAATTGAAAAGCAGTGGGAAAATTGGAATCTACCAATAGAAATATTTATAAATAAGTATATAAGCATGTGAAAAATTCAAAAAAACTCGTTAAGTTAAGAAATCCCTCAAAAATACATGAATGATAAACTTTATTTAACTTTTGAAAAAGAATTCAATGATAGTAACAAATAAATTAAGTTGTATTTCTTTAAATCTACTTTTAAGACTTCCCATTTTAAAAATTATGTAAATCAAGAATGTGGTCACTTCCAGAAATAAATATATATTTTAAAACTCGTAAATTTGAGTCCCTGTTTTAGCTTAAAAGAGGGCATGAGATTCTTCAACAAAAACAAGCATTTAAAACATTCTCTATAAACAATTTGCGAAACTTTTCCTCGGCCAACTCTTTAGCACATGTACCAGGAGTTTTCCGACCTCAAAAGTGGGTGGTTCCGAGTGGCTGCAGTGGCTCAAAAACAAGAATTTGGTGGGTGGGTGGCTTGCAAGCCACTGCTATGCGGGTGCTGCAAAAAAATAAAGAAATCCCTACAAACTGAGGCTCCGACTAGGGTCGTCTCTAAATTAAACTTCATCATCGTGCTCACAACACAAAACAAAAGGAAAAGTGGGTTCGTGTTTGGTTGGGAATTTTTGTAAAAATTGCATAGCTTTTTCCCTTTTCTTTTCGTTTTTACGCTAGCCTGGACTGCAGAAATTGGCAGCAAAAATATAAAATGGGAACGGCAGAGAGAGCAAAAAAAGGAAAGAAATCAGAAATTATTGTAGATTGCAGAGGACCTGGAACTCTAGGACCTGGGTCCTGAAAAGTCTGACCAGCATGCAACCACCCAAAAAGTGGGTGTGGATCGGGTCGGTGGTTGGCAGGCAAAAAAGAGAGCAAGTGAAGTGCATAAATGGATTTTATAACGTTCCGAGAGCCTGGGCTAAAGTAAATTTATGCTTTTTAATGCAATTGCAGGACGAGCAGACCGTAAGTGGGTGGTGGGATGTTGGGTGTCAGGTTCACAGGCCATTCTATGCTTCGTTGGTCCGGGCTAAAAGCATTCAACCAATGCGCTTCGTTTCTGGCCACCCAGAAATATATATATATATGCAAAAAAAGAAAGTATAAACAAAAAGAAAAAGAGTTGAGCCCCGAACCTCCCACTTCTTTCTGCAAAATGGTTGTTGCAACGGTCGTCGGATGTCGTCGACTACGTCGCCATCGGCCAGACAAAGTGACATTTGTCGTTAATTGCAAAATTTATGGTCAGGAATCCCAGAGAAAAGTGATGCAGGGGGTGGCGGTGGTAGTGGCGGTGGAAAAGCCCTGGCAAATGTAAAATGCCTCAAGGGGCTGCTGGACTTAAATGCAAAACAAATACGACAGAGAACAAAAAAATAAATGCCCCTTAGAAATGAGAAATTTTTATGCAATTATAGCGTTGAAGGAACTTACGTTAAGCCATAGTACGTCCCAATTAGTTCGAATAGTTAGACACAACTGCTTACCTGCAAAATAAATAGAGAGGAAATTAAATTAAAGTAAATTTTGTTTAGGTTATTATGTGAAAAATATCAAGATATAACAAAATCATGTTAATAAAGAGTATTTATCACTAAAGATATGTGTAAAATGAACTAAGCCTTTAAATGAAGATTAAACATGTTCCCTTAAATTGTAGTATTAATATAAGCTATTTTTATACAAAAATAAGAATGCTTTCTGAATATATGCACATTTGATTTCTTGCATCTATTTCTGCAATTTAATAAATGTTTCTTAAATAAATTTAGCATTCATAAGGACATTTTTTGTTTTATTTATTTCTTTTTATTCTTTAAATTATGGCTTTAAATGGCTTTTAGATGGCTTTAGCAAAAAAAATTACATTATTTATAAAATGATATAATTATTTAGTATTTTTTATATATTAGGCAATCACATAGAACTGCAAAATTCTTTTACAAAAAAAAAAATAAAATTCTTTCAATTAGTCTTTTTTTTTTTTGCATGATTCACTTTGTGTTTTCCTACTTCCAATCAATGATGTATCAAAAAAATGATAGCAAGTGTTTTTCATGTACACTTCTAATGACCTTGGTCCATCCAACAAGTGAAAAAAAATCGGTAGAAAAAATATAGAATTCTCCGCTTTGCACATGCGACGTTGCCGTGGCTGCATTTTGCCGTAATTAGTGTGGGTATCTAGGTGGCCCAGCGGTTGTGAAGGCCCCAACACCTCGGCCTTAACCATCCACCGCTTTTCGGGGTCTGTCTATCAGCCGTGCAGCCATGTGTGCAGTTAACCCTTTTCGGGCCCATCCATCCACTGACATCGAGTGCACTTCAAAGTAGCAATTCAATTTCATGGTTGCGCCTCCACCTCCACGATGAAAAAAAATCTACTCTGTTTCGTGGTAGCTGATTCCTGTGTAAATCACGTCCATAAAAATGTTGCACTCGAGTTGGTGCATTTTAATTAGACCAAGGAAAAACAACAAAAAGAAACACGGACTTCACTGCAGGCGGTCGGTTTTAAATGTGTTTTATCAGCGGTCATCGCAATGTTAATGAAACACCTTGCACAAGATTCGAGGTAGCGAGAACCACCCACGCATAACGCCAAATGAAGAGCCCAACCGAAAAAGAAGTCTGAGAAAATCCATAAATTAAGCTTGGCATACAACATCATCATCATTGGGCTACCAAGTGCAAGACTTGCGTAAATGCATTGTTACATTGTTTGTGCGAGATTTGGGCGGGGGAAAACATACACCCAAACAAAAAACTATACCCGAAAATGTGACTTCCAACATATGATGATTCAGCGAAGCGTACGGCAAAAGACAATGTAAGACTTTGTTTTTTGGGGGTGGAATTCCTGCTTGGCTGCATTTTATAGAGCCAGCGAAATAATACAACGTTGCATCCTGAAGCTTAAACAGGAAAATTCAGTATCTTTACTTATTATTTTATGTTGGCTTTTAACAAATTGTTTAATACCAAATGACAAAGCTTAATAAATTTACCTGATATTCAAGCCAACACTTGACCTCGAGTTGGCTAACTAGAAGAAGAACAAAAATAAACCAATCTTAAAGAACACTTTTAAAAACACTTATGAAAAAGCATGCTTATGAAAAAGCATGCTAATGAAAAAGCATGCTTATGAAAAAGCATGCTTATAAAAGCATGCTTATAAAAAGCATGCTTATGAAAAAGCATGCTTATGAAAAAGCAATGTTTTTACTGTTAGATATATAATTTTTTAATTGTTTACAATCAATTTTCTTGTTTTTGTTTAACTTAATTTTACTTTAATTTTTGAATTGATGTTAGCATCATTTATCTCTCCAAAAAATTTTCATTACAACATTTTCACAATTACCTCCCACTTGACAACAAATTAGCTACTCCTTGGATGATTATTTTCCCATGAAGCCAAGCCAAGTGCATCATCATACAATCCAAAGTTCTGAAGTTCTGCATATCAAACGAACCAGAAACGGCCAAAGAAGCAACAAAGAAGCACATACAAAAAATACACAACAAACGGCAACGAAAAAAACCTCAAGAATGGGGCGGAAGAAAGAACGCCCTCGAAGGGCTCTAACGGTAAATGCTGCATATGTGTTCTCTCTTTCTTTTTTGGTAACCCTTTTTTTTCGCTGCTTTCTTTGTTCCTTCTTCCACTTGAGTTCGCTTTGTTTTAACGGAAGCTGGCGCTGTGTGTTGTTGTTTTTATGCTTTTTAATTTCCTTAACCATTTTTCTTTTGTGCTTTTTGTTCCACTTCTCGCTTTTTTCTACCGCCGAGTGCACTCATCAAGCGTCTTTGGAGGAAGAGAGATGGCTACAGGACGGGGGAAAAGCCAGAAGGAAAACCCAGAAGAGGAAGTGGAAGCATCGAAGGTGGAAACGCACAAAAAAAAGTAAGGGCTAAAAAAAATCAAGAATAATAAAAAAAAAACATCTCGTGTGACAGAGACAGTAACAGATTTTTTACAGATTGCAGGCATTTAAGGGAATTATGTATGGGTTGCGTGTGTCTTGAGTGTTCTCTTCTGGAGTGTTTGCGTGCATTATACTTGACATAATTAGCTGCTATTAAAAAGAAATTGGAGAGGCTGAAGGTTCTCCAATTAAATAATCATTTCGGTTCCGTTCTTTTCGTTAGAGAGAGATGGGAATTGTGTCACCATTGCATTTTAACTAAGATTGAAATTATAGGGTATTTTTTTGTTAAATCATCATTGTTAGTTTTTCTATAGATGAATAAGAGGAAGCATTTAGTTTTAGGTTAAGCTTAAATCTATTTGGAACGACGGTTATTTTTAACTTTAAATCAACATTAATATATTAGTGTAAATATAAAATGCTAAACTTGTTTTATTTAAATATTGATTACAATTTCTGCAAGTTCTAAATAAGTGTATAATTTAAACCTACATTTTTTGTTTGATCTCCAATCAATTCATATATTAAAACTAACAATTTTAACAGGCTTCGATTGAAAAAAGCATACATTTCTCAATTAGAACTAATAATTTTCAAGATCCCCAATCTATCTGAATCTCAAACTGATGATCTTCGCATTGAAAAGCTTTTTCCTCAATGAGCGTGGCGCCTAGAAAAGCTTCAAAAAAATGCGTGATGTAAAGCTCCCCCAGATCTACCTATCTCTCTTGCTCGCACTGCATTTAGATTAGGCCTACAAGCTAATGTTTTTGTTAGTGCTTCTGAGACCATTTTTAGACTTAATTGTTTTGTTGTTGGTTTCATTATTTTTTTTTTTTTTGGTTGGATAGTATAGCCTGATATTTATTGCGCGTGAATGTCATTTGTGAAGCGGGAAAAGCTCTACGCACTGCAAAAGTTCAGTTGTATTTGGGGCCTATCAGTGTGTGCGTATACGCACATTTTTAATTATGTTGTGCCAGCTCAAGGTTTTTTCTATCGCTGCTGCCGTTTTATTCGTTTTTTTTTTCTGCGTTTTATTTTTGTTGCTGTGCAGGCTGCCCCTTACGCACTTTGAGCCAATTTAATTGTAGGCCACGCTATACAGTTTTTCGGTTTTTTTTATTTGGATGCGACTTGTGAATTTTTTTGCCGAGAGAGAAAAAGAGATAGTTGGAATTGCGGAAGAGAGATGGCAATGTGACAAGTGTACATAGGCCTATGTACATACGTGCTTATTTCTTTGTTTGCTATTTTTGTACATAGCACAGACTTACAGTTGCCTCTGTATAATTTCGTATACATTTTTTTTTTGTATTTTATTTATTTGTTGCGCCTATCTGCATGTGTGTCTGTGTTTCTGTGCGTATTTTGTGCGCGTTTATTCTGTATTTTGGAATTATCAGCATTTAGTTCTGGCGAACTGTGATGTAATAGGCTCTAAATTGACAAATTTTTATTGCCTTTCGTCTGCCTGCAATTTTATTTAATTTTTATTGGCTTTGGAATTATTGGAATTACGATTAGCATGATTTTAATGTTTTAAAAAAAGAAAATGTTTTGACACATTTGAAAAAATTCAAAATTTTATCAGAAACATTGCACTTTTACTATTACAAAAAACTAAAAAAAATGGATTCGAACTACTAATTAATTTTTCACCTGCCTAGCAATATTGCATTTTTGATCAAAAAACCACAAACAAATTTTAAAAAAAGGGGGAAAAATTGTGCAATATGTTTTTGTTAAAATTCCACAATTTCCTCTGTTTCATCCACGTCATATATGCCATTTTTATGACTCCCACTACACATACACACTTGCAGAAATGGCAATGAAACTTTACACATTCCAACTGTTCAATGCAGATAAACCAAAGCCCCAAAAGAAGAGGAACACAGAAAGAGAGAGAGAGAGAGAGAGGAGGGGATAGTGCGAAAGAGAGGTAGAGACAAAGGGCGAAAGATGTCCGCCCATGAAATGCGTTTTCTATTTGTGCAAACTATTCATTCGGCCATATACACACATGCATACACACACATATTCGAATACATTTACCACCCACACAAATACATCGGTCGCATGCAAAAGTTTCGTTTTTTTATTGCGTGTGTGAGTGTATGCGTGAGTGGCGAAGTGGAGCAAAAGGCAACTGGCAATTAGCAACTGGGGAATGGCCAGAAAAAACCTCACAAAACTAGCGAAAAACGGTAGAAAAAACACGAATTGACTTTGCCAAACCCCAATAAACATTGCACATACAGCAGCGTTCAAAATAAGAGTTCAAATGCGACAGGCATAAAATGCATTTCAGAGAAAAATTAAAATCAATTCTATTTTGTAACATTTAAAATCATGTTATTTAGATATGTATATCTAATTCCAAAATAATACAAATAAATTCATTTCAAATAACAAATTTCTAGAATTAAAATAAAATCAAATAAATTGTAATTTTTAATATTTGATACGATGTCTTTTAAGATTAATGATTTCGAAAGTTACTTTTGTTTTTGGTTAAAAAGAGTATAAGTTTTTGACCGCAGCTGTAAGTTCCCAAAAAATGTGTAAGCTCTCCCACTATCTCATTCACTCTTTAGATAGGCCTATGGTCTCTCTATCTCTCCTTTAGTATTGTTTAAGTGGCATGGAAACGCAGAAAAGAAAAAAAAATTGTCACTTTGACTGACACTGACAGGTTTGCAGACCGCCACGCCCCCATCGCCGCCTTAGTCAGTTTACAGACCAACCTTCTACCATATTTTGCAGCCGGAAAAAACTTTGCTCACTCACATTTTTTTTTTGATAAGCATAGCAGTTCATAAAAGCGATTATTTCATATGAATTTTTATTACCAAGTCTCGTGTAAGTTTCATTTTTTTTTGCCTTATTTTTTAAGTCTTTTGCAGCCCTAGGCCAAGGTAAGTGCGTGTCTAGGCTTTAATGGTCTATAAAATTATGAAAAAAGATAGTAAAACTAAGCTTTATGATATTTAGGCGATTTGGATAGATAAATTAAGGTATTTGACTTCTGCATGGTTTTCAGAATTCAAAAACATTTATGCTTAAAAGTCTTCATTCATTTATTTAGTTCTATTAAAAACACAAAGTAGAAAAATATAATTTAATTTAATTTTATAGGATGTTCTATTAACCCTTATTTTCTATTGTAGAAACAGATTTAATAAACATAATAAAAGCTGAGCATAGTCTCAATAAAATTTAATCTCATTCAACTAATTTAAAAGAAATGTTTTATGCCAAGAACAAGTTTAACCTAAGCTAACTATATCATCATGGTAACTATAATTGTAAGCACACTATTAAATGTTTTTCAGCTTGAATTTATAATATATATATAACATCTCAATCGGCTACTTTTTGTCATCCCTAAAAAACCCGGCTATAACAACTGTAGTAAGAATCAGGCAACTGACAATTTCTTGCAACGCTGTTGCTCTGTTTTGCTTTCTTGGTAATCGGTCGCATTAAAATTCAAGCAACTGCAGTGGCAAGTCATAAAATTTAAACAATTTGAAGAAGAGAACTGAAATGCGTTCGGCTTTTGAAGGGAAAATGAAAGGGGGGGCTGACTGTGGGCTAAGAGCACATCATAGACACTTTGCGCAAGTGCCGACAACAAAAACAGCAAATAAAAAAGAAAATAATGAAGTCGGTTGCATTGCGTCAGTTACAACATAGTCAGAAACCGAAAAAAAAAAAAAAAAAAACTAAAGACGACGAAGAGGGAGAAGCCGCGCAGTCTGCTCCAAAGACAATTTATTCTTAGAAAAAACACTAACGATTGTGCAAATGCACGTGAGAAGGCAGAGGAAAATGGAAAAGGGCGGCAGACAAAAACAACTCCACAGCACTTCCGACAAGGGAAAATGCAGCAGACGAAAAACTAAAACAAAAAGCTATGACAAAAGCTACACAGATAAAAATGATTTTTATTAATTTTTTTATAAGTAATGTATTAAATTGAATTATATATTATTTTTAATCAGTATTTTTCTTCAAAAAAATTAACTAATAAAAGGAATATTTATAAACTTTTTATATAATTACAAAAATTTATCTTGCAGATAATAATACAAATATTTTCTAACTCATCATATAATTGGAAAAAACTATTTCGCAGATACTTTTCAAGATCAAAAGTTTTCAATAAAAATATATTGAATAATTAAAATCTTTATTTCTCAACTCTCTTTTATCTTTTAGATATCACGAAAAACATCTCAAAGATACTTTTGCCGTCAATATGAAATTACATAAAATATCTTATAGATACAACTTGTGTTTTATATTTTTGCACCTTTAGTTTTTTTTTTCTGATTTTAACCTTTTTTTCTCTTATATTCAATTAAATATCTTATATTGTATATTTTGTTTTCAAAAAATATTCAGCCACCAATAAAATTTTTAGAAAAACCACACTAATTTAAAGCTCACAGTTTTTGCTAAATTATTTTCCGTGTAAAAACTTGAACCAAAAAAAGGAGAGAAAAAACTGTTGTGCATTTAATTAAATGCGGAAGACCCCCAGCAACAAAAACAGAAACTACAATTTCAAGCGCACGCAATGGCGGGCCAACCCCAACGAGGGCAAGCGAGACGGGGCGATGGCTAGAGCGAGAGGGGGCGAGCGGTACAAAAAAGTACACAACGCACAAAATTTGGAACACGCTGCGTTTGCTAAAGTAGGTCAAAGTAGCAGCGGCGCCGGCAGCGCAGTCAGAAAATATTGCGTGTCAACTGCGACGCATTTTTTTCGGCTTCTTTTTTTTGTGCAGCGCCAAGAAGCAGAAATAATATATTTTTAATTTATGCACAACCCTAAAAAAGTATCTACACCCCTTTGAAGTTTGTGTGTGTGTGTGTGTGTGTATCTACACATGTAGAAATGTCAAGCAAGCAACTTTTGCTTTTTTTCGTTATTAATATGCAACGCCAAGTTTTGAGTGTCATAAATCATACGCAAAGTGCGTAGACAATTTTTTCTCTTGACCAAAAAATGTTTTTCCTTCTTTTTTTTTGCATAAATTATTATTGTAATTAGAGGCGGAGCTTAATTTTTTTTGTTGAGCTGTTACCTGTAATTGTTTGCAAATGTTTGTGGACACTTTCTAAAACAACATTTTTCATTTTTACGCATTTTTTCGTGCGTGGGGAAACTTTAAAGAGCCATTAAGGAATGTAGAAAGTTGTATAAAAATAAAAAAAATATAAAATATATAAAAAAAAATATAAAATCTTAATATACTTAGCAAAAATGAACTTGTTAGCCAAGATTTGCTGGAGCTTATTACAAAAACTATTTTTAAGTTATAAATGTTTTATATTAAATAAACCATGAGATTTTCTTTAAATTAAACTTTATAAAACTCACCTTAATATCCAATTGCAAATTTTCGTATTAATCCAAATCCAGAATCCTCAATTGTAAAACTTTTCACAAATGTTAATTTTGAATTTGTAAGTTTTTTTGTTTATTTTATTAAACTGCACTTCCCTTGCCTAACGTTTTTTGTTCTTATTATTTTTCAGTTTTGTTGCTAATTATTTAAGTATATATACTCGAGTTGTTTATCAAAAATTGTTTACCAAATATTCTTCGATATAATTTGTAAGCATAGATATATGTATAGGTATATATATATTTTATAAATACATGTATTACGATTGGTAATAATTTTTTATTTTGTTTAATATTTTTGCTTTGCTTTTTATCGAAACGAAATTTTTATGCAAACTAACACACACGTTTTCTTTGCTGCTTTTTTACTGTAGGTTGCTTTTACTGTAGTGATCACTGTAGTAGTTGCTGTTGTTGTTGTTGTTCAGTTGCTATGGCTGCTGCTGTTGTTGTTGTGTTGCTGTGTTTAGTATTGCGTATGTCCGAACCAATAATTTTGAAGAGTTTACCAATTTGGTGGCTTAAATTTTTGCGGTTTTTTGCGTTTGTTCTAAAAAGATTTCCCTCCGGTTTTTAAAACTGATTTTGTGCTGGTTTTTTTTGCTGACGGTTTTGTTTTATATATTCTTTTGTTGATTTTAAAAATTTACATTGACTTTATTTAGTTTTGCATCTTAGTTGCAAAACATATTCACGTGTGGACGTTTGAGATAATTTAAATTTGTTATTTTATTTGATGTTTTATGTTGCGCGCAGCTTTGCCAAAAATCGTTTTTGTTGATTTATTATTTTGTTGAATTCGAATAAAGATCCAAAGTTATGTTGCCAATTTTAAAATTTTGCGTTAATTTTCGAAAATGTTTTTGTTTAGTTCATTTTTAAATTGAATTATTATAATTTCACGAAATTATTTTCAATTTAATTGTGTATTATTTAGAGAGTTAAATGTTCAAAATGTGTTGCTTGATTGGCATTTTGTAGCATTTGCCGGTATTGTTGGCGTTGAATGTTTTTCTTGATGTTGCTAAAATTGGTGTTGTGATTGGCTCGTTGAGGCATTTTCACAGTGACATTAAGCTGCAAATATAAAAAAAGGTGTGAAAATCGTTATTAGAAAATGTAAGTAGAATTTGAAAGAGTAAAAAGCGAATATATTAATTTTTATAATAAATGCTCTTTTTTTTAAATATATATTAGTCTAACACAAACACATTTGTTCTTTAACTTGCAAAATATATATTTTTCAATTATAAAAATCCCATTTGTCACACATTCCATGAAATCAATTAATTAAGTTTTTAAGTAATCATTATGTGCAAAGTGTTCCCAGAACATCTTGTTTCTGACACAATTTTCTTATCAGCAAACTTATCGCAGCATATATATTTTATATTGTCGTTTTCGGATTTTAATTCCCACTTGCCTTCTGGCAAATGTGTTTTATTCCACAGGCTACCCAAAAACACTTTATTTTGGCGTTGGGAATTGAATATTCTGGGGCAGGAGGAACATGTGCGCACATACATCGCCAGATTTCAGGTTTTAAGTTTTTAATGTTTAATCTTTCGGGTTTTCCGGTCACGTGTTTGGAAATCTTTATTATTTTAATTGGGGATTTCAAATAAACATTTACATGTTATAAACTTTTTATAATCAAATGTTTTTCTTTAAAAGGTTTTCACATCTTTTAATATTTATTCACAGTTATTCAACACTGGCATCATAGTTTTTCTACACTTTTTTCTTGCTTTTGAGCAAGTGTCCTGGCGATTAATTGCATTACTCGTTCTTCCTTGCACTTCTTGCTCTTTCCTTCATTCTCCCTTAATTGTTCTTTCTCCTTTACACACTGGCAAACACACACACACACACACTCGCTTAAACACAAAAACACAGTGCAAAAAAGGGGTTCAGTTCACTGGGATTTCGCCTTGTTTGATTCCAGGGGGAGGCGGAAAACGGGGAGGGTTGTTTATTGTTCCATGTTCTCCTTGTTGTTATTGTTGTTGTTGCTATTGCTTTTGCTTATTTTTCTATTGTTGTTGCTTGATTAAAAATGCAGACGTTTTCGTTATGCATAAAAGTTTTTACTTCACTTTTCCCAGTTTGTGTTTGCTTTTCCGCTTTTTATTTTTTTTGCCTACTCAATCGCATTTTTTGCTGCGTTTTTATGCCGCTTGAAATTCGAGTTTCTAACGCACACCCCATAATTGTGATGAGTTTGTTGGAAAATCAAGTACGCACTCACAATTTAATAATTTTACTTTGCACTTTTTCTAACATGATTATTTAGTTTTACTCAAAATTACCTTCCAATCACTGGTCGAAAAACCGTTTTGCAACACTCACGACGCACATACACTTAACATTTAACAGTGGACAGTTATTTTGTGCATTTGCTCGTCGAAACACAAACAAAACGTAAATAATAATTAAAAAAGTTTTTCGCACTTTTCTGCTTTTTTTTGTGCACTTTGACCGCTGCAGTTTTCCGAGTGAGAAAATATATATCTTTTAAGCGGTTTCGTTTGAATTTTGTCGGTTTCTGAATTTCGAAATTTGAGGGTTTTAGTTTTTAGTTTCCTGGGGCTGTAATTTCTGCTGCACGAGAGACGAGAGGCGAATATGCGAATGCGAAATGCACACAAAACGCTGCTGCTGCTGCTTCGAGCTGCGAGCACCACCGAAACCTAGAGCCGAATAGACGAGCGTTGTGTTCCAAAATTTCGTTTATGGCCTATCAGCCGGCGGGCAGCGACGTCGACTGCGACTGCGGCAGCAACGGCAGCCACCACCAATACCAAAAGCAAAAGCAAAGGCAAAGGCAGGGCAAAAGCAACAGTCGGCGGCTGGGAAAGAGAGCGAGCACAAAAACGCAGCAAAGCAAACACACAGCACTCTCTGCAAAGTGGTAGACAACCACCTTAAAGTGTTATTTTCATTACCATAGCAAAATTACAGTTTTGACTTGTTAAATTGTGTTATTTTGTTGCTTGAATTGGCCACAACACAGGCTAATTGCAATTAAGCTACCAACCATTTGCAATAAAACTAGCAATAATAATTTTTTAGTCTTAAAAAAAAACCATTTAAACATAAAAGACTTTCAACCAAAAAATTTTATTTTTCTGAAAAATCTTTGTGCCACAACTCAGCCTAATTGGAATTTTGTCAAAACTATATTTATTATTTGCCCCACTGTGCATTGAGTGGAGCTGTGCCGCAGTCGCAGTCAAAAAATCCAAACAAGTTTCGGCTGCGTGCTTTGCTTTTGCTTTTGCGAAGGAAGAAATGCGAGCAGAGACTTTTGTTGTTTTTTTTTTCGCTGCCGCAGAGAGTGCGCTCATTTTGCATTGGTTCCAATTGGATCCCTCGCCCCCGCCGCATAAGAGTGCGTTGGTGTGGATGAGAGCATGCAAGTGTGTATGTGCGTGTGGTTTTGTTTTTGCAAATGCAAAAGTTATTCTCCCTTGTGTAGGAGAATGGAGCTCTTTCGCTCTCCGAGAGAGAGAGACAACCACTTGCGGTTCTTCTCGTTGGGCTATTAATCCAATTGGAATGCAGGCGAGTAACTTGCAATTGACAAATTGGAGGGTTCCAATAAGAATTAATGAACATGGATGAAAGGATAATGCACAAGAACCAAGTATAAATTTTTACCAATTTTTTTTTATACAATATTTACTTGCGGCTAAAGAGATAACCCCGGTTGCAATCGCTTTTTTGCATGCCTTTTTCTGTGTATATGCACTGCCGCCCCA
Source organism: Drosophila gunungcola (assembly GCF_025200985.1). NCBI lineage: Eukaryota > Metazoa > Arthropoda > Insecta > Diptera > Drosophilidae > Drosophila > Drosophila gunungcola. The sequence continues at coordinate 18,812,756 of NW_026453197.1, forward strand.
GGATAAAAATTACATATATCCTTATAATCCGGGGGTGAGTTTTCGTCCCCTCTCTCTCTCGCGCGCGCGCTCTCCCTCTCTCTTTTGCAGGCGCAATTGCATAAGGATAAAGCAAAGGACATGAGGTAATTTAGGAGAACTCCGCTCAAGTGGAAAATGTTTAGGGAAATCTCGCCCAGAAATAGCAAAAGCAAACCTAAACTTGGTCTTAACCTATTCACGCAGCGGGATATTTCCATCCAGGTGGTCTCTAAATACGAGATGCAATAATAGGCAAACCGCTTTAAGATGGGAATAAATAAAAAGGGTTTCATGAATGCTAAAACAATTTTAATTGAATTTTTTTAGGTTTATTTAACGATGCACCGAAGGATTTAATTCCTTTTTTTACTATGTTTAACAATTTTTGAATTAATTTGCGGTCAGTTAAAAAAAATTTAACAATGCATTTGTAATTTTGTAAAGTAAGAAGTTCTCACCAAAATACTGGATAAATTTGCATATCCCTTGAGATCTTCCCGATCAAACCATTGAAATCCGAACAAAAACCCTCAAAATGCTTGACATTTTTTACCCAAAAACTTCCCTTATTCCCACAAGTGTCACTATCCCTTTATTGAATGCATTTCTCTAACAGAAAAATATCAAATTCCTGTACAATAGAAACAATTACAATTTAATTTCAATCAAAAAACTTGAAAAATTATTCATTTATTTCGATTAATTAAAAGTTGATTCTTAACTGCCGGCAAACGCAGAAACAAAAACTTTAGAAGCAAGGGCAAATATAGTAAAAGCACAAGGAAAAAAAGCTAAGATAAATATTTTAATTTTAAATAAATCTTGAAGCAAAATTGTAACAATTAAGAAGGAAAACTAAAGAGCAGAGATGTAGAATGAATAAAAATCATACAATTTTTCGTTAAACAGTATACATTTCCTTTCAGTGCAGCAATGCCAAAAACAATAACAATGCGCCTGGTTTTGCAGTAAGAAAAAATGAGAGGGAGAGAGAGAGAGAGAGCAAGAGCGAAGCTTTTTTGCGGCGGCTCCCCATTTCTATCCCCACCATCCCCCCACAAAATCTCAAAGAATGGAGAGCGCATGTCGCACTCACTCTATTGAGAGAGCGGCTGCTGCCATTTTATGCACACACTATGACAATGAAAGCTTGCTGGACGCAAAGGAGGTGGGTCGGGGTGGTGAGGGGGGCAGCCAAAAATTTACGCAATTCAAGAAACACGTGGAGTGGTGACTGCGCTGCCGACGTCGCTGCTTTTATGCTGCTGCCCAAAGAAATCCAACTAGCAAAAGCTTTTTGCCTCTTCCGCACACCAATGCAACGCCTATGTGCATACAAGCATTTGTGTGTGGGTGTGTGAGAGAGTGCGTGTATTGCGTATTTTTGGCATTCAGCATTCAATGGCCGCTCTGCTGACGCCGACTGAGGCGCCTGCAGCGACGCCGGCAGCAGACGCATGTCGCAGGGACGGAATTTCAACTGCAGGGCAATTAATAACAAAATTGATTGAAATCCATTAAATTAATTAACAACATGAAGAGTTTGATGCTTTTTCATACAAAAAATTTAAGATTGTCTTTGGAGTCTTTACAACTAAACATTTCTTGGGACTTTCCTAAACATTATGAAAGCGAATTAATAAATTTAAATATTTTCTGTTTAGTTTCATAATATGGTAGCAAAAAAAGGATTCCAGATTAACAAATGACTTCTAAAAATCGTTTGTTTCAGAAACTTGGTATAGAAAAAAAGGCCTGCATTTTTAAGATGTTATATCACTAAGCCCAAAACCCTTTGGTTAAGAAAAGATTCAGTGCATTCTTTTGGTTGGGCGCCCCCCTAAACTCAACTCCCACCCCCCAAATCCACCCCTGGGCATCGCTTCTCTTTTTGGCTCTCATTTTCCTATTGCTTTTGCAGTACTGCACGCACTTTTTGGGCCTATCTCTTCCCCATCCCTTCATCACTCAGCTTTTTGCTTAGCTACACAACTTTTGGCTTAACACAAAGAAAAAAAAACCTGAAACAACATGGCGGATGAGTAATATAATAATTTTTTTATTTTTATTTTAGAGTTAAAAAGTTAAACGTTTTTTTGGTTTTCAATTAAGAAAAAAGTAAATTAAGTGGTAAGAACTTAAAACATAACCTAACACAGTTTTAAATAAATATAAAAAAATCGAGCTAAGTCGCGTATTCGAACAGTGAGATTTGAACCCGGACCTATGGTATCTTTACTGTTATGTCTAAGATATTATGATAAATAAGTATAGCTCTTAAAAATGTTATAGAACAAATTTCGATTTGACTCTCTCTTAAAAAACATTAAAAAAATGTTTTGATTTTATTAGGTTGTCTTTATTTTCTGTGCATTGTTGTGGGTGGTTGGGAGATTTGGAGTTGGGATGGGGCGAAAGGGAGGGGTTGTGCGTTATATGCTCCACTTTTTGGGCTGCCGAACCACAGCCCAAAATTCTGTTTTTGAACGCACTTTTGCAGCTTGCGTTTGTATGCTTTTCCATATACACACAGATACTGTGTATCTATGTATTTGTGTGGGGCGCGTGCGTTGCGCTTGTGTGTGTGTATGTGTGTGTTTGCATTGGTGTGCGCGCATTTTGGGTGTGCGTTTTTTGGTATTTCGTGAATTTTTAGCATTTATTTGTTATGTACTCAAACTGACGTCGCTGCAAAGTTGCTTTTGCTTTTGCTTTTGCTGCTGCTGCTGCTACGCTGCTTTTGCTGCTTTTCTCCCTCTCTTTCGCTTTTTCTCCCTCTTTCACTCCCTCTTTCTCGACCCGTTTGTTTGTGTGCGTGAGTGCGTAGGCTCGCCTATGTACACTATTTGGCAATTACATTCGCCTTATATACCTATACACTTGCACGTCTATATTTATTTGTTTGTTTGTGTATTTTGTACATAAATATGTTTGCTTGTTTGTGCTTTTCGCTTTTGCTTTGGGGCCGCCAAAAAAAATCCAAAAACAACAACAACAATCACAAAAAACACACTGTTTTATGTGTGTATACTGCATTTTTATGCCCATGAAGGGTATTATTTTTTGGGGGTTATGCGATATGGTTGCATAGGGTATATAATTGTTATTATAAGATAGGCAGTAATTGATCAAAAAATCCATTTTATTACAAACGTAATGCGCTTAAATTTGCATTTAAAACAGATTTGTTGTTCTATATCGACTTGCATTTCAGTTCTACCAAAAATGGCACTAAGTTTATTAATATTAAGAAATTTGCTGCAAGTAAAAAAAGTTTAAGTATTTATTAAATTGGAAAACGACGTAAGAAGAAAAAAGTTTGCAAATAATTATTCCATTTTATAAAGTTCTAATTGCTTGGGATCATAATTAAAGCAAGTCAAATTATTTTACTGGATAAAATTTCTTTGCACTTAAGAAATCCCTCGTTTCTATCAATGCACAAATTTTTCAGTCATTTAATTATGTTATTGAAAATTGGGACCTTAGGGATTTCCAAAAAATTGCACAAAAATAAATGTTATGCTTGACATTTGGTTTGGCATTTGTGTTTGTAATGCCTGTCAAACAAAACAAATGCTCACACATTCGCCTTGCTTTTCATGGACATCCCACCCACTTGAAAACCCCACCCCCTTTTACACCCCTTACACCCCCTCTACGCTCCCTTTCCACAAATCAATGTTATTGCGTTTTCAGATAAGATGATATCATTTGTTTTTGTAGCATTGCCAGCACATTGAATTTCGCTTGTGTGAGTGTGTGTAATTGTATGTGGCAGTGTGTTTATTTATTTTTGTTTTTATTTTTTTATGTTTGGGGCTGAGGATTCTTAACTTTTAGCGACTGCATCGATTGTACGCTCTATATTTCCGTATTTGATTTCAATTCTTTGGAACCAGTTTTATGAGGAAACTTAAGATTAAGAAGTGTTTTTCCAAAAACAATAAGCAAATGGGGTTTCTTTCGTTTTCCTCGAACTCTTTTAGCCTTGTTAAAGTTGTTTGTTGAAATTAATACACAAAACAATAATTTTTAAGCACTTGAAAATTATGAAAATTAGATTGTAAAAATTTACTTGTTTTGTTCTTTTCTTTTGCTAATAAATTTGTTTTAAAGGATTATTAACTAATTTATACAAAATGTTTCTTGAAATCAGCTAAACAAAAATTTTCATTCGAAAGGAAAAACTAAACAAAAATTTCCCTTCAAAAAGAAAAACTGTGTCGCAGTCCCAAAATTTATTGCGCATTTAAGCCTGTCCTCTCATTCAATCCACTTATTCATTCAAAAGTAAGGCGAAAATGAGCGAAGGAAAACAAACAATGCGGAGTAAAGAAAGGCAGACAACAAAAGATAAAAAAAAGGGTTTCAAGGACATTTTACACATAATTTTTACTACCTTAGAAGACGGCCAGGCCACGGGGAAAACGGAAAAGCCCCGGCTAATGTAATAATTTTTGCGCTTGGCTTTTGTCAAGGGGAAAACTCCTGTTGCTCTCGCCCTGATTTCGGTACCAAGTTGAATGCTCTAATACCCGCAATCGGTAGTAAAATAAGGGGACGCAAAAAGGGGTGGAGGCACTGGAAAATATAGTATAAAAAGAAACCAGGATGTAAGCCAAAGTTCTAGCACGACGACATTGATTGCCTTTTCACCTTCGACCCATACCCAAACCGAAACCCATATTAAATAAGGTTTCTTTACCTATACCCATACCTTTCCATACCTCATTTGTTTACCTTGCGCGACCCGGCGAATCGATTATTATGATTTGGGTGAATGAACTTGAGTGGGTTGACAACAATCATTTGCATATGAGCTATATTTCGCTTCCTTATAGTCAGAAAACAAATGAAATGCTAAGGATCTTTAAAACTAAAACATATTTTAAGTAATGTAGCAAAAACTTTTCTTACAAATTCAATTTAATACAAAGAATGTTTTTAGTTTTATCCTGCCAAATATATATATACAAAAAAAAAGGTTTTTTCTTTCTTTTAATTTTTGTTCCCTATGACCAATTTTTTGCTTCCCAGTATCAGGAATTTAAAAATACGTTAAGCAATTTAAATAATTTAATATGTCTCAAAAAATATATCAATAAATTCCCTTTAAAGCGGAAATGCTTTAGGAAAAATGTTTGTGGTACTAGTTTTCTTTATTATTGCTTCTCTTTTCTTTATTATATTATTTTCCCAATAAATGTTCTAGATTATTATTATTGTCATTCAATTAAACTAAGCCTGCACTAATTTCGACTTGTCCAAGTTCGAATTTAGGCACTTTAAATTGTAACACAATACTAAACCCCATTAACCATACATTCCAGCCATTGTGCCGAGGAGGAGAGAACACCCAATATGTTCGAAATTTGCTGAATGAAACACAGGGCTATGTGAATTAGAGCAAACAGCGGGTGGATGGAGCCAGAGGGCAGGGGTAATGTAATTTAATGATGAGCATCGGGGAAAAACTGGGTCACTCACGCATGTTTGTCGCTGCAGCGACAGCAACACTCTGACTAGATGTGGAGATAGGTTAGACGTTCAGATACACATCATCAGCAATGGCAAACTACCAAACTACCGAACTACCGAACTAACGCCAACCCAAAAAGACCCCAGACAAAGCGACGCGATTGTGGAAAGCGGGGAAAGGTGGTGGTGCAGGGTGTTAGAGAGGTGAGCAGTTGGTCGGCTGGTGGTGCATGCAAAATAGAATTTAGGTACAGTGAAATATGTGTAAGGGAAAAACAGATAAAGCTTGTTGAGTAATAGTTGAATTCAAGCAATGTAGTAACAGTGCTATATTATTATATGCTAACTGTGCAACGTTCAAACCTTTTGGGAATTATAATGTCACAGAATTAGAAGCAACTGTCCCTTTTTTTATAAAAGCTGATCTATCATACTTAAGCCTCTTTTCTCGAGTTCAAATGTCGAATTTTATAATACCTTTATTTTGTTTTGTATTTAATATTATTATGTTTTACCCACTGTAGATCAAATTTGACCGCTTGTGACTGCTGCAGTCCACCTTTCTCACTTCCTCCCCTTGTTCAAATGCAATTCTAACGCACATACTTGAACAACAATTTTTTAGTTCGCTTCTGGTTTTTTTTTTTTTTTTTTTTGATGTCGTTTTGGTGAGTGGAAAATTGGGTCACTGCATATAATCCAAATGCGAGTGCGTGTGTTTTTTTTTGTTTTGGTGGATGTTGCAACGATGGCGCTGATGTTGCCGCTTTAGCTTCGTATTTTGCTGATGCTGCTGCTGTTCTCCCTTTGATCTTCGGCCCGATTGTTGTTTTTATTTCTGTGTTTGCCCTTGCCTCCCACTGGGCGGATTGGGAAATGTTCTGAATGCAATCTATCAATCGCTGGTGATCTTGCTGCTGTGCGTGTGCAACCACCGAGCGAGTTATGTAAGAGTGATATTTTGAGCGGGAAAAATAGCTATTCCATCAAATGTGTTAATGGTACTTGGCAGAAAAATCAACACAATTAAAATAAGGTTTTTTTAAATATATTTACTATAGGGGATATAAAATATTTGCGGTAATTATTTCTTGAAGTTAAAAATGATTAAAACACATAAATAAATAAAAGCTAACTTAAATTTGTATAAGAACTGCGAATTTCCTTTCAAGTTCACACTCCATATAATCTTATTTCGTACAACACCCTAAAAGCAAAAAGAAAATCCTCTCAGGCTTGTCACATCATAATAAAATCACATTTAGTGGCCAAAAACAAGGACCTTCAACCCAATTAACCATAAATTAAATTAACTAAAAACGCAAAGAGGACGAAAACAACAACAAAAAATGGTAAAATACGGAAGACCAGGGTATAACCCCGAAAACAACTTAATAGCCACAATTGTCAAAGGTTTTCCAGTTTTCCTTTCAGCTGTTTTTGTTTTTCCGCTTTTTCCCTTCCTTTATATTTATATTTATTTTATGCAGAAGAAAAGTTAAAAAGACTTGCACAATTTAATGGGCACAAAAGGCAGCGGCAGAGGAAAACAACTGAAATTCCGAATCAAAGACAGAGAGACACACAAAATGTTCATAGGCAATTCTCAACATTTTCTTTATTTGTTTATTATGCATGAATTGTAAATGTTGAGCCAAATTGCTGGGCCCAAAAACCTCATGGAGGGGGTGGATGACGTAAAGTTTTGTGCTTGCAACAGCAACCGGAAGAATTCAATTGTGTGTCAGATGTTTAAGATATTGGCGAGGGGTTGGGGCAAAAGTGGTTTGATTTGGGGCAGGGGCGGCAATCCACAGGCAAAAGGCAATTGTGAATATTAAAATCTGTGCGGGAAATACTGCTGAGGAAGATATTATTTGCATGCCCTTACGCAAAAACGGAAGATGCTGCTGGAGCCAAGAAAATAATTATAGATTCGGAGTTTAGGAAATTAACCAAACAATATATTCATGTTTTATATTAAATTGTAATATTGTGCAATTAAACTTCACTCAAACAATTACGAAAAAATTATAAAAAATTTATTTTATGTTGAGAATTTTTTTTAAGAAATAAAATTGTTGAAGTAGATATTTTAATTTATTTTAATATTAGAGGTTGGAATAACGCTTTCTGTCTTAACAAAAAGGAGACGAAAACATAATTAACGTATCAACAAAATGTACAGCTTTAAAAAGTAATCATAACAATGTACCTATTTGTAAAAGCAAACGCTAAATGACTTCTATTTTAAGCCAAGTTAAACGCAACCTACTAAGCAAATTGCTTTATTAATTTTTCAAGCACCATATGATTAACAAATTTCTAGTGAAGCTATGTGTTCATTTTAATATTTTCTGGGGTGGAAACCTCCGAAGATTCACTAAAAGTTTCGCCGCGACTGGGGAAAATCGCAGGCAATTTCGATTCCCACGCGTGCACAGTTTACGCCTGCGAACTAATTGCAAATTAATGACTTTTGGCGAGCGCGCAGAACTATGAGATATAGGTATATATACATATATTTGCGCATCTCAAAGACACAAGAGCCCTTGGGTTCAGGTTAATCAATCATTTTGTCTATTAAATGCCTAGAAGTAAGACAGAAAAAACAAAGTATTTCTATCATATGTCTGTCAATTTGTAGTTAATTACTTTGGTATTCTTTTCAGAGCGATCTAGAAGAGGTAGAAAGGGACGGCAATAGAACGCAAAAGCATTGCAATTTTTTTGCACACATCTGCTATCTCTTTTTTCCCCCCTTATCTCTTTCAGAATTGCATTTGTATGCGCCAATTGATCGTGAGTGTATGGGTGAGCCACAGTATCTGTGTGAAAACGAGCTTTTTGCGCATATTAACAACAACAAACGATTCTCATTGGATGCGCAAAAATGGCGATCGAATTGATGGCGAAAATATGCAAAAAAAATATATTTAACAAGTGCAAAGGAAATTTATTATCTCTAAAGTAAAAGTCAGTGTTATTTAATATAGTTAAAATTTTTATAATGATATTATAAATAAACATTCTCGGTGTTTAATTGTATAAAATTTTTTTATATACACAGAAAATAATTAAAATCCAAGCTTAGCATGATAAATAATAATCTTCTCAAAACTACAATCTCCTTTCGATGACCAATTACATATACCTTGATCCCCTGATCTTAGCCCCACAGAAATTTACAACTTAATCGATTGAACAAATTAATGCCCTATTCGCAGGCCTATTAAAATTTTATTTAAAAATCATTTATCAAACTCTTTATCAAACAAGCAAGAAACAAATAATATTTGCCATACAAAATTAAATATTTAACGAGGCAATCTCCAAAAACATAATCAGATGTGTGAACAGCTCAAAAAGCCAAATTTAAACAGAATTTCCCGCAATGCAAAAATAGTGTTGAGCCCCAAAACAAAAAAAAAAACAAAATAAAACAAACACGTTTTCGACATTGTAGAAATATAAAATCTTGGAAATTTGTTGTACCAGCCTTGTTGCTATTTTTGTAGTATTTTTTTAGTTTTTGTTAATCTTTGTCGACGAGCCGCGTGGACATAAAATTTATGGGATGTCAAAGGGCCGTATAATCTGCTGGGGAGCGAGCGAGATGGGGCGCGGGGGGAAAAAGAGAGGGTGCGTTGGATTTTTGGCGCGTGCAACGAGAGCCGCACTCTTTTCACGCACTCAAGCTCTCTCTCGCTCGCTCACACACTAACGCACACAAAACGCACACAAACGCACACGCACGCACTTTGCCGATTACCTCATCGCAGCGAATGTCAGCGCAAAAGCAAAAGCGCAAAGCAATGGCAGCACAAAGCGCAAAGCAGAATAACAACAGCAGCAAAGCACAGGCTGGAATGCGTGCGCATTAAATTTTGAACGAGGGAGGGGGGTCCATGCTCAAAGGCCATGCCTACAGTGCTGCACACTAATTTAGTTGCAGTTGAAAATAAAAAAAACATTTTCTTTTCAAGTTGCATCGCTAGCTTGTTAGGCTTGGTATTCATGCTACCAAAATTGCAATTTTATTAAAAACAAAAAGTCTGCCAAGTCTTGCTATAAAAATGGATCCACAATATTAAAATGAATTCTGCATGCTAATAAATATTTTGATTTAAAATGTAAAATTAAATTACCTTAAATTTCCTTATTCTTTTATAAAAACAATGATTGCATAACATAAAAGGTTATTGATTTCAAAACATATTACTTAATCAACTTAGACAATAATTGTCTATAATATTTCAGTAGATATGTGTTTTTTTTTGTTTTCTAAATTAACTGACCCTTTAGTAAATCGCGTATTTTTTAAACTTCTTTATTTTTTTCCCCCTGTCTGTAGGTTCTGCTTGCTGCGATCTCCATGTTGATGGCTTCTGCGTTTCGCGTTTTGCCTTCTGGCTTTGTTGTAAGTTTTGGAGCCCAAGAACTGGTCCACGCAGCATTTGAATTAATGATCCATTGTTGTTGCCGCTGCGGCTTCTTGTTCATCAGTAATTTTGTGCCAGTTCATGTTGTTTTTCGGTTGGTTTTCTTTTGGGTTATGGGGTAGGTCATTCTGCCTGCCTTGTAAATGCCGGAAATGTAGCTAGTTTTGTAATTTTCTGATTACAAGACGGAGTTCCACAATTACATTCGCCTGGACTTGACCATTTTGCATTTTACTACTTTTGGTTTTTTCTTTTGCGGTTGACTAGCAATTAATCAAAAACGCCTGAAGGCATAGAAATCCCATAAATCAAAAAACATAAGGGTGTGTATGAGAGTTGGCTGCACTCCTGAGCCTCCTTTCATCAGGTCCTGCTTTCGGGTTTTTCACGCAACGTGGAAAGTATAACATAATTATACTAATTTGCATTTCTAGGATGGTGGATTATGAAATGTGGAAAATGTGCGTAAAAACTATTGTAATAATAAATCAAACAAGTGGGGACAAATCGTATGTGACTTTAGGAAAACGAATAAGTGCCACTCTTCGAAATTGTAAAAAAAATATTTTTATTACCACTTTTTAAAAATCTGAAAAGTTAAAATACAAGGAGTATAAATTTTAATTTTACTATTTAATAAAAATGAATTAAATATTGAATAATTAGCTAAATAAATAATAAACTATTAGATTTTTTTCAAAAAACTTATTACAAATTAAATTTACAATGTATCTAAAATATATTTGAATATAATCATTAAAATATTGGATAATTTTAAAATTAATTGATAAAACGCAAATATACCCAAAGAATGCACTACAATGCTTAACAAATATCTTAACTAACAAAATCATATATCAAGCATTCAGCAAAAGGTTTTTCTAGTACGTGCACATATGTAGCTGCGCCCACGAAAAAAAAAACCAAAAAAACAGAAACTATAATCAAAGCCATAACAAAAGCAAAACCAAGGCGGCGTATGCGTAATATAATTCTTTGTTTGAGCACGCAGGTCACCTGCTGCTGCAGGACATCCACTTTTGGCCCCTTCCTCCACATTATTAGCTAATGGCCAAATGGCATTCAAAATCAAGGCACACATACGCCATGTGGTACCCCGGCCAGCCCACGAAAATTTTCCCTTTTAATTTTATTATTTTCACATAAATTTGTGTGTGCCTGTGTCGACTGTAGTTAGTTTTTTGTCCTTTTACGCTACCCTCCTTTTTTTATTGCATTTTAATGGAAATTTTTCTGGGTAACATGCATGAAATATTTTGCCATTCTTATGCGTACAAGTGAAATAAAATTTCATTACAAAAATTAAATAATTTAATTATTTGCTGCGTTTTTCTGGGCTTGTCTTGGTGCTCAATGGATGTTTTTATAGGAAAATTGCGTTTTCATTTATAATTTTTTGTTGTCGTGTCTCATCAATTTTGGTTAAAGGAGGTGTGGCACTGGCATAATGTTCATTTTGGCTGATTGTCGGTTGGTCAAAGGAAAATAGTTTCAATGCTAGAAGATAGTATTAAGTTTGGGCATTTCCAGACACTTTATCGCTAAAGGTAATCGAAATGAGATTTTAATCGGTTTATTGATAAGATAAGCGTTAAACTTAGTTGAAGTTAATGTTTGTTTATGTCTGGGTTTTTACTGAAATTTCATATTAACGTGTAAATTTTTACTTTTCTATTGTTCGAAAGTATTTAATATTATTTTCAATTAAATCACAAATAATTGTAAAACTTGTAACTACTATTAGTTCTTATAGCTTCTCCTATCATTATTTTATAGGTTTCATCTTTGTTGTTTCCTGCTGCCATATTTGAACATTTAACTAGTATAACAGCTTTCTTCCCTTACCAAATCTGGCCAAACAAAAATATGATAATAAAGTTAAGAAACATAACATAAAAAGAAAAAAAATTCATTCAAATTAGTTCCAAGAGGAGAAATGATGTGAAAAACAAGGCAGTTGAAAGGGAAAGGAAGTGCTAGGCAATCCGAAAAACCGAAAACCGAACCAGAAACCAATCCAATCAGACGGAATGAAATGTGCAAGTGAAATGTGAAGGCGGGAAAATCGCTGACTGGGGGAAAAGCCAGAGAAATAGGAGCAGAGGAACTACTATATTGGGCCTATGGAGCTAGGAAGCAGGAATCCTGGCGCCTACTGACGACCCATAAAAATAACACAGCACAAATCTCATCTATATAGTTTATATACATTTTTGTGTGTGTATTTCTGCTCCTTATTTTTTTTTTCTTTTCATGCGCTTGTTTTTAATCTTTGACTTGTTTTTCGCCTACTTTTCTGGGGCCCCAGACAATGTTATTGCATTCTGGCGACGCTGACAACTTTTTTTTTGGGATCTGGTGAGGCGTTTCGAGGGGTTTTAATGGCTAACTCACGGCCCGAATAATATATATACACCCACATATCTGTGTCTGTGGTGCACTGTGTCCTTTGACATTGCCCTTAGAGTGTTCTGTTTGTGACTTTTGTGGGAGATTCCTTATTTTCGGCCAGCCCCCGCTGACGCCAGTTGGCCATTAAATTGATAAGCGAAAGGCCAAAAAAAAAAAAAAAAATTTGGAGCAAGCAAGAATTTTGCTTTGGCTTTGGCCAAACTGCACGGAGGGGTGGCCAAAAAAATAAGGGGGGACTTAACTCGATGCCAGTCGACTGATAGCCAGAATTTGGTGGAAAACGGGGGAAACTTTTCTTAAGAGGGGTGTAAATGGGCGTAAATAAGAAATGGTCATAAAGCAGACTAACAGTTGGGTGCAAATCTAAGTCACCTTACTTTAAGAGCTATAATATAAATGATAGAGAAACTACCAAAATTTGTATGTAAATATAAAAAACAATAAAGTGAAAACAGTAAAAAATAAAGCCATATGTTTGTTAGTGCATTATATTTCTTTAAAATATATTACAGTAATTTAAAATATTTAGAAATGCAAGCAAAATGTAATCAATAATTAGAAAGCTGTTTAATTTTTAGCTTAATGAAAATTCTTATAATAATTATTTATCTTAATATAAGAAATAAGGAAAAGAACCTATTTATTTAACGCATTTAAAATGTGAACAAGTAAGTTTTTCTATTTAAATATTAGGAAATTTTAGCTTTTTAATTTTTAGGTTTTGTTTAAGTTTTTATTATATATTTTTATAAATTTTTTACTGAATTAATAAATTTCTTAAATCATTACCCAGGCGAAAATCAATAAAACAATCAACTGAAATGGGAAAACAAAGCTCTCCACTTAGATGTTTTTAAAAGTTTTCATCAGGAGAGGGGACACTTCAAAAAACAACTTGCCAATAAATGTCAAAAATATAAAATGGCAATAAAACAAGGCTGTCAAAGGCAAAAGTTGTACTGACAGTTCTCAAGGATCTGGGGTCCTGGCAGAAATCGCACAAAAACATTAACATGTGGCACACATTTCCCAGTAAACCAAAAGCCAAAGTCAAGGCAGGAAGCGAAAGTCAATGACAAAATAAACCAGAGGGATACAAAAGACTCAATTTCAATTGAGATTTTTTTTTTTTGCGGTGGAAGGGGCGCATTTATGGTAGCCAATACATTAAGTACTTTCTGGACTAACTTAGCCCCAATTCTCGTGGCCATCCCCTCACAAATTGTCGCCTTAATAATGCCAAAGACAACTACAAACAACAAGGACAATTGACAGAAACTTATCCCCCAAACAAAATAAAGAAGAAAAAATGTCAGCTGATCAATAAGGATAATGAATTTTTGGCTTTATATTTAAAGCGAGGGTGATGGAATTAAAGTGGCTAAAGATTTTGCTTTTAATTACTTTCAAAATTACTTTCCGCCATAGAAAAAGCATAAAATGCAAAACCTATAAAACTTAATCTATAAAATGTAAAATTTTAAATTTCAAAGTAATTAGTTAACTCTGTTTTCATTGCTTTTCATACATTCAAAAGTTGAAAGGCCATAGAAAAGTCAACAAATGTAACATTATACAAAATCAAACTCAGTTTTATCATTGAATGTGTTTTATTATTACAAATTTAAGTCAAGGAATTAAAAAAATTGTTTGTAATTATTTAGGTTTATTTAATGTGTTCCAATGTTTAAGTTTTGTTCTTAACAGATTTGTTAGAAGCGTGTCTTATAGCAAAATGGTACGATAATATTAGGTAGTGAAGAAGCTTAAAAACAATTTACGGTAATTATTGTTTTGTATTTAATGTGTTGCATTGCTTTAATTATATTCTTAATAGATTTATGTATAAGGCATAATTAAAGTTACCTGTTGACATTTATCTATCTTAGTTTATCGATATTTTATTATTACAAAGTTAAGTTATTTTATTCTTTAAAATTTTAAAGTAATTATTTCTTTGTATTAAGTATGATCCATTACTTCTATTAAATTTGGGTTTTCTTATGTAGCCTAATGAAAATATTACGCTTTTATACATTTAGAAAAAACCAACAAAAAGTAAAAAATGTATTTATCAACTGCCAAAATCTCTTATTTTTGCCAATTGAAAGAGAAGAGAGCAAAAGTACCTAAGAGTGCATCGGGTTTCGTCAAGTTGAACGAAAACAAAAGTGTGCTGCGCATTCGTTCAGTTGGTTTGCAGCTCGAATAAGTTTAGTCGTTAAGAATTCAAAAACTTTTGTAGGCAATAAATTGCATACAAAATTTAAAGTTTTAAATTAACATTGTAGCATTTGCTAGCCAATCGAAATGCGGAAATGTCTTGAGATTTATGTGCTGATGATGTGTCTTTCACAGATTTTCTCAGGCCCAAATTTGCAGCCATACGCAACTAAATAAATGCGCGTGTGTGTATATTTTGCCATATAATTACCGGTTATTGTACGCTGAAGCTGCGTCGACCTTACGCACAAAATGCGTGTTGTGTTAACAAAAAAAAAAACAAAATCTCAAGCCCACATAAAGCCAACCAATTTCAGGCCCCTCACATAGACAAACTCACTGACGCTTGGCAACAAAAATGTTTGAACAAAAAATGTATTTCTGGTTTTTTTCGGGGCTCTAGTATTTTGGGCCTAAAAACTCAGAAACTCAAAGCCAAAAGCCCAGGTCGAAGAAACAGAAAACCGCACGCAGAATTTTATGCGCTCGGCAAAAGATTTCGATTTCGTTGTCCCCTTGTCTTCTGTTTTCCGTCTTTTGTCTGTCTCTGTCTTTTTTCGGCCCCTCGTCATTCGCCATTTGCTTTTGGGATTCATTTTCGTAGATCTGGCCATAGGCTTCTATTCCTAAAATTCGGCTACGGTGATTTGGCTGATGAGCTTCTTCAAAGACTTTTGAAAAATAACAAAAATAAGTATATACCATATGTTCTAAAATTATGGTTTAAGCTGTTAAAATCTTTCAAAGTATCAAGATCATAAAAAATTTTAAATTTTTTTATAAAAGATTTATTTTACAGTTTAAGTTGTAGAATTTTTTAGAAAAATTAAATCCACAAAAAATTACAAAATTCAAAAAGAAGCGCATTTGTAAAATCCATATGATTCCGAGCAAAAAGCTTCGGAGTCGCACTATTTTTTGTTGTTTTATTGGTTGCCTTCGAGTGCCATGCGCCTATAGCTATGACTGTATATGTATGCGTGAATTGTATCTGTATTGGTTTATATCGTATCTGTGTGACTCGCCTCTATCTCATAGCTTTGTTCATGTGCGTAACGCATTTTTTACGCTCACCATCCCGCTCTAACGCATTTCGTTCGACAAAAGCTCTTCAAATTTATGAAAAAAATTAACGAATCTTTAAATAAAAAGAGCAACAACACCTACAAAATACAACTACAAAAAACATAAGTCAACCCAACTCAAGGTTATGTTCAGGGCTAACCCATACGTCGCTTTTTTTTCGTTGGCAGTCGGATTTTCGGTTAGTGCGTTTACGCATTTTTCAGCAACTTTATATATATAAAGCAGCAGTTTTTGCTGCCATTTTTTTTGTGTAGTTTTTGCAGCTGCTAATCAAAATGCTTGGCTGTAGTTTATAAATATCCAACAAGCTTGTTTTATTTTTTTTTCTGTGGGGATACGCATTATTTACGCAACTGATTTGTATTTGCAGTGCAAACGATATACAGTGCCTGGCACTAACTATGTAATTATGTACTTATATCGTATGCTATATGTCTATAGCAAGCCCCATTCAATTAGCTTTACAATTAATATGTTCGTTTATAAAGGCAACAGTTAGAAATTCATATGGAGAGGTAAATTACATTTTGAATTCAGACTTTTAATTGGAATGATACAGGGAAAATATGAGAATTCAGGTCTGGCATTCAATAAAAATTCTAATTAACAACATAATACATTTTTTTCAATATTGCAGTATGTTAAATTCTATCTATATACACGAAAAATTTAAGGAAATTGTATATATTTCAAAAAGTTAAAAGTTTTGTTTTCAAGATATTATATTTTGTTAAAATTTTCAGTGGGAATCTTAAAAATTGAGTATACGTATATTTTTAAAAAGTCTTTTAACTTCATAACATTTTCAACCCCTTTATTTTCTTCAGCCAATATTTTCTATAATTTTGAATTCCTTGAATTAAACCACAAATTATTAAACCAATTTCAACTTTAACTTCTTTAACGCCCAATTAAAATCCATATATAATGTATTTCCATATCTAATGTATTTCCTCTAACTTAATTTCCCAAACACGAACCTTCAACAATTTTTCGATACTCCAAATATCAATTTAAGTTTACACGCCTAATTACAGTAATTTAAATCTTGTTTACCTGACCCCGCCATTTATTGAACTTTTTAAGCGCCTCCAAAGTCGTGCATAACCAAGATTGGCTTCCCTTTTCCTCGGTCATAAATCGAGATCCGAATCATCGTGTAATGAAATGCATGAGATCATAAAACTTGGCCAAACAAAAGCTTCAGTTAATCGAATGGCGCATTAAGTAAAATTTAGATATTGATACCAGATACACAAGAAAAACCAAAAACGACTCACGTGCATTGGACATTCCAACGGTTTTAAATGGCCCTGCACCGCCAGAGGTCACAAACCGAAACCAAAAACCAAAAAAAAAAACCATCAAGAGGCCAATCGAATGCCAACCTTGAAAACAGCCGACAGGTTACAAGTTTACGGCTCAATTTAAATATTTTAACAGCTCAGGAAATGGAGGGACGCAGTGCTTGAAAAATCATTGCACGCTACAAATTTTGGTAACAACCAAATATTTTTAAGGCGTACACCAGTCAGCTGTTCAGACTCCCAGAGAAATTATGTTAAATATTGTACATTCTTAATTGAACCCATCTATTTATAATGTGTTGCAAGTTAAAGGAATAAAACGGAAATTAAAGGCTTTTTAAATAAATTATAAACTAAGCTTACAAAGCTGATTAAAACTGTATTTCTTAAAATAAGTGTTTATTTTCGGGGCCGTTTTTAAAATAATTTCACAAAGCATTGTGTAGAGGTAAATTTATATTTTATTTTAAACTTGGATATTACATTTAAGTTTATTAAAAGAGCTTTTCCATTTTAGAAATATATAAATTGGTTTTTATAAAAACTATTTATAAAATTTTGAAAAAATAAAACTTTTGCCCTAAAACATTATACAGTTCCTTGACAAATCAATATTTTTATTGTTAAACTATAACACTCTTTTAAACTGTTAGAGATACTTTAAACTCTCAAAAATTCTAAACTAGATATATTATTAAATAAATCTAATAAAACAAAAGAAAAACATGCATATTTGACCTTATCTGCAACAGAATAATTACTTAAGACATTTGATTGGCTAAAGTATCACTGACTGCTTTTTTTTTATGAACACCAAATCAATAAAACCATTAAAAAATGCTTAGATCGGTATCGGATTTGAGGCTATAATAAGTTGCACCTAAAGTTCAATTTAATTAACGTAGCTGTTGGACTATTTTAGCCTTCACCGATACCTTTGTTACACATTTTCTCAACGAAAAACCATCGAAAATTATTAAATATTGTGTTGATAATTTTTCAACAGCTCTAATCGGGCACAACCAAAAAGATCGTATATGAAAACGTGTTTGATGCTGAGTGCGGAAATGAGTAGGTCCGAAAAAAAACACACACACACATTTTATTGAAGGGCCTAAGGTCTCCAGCAACTACAACAATAAATTTAATTGATATACGCATTGATAGCATAGAAACAACAACAATAACAACAACACCAAGCTGTCGATTGTTTCTGTTGATTTAACTTTGTTGTTGAGGTTCCGATGTGAAGGGCATTCTTATGGGGCTTTTTGGTGAGCGAGAGCGAGACAGCGCGATATGAGGGCCCTTAAGAAAAAATATTGCTCGTGTCTGTAATTTTTGAGTGTGTGTGCTGGTGTTCAAGGTCACTCCATTGACGATCCGTTGTTCGTTTTTCATTTCTAGCTGCGTTTCCAACTACTCAACGAACAAACACAAAGGCAACAAGCAAAACTAAGAAAAACTTGCAGTCCAAACATCGATGAAGTCATTTTACAAATATTTTTCATTGCAAGGTCAGTTTTTATAAATCGTTTTTTTAAAGATCGTTTTTTATAGACATAGAATCGTTATAAGATCAAAAGATTAAATGGTAATCTTGATAAATGTTCTTAATCGTCAAAAAGATCGTAGCTTTGAAAATTCTTAAAAAATTTATGTGCTTTAAGCTTTGGGAATGTATAATTTTCCAAAGAAAAACAGTGATAACACAAGTTTTAAAAAATTAAGATCTTTCTTTTTACAAAAAATATGAAAGACTTTGTTTCAATATTTATTTATTTATTGTATTGTATGTATTAATAGTATTAATCGTTTGTTGTCTAACTTTCTAAATATTTTATATTTATTTATTTCAGCATGTATCACAAATTTTAAATATCAAGGGTCACTTGATTTAAGGACTTACAAATGTTCAATAAACTGTGAAATGTGGCTATATATATAATAAATATTTATATCAAAATAAATACAAATGACAGTGGTTTAGTTTTGATTTTCTTACAATGCTTCTAATCTCATCGTTTAACTTTATATATATATTTTTTTTTTATTTATATGATAAGTACCGCTTGACTGCTGAAAGCTAATCTACATTCTGTAATTCAGAACCCACCCATTTTGCGACTACATCACGACTGTCAACTGTAAATCAAAATCACATAACTCATGGAGACACTTGGCCCGTAATTAGTGGGTTTGTAATTAAGCTGTAGACAAGAGGGCCAAAAAACAATGCACTTGTTTCGCCCAAGACACGAAGGTCCCGAGCGTTAAAGAAATCCGCCCACGCACATGAATGTAAATATGAGCATATATATATATATATATATATGCGTTCATTTGTCACCATTAAATGTCGTTGTCCAAAGCGGAGCTCAACAAATCAAAGTCAAAAATGAAGTAGCCGCAAACAGAAGCTCAAAAGTGGGCTTCATGGAGTGACAGCAAAGAGGGGATAAAATATATTCGGAGACAAAAGGGGAAAAGAAAATCGCGTGCTTGTCACACCTACAAAAATATGCAAAACAAAAGGCAAAAGTGTGAATGTGTAATTAAATTTTATGAAAAATTCGTCTGTATGTGTCTAATTCCACCCACATCTTTCCCCCTTACAAAATTTCATGGGTTTCCCCTCTTACGCCCCCCCGAAAAACCTTTTACAATTCATTCCGCGACTTTTGGTACGCCCGCCCAAAGTCTCCTATTACTAGGGAGATATACGATTGCGGGCTGAATAAGAGCGTTTTAATGAGTATCTGTATCTCTATCTGTAGGTACGCAAATAAGAGCGTGTTTTCCCCATATGGACGTGCTGCAATTACAGCGCCATTAGTAAATATTTTGAGTTATATTTTATATTTAAATTTATAACGTCCCTTAGAGACTAAAAATTTACTACACTTGGTATATTACTAATTTTTTTATTAAGCCTTGATACTTTAAAGAAATTTATAACGTTCCTTAGACATTTAGTCTATTAATTAGTATTTATATTAGCAAATATTTATATGTTCAAGTTAATAAATTATTTAGTATATGTATTTATAAGCTTAGAAGAATTTATAACAAATTTTTTATTTGATAGGTAAACAGATGCTTATTAAATCAAACTACTATGGACAAATATATGAGAATGAAAAACTAAAACTTATAAAAAACGCAATACCAACTTAAAATATAAAAAAAAAAATATCCAGATATACTTTTAACAAAAAGAAAAGACAATTCCTTTTTCTTTTTAAACAAAATTATAAGCAATTTTTTTTTGTTGACAAATTTTGTGGATATAAATCACACGCACATTTCAAAATGTTCAAGATCAGACCACCCCATGGACAAATACTACTCACCTTCCACCTCAATTCTGCTCTTAGCGCAATATTTTGTCACTTGTGTCTGCCTCTTAAGCAGTTCACTAAAAATAAACATTTAAAAATATATACAAAAAAATATTGCAAAATTTAAAGGCAGGCAAAAAAAACCGAAAAAAGCATTAATCAAAAACCAAAACTTACCGAAGCATTTGACAGCTGTCATTCGAGAGGCGCATTTATGTCTTCTATTTCCTTTCCCTATTTTAAGTGCGTATCTTTTTGTCATGCAGCTTACGCACTTTGCACACAGTAGTGGAAACCTAAAAAAATTCAAACCCGATGTTAATTAACTTAAGCGGAAGTGTTAGAAAATCAAGACAATAAAAAACCAAAATTTGTCCATTTGTAAGAGTTTATTATATATTTTAAATATTTCTAAAAATTAATTATTTGTGAGAACTTTAAGAAGTTTTTCAGATTTGTGAAGCATTTAATAAACTCATTTCGTTTATGTATATTTCATTGCATTCTAATTTGCAATAACTACTTGCTGATAATTTTTATCCGACTATTGACTCATATCCGGTTGCAATATTCGGCAAATCCAGATCCAACGAAATATGCTTCTACACCACATATTACATATGTGGAGATAAACCACTCAGATGTATATATATATTTATCATGACTATAGCTTTTGGAGCACCCCGCTGCGTTCCATTATCAAAAAAAAACAGCAGCAAAAACGAAGCAGACGCGGATCATGGATCACACGCACTATGGCCTCGGGTTCCTCATAGAACAACATTCAAGGTTAGAGGGTTACTGACTTTGAAAATGCGATAGAGGCAATTTCATTCTCTTTTTTATACGTTTTTATACGTTTTTATTTGAATTTTTGTTTTTTGTTGCTGCCTTGTGTCAGCAGCAGCCGAAATAACAACAATTTAATTGAGCCTTTTCGCATTTTCGATTCTTCAGCCGCAGTGCGTGGAGAACTGGCGAAAGAAATAGAAGCAACGAAATGTCATAGAGCAGAAATATATGGTGACTGAGAGAGAATCGAGCAAAATGAAGGGAAACTACCAACAAGAGTTTGGTCTTCAGAATGTAGTGCTCGAATTTTAAGTACCATAGATATAATTTTCTTTAAAGAAAACAATATGATATACATATGTAAATTTTATGTATTTATTTTTAAAGATATGAAATATTTTAAGTACAAATATTAGATATAAATGGATGCAATATGAATAAGATTGCAAAGGATAATTGCATAACTACTTTAACCTAATAAAAAACATTTTACAGTTTTAATATATTAAAGAGCATACAAATAATAATTTGGTGACGATTAATGATTAAAAATTCAACTAAATATAAACACATGCTAAAATGTTCTCATTTAGTCCGCTTCAGCAAAGCACTGTTCAACTATAAGTACATATGCTGGCGGTCATGCTTACATTTGGTCTTTAGGATTCTTTAAAACAAAAATGTCTCTTAGTCACCCTAAAAATATATACACCCTATATGCCCAGTAAGTAAAGGGTACTCAAACTGAGGCACAAATAACAATGACAGGTAGTTTGCCTATGAGTTTCTGTAAAAGTGTGTGGGTTTGGGACGCTGCAGGTAGCGGCAGTTGTTGTTTACTGGAATAATTCTCATTGCTCTGCCTTCACACGCACTTTCGTAAACAACTTTTGGAACCAGATTTTAGGTATTGCCTTTTTTTTGTTTAGTGCAAAATGGTTGCCGAGTTCTAAACTCAATGTATATGTGCAAGGGAATGAATTAAGAAGGGGGAACTATAATTTCTGTTTTTTTGTTGCTGGGCATCATGTGACGGTGATGAATGCGTGCCGACCAAAATGAATCGGAGTGAGCTCATTTTTAAAACAAATTGCGATGTTCTATGCGTTTAATACCAACAGATGAAATTTATGTGGCAATTGTTCTAGGAAATATGTTGTGAATTGAAAAAAACTACTTGTAATTTATTGTATTAAAAATCAATCAAAGAAAATATTTTTTTAACCAGCTACTTAGTTTAAGCGTTAATAAAAGAAAACTATTGTTATCCATGTCGTATGAGTGATTACACATTTTTAATGGCAGAAAAATCACGCATACGTTGCAAGTGTACGGAAAAAATGTTTCAAATATTTAACTGATAAAGTGAAAACATAGCACACTAAATTTATCGAAGAACAATAGTATTTAAAAATTAAATAAAATATTCTTATATATTTGGCAGTACTTTGTTTCAGTTACATCTGTTCTTCAAGAGTTGAAATTCTTACATTATTTGTACAAGTGCGTGAAAATCGATACAAAACAAAGGGCCCCCTGAAAAATTACTCATACGCCGCGTTGGCTGCACACACAAATTAGCGAAATAAAATAGAAAATAACAAACCACTTGTCCAAATGTCAAGCGTTGGCTGCTTTGAGAGCCCGACAAAATTCTCGCCACGAGGTTATTGCACTTTCTAATGCTCGAAAGAAACATCAACAACTATACAGCATAGAACAATCAGGAAAAAAATGGCAAAAAAAGGAGGAAAAAAGTCTGTAGGCGACGCAGCGCAATTAAGCGCGGCAAAAGTGCTGCCCCTGTATTGGTGCAAAATGTATGAAAAAAATTCCACCCATGATCATACATTGATCATAAATAAGTAAAAGCAGCAAAAGCGCAACGAGAAACGCACAAAAGTCGAACCGAAGTTCTGTTCTTATTTTTTACGAACGCCTTCGGCTCTTTTCTGGATTTTGTGTGTGTGAGTGAGTAGTTTGTTTTTCTAAATTTGATGATGCAATACACGCATTTCGACGACGCCACGCAGCCAGCAAAAAAGTTCGCAGTACAGTGGAGCTTAGTTAAGAAGAAAGTTATAACTACTTATTATTATCATTTAATGTATAGAAACTTATTAGTTTTTAATTAAAGTCATGATTGATATTTTTCTTTATTTGTTTAGTCTACTTATTTGTTTTGTTTATTTATTAATATTTATTTCAATGAAAAATATTTTAATTTATTGTGACTGGCACATAAAACAATAAACCATTGCAAAATAAAAATTTAAAAAAAACTGATTTCACAAATATATCAATATAATTATATAGTTATAAAGCTAAGAATATATATATTTTTTAAAATTTTGTATAATTTGATCTAGTAATACTTCCTAATCTTATACATTTTTTACTATATCTAACATTTTTTTGACCTTTGTCCGTGCTTCAACTCTTTCATTGCTTTATATATTTTTTTTTTCTGCCTTTTCACACGCACTCTGCACTTTGGTTTCAGCGACTTTTGTTTTTTTGTTTTCGAAATTCTAATTCGCAGCGAAATATGTGGGATTGGGCTTACCAAATGTGGGAGCGATGTGGAAAATGAAGGGTGTGGGGGGTGTAAAAACACATTTCAGGGGACTGGTTAGAATGAATAATAGCCGCGATGGGCAACAAACGCACTTGGAACGATGGCGATTCATCAAAGTCCGAGCCGAACAAGTTTTTTGCATTTAAAAGATAGAAAAACTGCCGAGAAACTGATAAAAAATGAAAACAAAAGAAATAGCATGGTATAGCATAGAAAATATACAAATAATAATAAGATAATAATTAATTATTAAAATTAATTTGTTAACTTACATTTATAAATTTTACTTTAACAAGTTTTAACATTATGTCTGTTTGAATTAAAATGTTCTACAATTTCTCTCCAAAATATTCCCAAAACATAAAACTTTTTATTAAGCTTGTGGATCGAAAAATGATTTAATGCCTGACAAGATCCACCCATGACCTTGAATAACTATGGAGTCCCCCCAAAAATGTTATGTTGTGGTAGCAAATAGAAAGAAAGAGTGTGATAAAAAGGGGGAAAAATGGTGAGGGGGAGAAAGAGAATGTATAAGAAATAGAAAACAACTTTTACTCGGGTTCTTTGTTATGATTTGCCATTCGCGGCGTACGCACATAAATTCTAATTTTACTTTTCGCACGCACACAAAAAACAACGAAAGCATAAAAAAGATCTATAGGTAAGTATGTTTATTTCCAGGCTAAACGTGTATTTAATTTGATTTTTTTATGACCTCTTTTCTGGCCTATGAAAAATGAAAATTATTAACAATAATATCACTTTTCATTGATTTAAAACTACTTTCATTTAAAATTAATTTACAGATTAATAAGCAACTAATTTTATCTTTAGTTTTATATGTGTTCTAAATTTGTTTCCCTTTTCCCGCTATTAATTCAAATTTATTGTCTCCCACGCTCGTGTCAAAATATTAATTTATGTTGATCATCGTTAATGCTGTGTCAGCAGTCATTGCACTCTGCCCAAAAGCAACGCCAAAAAAGGCAATAATAAATCGGCGCTGAAAAAAAAAGATAATACTCAAAGCGAAATTTCGCAAAAGCAGAGGCAAAAAATTACCGCATCGTGCATAGAAAAGTTCATTGACTTCAAAGAAATCCAGCACATGTGTTTGCACAAGTATGTGTGGCCATATCTCTATATATTTATATGTACTACTATAGTATTGTATGTTGTACTTTATTATTTTTTTTTGCCATGGGTTCGCTAAAGTTGTTGCTGGCCTGCACCAATCAGCATTAGAGCATTTCCTTTCCCAAATGCGAATCTCTATTCTTCAATTCTCTTTGCTTGTCCTCATTTTGTGGATCTCACACGATCTGCAGAAAGGTCGAGCATTACGGGTTAACATAGCTTATAAAAAATTCTTTTACAAATAAAAGAAGAAATAAAGAAATTATATAATGTTTAATATCTATATCTATATATCTGTGTTTATAATGAAAATATGATTTGATTTAGATTAAAATATCTTTCTATACTAATTAACAGTTTTAAATGAAATGATAATAATACTCATACAAATAAATAAAGAAAAATGAAATTTAATTTATAATTATATGTCTATATATCTACATTCATATTGCAACATTTGTTTTTATTTAGACCAAAGCTTTGCTTTTATTATTTACCTCAATTATTACCAGTTTTAAATAAGGTATAATATTTGGGTTTTATTCTTGATGATATTTGTTTTTATTTAGACCAAAGCTTTGCTTTTATTATTTACCTCAATTATTACCACTTTTAAATTAGGTATAATATTTGGGTTTTATTCTTGATGATATTTTATAAACAACCCTTAAGGTTTTTGATAGTAAAATGTTTTTTTTTCTTTAATTTTAAAATATTTTAATGTTAATTCAAAAAGTTATTGCAACACTTCCCCTATTTTGGTGTCACTCTCTCAACGTTCAACAGGCGTTCAATTAATGCCTCTCATTATGCAGATAAATTCATTCGGGGGCTATTAGCAAAGCATAAATTTCAATTTATGTGCGCCGCCCACAGAAACAATAAGAAAGCAACAAAGTTGTGGCCGCAGATGACTTCACGCACAATTATGCAAAGTGTTTTTTTTTTATTTTTTGCAAATATTTGAAGAAGGGAAGCCTTTAAATTACATTTAAATTCTAACAAAAATAAAACATTTATAACTTTTACTTTTCTTAAAAAGAAATCAGAAATATATTTAAATCTTATCAAGACCCACCCATTTTTTCCCTAGGAAGTAGACAGACCCATTAATATTTCTCCATATACTGCATATAAATCCCACTAATTTGCATATAGATAAATGGTTTTCTGGCAAACTGTAGGCCTAGAAGACGAGCTCGACTCAAATGCGATAACCTTGAAAAACTGTACAAGCGATCATTCCACTCTATGCATACCAATTACAATCGAGCTTTACGATATTCGAAACTGCGTGAAGTTTGAATAAATTTTGTTGCTGCGTTTCGTTCATTCGGCAGTTAAGCAATTAATTAACCAAAAGTTTTTTTCTAACGCTGGCAAATTGATTGGCAAAACGAAAGAAAAGGTGGGGGACTTTGGAAGTCTCAGATGCGTGGGCCCCAGCCATTCACTCGATTTTTGTTTTCAAGAAAAAAGCACAAAAACTCATTGAACGCAAGTTCAACTTAATGAATATTTTTAGAAGTGGAGGAAATAAAGGTTGAGCTAGATCAATAAAACTGGATCATTAGCAATTCAACGAATTTTTGAGGAATTGAGGATTTGTTAGCATCTAATAAATTTATTAAATCTATCTATTTTGAAGATTATTATAAAAATTCCATACGCATATAAGAAAATATAAAACTTGTTCCAAATGCAAGTGCAGTAAAATTTCTAAAAATTCTCCACTACAAAAAATTATAAACTTTGTTTATAGTTGGTAGTGATATGATTAAAATGTACTTCTTAATTTTTGTAGTTTAAAGATTATACAAGAATGTAATTTTAATTTCTATAAGATATTTGTATATTTTTATTGAAGCGTTAAATTTATGTCTCAACTTCAAAGTGAATGATTTTCTAAATTACAAAACAGAATCTTTGGCTGCTGTTGGGACTTGAAATTGTAGAAAAAAAGGGCATCGGCAACCAGTCTAAAACCAGTGGTTTAGAATCAGGGGATACTGGGGCGTAAAGTATGAGGCAGTTCAGGTCCAAGAATAAACGCAGAAACAACAGAGCCCACAAAAATGACTTTTCAACCAAAAGCATAACAAGCTTGAGCCAAAGCGAAAAAGCCAAACAAAGCGAGCCCAAAGCCAAAGTCAAAGTTTTTCTAGCAGTTCTTAGCTGGTTTCTTCTTTGCTCCTCAGTTTCTATTCGATGTTCTCTATTTTTGCTGCTCTGTGCGTGGTCTCCACCAACTTCCATCCTCTAAAAGTCGACTTGCAAGCGATGACTCTTTCCTAATCGCAAACTGAAAAAATAGATAGAAATTCAACGCACTGAAAAAAATATCATATCATCATATCATATCACTGAAAAAAAATAACATGTGGCTTTTTGGTAGAAAAATAAATCATAAGCACTGTGTTGGCAGCTTTGTAAATAAATACCGGAAGCTTCGAATAATGCAATGAATTTTGATTAAACATTTTGGACTTTGTTTTTTTTAAAACTAAATATATATACAAAAAAAAGAAATTTGTAGTTCATTTAAATAAAATGGAAAATTTTTTGAAAATAAATTATGTTTCTAGATTTTTCTTTTGCACAAAACAGGTGTTTGATTTATTATTTTTGTCACAGTGCATTGAAAAAAAAACCCGTCGCATGCGTGAATGGATTGTTGTTGTTGATTCAATCCCAATCACACGCTCCCCAGCACACATACACCAGCACACCCAAATGATGAAACACACACACCACACACACACATCTGAGCAATTCCTGTTCTCTTTTTTGCAAGTTGCCTCTGCCGACGTTCTCTCTATTTTCACTTTAACTATTCTTTCTAGTTTCACCTTGAAAAGTTCATTCACGCCAAACGCAACGTCCCAAGTCCGAAAAACAAACTTGCACAAAAATAACATAATTTATTTGGGCGCAGAATTCTCGCCGGACTTTTCGGGGCCCCTAAAAATTTTGGGCTGCACGCAAAAAAAAATACAAAAAACAAAAACTAGAGACGTTCACACACGCATATCAGAATGGAGTAAAAGAGATGGATAGTTGGGGGGAAAAGAGTGGGAATGGTCAACATTTTCAATGCAAATATATACGCATTTTTTGTGCCGCCATTCCTTTTTTTTGTGGTTTGACTATTTATGGCCGCTTTTTATTTTTATTTGCCTTTCGGCAAACTAAGAGGAATCGGGGGTAGTAAGAACACTTTCGGTTCTTGGAATTAGCTGAGCTTCATTTTAATATTCTTCTCAAGATTTATAGCCGCCAACTTTAAGACAAACAAAAATTAGCTAAAAGATCTACGTTAGTTAGAATTTGATATTAAATATGGGAACTTAAGGTGGGATCATACACATACACTTCAATCAAAGATTTTGTTGTCTTAATAAGATTTTTAAATTGCCAATATTAAATTCTTTTTCGAAGGAACTCTAAAATCCTTTAATAAAATGAGAACTTAAGGAAGAACCTATATTTACATTACAATGAAATGAATTGTTTGCTTTTATTAGGTAAAGTTAATTTTCCGATACTTTATGTACTAACGTATATTGCATTTTTAATTAAAAGAATTTTTAAAAAAATTATGTTGGTAAATAACAATATAATATCAAATGATTATTTTATTTAAGGGATGTCTCTTATACACCCCAATCACACTTTTATTAAAATACAAATAAAAGTAATAAGCTAGCATAGTGAATATGTTAAGTTTATATGTTAATTCCCCCAAATAGTACCTAAAAATTAAGCTTTAGAAAGAAGGAATTAAAATAGATCCATCCTTTTGGATGTAATGTATTATGACTCACGGCAATTAAATCTTCGAATTCCCCCTTTCTAAAAACGGCAACCACCCCACATAAATCATCAAAAACTATTTTGCACCAGCCCCAAAATTGATTACAATCCACACTAAAGAAAATAATAAAAAACAAAATTCGCACACCCCCACGCAAGAAGAGCCAAACAATAACAAACTATCAGCATTCGCGAAATAGAAATGCGAAAAAAACACAAATTAACAGCAACAACAAAATGTGCGAGTGTTCAAAACAAATGGCGAAAATTCGGTGAAGTTCAAGGTATGAGCCATTAAATACAAAACAACCAAAAAGGCAACGATTGTTGGCAGGGAGAACTATTCATGTGTATGTTTTACAGATAAGAACACGTATATATATATATATATATATATATATATATATATATATATATGGTAAATATATATATATTTTGGGGAGTGTGAAAAAGAGGGAGTGATAAAGGTGATAGGAGCACGGTAGAGAGAGAGAGAAAACTATTGAAAGGTAGGTCCGTGCGATCATGTGCGAATTTTAATGTTGAAAAAACTAATCTATAAAAAAATATAGAAACAAATAAGTTTATATTTATATAAAGCCATTTAAAATAAATTAAAAAATTAAAATAAATATACACTTTTAAAAGTAATTATGTCTAATAAATTAATTTAAGTCCTTAAATTACATTTTTTAAAATTGATGGAGATTAATGGAAAATAAATAATAAAATTTACTTATATCCTGAATACTGTTTTTAAAGTTAAATAAGTTAAGTTAACTGTAAATCTATAACTCAATACATTTAAAATACTTTTAAATCTAAATATCTTATAATTTAATTTGTACAATTTCGATTTTTCACCTTAACTTTTTCAAGTGTAGCCTAGTCTTATGAGTAACTTTAAAACAGAGAGAAAATGTGCGTGGTTCGATCGTAGCTTTGAGACTATGTCTCTTTTCATGATTTTGTATGTGTGTTCCTTTATAAAAACCTATGGTCTGACAAAGCAAAAAGCCCACACTAAGCGACCGAATCTTATCTGGCCGATCGAGCGTTCTATTTCGCCGACAACAACATACAACGATTTTTTTTGTCGGGCAAACGCATGTGTCTATATGTACATAAATGTGTGTATTTTTTTTTTTTGATAGTTTGTTTAGTTTTTATTTCTTTGTTTTTTGTTTTCAGGTCTAGCTGGCAAAGCTCGTGGCAGATTCTATATAATCTATGATAATTATGTTAGTCTAGGTCTAAACGTCTACCAAATATGCGTATACTCGCTGCCGAATGTCATCTACTGGTTGTTTTATCTAGTTTTTTGGTGTTTTTTCTGTTTTGGTTTGACATATATTAACCATTTTAATAGGTTGAATTGGCAGAGACAGACGGCAGACAGAAGGCCAGATAACGATAAATTGGGGGTAATTGTATACAATTAACAATGGGTTATATAAAAGGGTTAACGTATTCGTTAGTTTTATGTGGTATTATTAATGTATACATTTTATAGGACTGAAAGCTACATATTTGCCTTAATAAGTCTAAATTATAAGATATATTTAATGAGAGACTTTAGTTCATAACGATAAAATATTTAAATTAGTTGATATAAAGCCAACGAATAAAATACATTAAGACAAAGGAACATAAGTTATAAGTTTTATTTAACAAGAGATCTTAATTTGATTTTAATAAATTTTAATCTTTTCACTTAATGAGTATAGAATGTATATTTTATTAAATATTTATTAATGGCTAACAACAACAAAATATAGGGCTTCTTAATTTTATATAAGTTGAGTTTTTATAATTATGACAGTATTTTAAAAAAGCTAGATGACTTTAAATTATTTTTTAATGGTTAATTGATTTTCTAAAATGTATGTATATAACTAAATGTATATATATACACTATTTGTGTATTTTTAAAACGCAAAAGGCAACATTTCATAATTTTGACAAGTTAAGTTCTTCGTTCAGTTTTGTGCAACCTAAAAGTATGCAGCAGTTTTTTTTAATGATTTAATTCTTTGAGCACAGCCGGCAATCAAAACTATTTTTAAATACATAAAACCCAAAAACCGTAACAATATAACTTTTAAATTAAAGAGATTACAAAAATACACATCAAATAGGAAGTAATTATCCTTCGTTTTGCCAAAATGTATGCAAAAAGCAAACTTTGTGCTGACCGAAATAAAAACAAATTATAAACAGACCTAGGCCATTATTATTCACCTACTTTGGGTCACACACACTGCGTAAAAGAGGAAAAACTGGGAATGGGGCCCAGGAAGGCTTGACCTGAATTTGCTTATCAGCCAACAGCATCCGAATGACTTAAATATCTCATTTAACGCCAGACCAAGTACGGTTGGGTTTTCTGGGGGGCTTACACGCACGGGCATATTTACAACTAAATATAATAAATTTCAACATGTTTATCCCCTTTTATTTTGAACGCTTTTTTCATCGCAACACACACGCACACACGTCTTTGGTCCTTTATCCCACTTTCTTCCATCGTCCTTTTCTTTTTCTCTGTGTTTGTGTGTCAGAAAGTTTTTTTTTTTTTTTTGTTGCTATTACTTTCACTACTTTTGGAGTTGGAGTTGTGTTTTGGGTGGAAGAAACTGAAACTACGCTATGGAATTCCTTTTATTCCGTTATTTTTCTCTTTAAGGGTTGGTCTTTTTCACTTCCTCACCATCAGTAGTTGTTGTAGCTGTCGTGCTTGTAATGCCACAAATTAACGATGTATGTAATTAATATCCGAAATTGGCTTACAATTTGCTAAAAATTTGTCAAACTTGTCTCACGACAGTTTTATGTGTTTTTGTAAGAGGTTAATGAGTAGTTAGGGAAGTGATTTAAGCAAGAGATTTGGGGCGTGTTGTGAACTTTCAGGATAGTGGGTATAAGATTATCACGTTTATGAAATCGTTTATTAATTAATTGCGGATAATATAAAAAAGGTGGTGGAAGACATAATGCATTTTGTATTGCTTTATATTGATTATCATAAAAGTGATATTTATTAATAGGTTGAAATTCATTTGATTTATGTGGTTTATACATTTATTAAAATATATACTCTAGTAGATTTTTGTCAATATGTAAGTAAGTTAAACTGCATATTTTACTTAACTTATTTATTAAAATCCAACATATTTTAGGCTTTTAGTTTAAGATATTCGATCGACTTAACAATCATCAATCATATATATTTTTTTTTTAGTTTGTGAAAGGACTACTGTTTACATTTTCCCAGTTTCTACCAGCAAAATAATTTTTAAACTATCCCTATTTGTTTCTTAATAAGCCTTACTAATCGATTGATGAATATTTAAAGATATATCACATTGATTCCGGATTTCCACACTCACATGCCACTTGTCGTCCCCTGTCAAATTCAGTGAATTCTGCTTTGTTTGGAGGTAGCAGAAGGAAACGACGTAGAAGTCGAAGCCGAAGTCGAAGTGAGCCACTAAAAACTTATCGCGCATATATAAATATATAAATTTTAATTAGAGCTCGCGCACACACACAGACGCAGTTTGAAAAGTTAGAAAGAGACGAAGAAAGATACTTTCCCTTTTGCGACCTTAATTAATTTTTGGCCCAGTGACATTGTTGGAGTGCAAACGGGGTAGGGAATTGATTTTCCTTACTATGTACAATACCAAGAAGACGAAAGAAAATGAAAATGAAAGTGCAAAAGCGCAGCGCGCAAAAGTATCTCACGGATACCGAAAGTTCGAGGGATGAAGGCGGAGTGGTTTTGCTTCTCAAGTGGCATGGGTAGTTGTTGTCAAAGTAACGAGTGGGCTGTCAGTCTGTCAGGACTCAGGACTCTGGCACCTTTCTGCCGAGATCCTTTCTCTTGTCTTTGCAACCCCCCTAAACTTTCGGAGAACGCCTACCATTCACTACGCAGCCCCTCCTGTCAGAAGTAAGTAAACTAAAAAGACAAAGGCCTCGCCTAAAAGTGTGCTACACATAAAGAAAATAGGGGGTGGCTATAAGAGGGGGCTGGGGCTATTATGGCCAAGTATATAAAGAAGCTGCCAGTGGCATGTCTTCGCTTGCTGCTGCCACTTTTCCTGTTTTTTGCGGCTGTGTTGCTGCTGCTGCGACTTTATCTGTTCTTCATGTTGCTGCTGCTGCTCTTGCCGTTGTTGTTGTTGCTGTTGCACGTTGCTGGGGCAACATGGACTTTCGGCCAAGAATGCAAAAACAACAGCAACTCGGCAGCAATAACAGCGACAGACGTAGCAGCAACATGAGCCGACACAGCAGCAATATGAGTTGAAATATCAACAATTTTCGGCATTTTCGGTTTGCTACTTGCCACACGCAACTTTTGCTACCCCACCCCCTGCCATTTTAGCCCCGCCTCCGTTTTCCATCCAAAAGTTGGTTGGAAAATTCGAATGTCAGTTGTAATAGCTTCGGCATATAAATCAATAAAATGATTGTACGCACCTTTGGGGCCGCTGCCCTTCTGCTTTCACCCGCCTCCCGTCCACGCCCCCCTTCTGATTTCTCTTTCTCTCTGACTCCCAAAATTTTCCCTTTATCGAATCCTCGTCCTTTGGCTTCCTTGCAGCTTCTGCTGCTCCTGGCATTGCTTCTCTGTTGGTGTGCGTGTTGCTGCTGCTGCCATTGTTGTTATTGCAACGTTGTTGCCGAAAATGTTCACAAAAAGGGGTGGTATTGCGAAGGTGGATTCAGAATATCAAAGAATAATTTTCAGTAATAAAATTAAGTTAAAAGTATAAAACTTACAAATTACATAGATAGTCAGGGTATAAGTTAATTTATTTTTGTATAAAATTAAAATACAATTTTCAAAAAATATATTTTAATTCCATATTTTAATCAATAAAAAACACGTAATTTTTATTTAGTTATGTTTAATCGTTAAAGAATCTTTATTTTTCTTTTTAAATAAATATTTTACTAATGTTACTTGTAAACAGATTAAGTTTTATATAATTTTTCTAATTAAATATACAACTTCTGACAACTTTAGTGGCCGCCCTCGCTCACCAAACTGGCCCAAACTCGCACTGCCTGCTGTGAGCTTCAGGTGCGCCTGCTTGTTGCTATTCCGAATGCTCCTGTCCCTTCACCCTAAAAAAAAAAAGGAAACGCCACCTCCTTCTGGGCCATTTTGCTGACTGTTGATGATGATAATGGGCCTTCCCCTATATATACGGTTTTTTCCTGGGACCTCAGGATGCGGGGGCTGTGGGCGGTGGGCGTGCCCCATCCTGTCCGATGCGTACGAAGTAAAAATTTTACGCATTTTTGATTTATGGCCCCAGCACAAATAAATTGTCGACATTGTCAACTGTATATTGAAAATGCATTGGGCTCTGAAAAAAAAGGAAGAGAAAGTAACAAAAAGGAAAAGCAAGAAAAGGAAGCCGAAAAAAAATGAAGCTTTAAGTCAACGATTCGCCTCAGCAATCTGAGCAATAATGTTAATGATTATGGTTGGGAATTGAGGTAACAGCTGTAAAGTTGTTTCCAAAAATATTAAAAGGGAAATGGCAGTAGAAGACTTTTTGGACTCAAGCACCTGTGGTCCACATATGCAGCAGCAAAGGGTCCCAAAAAAAAAAGGAGCCTGCTTTGGCCATTAAAAGTTTTCACAATGCAGACACACGCACTTCGCAGGGGTCCCAGAAAAAAACGGAGGGGAAAATGCTTTTGGGGCCAAGTAACGTGGCACTTTTCACAACACAACGGCTACTTTTTCCCTACGCTGTTTGCTCTTTTTTCGGAGGTTTTTGGTTTGGTTGGCAGGGCCAACAGTGCGCATACTTGATGGACCTTTCTTTGCTTCTTTTTTTAGGACTCCCCCCAACCTTCTTCATGACGAAAGACCACAACACATGCGAACTAAAGTTACTTCTGGCCAGAGGTTTGCTTTTATGCCCTTTCCCTTGGCTTCTTCGCTTGGTAACAAAGTAGGACAAGTCAAGAGGCTCTTCAGCTTGGATTCACTGCATTGATACAAGTTTAAATTGCGCCGAGAACCTGGCTTAAAGTGGCTATGGATGGGGGTCATGGAGATATGGAAGATAAGCTACTTAAATTTGCCTGCCATTGGGCCAAGTTTAAAGGAAATGGCCAATGACGATTTAAGGGATTGGGATTTAATGGACATATTGGCAGCTCATGCAAGCGTTTTTTCTTGGGACAAACAAAAATTTGTTTTAAGGTGATATCACAAAGTTGTTAGGTATTTACAAATTGAAAATAAAGAAACAGACGAAATTTTCTTAGAAATTTCAGGACATTTTTAGAGTTATAGAATAACTGAATCATTTATAAAAAAAAACATACTTCAAACACCAGTCATTTTAAAAAGTAACCAGCTGGGTCTTGAAAAAGGTCTTTAAAAAAAGATAAATGCTTTTTGAATGCATACTTTTATTAAGTTTGTATTTTTTATTAAGTGGTTTGATATTTACAGCTTTTTGTACGAAGGAATGCAAATTGTATAGAATAACTGGTTATTTAATAAAATAAAACTTACTTTCACAGTCAGTAAGTTAAAAACAATAATCTTTAGATGGCATTGTTTGTTTAAGTACCTATTATATTAATCTTATGCTATTCCAATTATTATTCATAACTTTATTATGTTTTCGCTTGCTACAAATGTCGAAATCGTTTAAATTTAGCTTCAAATTGGCTCTAAGAAAATAAAAATAAAATTACTGGAATCTAATTTTAGGATAACAAAGAATTTAAGATAAAATTTGTAGATATTTCGCCCCAATCCTGGGAGCACTTCATTAAAGTTACATGGAAGCCAACTCATCTCATCTAAGTAACGAGGCGTCCACTTCAGCCTGCATATAGAACCCAGTTACAACTCCCCTTTTTTTCACCCCCCCACACACATACACACACACGCAGCCCCATGAGGGTGTCACACACACAGGCACACAGAGAAAAAAAAATGGAAGATGGACGGACATCGCCTGACGTTGCTGTGACAGCAAAGATAACGCAATAACAACAGCAGCAATGTCAATGCATGTGGCAAGCAAATGACCAGCAAAAGGACCTCCCTCACACACACACACACAAACTCACGCAATCACGCACACACACACACTTACCTACACACGCACGCAGGAAGACCCGCTGAGCATGTGATCTATGCCTATCTGATGTATTTTAATGGTGCTCACATATATTTTTCATTATTGCTCTGGCTGCCTGTTGACCAGCAGACAAAAATATCATGTAGGAAATAGATGAAAGAAATAAAGCAATACCCTTTAAAATAATAAATAGTTAAAAAAATCGTAAGCAATTAGATACGTCTTATCTGAGAAACGTAAAATAAAGAAAATTAGATGTCTGCAATTTTAAAAAACCAGTTTTTTGAAATGTTCTGTTAGAAACTGTTAATATTTGTTTATAAGATGAAAAATCAAAAAAAAAAAAACGTTCAGTATAAAACGTTTTTCTTTTTAAAAAGTTTTGAGCCTATTTTGGCAATTTAAAATGTTGATACTTTTTTCTGTTTATTTTAAAATAAATAAACGTGTCAATATGAAAAAAAATTTAAAAAAACAAAAATGAGTAATTTAAAGCACATTAAATCAAACATACCCCAAATGTACCCTTCATTTATTCACAAAGTAATACCCTCGTTAGCCCCTTAGTACCCACATTTCTGATTTTTTCCTCCTCACATTCCACACCACGCACATTACGTATACGCAGTGTCTGATTCTTTCGCCCTCTTGCAGCATGGACCAACAATTTATTTCTATACACCAGAGGCCGCGACTTTTTTTCTCTAGCCGCCATGTGAATGTGGATGCAACGCATTGAGGCCGCGGGCAAAAAGCCACCCGCACCCAGATTCTGACCCAGTCCCAGTTTGAATCCTGGCTTCCTAGCCACTCGTTCTTTTGCTTTTCCCCAACCTCGAAAACTTCCCTTTTTTTTAGGACCCTTATCTGGTCGTGCTGCGGCATTTTTCGTGATGATATGCAATGGAGTTTGAGTTCGAGGCGGACCGTGTTTTTTGGGGCTGATATTTTTTATGGCCCGTTGAGATTGCAATTTGAAAATCGATAAATTGCAATTAATTTAATGGTAGCAACGACAAGCGAACGAAAAAGACAACAAATGACATGGCTTGTGAATAAATAATAGATGGCTGCAGTTATAAAATGTTGGTATATGAAAAAAATACATTAAAACAAATATTTAACTTTAAAAAATCAACTTTAAATTTATTACACAATTTATAACCATGAATTTAAGTGTTTAACTTTAAAGAAATCAACTATAAATAGATCTGTGGCAATAAAACCAAGAAAAGACAAGAAAGACTTAAGCAAATTAAAAGAAAATTGTCATTTTTGAAGAAGCTCCAGAAGAGCCACTTAATTATCCACAAAAATGGACTCCCTAAAGGCTGTCATAGAAACCACTTGAAAAATTGAGAAAAGAAGGAAGTCAGCAAAAGTTCTTATTACTATTTTAAGGGGATGGGGAAAACATAGTTATAAAATGTAATCCAAACATTATAAATTTCAAACTTAATCTGTAATGCAACTCAAGTCCTCAACTCATCAAGTTTTAATTAAAATTTTGGCTGTGACCGGGAACATATTTCCCAAATGCAGCAATGAAAAAACAATTTCCAAATTCCTTATTATAGAAAATTTACGCCGTCGCTGGGTATTTGCATAATTCCCACCACCACCCACCACCCCACTGAAAGGCGAACTGGGATTGCTGATTAGCAGTCCCCAACCAACAACGTCCGCCCCCTTTCCATTTTCCAACCCCCTTTTTTCCACCTTGGTAACTGCGGTCCAGTCGGCCACCATTTAATTACCTTGGAGAAAAAACGTGGATGGCGAAGCACACAGAGCACACAGGTGAGCGGAAAAGTGAGGTAAAAACGAGGAAAATCGAGTAAAACGACAGCGGCAACAAAGGCATAACCTAATTTTCTCAAATTTCCCAAGCAACGCAATGTGGGCAGCCAAAGGGAAAAAGGAAAGTGGTTAGAAATTCCAGATTCAGAGTTTTGGTTTCTCGCAAAATCTCGGAAAAACAGTGTGTTCAGGGTGCTAAAAATGCAAATGCACAAAATGAATATTCAACAGGAAGACGACTGTGTGTTCCAAAAAAAGAAACAAATTCTTGAATGGCGATTGCGATTGAAAGGAAACAAAAGGAAAGATTAACAAAAAGATCATTGGAAATATGAAATTTGGGGTAAAGGTAAAAAAGAAGTATCAAAACAATATACTTTTAAATTTAAAAGCAATTTAAAATAATGCTCTAAAAATTATTAAAGCTTTTAAGTAACCAAGTTAATAAATGTGTATTATGTTAAATAAGAAATAATTAGAATTATCCATTTAATTATTTTTAAATTAGTGTACCAATCTTGTGTTTGGCAAGCTACTTTAAAAATATACTTGCTAAACTAGTTGGTAGTTCGATAGATTTCACTAAAAGACTTTTAAGGAGAATTTGTTAAATTCCCAATCATTAAAAAAGGCTTACATTTTTTATAAAGATTGTTAAGATTTTGTATATAATATAGCATTATTGTTACCATTATAAATATAATTTACAAATAGGGAATGCAAAAAATATATATATTTTATAAGTACTGAATATAGTATTAACACGTCTCACACTTGACCTTCTTTTCCACTTCTTTCCCTTGCCACCCACACTTTCAAAAAACAGACGCACACATTCAATTTTGCATTATGCTCATGTACACTACGCATAACAAGAAAACAACAAAACAACAAAGAACAACGGCGAACAACAAAATAGGAGCAAAAGCAACAAACAATGATTTTCATGGTACGTAAAATTAATTAGGGCACTGAGACAAAAATCCTCAAATTTCAATTGAGCCGCCGCACCGCCTTGTCCATATGGCCAGTGGGTGCGAAAGAGATGGCAGCTGAGGGTTGGAGAAAGTGGAGAAAGAGAAGGGGATATTCGCAGGAGATATGCACTGAAAAGAAGTCGGCGAAGAAGAGGAAGAAGCAGCCGAACTAAAAATACCAAGGACCTTAAATGAGGGGGTAGCAGTGGGTGGTGGGAGCTGCTGGGGAAACATAATTACTCTGCAGCTGTATTAGGCAGTCCGTGTAGGT
The DNA here is from genome assembly GCF_025200985.1 of Drosophila gunungcola. Classification (NCBI taxonomy): domain Eukaryota; kingdom Metazoa; phylum Arthropoda; class Insecta; order Diptera; family Drosophilidae; genus Drosophila; species Drosophila gunungcola. The sequence continues at coordinate 18,851,591 of NW_026453197.1, forward strand.
GTGGATGTGATTGTCTTTGTGCGTGGGCCGAGCTGAGGCTTCACTGTACCGTAAGAAAATGGGTGTAAAATATAATTAATAAATTAAATAAAGGGAAAATGCATAGATAGTAAAATCAGGTAGAATAAATGTATGAACATGATTAAGTCGGTTAAGTTAGTTGATACACTCTTAAGACAAAGAAGAATTATCATTGTAAGAACTAAAGAAAAAAAATACATTTAATTATTCATTTACAAAAGATAAAAGTTATTACCTTTGAAGAAAAGGTATGCAAACAAAAATATTATTTTTACCACTTCATTTATTTAACATGTTTTTTTATTTCAATAATAATTTTAAATGATGATTTAAAATGATTTAACTTGGTTTAAATTTGTCAATAAAATAATGCTATTATAAATTACATGTTAGTCTTATCTACTCCTGACATTTACATTTTTAGAAGGAACGAGTTCGAAGCCATATACATAAAATAAATGCATTTTTCTGAGTGTACTGTCTTGTCAATGCAAGCCGGCTCCAAAGGCGATGCTTATGTTGCTGCTCCTTGTGTTTCCTGCCTGCGTCCTTTCCCCCGTCTCCTTTATATATGCCTTGAAATACATTTTACATAAGAGTGGGACTTTCTATGTGTTGTAGAACTCTGACATTGTATTTGTGTGTCTGCATCTGTGTTGGTGTTTGTTATCAGCCCAAGAGAAATTACAGCAGCAGCGGCATCAAAGCTCAAAGGAAATGGAAAAAGAAAAGCAAACGCAAACGCAAAGACAGCGGAAAACTCGCACAGCATTTTCAGCTAATACATAATTACAAATACATTTAATCCTGACGGTTTTTTAATTGTCCTCGGTTTTGCAGATGGAAGGGTTGAGATTAAAAGCGAGGATGGCAATGTTGTGATTGACATTTTACGTGAAACTGAAAGCGAACAGGGAAAGTTAGGATGGGCGTACATATTGGACTGTCAGGTTTTATAAAGGGTGTGACAGGATGTTGAAGGTAAATTGCAACATTTGTGCAAGTGGAAGCAAGTTCTGGCTTCAATTAATTAATTACAGACGTTCTGACAGAAGTTTTAGTTGATTTACAAAATGGTGATCCGACCATATACAAATAAATGTTACAAAATAATGGCTTAAAATATTTCATAAATACGTAATTTTGTCAATTGTTATATATGCAAAAAAAAGTCCACTGAAACTTATCAAAAGTGTGTTGAAAAACAAATGAAAAGTATTAGCCAAACTATTGTGCATTCTTTATTGCACATAATCATAAATAATATATTATTTTTAATATTAGGAGAATGAATAAAGCCTTAAAATATGTATTCCAAGCTAAGTATTTGCCAAATGAAAATGACTCTACCAAAATAATGGTGTATTCTTTATTGAAAGTGATCAACGTAAAACAATACCCCTAATATATTTATATGTTTTTTATTGAAAGTAAAAAGTTATCTACTGGGTACTTCAGACATCAACCCATTCTTTTTCAACTTCATTTTATTTAACTTTCCTTTTCCCCAGTCGCCACTAAAGCTTTAAAATTGCAATTAATTTTCGAGTTAACCAAGCCTACAACTCATTCCACTTGGCCGCAAGGAAGGCACTTTATTAGAAAACCGTAGAAACTGTTTGGAAAAAAGCAAGGATGATGAAGGGTAAACGGAAGTAGAAGAAGTAGAAGAGGGAGAGCTGACAACATAAAACCTCAAACCTCAAAGGGAATTTTCGGCGCTAGTCGAAAACCAAAAAAAAAACCAGCCACAGCTTGGAAAATTCCACCACCCAACCGTCGCCCCATTTTCGAAAAAAAAATAAGAAGTAAAACTTTAAACTAAACTAAACACATACAAACACACTCATCACTATGCACTGCAGGAAATCGGTGAGAAGATGAGGAAGATACAGAGAAGAAGCAGCAGACGACCCACTTTGATAAAGGCGAAAAACAGCCAAAGGCGCAAAATGCCAACAAAGAAATCCTGAGGGGCGGGGAAAATGTTTTCGCTTTTCTTGCATTTCCAGCAGAGGAAACAACAAAGACGGACGAACTACGCACTTTTGTGAAAGGCAGGCCTGCAACACGAACGAAAAAAAAATTGGGAGTAGGGCTACAATTTCTACTAAAGCCAAAGCCGAAGAAACCCAAACTTCTATGTACCACAACTCACTGCGCTATATGGTATATGGCACATAGAAACCCCAACCAAGAACAACCGCAGTGGAGGCAACGTCACTCACATAATACTGAAGAAAATGTGCCTGCTACACTTGAAGAAAAGAAGGCAACAGTACGACAATGCTTTAAACATATGGTAATCATATTTCTTATAAATAATTAACTTTATCGAACTTAATGGCTATAAAACAAAGGGATTAGTAACAGAAAAATAACATAAAAACTTTTAATAGCAACTATGAAAAATCCAAATTATTGAATATTTCCAAAAGATATTTGTATATTTTTAGTCGCAGCTATAAATAACAAAAATAGTTTAAAAGTACTTCACAAATAATAAAAATTTTAAGCTCGTGCCAACCCTAAATATTTTTGTAAGAAATTATTTTTAGTTATGGTATTAACGATAGATTGGTTTTGTATCTTTGGAATATTTTATGCCACGAGAATCGCCTAAAAACAGGAACCTTTTTTAACAAAAATTTGTAAATTATCAAAAATATTCTTAATAAACCATCAAATTTTCTTAATTTTATTTATAATTAATAAACAGCCACAAAACATTGCGATTTCCACTCACTTTATTAACTATCGATTCAGCCTTAAGTAATCTGACATTTTTTGACTATATCCCGGGCCATTACGCATCGGAAATGCCTACACAAAAATATATCAAATTACATTCTGTCACTGTACAATCCCCTGGCAGCCAGGATACCCCCCTTTTTCCTTGTTTTCCCCATTTTCCAACCAGCCTATACCATCCTTACTTTTGCCCTATTCCTCAATCCCCAATTCAACCGCTGCACACGCACAAAGGCGCCAAAATTACAAACGCAGCGAGTGGTCGACTCCTAATGGGTGTGAGTTTTCCTCACTTTTCCACATTTCCTTGCCCTCTTCTTCTTTTCGCCCATAAAGGACTGCAGTAAATTCCATGTCCCCCCGACAATCCCCCCAAATAAAACCCCACTCCTGAAAAGAAAGTTTTATATAGGCGTCGGCGCACGCACATCTGGCCAAAATATATACTATATATACATATGGTATGGGTAAAGTATATAAAAGCTGCAGCCGAAAAAAACATTTTCAAGGGAAAACGGGAAAAGGGGGCGTAACTCCCCGCTCAAGCCCAGAAAACCCGTGTCAAAGACATCCATCCCATCTCGCCAGAAAACTCCCTGCATTTTTTTTTCTATTTACTTTGCTTTGGCTTTGCTTTTTTTCTTTTTTGCTTTTTTGGGTTTGTTTTTGTTTTCGTTCTTGGCCGTGGATTTTCTTGAACGTCCTTGATCCTTGCAACGCACAGCCATAATAAAAGTGGCAAGGAAGAAGCAGAGAATGGCGCCTGCTGGTCGCCTTGGAAAAACAGAGAAAAAGAGAGCAAAAGCATAGCATACTTTTTGGGGAGGTGCGGTGCGGGCTCGAAGGACCAAAAGCGCCTTATCAGTTGTAAAAACAAAACCGGAAGCCCACACAGGAAGTTCTTCTCAGCGCAAAAGAGATGGGCGACAACAGAGAGAAAGAGTGAGAGATAGAGCCATGTCGGCGAACTTTCAGGGTGAAAGTGAAAGTTGATGGCAAAGGACAAGGCAGCTGACGAGGAAAGTGAAAGTTCAAAAAGAGAACCAACGCAGGCGCATTTTTCACCAAAAATAGTTATAAACAATGCAGAAAATATCCTTCAGAGAGAGTAAGTAAGTGAGTAAGAGAAAGAGTGAGAGAAAAGTTGCAGTTGTCTCAAGAAAAGTTGAAAGCTTTTCGCTGCTACATTTTAATGGCCGCAATGTCCTTGGCTACTTGCAGGGGGTGGTGAAATGGGGGCTTCGTGCATTTACTTTCACTTTTAGCCGACACCCCAGGCAAAAAGTTAAGACCCCCCGAACCCATTTATAATGCCACCCCCTACTTTACTGCTTGCATATAATGTACTTCCCTTTTTTGTGTGAAAAACTTTTGCCCCAGAGCTTTTGCATTTTTTTGTTTGTGTTTGGTGTTTTGCGCTTTCTTGAAAGTTTATTTTTGACAGAGTTTTATGTGCCTGGCGGGCACAGGACTAAACAGGACCAAAACAGGACACTGCAGCACGAGAAAAAACACCAAGGGAGGTGCCCCCCCAAAAAAAAAAAGGAAAATGACAAAATAATGTAATTTGGACCGTAGATTTATGCGTGCTGCGCCTCCGCAAAAAAGGAAGAGAATTTTCCCCCAAATCTACTTCGGTTGGGGAAAACGCAACGTTGTCGTTTCCTTTATATTCCCGCTTTCCCGCTTTTCCTTCAGGATGCTCTCCTGCTGCGCGTGCCACATGATTTTTATTTTTTCTACCAGCTTTTGCTTTTTATTTAAGCCGCTTGGCCGAATTTAGGGCAGGTTTCATTCGCGCTTAAACCCCAAATACGAAATGTATCCTGCCAGAAGGAACTTTGGTCTTTTTACTTAGCCAAAGGCAAGGCGAGAGTTGTTGACAAACTTTCAAGCCGAGAAGAAGATAAAAAAGGGCATCGGTTTGGGTTTGGGGATCGGAAATTGATATATGGACATGGGCAGGAGGATGTTTAGCTTACGATTAATGCTAAGAAATTGTGTAGCAAGATCCCAAGAACGCAATTTTAAAGGTGAATAAATACATATATCTAAAACAGAAGTAAAAAAATTAACTCAACATCTTTTAATCAAACATGAAAAGACAGAAATATTCAAATAAAATCTAAGTGGTCATGAAAAAAAGGAATCAATTTATAGACTTACTAATATTAATATTTAATATGTTTAGAGTTTTTTAAAAGAAAATAATTGACCTAAGCCATAACATATATTAGTAAAAATGTTTCTAATTAAATTACAATTGGCGGAGTAACTAATTCTAATGTACCATATATATACTTATTTCAATGAACGTCTACTAAAATTTTGTAGCCACAATCATCAATAAGTCACAAAATACCAGAAGACCATACGATGAAAGATCATTACTCACACGCCTTAAAGCCACGTTCCTCAGGGCATGCCATAATAAAATATGAAAACAAAACAGGAACCCATTGTCATGGTCACCTAATAATCCGACTGCCCCAAAATGGCCCAGAAACTTAAGCCCATTTCGTCCAGAAAAACGGTGGCGGGCGAGGCTTGGAAATAATCATTTCAAATGCAAAACCCAACCGGACGAGATGGAGATAAAGAAGTCGAAACGAAAAGCACATAAATGACCGCCAGCTGTGCCAAATTCCTGGATTCTGGGTCCTGAATCCTGAATCCAAGCACCGCTGCACATGCCACAACTCCCTTTTAAAATTTTCCCTTCTCGACTTCCTTGCGGCTTTTCCACCGCGCTGTTGCTGCACAGATGATTCTGATGCTGATTCTGATTCATTTAATTTTCGTTTTTGTAAATGGGTAAAGTCAGTGTGGAGAAGGGGTATGTTAGGGCATAGTAGGCGTGGCAGAGCCTCCGCATCTGTGAAAGACTGTCAGTCAGAGGAGCCTCAGAAAACTTTTGCCTGCCACGCACAATTTTCCACTTTCAACTTTTTCAAAGGGGGTGCCGAATTTTCTGTGGGCTGAGCTTTATGCTTGGCTGATGTTGCGATAAGCTGGCTATGTCGTCGGTGCTACACAGTTAGAAATTAGTTTTTTTTTACATATTTACAAAGGTAACTGGTATGGAATAGAAAGAAATGTGATATTTTATATAATTTTCTAAATTTAAAATAGAGATTTAAATAGAGATTTAAAAAAAAAATACTTTTTTATTTATAAAATATATTTTTGGTGTATTTTGCCTTTATCTAAGCAAAAGATATTTGTATTTTTTGAAACTATTTGTTTATATTTTTCGTAGAAAAAGACACTATTTAAACGTAGTTATTAAGGTGCGTATTGTATTTTTTTTTTTAAATAGAACGATAATTTGATGGTTAAAAAATCTTAAAGTGATTTCAATACCCTAGTGATTTTTGTGGTTATTTTTAAGAATTTTTTTATTGAGCGAGTTTAAGGCAATTTTATCTAGAATTTCGATAAATGTTTTGCACCACAATCTACAAAAAAAAAACCCTGACTAACTATGGAGTTAATAACAAATTTTTGTAGATATTTTTCGACAGTGTATCTTGGTTCTTGTTGCTGCTGCTGCTGTTGTTGTTGTTGCTGCCGCAGCCGCAACGCTGCACACGCCGCACAGAAATGGGTGAAAAGGGGGTGGGGTGGCAAAAAGGGGGCAGGGGGAGGTGATGTCCTGGGGCAGGGATGAAAAGTAGAAGATTGTTGTTGCTGCTGCTGCTGCTGTTGTAGTTGGCGCCAGTTTTCCATGTAAAAGTTGCTGAAAAGTGTAACGCAGTCGAAGCTTGACAGAGTTAAATTTGGAGTGGGGATGCGGTTGGGTTTTCGGTGGTTGGGGTGCTTGGTGGTTGCGAAATTCGGGAGTGGGTGGAAAATCCAAGGAAAGGGCAGATGCCATTGCCACGTCGCCTACGCGGCATAGTTTCAACTTTCCCGGCCTACGCACTGCCACATAAGAAGACTGTCTGGACTTTAAGATATGGTTGGTAAGGTGATAAACTGCTCTGAAATTAGCTTTTTAAATTTAAAAGAAAACATGTGCCTGAAACTAATTATATACTTTTAATTTAATTTTAATTTACGTAAAAATTTAACTCATTATTTTTATTTTATTAATACTCAATATTTTTAAATTTGTACTTTAAAATATTGATGTGCTCTTAACATCTTTATGTATTTAACATTAAAATATAAGTGTTTTCGTGTTTTTATTTAATTGAAATTATTTTTTGGTTTAATTTATTACCTTAGTAAATGTTTTTAACAATTATATTTACCTATTTATTATCAATATTCTTAAATTATAACCTTTAATATGGAAGTGCATTAAAAAATTGTATATATTTTCCGTGTTTTTTTTTTTGTATTTATAGAACTTTTAAAGTTTCATTATATAAAATGTACTTTTAAGCGTATTAAATACAATTATTTTTTCCTGACTTATTAAAGAAATCGTAAGCTTTTTATTTTAATTTTTATAGTTAGAGTATTTTCTTGTCGATCTATTTACTTTATTTTCAAGTTTGTTTTTGTTTTTGGCCAAAATTCACGCACTTTTCCGTAGTGCCCCCCTTTTTATGCCTGTGTGCGTGTTTTTTTGGGGCAAGTACATAGATGGGTTTATGTGCGCAGATTTTCCTCCTCCGGCTGGAAAATAGACGATGGGCATACTTTCGCCTCCACTTTCACTTTCACTTGGAAAAGCAAGAGGAAGGGGGCATGGTGGCAGCAAACTTTCGACATCAAAAAGAACTACTTTCGATAATCACAGGACTGGCGCCAGAGGAATTACATTTCATCCGGCTGCGGGAGAGTTTTCCACGCTTTTTACTGCCTCTTTGGTTTTAAAGTTTGGCCAAATTTCGGGTCTCCTACTTTTATGCGCATAACAACATCCCAAACATACTGCCAGCTATTTTTTATGCAGTTTTTTATTAGTATTTTATGCGTTGGATGAGATCAGCCGAAGAAAAACAATAGCTCAAGAGGTTCTTATTAATTAGGACAGTCTAAACCACCCTTAAAAAGATTGGATTGGCAACATCAAAGGGACTGTAATCAATGACATCACGATGCTGCTGGGGAAATGGAAAAGTGCAGTGGAAAAACTGGGTGGCTAATGTCCGGTGGTTGGACTTTATCTTGGACCAAAAATTGGTGGTGCGTGGTCCAACCGGTTTGCCATGGAAACCCCTTTTCATCCGGAGAAAATTCAGGCCGTTGCAGTGGCTAATTTAAAAGGTAGTTTTCACTTACACAGGGGTGGAAGCTGATTCACCTTTGGGGGTAAACAAAAGGGGGATGAATGAAAAGGATTGATTGGCAAGGTGAAACAATTGCATTTAATTTGGCCACTGGATTTTATATCGAAAAGCAAAGGCTAAGAAATAAAAATTATTTTAAGGCAACACGAAGAGCTGAACAGAATATTTTGAAAAGGCATACATTTTTATTAATGAATAAATAATATATAAAAGTCTGAAATTACTTTAGATTGTTTTTAACAATTTTTATATATTGTACGCTAAATAATAATCAAAACAAACTGGAATTATTATGATCATTGTTGTTCAGAAGCTACAGAGATCAGAGAATTGTATGATCATTGCTTTTTCAATGTAAACTTAATTAAAAATTATTATTATTATTAAAATTAAATTATTTTTTGTACTAACAATTGGAAATAAGTTCTTTTATTGGATTTCTAAAGAAATAAAATGATTTTATCATGTAAAACTGGACAAAAATACAAAATCGTAAAATATCGTTCTGACTTAAACACATATTCATTTTAATTCTGGTAAATTTGATTGTTTTGCTCACTTTTCAAACATTAAATTCAATTCCAATCAGAACCGTTGCAAAAAAGGTTGCCCATCCGGCACTAGCCGCTTAGCTTCCACCTTTTGTCAGTGAGCAATAAATTGGTATTTTTTAGGGAATTTATGTTTGGCCAAAAGCATTTGACGGGATTTTACGATCCGGTCACACTGGCAGAGACGAAGGCGACGAACGTCGAAATTTTCGACAAGAAAACTATACGTGATCATTTAAATTTAAAGGAAAACATACAAAATGATGAACGCCGTGTCGCGTGCTTACGTCCGGGGCGGAGCCCAGGTCCTTTCGACAGGACTCAAGGCGACTGGAGTGGCCGTGAATTCCATGGGTAAGATTCCGCGAGGTGGATTCTGTTGCTGGAGTTGCCAGTGAAAAACACAACCATTACATAACGATTGGACCGGGAAAAACAGCAATTAAGTTGGCTAAGAGCTGTAAAATACAGCCAGGATACGAACTGCAGGCGGCGTCAAGGAGATATGGCAAATTTCCTTACGTAATTTCAACATAACCTCGCACAATAACAACAATCAGCAGGAGTTTCAAGCACCCCCAACATTCTCATCAAAACTATGCGATATAGAATACCGATTTTGACCAAACTTGGTATACAGTATCTCCTGGACTAGTAACACTATCCTATAAAGTTTCGTAAACATATCTTAAGAAACCACAAAGTTATGCTAGTTTCAAGGTTTTAATCCTGTGGCAGCTATAGGATATAGTAGTTCTATTTTGTTTTAACTTATACTACATTGTTTACAATCTAGTTAAGCTAGGCTAGACCAACTTTTGTTGAACTATCTTATGAAAACAATCAAAATTCAGTCGAATTTTAAGAACTGAAACAAGTTCTAATAACAATTAAGTGTAAAAATAATAGTAAACATAAATACTTTTTACCACTGACTAATAGAACCTTTTTAGATTATATATCTATTAAACTAAGCAAAACTGTCTTTTGAGAAATTTTAGGATAGTGAATACAAACTAGGCATTATGATATAGTATCTCTATTTTCACCAAAATGTTTGATATCTATTTAAATAACACTATATAGAATTTTCTTGAATTATCTTACAAAACAATGAAAATAGCGGTCCTATTGGCAATGAAGTTTAAAAATAACTAGTAAATATAGATAGATATATAAAATAAAAATTAAACTAAGCAAAGCTGTCTTATCAGGAATCCTTAAAATAGGGAAACAAATTTACGCATTTATAGACTAATAATTAGAGATACAATTTCTGGCAACGTCTCAAGAGGTACAGATGGAATATCAACAAAACCCCCTCATAAACCTTTCAAACATGTCTAACAAGTTCCACTGTTTTTTTCAGCTAACCGCCAGGCACACACCGATCTGCAGGTGCCGGACTTCTCGCCCTACCGCCGGGAGTCCGTGAAGGACAGCCGCCGTCGCAACGAGACCGCCGAGGAGCGCAAGGCCTTCTCCTACATGCTCGTCGGAGCTGGAGCCGTGGGCGGTGCCTATGCGGCCAAGGGTCTGGTCAACACCTTCATTGGATCGATGAGCGCCTCCGCCGAGGTCTTGGCCATGGCCAAGATCGAGATCAAGCTGGCCGACATCCCGGAGGGCAAGTCGGTGACGTTCAAGTGGCGCGGCAAGCCGCTCTTCATCCGCCATCGCACTTCCGCGGAGATCGAAACCGAGCGAGGAGTGGCCACATCCACGCTGCGTGATCCCGAAACCGATGATGTAGGTACCATAGAATGGGTCGATTTGTATGCAAGCATAGGAGTAAATGCTGTTTTCATTTACTGATACGAAAGTAACACAACTAGGACTATCAACAAAGCTAGATCCTCTAGGGATTATTGAGTGGAAAAGATAATTTACATTTTTTTTTTTAATTATTTAGGTAAAACTTTGTTCAACAAAGTCATAGAATTAATTTCATTTATTTTATTATAACAAAATTCGGCTTGTATACAAAACTAAACCAAATGATTGATTGCGGATTGCGCTTAATCCTTCTTAAATGATTATCAAGCAGTAAAAATATTTTAGAAAGAGCTCAGTTCAAACTTTGTCCAAAAATCGAGGTAATTGAAAGTATTTATATCTTAACAAACTAAGTCTAGTATTCCAAACATAAGCCACAGACCGCTTAATTCTTTTAAATTATTATTATTCAGTAAATCTTTTCAGTTAAATCTTTTCTTAACAAAGTCATAAATACTTAATTAATGACTGCAATTGATTTAATTAAATGTATTACATATACCCAAACTACATCTTATATACAAAACTAACTTGCTTTATATTTTTTAAAGAATTATTAAGCAGAAAAGATGATAGACGTTACGATTTAGAAATTATTCAGTTCAGACTTTAAACAACAAAGTCATAATTACCCGAATATCGACAGCAATCGATTAAGTTAAAACTAAGTAATGTATCTTCATTCAGTTTAGTCCTGTGCATATTTTGTGCGCACATAAATACTCAACTAGTAACTGAAAACAATGAAATTATTTTTGTGCGGCTGTACAAATCCACCTTTTCTATTTCCCTATCGAAAACTAAAACAATTCACTTAAATCCTCCTCTAAATTCCATTTAGCAACGTGTGGTTAAGCCCGAATGGCTGGTGGTCATCGGTGTGTGCACGCATCTGGGCTGTGTGCCCATCGCGAATGCCGGTGACTGGGGTGGCTACTATTGCCCCTGTCACGGCTCCCACTACGACGCCTCTGGAAGGATCCGCAAGGGACCGGCGCCACTTAATTTGGAAGTGCCCACCCACGAGTTCCCCAACGAGGGTCTCCTCATTGTCGGCTAGAGAAGCAAACACCCGTAGCGCTGTTATCGTTTAAGCCCCAGAACTACATAGTGAATGGATCGATGTAAATTAATAAAAACTACCAAACAAAACGGCTGAGCATAAACGAAAAATTCATTCGAATCGAGGAGGGATAAATCTTAAGAAAGGAAAAAGGAGATGTGGAGCAGCTTAACTATATAAAAAACTAAAACAAATTTTAAAATTCCCTAATTTCCATCATAATAAATCCTTAAAATGTTAAATTTGAAGTATTAAACTTTATAGTTTTGATTTTAAATCAAAGAACATATATTCAAGATTTTTATTTGAGTCCTTTACTTCTGAGCTGAAGCTCTTCATTACTAATAATGAGTCATAAAGCTAAATTTAAATTTCAATTAAGGAGGATAAATCTTAAAGCAGATAAATTCAGCTTAAGCTAATATGTGGAAGAAGATTTGGGGAATCTGAAAAACTTTAAACATTTCAGTCATAATAAAGCTTTTCAATTATACATTTTAAAGTAATAGTCATATCAAAGAAACCATATTCAAGTTATTGATTTGAGTTAAATTATTATTTTTTGTGGCAAATGTTGAAGTATAATCCTAATAGAATTGATTTTCTTAAATTCTAAACGGAAACTTTTCCTTAGTACCATTACTTATGTGTCATGAACTTACCTTATTATAAGTTATATATTAAAAGTTGTTTTAGTTCTTAAGTAGTCTCTTTGCTATCCTTGATGTTGCCCTGTTTCTCAAGGATTTCCATTTCGAGTAGTTTGTTTTTCAGGCGCTTTCCCTGCAGTTCCACCTGAAACCTTTCCAAGTCCAGTTTGTACTGCTCAAGCTCTACTTTCCGCTGTTCTAGTTCGATTCTCTGCTTTTCCATCTCGACTTTGTGCTGCTCGGCTGCCCTGGAGTTTTCATTTCGATAGTAAGTTTGTTGGACTTTCAGCAGATTTAGTTTTTCATCTGTAAGGATGTTTGTGGCCTCCTCTTTTCTCAAATCATTGACTGATTTTACTTTGACTTTTGAAGTCGAAAAGTTTGAGTTGTCCTGCTCGTACGGAGGTTCACTGGAGGTGCTTCTAAAGGTGTTTTTGGATTCATATTCTGGATCAAAGTCGGAGCTACCTGGGGGTAGAAATATATATGTTATGTTTTGATTTAAAAATGTATTTTCACAACAAAATATGTGGTATGCCATACTTACTTTCTTCATCTTTAACAGCTCCACTGATTGTAGAGACGGCTGAATTGGACAAATCTCGCTGGGAGTCCGTATCATTGAATGTAGTTTTATTGCCCATTTCATTGAGTCCCTTTACTCGCTTTAATCGAGTGGAATTTATGTGTTTATCGCGCAATGCCTGCCACGGACGTTCAATTCCAGATTGAACTGCAAAATCTGCGGCGATCTGTTTCCAGGTGTCTTTTTTCTTGCGCCATACATCCGCACCGCTCTTCTGACTGCAAACCACATCCTTGTGCTGCAGGACCAGGTACTCCAGAATCAATTCCTCACCCATGGTGAAGTTTTTCGCACGAGTTCTTTTCCCATTTGCAATCATCGTTAATCCAAAATATTAAGTTCGTCAATAAACAAAAATCAGCTGCCTGTGGGGCGTTGCCACCTTTTGTGGTTTTCTCAGGGCTGGAACAGGGAAACCACACTTTGGTATATTTCAGTCCGGCAATAAAAAAAAATAAATTCCATTTCAGGCATAAACAATTTTTGTTCAGGTTCTAAGCCTGGCTTGAAAAATACCAAAACCGTATTGCCCATTTTCCAACACTAAACCTGAGGCCACAGCTGTTAGCCGAATTCCAGCGGTCTGGCAGCCCCGGTCCATTGTTGTCTGCGATTTTAATTTGTTGTGTTTTGTTGATATTCGCATTAAAATCCTTTAAAAATGGCCGAGGAAATCGACGATAATGAATTTTACCGCGAAAACTTCAGTGCCGATTCCGATTGGGAGGTGTTCAATGCCCAACTGGGTGAGATACTCCAGAAATGGGACGTATCCGCGGAATCTGACGTGGGTAGGAGTCTCAAGTCGGAGGAAATCTTTATGTGCAAATGGAAGGTGGAGAGGGAAACATTGGATATGCTAAGAAATGGCATAGAAGTGGAGTATCATCAGGCTGTGCTGGAAGATGAGGAGCTACTGACGAAGGAGGAAATCAAGGAGAATCCCTGCCTGCAGCGCACCAACTGCCATCATGACCTCATGTCGAGTGGAAATAGCTTTGGTCCTCCGATTAGGAGCTCCCAGGATCTGCATATACTGGCCAGGATCTATGGCCTTCGGCGCTTTATAGTCCTGCATCCCGTGCAACCCAATCTCCACTACATGAAGTCCACCTCGGAGTTCAATTTCTTTCTCAGCTCGGTGGCCGTCGTATCCGCTGAGGTGCAGAGCGTTGTGCCCACCTTCGTGCAGATCTACGATCCCAAATGGAACTTCTACACGGGCGTGGCCTTAGCTCCCGCCCTGAGGACGAATTTCCGGCTCATTGGACTGGAGAAGGCCCCGCCCGAGTGTCGTTTTCTAATGGGTCTGCTCAACCTGTTCCGGGAGAAGTTGCCCACTTCGTATTCCCAGGCGGCGGCCATGATTTCCGTTTGCACCACCTACGCATTGGATACGATGCGCATCCGCATGCCCATGTATGTGCCCTTTGATCGTGGCCTCAGCTCTGAGGACATTGTGGTGGATGGCGAAGTCTCGCCCCTGGAACTGCAGCAGTTTTATGCCCTACCACATGGTTATACACCCGAATCCTGTACGGAAATCTATTTGGTCTACACGTGGCCGGAGTTATCCGAACATGTGGCCTTCGATAGCGAACAACGAACCGATTTTGTACCCTCCAAGGCTCCGCTTGGCAAGATCTACCTCTCCGTTGAAGCCTCATCGTATTTATCCTGCTGCCTGAGGGATTATCAATCTGTGGAGGGAGTCACTAGATCCCTGGAGTCCTTTGTGGGCAGAAATTTCTCGGGCACTAGCAGTGGAGCTGAGGCGGGTTCCAATCCATTGGATCGCATCACGGAGCACAACTTGACCAAGAGGAGGGATAGGAGCTACGAGTTGCCTTCACAAGCGGGTTTGACCAAGCGATTGCCAGGTCCCATGACCGAAAGCGAGTTGAGCGAACTTCTGGCCTACCTTTTCCCCGATATGCATCCCGATATGGCGCTGTTTCCTTACGAAAAAAAGAGCTTCAAGGATAAGGTGAGTGGCGGCGAGGTGACTGAATACCTTAAAATCAAAAATTCTGAATAAGTTTATAGTCTAGTAATATGATAAACTGGTTAATTTAGTTTAATTTGTTATGTCTCCTGTAGTTTTTCTGGGAGTATTACTATATTTTTCTGAACCTATATTCTTAATCTTTCTAATTGTCTACTTTCAAACATATGCAGCACAATAAGCACATGCAGTTTCAATATAATATAAAATATATTTTTATAAATTTAATTATTCTTTCAGTCACTATGCTTTACTTAATTATTCATTCGTTTATTCGTTGTATGTTCCCAGAAATTGTTTACTTACATTTCTAATGACTTATTTATTCATTTTTAAAGCCAATTTGACTAAAGTTTTTTAACAAGTTCTATTATTTAATTGTTCATTATTTAACTTTTTAAAATCCAAGTAGTAGCATTAACCTGGTTTATAATTTTTGTATGCTTTGTATTCAATATGCAATCAATGGAAATTATAATTTTGATTCATTAAAATGATAAGAAGATTAATATCTGATTTAAATTAAACCGTATTTATTTCATTTAAATGCCATAAAGATTAAAATCGACTTTAAATTGGTCCGTATTTACCATGAATTTGTAAACCTTTCCAGTTCGATCCCATGCGAATAAAGAGCGCTGTTCCCGACTCTTTGGTTTGTCGCCTCAGTTGTCTTTTGGCCACCTGCCACGCCCACTTGGGCAGCGTTGAGGGCATGGCCCAAGTGTGGGCGGCCTTCACCCGCCAACTGCGATTGCTGTGGGACAACTGCTTAACAGTTCCAGGGTAAGTAAAACACAATATCACACACACCCCACAAATAGTAACAAAAATATGCTTTATTTGGAACTTGATGCGTACGAACTAAAAACTAAAAAAACGATACGTTTTCGTAAATTTTCTATTAAATTTAGTTTGCTAGTCTGTGAAGCCGCAAAGTTAACATTTATATTTGATGTTTCTTTAACAATATAACGCACATTTATTATGGGATCGTGTACTATAATAAGTCTAAATGTTTTGGATTGGTGGTGGTATCTTCCTCAAAATCGGTTGGTGTCTTCGTTTTCAGTGTGAGAGATGAGCATTTTTAAATGATTTTCTCAACTATTCCTTTCGTCAGTTAAGTTAATAATATTTGTTTGTGGGCTGGCAGTTTGTAGTGTCACCGAATTTAATAAAATTTGACTCATCTCTTGTTTTTTTTTGTTTTTCAAGTGCAGCTAAACTATATTTAAGCACGTGCTCTCGTTTGTTTTCCATCAACGTTCTCAATGTGCTAAGGCAGTTTAATTAAGTTAATTAACACTAAATTTGATTTAAAGTTTCTTATCGTTATAATGGGATATTTGTTCCTCTACTTTTCTTTTGCTTGCCTTACAAGTGAAACATTAAACGGAATTTCCTTGAATTTATTGCCTACTTTTGTATTGGAATATTTGTTTAGTTGGTTTGTTCTAAATAATTGCTCCCGTTTTCCACCTAAAATTGTGCTTACTGTACTAATGCTCAAAGCCTTTTTTCTATAACTGATTTTCTTAGGGATATAGAGTGTAGATTAAATACAGAAAGATAGATATTAGCTTACTTCACTAAGTATCTAGTGCCAGACATGGGCGTGTTGTGGATTCCGAAGGAAACCCGGCCCACGGGCACTAAATATTGTTAACTGTCAACTGTGTTTCGCCACAGACTTGTCCGGACTGTTTATCCGGATTTGTCCCATTCAACGATAATGATAATCAAAATGATAATGATAGGGCTAAAACTGAAATCGTTTCAAACGCTTAAGCCTACGAATTTCTATATACAAACATGTACAGGCGCTCGACCAACAAGCATACAGAATAAAAATAAAACGAAAACAAAATAATAGTTTTAAAATATTCTTTTTATTAAAATCTCACTAAAAGCTAGAAATCATAAACATAAGAAAGAACTTAGCACGCAAATGTTTCAATTGAAGCTTCTCTGTACAAAACGAACTGAAATTGGACTTCAATATGAGTTAAACTAAAACTGATTAGGCAGTAAAATGGTTTGGTTGGTTCAAAAACTACTGGAATGTGGGTAATCAGCTTAAGGCTGGGATAGACAAACATAGAATGAAATACGAAATGAGTTGAGAAAAATATATGATAAAAGGTCTAGACTAGAGAATGTTTTAAAGTGTGTGAAAAATATATTTGGTTTTTTTGGGTCTCTAATTATCTTGAGACTCTTTAAACTTGAAGTAAGGGTTTTTGTTTGCTCTTTCTAAAGTATTTACATATTGCTTTTTTTGTGCTCTCTCAGCGACTTTTCCATGCCTGTCTATCCCAGCATTAAAAGGACTTTGCCCTCTTACACTCTAAACATTAGTTAATCAGTTGTTTAATAGCTATTAAGTATAGTTAGTACCATATATTGACTTAAGTTTGTAGTTCTTTGATTGCTCAACATTTTCACTGTTCAACTAATTGCAGAAAAAAACTGGGGAAAGTTGTATTTATTGCACACACTCTAAACGGCATATAAAAATATTTTATTTCTATTTTTCTGTACCACACATTCTGTGTGCAATTGTTATGCATTATGCAGATTCTGAGAGGCCGCAGCAGTGTCAACCGTAGCAGCAACATCAGGCTACACGAGCTGCACTCAAGACATGGCCCTGGCCCTGTCTGCAGATGTGTCTGCTGATTTTGTATTTCCTGCAGTTTCCTCTGTGTCAGCCAATGTCAAGTTCGGAGACAAGGACATTTCCCCCTCCTGTTGCACTTGTTCAATGCTTGACACCGAGGTGCTGCCCGCCAAGGATGAGTCCTCCTCCTCCTCTAAACTTGCTGATGCTGCTGATTTTGCTGCTGCCACTTCTTGCTGCTGCTCCTCCTCACTTAGACTACAATTACATGTACAATTACAGCTATCACTAAACGTATGCGCCTTATAATTGCTCATGTTGCCGGTTGCAACATGATTATTACTGATATTATATAAAATGTTGTTAGTCGTTGTTGCCGTTGTTGTTGTTGCCATTGCCATTGCGGGTAACTGTAAACGGAAGGCATTGCTGCGGGGTAGTTGGCGTGTTGCTGCCTGGCTGTTGTTGTTGCTGTTGCTACTACTGTTGCTGCTGCTGCTTGTGGGATGATGATAAATGATTTCCTGACGTTCATATTCGTTAAAATAGTTCTCAACAACAATGCCACTAGCTGGTGTTGCTGCTGTTGCCTCTGTTGCTGTTGCATCTTCCAGTGTTGCTGTCAACGCGGCCAGCGGCAATTGTTGCTGCTGCTGCTGGATGCTATTGCTGTTGCTGTTGCAGTCAGTAGTTGTGGCATGGCTATTGCTATTATGGAAATTGGCTGCACGGGGCACCACATCGGGGGGGGAGGTGCAACGTTGTTGCGTCTGCGGCATATAGTAGTGTAATCGTTGATGTTGCTGCTGTGCTGGCTGATATGGCTGCTCCAATTGCTGATTGTTTCTATGTCGCTGTTGATGTCGCTCATTCCTCAAATGCTGTGCAGCCTGATGTTGCAGTTGCTGTTGCTGCTGTAGCTGATGTTGCTGCTGCTGTTGCTGCTGCTGTTGCTGATGTGGCTGCTGTTGCTGTTGCTGCTGCTGACGCCGACCATGCCCCCTGTTTGCGTGCCCCCCAATGGCCGGCGTCAGATATTGTCAGAAGATGCCGTCCCAGTTTAATACAACATTGAAATATCAGGACAACGTGAGTCGCCCTCATAATGGCACTAATCCATTTCGCGTCGTCGGATTCCGGGCCATATATATGTCCATGTCGTGATCGGTCCAATTGTCCGATGTATCGCAGTAGTTGTTTAGCGTGTGCGTCGATCCCGCCTGCGAGTATCTGCAATGGCAATTCACCAAGTATCGATTATGTCAGAGGATTCACCAGTGCAACACTAACGTATTGCTCAATGGATTTACTGTACAGCTAAAAATGCTCGAAACCAAGCGAAACGCAATTAAAATTAATGGAATCAGTGGAAATTTATACAGTGGGGGAAGGGGAGGGTAAAGAAGGGGGGTCTTTTGTTTAGTGGTGAAAGGAATGCATGTATACAATGTAGTTACAGAATTTTGTACATGGATGAAAGTTTGATTTGATTGCGGCCGATGGATAGTTGAATAGTTGGTTAGTTGCCAATCAAGGCTGAAAATAAAGCTTCAGCGAGGAAGTTGTTCGAAAGTCTTTAAGTTTGATGTACGTAAAGTTAGCTAATCAACGGGGGCATTTATTTATTAAATTAAAAAAAAACAAAAAGAAAATAGGGTTTTTAATTGCAAACTTTAAAAAAGAGTTTTATGCAAATAAAAAAAAAGCACCTAATTTTCATACGAAATCCACATTAGTGAGTAAATTTGACTTAGAGAGAGACGGTCTCTGATAAATCAAAGTCCCCGCCTCATGCATAAAAAAACGAATTAAATTAATGACCAACGGAAAGCCATAAACCAATGAATTAAGAAACTTTCAACGCAATAGTTGAAAACGAGAAACATAAAGAAAGAATTGAAAGTGTAATTTAGGATGTGTGATTTGTGATGCGTGATAAGCACCTTACGCATTCAGATATCACAGAAGTGTGAGATTTTGAGTGGGTGCGTGGTAGCTTTAATTAGTTTGTCCTTGGCTTAAATTGTTTTTTTTTTAATTGGATTTTTATTCCCTTGCAGGGGGTTTTTTATTTCATTCAAAAGTTTGTTTGTCTGTCAGCTTTTATCAAAGTAGTCTTTCATTTTTAAAGCTTTCTAAATAACACTTTCTAAAACGTCTTCTACTTATTACAGCTCCCTTATAGCTTTCTTAGAAAAATCGAAAAATATATGAAAAAAAATATTCTTAGCTGTTTCTGAATTTATACAAATATACTTCAAAATATAGAGATGGTTAATTATTTTAGAATTATAATTTAAATTTTATGAAAATCGGACAACGAACGATCAATAAGTTTAGCAGCAAATCAACATAGCTTCATTGTTTAAATATAATATCGAAATATAGTAATGGCTTACTATTTTTGAACTACGGTTTCAATTTAATAATTCATGTAACAATAGTTTAGTGAATTGATTTTAGTAATATCTGCATGGGCATATAAACCTTGGCTTCCTTACTTGTTTTATTTTTGGACTTTTTCTTTAACATTTGTTACTTACCGACTTCCTGGTCGATGGTTATGTATGTGGGTGGCGTTCAGCTGTTCGCGTGACCTGGAACGCGGTCGCGATCTTCGGGCGCTGGAGGCGATGCTCGCGGGTCCGCCGCCGCCTACCATGCCGCTCATGGCCATCAGGCTGCTCACGGGTAGGCCACCGCCTCCCACTCCTCCGTTTCCGCCGCCAAGGCCACCGCCTCCTCCGCCTCCGTTTCCACCGCCCCCATGAATTGATCCCGCATATGAGGCACGGGACATTCGCTCCGAGGCGGCGGCCAGGGATTGCCGGGATTGTCGCAGTTCCGGCCGGGAATTCACCAAGTTCGAGGGGAAGGCACTGCCCAAATAACCGCGATGCGAATTATTCGAAAAACTGTGCTGCGACTGTCCATCCGCCAGGGATCTACTGTAGTCACGTGTGTGTGTGTGTGTGTGGGTGGGTGTGTGTGTTATATGTTGTTTGCGTGCGTTTGCGTTTGTGTGTGATGCAAAATTAAACAATGAAACAATCGAGAACGAACGCAATAAATAAATTATAACGAAAACAAAACGGCAAGGCTTTTTGTAAAAAATGCAGCAAGCTCGAAATGTAGGGCAAGCAAATGTTCGATTGCTGAAGGTTATAAAAACCCAAAAAAAAAAAAGGGGGTTGGACTCACCTTGATTTGCCCACTTTGCCGGGCATTCCGGAGAAGTGGCTTCGCATGTCGTCTGGCTGTTCCACAGGATAAATCCTGGGCCTCGGTATCGAGCGACCACTGTACGCTGACACTTGATCCCATTCCTGCAAAAAAATGAGAGATCAGAAAGTCATTAGAAAAGAGTTTTTAGGTTAAAAAATTTCTTTTTTGCTTCAGCTTACAATCAACGCTTTTACTAAATTCTGTTTATTTAATAATTTGTACTTGGTATTTACTATGCACTATATTTACTTTATAGTATCAAACAAACTTAGAAAATTTAACCAAAAATTTCAAGCAATGCAAGCTAGTAACTTGAAACAAAATGTTATCCTTAAACTCATAATTTTTCCCTTGCATTTCCTAAATCTTCTTAATTAATTTTTAGTCAAAGAAACTTTTTAATGCCAGACATTATTAAAAATATACCCCAACATTATCCACTTAAAAGCTTATTTTATACTTTAAAATTTGTTACAACAGCAGTCTTTGCCAAAAAGGTAATGAGTAGATTGCAAATCTGAAATACTTTTTGCACTCTGCAGTATTTATCTATGCCGCGCTCCATTTAATTTGCCGTCGTACCCCATAAATACAATCAACAGTCATCAAAATCGCTTCGCTGCCAATTTCCCGTAGTCATGGTGCACAGGCACCCATCTCAAGATCCATTTCCAACTATCTGACAATCCGGACAGCCAAGTCAGCCAGTTATATAGTTAGCCAGCCAGCCGGGAGCCAGAAGTGGCAACAATTTCTTGGCAAGCTCCTCCACGAGTTAAGCCAACTTAAGGGGGATTTGTGGGGTGTTTTGGTGAGGAGGTGGGGCACAAGTCGAACTCACCTTGTGATTGTTAAATGCCGATAGCGTTGCAATGGAGCCAAGTGGTCCCGGTGAACCGGTCGGACCGCAGCAATTAACGGGCAGACCTCCAATTGGCAGCGGACTCTTCTGCTGGCTGTTCTGCAGTTTGCGGGAACGTCTGCAAAAAATATAGGGAAAAGGATGAGATTGACTTAAATACCCTTGCCAAACAAATAATTGCATCATTTATCTTGTTACAATTAGAGAAAATGGTTTTTCTAGTCCTTCGCCCAAATTAAATGTGGTTTGATTTTAAGAGAAAATTAGCTTATTTAAAGTTTTTGAAGCAAATTTTAAGTAAAAACTTTAAAGGACATTTTTAAAAGAAATAATTTGGTAAAAATTTCCTTTACATTTTATAATGACTCAAGAAAGTTTAAGATAGCAACGAAATTATAAATTTGTAATAATATAATATAAGGGCTGAATAGAATAAATAAGTAATTAGATATATTTTTTATAATTGATTTATCAAATAACAAATGGCTTTTTATGAATTTATTTTATTTGCCCGAATTCACAGATTTACCGACTTCAAGGCTCTATATGTTATTTATTTCTTTGACTAAAATGTTTTTAAAACATTTTCATTGGATATTAAACACATTTGCCTTGTTTGCTTTCCAAACCAGGGGCAACTCTTAATAAACTTGCAATAAAAATTACAACATCCTTTAAAAGAGTATAATGTGGGGCTAGGCCTTGAAGATGATGAAGTGTGTTGATACTGCGCAGAGCATAAAGCGTAACAAATTCTACGCAGTTGCTGCGATAGGGCAAAAATAGACTGTATAGAAATAGAAAAGCGGCAATGACTTAAGGACCTGCGATAAATCAGGCAGGCACTTTGCACAGCGATTGGCTTTGTTGTCGTTAGGCCATAACTCTTGGGTAAGGAAATGGGGAAAAATTTAGAGAGAAAACCCACCTGCTGGCAGCGATGAACACAATCACGGCCACAATGATGGTGCCACAAATGGCTGCACTGGCCGCAATAGTAATCTTGTCCATATTGGAGGCCTGCGAGGCCACAGTCCTCACTTCGCGACACTGCTGGTAGGGAACTGTTTCGGGTGTAACATGCAGCTCCTCCAGCGAGATGACGCACACAATGATGCACTCCTGGGCGGGAACGTTCTTGATCTTGAACTCCCTTTCGCTTGCCTCCAAGGGTGGACCCTGTTTGAAGGCCTTCTCGCCAAACAGGCGATAGACCACCCGGAATCCCAGGATATTGGCCGTGTCCGAATCCCACTGGATGATCACGGAACTGTCCTGCCGGAATGCGTGCTTCACCTGCACTTCGTTGGCATCGTCGATGCGAGTTCCCCTCTGCGGTGGATAGCCCAAGACAAGTGGTGGCCGCTGCGGCTTGTGGAGACCTCCACCTCCCACTCCTCCATTGTTGCCCCCATTGCTAGTGGTCACTCCTTGGCGCCATCCTGGTGCCTGTTTGCCATTCCCATTGCCATTTCCATGACCACTAGATGAAGAGGACGATGAGGAGGAGGAAGAGCTACTGCTCGTGGTGATGGAGGTGGCCTGCACTGTGCCCGTTCCATTCACCGAGAGATTCGTTGCTGGCGAAGCTGTGGTCGCTGAGGTACCAGCTGTTGACTTCGTCGGTGGTCGAGTCTGTTGGACAAATTAGTATATATATAAGCATTAAATATTATTATGAATGTAAGGCAACTTTTATATTTAAATTTTTTGATTTATATGGCAAAGTGTCGCCGAAGAACCGCCACTGAAAATATGGAGTTGTTATTTTTCAAAAATGATTTAAAACTTAATTTTACTTTACTTTTTTTAAATACTATTCTTGTGTTAAAAAATGTCCAATTAAAATATTTTTTTTATAGATTTTATTTTTAAAAGTTGCTAAAACTTAA
The DNA here is from genome assembly GCF_025200985.1 of Drosophila gunungcola. Lineage (NCBI taxonomy): Eukaryota > Metazoa > Arthropoda > Insecta > Diptera > Drosophilidae > Drosophila > Drosophila gunungcola. Next base: position 18,874,839 of record NW_026453197.1, read on the forward strand.
ATTTTGATAGTATATGTAGAGATTTTCTTTAAACTGGTGCAGTTTATTTCTCAGTTTTGTTCGATTTTAAAGAAACTTTAAACCATTGACCTTTAATTTATTACCTGTAAAAAACCGAATGAGTTACATGTCACTTTTAAGGTTTCTTGATTTATTTGACAAAGTGTCGCTGAGGAACCGCCAATATACAGACACTTTATGCCACCATAATGATACCAGTTCTTTCCTTTCTTTTTTTTATTTTATTTTCCCCCAATTTTTAACTTAACGATGCCATCATGTTGTATACTTGTTTTATCACCTGCCCACTCACCGTGCTGCGTTTGGTTGTTGGCTCTGCTGTGGTTGTCGTGGTCGTTGTTGTGGCCGTCGTTGTGGAAGTGGAGCTGCTCACAATGCTCGTCACAGGAGCAGAGGCTGCTATGCCAGTGCCCACTGTACCAGTTCCCGTACCAGTTCCCGTACCCGTCTCATATTCCACGGAATCGGGGGATGCGGACTGAGTGGGCTTCAGGTTATCGGCCAGGCCAACAGGTCCTCGCAGGGCGGCATCGGCAATGTCCGGACAACTCAGCTCCTCCGGCTGAATTGAGTAGAAGCCCCGGTCCCGGAAACGAGGTGGGGTGCCACAAAACTGCGGATTCCGTTCGCGTGATGTCACCTGCGGGGGCGGAGGGGAAAAAAACACACACAAAACACAGTTGCCAAAGTTAATGAAACGAACGTTGGCGAGTTTGAAAAATATCCAATCGGAAGTGAACCATTTGACAAAGGTTTTTATCGGGGCAACATAAAAAAAGTGGGGGTTTTAGAGTACTCTGCCAAATGGGGGTTCTTATTTGACATTTATGTTTTACAAATATTTTTATTTATAAAGGGTACTGCTCTAACTATATTTGTCTATCAACTTTTTGTTATTTCTAACCAAAAGTGCTTGATTAAATATTTGCTTTATATTATTTATGAAAACAACCAAAAAAGGAATGATTATATTTTGATTACTTTACTTTTAGTTTAATTAGTTATTAAATCTTCAAATTAAAAATACTTCATTAAATATATGTTTTATATTTTTTATGAGAGTAATTAATAAGAGGATAATATATTTTGTTTAGATAATTCAGAGTTTGGAAGGGCTTTAAGCGCCAATCCAGTTGTATAGCAATCCACCCCAAAATTCCCACATCGCAGCCACTCACCTGCAAGTCGCCATTGCGAATCCACTCGGCCACCCAGCGTAGCTTGCAATCGCAGTGCAGGAATCTGCCTCCGAGCGAAAGTCCTCGCAATGTGGCATTCAGATGGGCGAATGCTCCCTCGGGCACACTGCTCAATGGATTTCCATCCAACGCCAGCAGCGTGATGCCGGGATTTCCCCGGAAGGCAGCCTCCGGCAGAGTGGTCAGCAGATTGAAGCCGATGTCCAGGACACGCAGCTCCTTCAGCGAGTGAACGGCGCCGATGGGAAACTCGGCCAGCAGGTTGTTGAGCAAACTCAGTGAACTCAATGTTTTGCGCACACCCGCAAATGCCGTTTCGCCAATGCTCTGGATGAGATTCCGCTCCAAATTCAGGGCTGTCAGGGCATCCAGACCATCGAAAACTCGAATGCCACCGGCACCGGGCAGCTCTTTGATGCCATTTTGCGATAGATCGAGAAAAGCCAGGCTCCTCAGACCTCTAATACTTTCGGGCACCTTGCGCTGTTTGGTTCCCTTCAGATTTAGGTTCTTCAAACTCTGTTCCAATCCTCTAAATGCATTGACGGCCAGGGTAACATTGTTATCGTTCAGTTTCAGCGTGGAGAGCTTTGTCAGACCCACAAAGGCATCGTCGTTTATTTGGCTAAGCTGATTTTTGGACAGATCCAGCAGGTTCAGTTTGCCCAGCACCTTCAGCGCCTCAACTGGCACATCAGCCAGCAGATTATCCTGCAGATTGAGATTCCGCAGCACCGACTCCTGGCCCTTGAAGGCACCCCTCGCTATCCTCTGGATGCCGCAACTCGAAAGCTGCACATTGTGCAGGCTCAAATTGCTGAAAATGGCCTCGGGTAGCTCCACAATCGTGGAGTTGTTCACATACAGCAAATCCACTGGTTTCAGCCGTGCATGGGTGTTCATCGCATCCAGGAGTTGCTGGAAATCCACCTGGGAAAGTTATACAATTGTGTAGTTTTAATCTCTGTAAATATTGTTGTATATAATGGAGTAACTTCCAAGATTTTCCAGTACTTATACAAAATTATATAGTCTATATTTTAAGCCTTAGGCACAGGGCTTTTGTTTGAAGCCCTAAAATGCAGTTCAAAAGTTACAACTTTAATTTTGTAAAACTTTAGTTTATTTTAGGCTTAAAACCCAAAATTTCTAAGTTATAGACCTAGCTGCCTTTTTGATTATATTAAATAACACTAGTTATATTAAACAAGAGTCTTTAATCAAAGACCTCTGTGTAGAATTTACATTTATTTCTAAATATTGTCATTTAATCTTCAACTTTGCAACATAAAATAAATTAAATCAAAAACCAAGATGGTAAACATATACATCAATGAAAATCCTTTAAAATCTCACCTGATCACATTGCACGGATAGCTCCCTGCCCAAGTTGTAGGCGCAGATGCAGCTCGTCTGCAGGTCGGGCACATCCCTCTGCCAAGGACACTGGGCGTGGGCCAAGTGCACACCTCCCAGGATTAGTGGGAGTAGCAGGAGCAGGGGTGTGGTCGCTGCTGTTGTTGCTTTTGTCGTTCGGCCTGGTCTCATCTTGGTGCCGGCATAGAGCTGTTGAGCAAATAAATGGAAGAAGGCGGCGTTTTTAGTTGGAGAGCGAGTGAATCTCGGGGCTCAATGAAAAAGTGAAGGTTGTCTAGGGCCAGTCGGGCCATAAATTACCCAATTAATACTGTCGCCTGGCAGGCAAATCTCCTACCCCATTTTCTAGTATCTTTCATTGGTCAGTTGGTCAACACTTGGGATTGGCGTAAGTGTATAAGACATAAAGTGCACAGAGAGAAATAATAAAGATTTTTGGAAATTCGTAATCCACATTAACAGTAAAAATAGCAAATATAATGTAATTAATATGCCATGATGTATATTTATTATAATATTTTATTTGGTTTTGAAATAGTTTTTAGGTAATATTTTAAATTTTTGAGAGCTTTTATTCAACATTCAAATATGAAAATATCAATTTAAACTATATGAATTCCAGGCAACAGATTTAGTATAAATGATTAGAATAGCAAAACACATAAGTTAAAATATTCAAATACGAATAAGCATCGTGTTTTTTCTCTGCATGGGAAATGCAAGTGGGCAAGCTTTATCAATCAGTTTTGGCAGGCTACTTTCAATTTCATTTTCATGCTCGTTAGCCAACAAACAGTGCGTGAAAGGAAATGTTCCTTCTTTCCCCATTCCCGGGATCCTTGGGGCAGTTTAGTTTTGATTAATTTGCCCGTCTGCCTGGTTGCGCCTGTCAAACGAGGTGCTTCAGTTCCCAGTTCAGTCCTCCTTTAGGCCATAAAATAGGCATAAAAACGCAGATGGATGGCCAGGATGAAAAGCAAGACGTAGCGAATGTAAATCCTTTGCATCCCTTTTGGGTATTTTTTTTTTCAAAGGACGAAACCGCCAAATGCAAAATATATATACAAAAAAGTGTTACGCGGCGCAGCTTTTTGTTAGCCATTTAATTTAATTTGACCGACTCATAAAAAAGCCAAGCTCGTGATATTCACCCCTTTTTCACTGCTTAACCCAGAGTACCCTTTAGACCCCCCCTTTTAACCACTTTACACCCCCTTCTCCACAACCATGCAAACAATAGCTGGTGACTCAAGGGTCAGCAAAGAAGCTGTTGACCTTTTTGCATAATCATGAGTTATGATGACACACAGTTTTCGTCGCCTTTCTCCTTTTTCCATCAAGTTTCGGTTGTTATTGTTTGAGACAATTTTTTATTCTCGCTGATCATTGTTATATTATGTGATTTCAAGCAGAAATTTTGAAGGAGTTAAATGAACAGGTGAATGGACTTTCTGGTTTTTTCTTTATTAGCAAATTAAGCTAGGTGGAAATACAAGATTGGATTGTTTTGATTTAAATTAATGATTAAGCTAACTTTTTTGTGTAGAAGAGCATTTATTGTCATAACAATTTATTAAGAAACATTTCACAAAATCAACTTTATTAATCAATTTAATTATCTAACAAACATGAAAAAAAAGATTTTCTAAAATGTATTTAAATTGTATATGGTAACTCATTAGAGTTTAATTATTCTTAAACCAAAATAGTAAACAAAATTTGTTATTAAGTGTATTTAAATGGTTTGAATAAAAAAAATGATTACTCATTGGAGTTGATTAATCTTAAGCTAATGCTGTAAAATAAGCAGCATTTAAAGTTTTCGTGCCCTCATCCATCAAATAATTTACTTTTACAGATTTCCTGTTTAATTTCAAATCAAAGCAAAAGTTTATGGAGATTTTACTCGGTTGCAATTTAAAGTAGCCCCATCTGCGAGATAAACCGCAGAATAATAATTAAACTGCACGCTTCGCTGCATCCCAAATAATAATCAACATTTTGTGTCTTTTGATTGATAGTTTTTTCTCGGCAGCTGTGTCACGCCTCCCTGAATCCGAAAGATACTTATAAGTACTTCACCCCCCTTTTTGAGGTTGATGTTTCAATTGTCCGTTGCGCCTGACTTCATTTTTCATGGCATTTTGGGTTTTTGTGTGCGGGATTGTCTCCTCTCTTCCTTAATTCAACTTATAAATTGCATTACGTGGCTAAATCCGCGGGGAGGAGGCAGAAAAATATTTCAAGCTCCACTGTGCAATCCTCATTTTCCAGCTCTTTTCTTTTTTTTTTTGTATGCCCTATGCTTGCTTCACATTTCTCATTTCTCACTCAACTGTCTGGCCACAAATTTAATTAAAAAATTCTTGCACCATTTTATTCCCTTTCTTTTATTCGCACCAAGTCGCCTTTTGTTATTTTTCTTCTGCGTATTAATTGCATCACTAAATTTTTTAATGCGCGAAAAGTGCGAAAATTGCAGCGGGAAAACAAAGGAAGAACTGCAGCTCTGAATGAGTGAATAAATAAAAACCGAATCGGGTACAGTTGGGCAGCGAAAATTGGACTAAAAAAATGTATATTTGTTTAATTAAGGTTCATTTAAATACCCTTAAAAATATTAAATGATTTAAATGCAGATTATTGAAAAAATTATGCACATGACAAATATATATTATATATCTATAAAACTTTTTTTTTCATATTTAAAGCCATGCTTAAATCATTACATTTACATTGATGTTGCCTTTATTTTTAAGAAGCAAAAAATATGATTATAAATTTTTCAAACCTTTTGTTTTAATTTCTAAAGCCATGCTAAAATGATTATAATTTCATGTTTTTTTCCTTTACTAAAACAATTTTTTTAACAAAAAAAAAATGTGATTATAAAACAAGAAATTTTGTATATTGTATATTTTAAAAAGTTAAAATATCAAAGAACTATTTTTTTGTCAACAGTTTAATTCGGTGTAGATTGTTGTTGAAAAAATTTTGAACTTTCCTAAATATATATCTGTTTTAAAAACAGCTTAATTAAAAAATTACCCTAAAGCATAAAATAGTTTTTATACATTCCGTTTAAGTCTCAAGTTTTGTAAACAACAAAATAGCTTTAAGTCCTCTAACATTTTATTCTGACATTTTTAAACTCTTCCCCAGGGTATTTACCAAAAATTGCAACTTTTTTGTTTTCCCACCCCGAAGACTTGAAAGGTGCAAATGATTTTTCTATCCCACTCACTCAGTTGTTGTTTCTTTTGTTGTGGCCGCCTAATTATTCACTCTTCTTTTTTTTGGTTTTTTGGGTTTTTGGTGGTCGTTGGCTGGGCAAATTTGCATTTTTAGACAATGGTCCAGCGGTTAAATTTTTTCTTTCTGTTTTTGTTGTACTAGACTTATTTTTGTTTTCAACCACCTGCCTTTCGGGCCAAGTTGGGCAATCTTCTGGCTCCCACCATCATCGCACACCTCTAGGCACAAAAATGTTTTAATTGAAGTTTTATTTAACAAAAGCCGGGCTTACTTCTTGTGGGCGTGGATTTTGGGGCGGGCGGGGAGTGCTGTCATGGGCGTCTGAGCTTAAGGTCACATAATGCTGTTAAGCATTTAAGTGGATTAGAATTTCTGAGGTTGAAAAAAAAGTGAATTTGCTTGTGGAAAAAGTTGTCAATTGAAAAGTTTTTATATAGATGGGATTATATATAGAACTGGTTGGTGTGCGTTGGTTGGTAATCTTTTGGGTCAGCTTAGCCACAGGAATTAAAACGTGACCGACAGAACAAAAAAATTTGGGTTGCTGTTTGAGCTTGCAGCGATAAAGTTTGAAGCCTTTTATGGGGCATAATAATTTTGTATTTTCAGGAGAGAATTAACTTTTGATTTTGTGTTGAACAGGGGCTATACAGATATTTAGGAATTTTTAAAGGATATTGAAGTGGAAGACAAAATGCTTATTAATTATTTGGACATATTAAATCTTATCATTTAGTTTGTCTTATCACAATAAATTCCCAGAAAATCCTAGAAAATCCGCATTAAACATTCCAATTTTTGTGAAGACCAAAAAAACAAATTTCATTTTACCGCAGCTTATCCTTTTGGCCACTCAAGCCGACCGAACTGTTTAGTTCTGTCACCCCCCAGAAAAATAAACATAAGTCGGACTTGTTTATGGTGATGGCTGGTAGAGAACCCAGAAAACATAGACATAGACTTAATGACTTGAAGAACATTTGATGTTTTTATTTCATTGCAACTAAAACGAAAGTGTCGAGGGGAGAGTGGCCAGCATTAGGTCAATAAAAGAGCCAAGAGCCATTTGTCTCCTGCTGCCTTGTTGAGTGTTGAGTGCAATTTTGGCCACTTTAAAAACCTTTTAAGCAGCTGCTCCTTCCCTGCAGCTGTCTACACGCAGCCACTAATAAGGCAACTTTTATGCAAATGCCAAGTGCTGCAGCTTCAGCTCCAGGGGCTCCCTTTTTTGGGTTGGCCAACATCCGCTGTCGTGGTCCAAATAACTCACTTCCCCCGGTTAAATGCAGCCTACACTGGTAAAAAAAAATCGTAGTAAATCAATGTACATCATTTTTAATTTTCCTAAATTGGGCTTTGATTTTTAACATTTGCGGTTTTTAGTTATATTAATTTTATATCTATATTTTATATATGAAAATATTACATTTTGTATAATATTTTTTTGAGTAAAGGTTAAAAAGGATTTAATGTGGATTAGCCTTATACCTATTTAACTTAAACAAAAAATTCAATAGCCCAATATTTATTTTCACTATTCCATTTTTGATCAGTGCATGTAGTCTACTCGCAAAGTTCAGCGAACTCTTTTGGCTGAGTCACCTCCACTTTGGGACAGGGCTCATTGGCTATGCAAGACCAGAGGGCCACGCACGCGTTGACAGCCATGATGAGCGTGAATATCAATTGGTTTAGCAGGCGGGGGCATGGCAAACACTCCCATAGTTTTACCCTGCTATATGCATAGCTAGTTGGCAGTGAGTTCGCTTATAGCCAGCCACATTTGTCGTCTTTGTCGGGTTTATTGTCAAGAAACTGACTGAGATTGCCCCAAAGAATGTGACTGATATGCCCATGAGGTGGAGGAAGATTCGACCCAGGTGAGGGAATGGTGAGACAGCCATGAAAAGGTTGAAAAGATAAAAACACAGATGAAATCTAAAACGCATAATGCTCAAGTTGAAGACTGTGATTCGCAGAAGTGAACTCTGAGGCTCAGAAATAATATAATAAATTAAATTATGTTATGATATGACAGAATATGGTTAAAGGTTGAAGAAGTTAAGACTGCTGCTCAGAATTAATACCATAAATAATATGATGTTGTGATAAGACAGAATATGGTAAAAGGCTTAAATAGTTTAGACTACAATCTGCTTTATATGAAGTTGTTTGTTTCGGAAGCCATTTAATATGAAATACTGGGCTTTAAAAAATAACATAAAAAAGCCAAACCAAGTCTTTAATCAAATAAAGCGAATAAACTACGAAAAAGCTTGAGCCTAATTAATTAAGTGTATGTATCAACACCTCTGCTGGTGCTCTCCACATGCTAGCACTTCTAATTCCTCTGGACTTCCCCCCTAGAATTTCAGCTGGCTTTCCCGACACGCGCACCTGTCTGCTCCACCAAAAGCTGCAGATGCTCAACGTTTGCGTGGAACGTCGTGTGCAACGGGAGGCGAATAGCAAAAGAAAATCTCTTCTGAAAACCAGTTCCGAGGAGGAGGAAAATGCGGATGATGAGGAAGAGGATGAGGATGACGAGGGCGAGTTCTTCGACTGCGATGATCTGACTGCCGGCGCCGGTTCTCCCACAAAAGCAGTTCTTAGCCTAAGACCCGAGGGTCGTCTAAGACGTTTGAACGACGAACGATTGCTGGAGGAGCCCAATGAGTATCTGTATATACCAGAAACCCAGGATCCAGTGCCCAAAACCGAGGATCAGCTGCAGGACGATGCCGAAGTTATGCTGAAATTGGGTCCTGGTTCGGGCTTAACTACCCAAATGATGTGTACTTCCTTGCTCTCCGACATGGAGGCCTTTAAGGCTGCCAATCCCAGGGGCATAATGGAGGATTTTATACGTTGGTACAGTCCCAAAGATTGGGAGGAGGTCACTGATGGTAAGGAACTTGAATCTTTAAGAGAAACTCTTAATTTAATATAATATCATTCAGAATTAGGTCAAGTGAAAAATCAGTTAAGTGTAAGAATGACCACTGAGGGCAATACCTGGCAGAAAGTCTGGGAACAGGCCCAAGCCATTCCCATAAGCAGACAGAAAAGACTTTTCGATGACACCAATGAAGCTTTAAAAGTGCTGCACTATTTGGAGACACGTAAAATGCATGAGATCTATAAACTGACCATAGTTCCCTTGCTACATTCAGCCATACTTAAACTTATAGTAAGTATTTTATATTACAAAATTTAAAGAAAATCATTGATTACAAACTTTTTTCATCTAGGACATTCTTAGCAATGCCAAAGTGGAGGACTTATTCAGCCCACAAATCGAGCAACTTCTCACCGGTCTTTGTCGACTTTCACGCTCTCATTCGGATGAACTGCCCCCCATAAAGCCTTTACTAGATGAATTGGCCGAATTAGAACGCCGCTTCTACCAATTTAAGTGCTTTGAACGTCTTTCGGGATATTCAAAAAGAAGCTCTCTTCGCCAAGTGAAACTTCAGTTTGAGGAAATACTTCGCAATGAGAATTGTTGCACAATTGTAAATCGAAGACTGACGGCAGCTGGAGATGGCACTTTATACGATATACTCATACCCAAGTTGGAGCAGGATATGGCTGATCGGTTGATTAGCAAAGACTATGTCATCAGACTGGATGGGGATACGAAGAGCACCGAGAAGGGTTTGTATTTGGGTCCACAGTTTATGCGGGCCATTGTCACAGGCGAGAAACTGAGACTTTGTGGAGCTTTTACAGAAAGTACGGCTTTTGTTTAAGAATGGAAAATATAACTTTGAGTAGAGTAGAGTACAGGAATTGCTTCCTAACAGATTTAAAAAAGGGCAAATCAGGACAGAAAATATGCTTCTTAGAAGGTTTATGTAAAGAGACTAGAGTTTTTTAAACTAAACTATAAATCGAAAAAGAAACAACTAATGTTTTAAATAAAAATAACTGATTAAGACATACATTTGATTGTTAAAACTCCATGCAGAACATAAAAACTAAATTTAAATCAAACCCCAAAAGGCACATACAATTATGTAAAAATTTTATTATTTTAAACATTTTATTAATTTGTTAATAATAAACTACTAGAAAAACATTCATTAATTTTTTATAAACTTCAAAATGGACTTAAAATATAATAAAATAATATAAGCATAAATAATTTATTATACTACTCAAATTGGTGTTATTGGTGCTATAAAAATAAAATATAAAAAACAATTTTAATCAACAATATTTTAGAAAAACCTTTCTGTTCAATCTTTTTGGGAGTAGACCCCTGAGATCTTGGGCCACAAATAATCACATAATCACTTTGCCAGCCGTAAGTCTCGGGGCCAAAAGAAATCCGCATGAAAATCCACTTGAATGACAGGCAAGGAAGGCGAGAAAAGCTCTCTGCTGGCACTTTTCTCAAACTAGCAAACTTTCTGGCCAGGCAATTGCCGAAATGCGAGGAGGCGGTGCCCAATTCCAAGTCTGGGCCATAAGCAAATTGTGGGCCATGTTTAACTGGAATTATTTTAAGCTCACACTTTGGGCCAAAATACCAGGAGAAAGGGGAGAAATTGGGGGCCAGTAACTGGTAACTGGGAGCCAACCAGACATAAAACATTTCTCTACTGGGCTCACACTCCTCGGTTTTGCTGGTAATGTTTTCTCCACTAAATTACCTACGGGCAATAATTGTTTTGTGTACATGCCTGTTGTTGGCTCGTAAAGCCTGCCACATTGTTGCAGCACTATTCTCCACCAATTCTCGCCCCTTTTTGCTTACCAAAAATGTAAGAGCGCAAAATAAATTTGTATTTACTGCATTTGAGGGCAGGAGTTATGTGAGTGCATACATGCAGGAGGTGCTTAAATGCAGGAGGTTTCGGCATCGGGATCTGCTGTTTGTTATGGCCCAAACTAACCGGCTTCCACATTCCATTCACATCCATTTTAAGGCTTAAACTTGGTGGTAATAGCGTATATGTAGATTAACTTTTCTACCTTATCGCTTACTACATTTTGTGTGAGTTTTATGGAAAATAGTTTCAAGTTGAATTACCAGGAATGGTTATTTCTGAAAATTACGCAAAACTTGTTTAAGTGTTTGATATATTTCAAGGGTTGCTGAACATACATATATACAAATTATTTAATTAATAAGGATGTAAAACCCTAATGGAAATATTTCAAGGACTGCTGAACAGTTATATATATATATATGTATGATTTTCCCTTTCCTGGCAATGACACCTAGCGAATGATTTTATGACGCCATCAATCGCATCCCAATCCCACCGAGGACCGCACTCAACAAATTTATTGTACCTATATGCGAATTCATAGCTAGTGGCCATTCAATAAATCAAAGAATAAATTGTGCATACAAAAGTAAGCCAAACATATTTGAAATCATATTTATACATGCAGTCAGATATGTATTATATATATCATCCTACCTACCTATATTCAATAAAATAATATGGCAAAAGAGGAGAAGAGAAGCTTAATTAAATTCTTGCATTCAATTTGGCATGAAATGGTTTGATTTGGCTGTGGGGACGAGTAAAAAGTGAAGTTCGCTTCCAATTGATTTGCTAGCGGTTTTGTGGTCCACCTCTGTTTGTCTGTGTGTGTTTTTGTGTGTGGATGTTACAATCTTGCTGATTCAGTTGAATTTTAATGAAACTTTTTTTATTTTTTTTTTGCAGAGAAAATTGAATTATAGCGAACTCACACACACACATACACACACATCTCGTTGAGATTTTCAATTTTCTATTGAACTGACTGGGGTAAGTCTGAATAAAAAGAAAGAAATCTGGAGTATAAAAATATCATAAAGTAAAGTGAAACTCTTCAAGTCCTTTTTTCGAGAAACCGGAGGCGATTGCATTTCTCTGCGGGCCATGAATTATTCATCCAACAAACTGCAATGATAAGCACCCTTCTAAAGGCACCACCCACAGACCATAATTTAGCTCGAATTCACTCTCTCAAATTCACAATAAAATATGCAAAAGCCTTGCCAAGTGCCAGAGACCTTAAATAATAATAGGGCATAGTGAGCTATCCATGGGAGTAAGTAAGGCCCAAACCCATCTACCATCCACCATCTACTATCGCTGTTAAGCTGCACAAATTTGCATATTCATTGCTAAAAGCGAACTGAAAAAAACTGAGCTTAACTGTCCCAGATTATAAGTTTCACAACTCAATAATTAAAAGTAAGCAATAAAACGAAAATCGCGTTGGAAAATTGGGAAGGCTGATTAATTTAATTTAATAAAACCAGAATACTTGGTCTTATAAACCCTAGCTACACATGCATGAAAATCTTAAATTAAATGGAAAATAAAGCTTAAATCGTGGCAGAGCATCATCAGCAATAACAACAAGTTCAGGTGAAGGCAGGTTGGATTACTCGATGTCTTCTTTCATATTCCCCTGTCAACTGCACCTTAATACCATATACTCCTCCGAACTCCGAACTCCGTACAGTATGTAAATTCGTATATTTGTAACTGCAATCTGGGATAGCACGCGTCTTAAGCGGCTTATTACAAATTTTCAGTTGCTGTATTGTTGTATGCATAAGTAAGGAGATGAGTTTAAATTATGAATGCTCGTAGGCAGATTCCGACTCAAGTGGTTCACCTGCCCTTGAGTTATACCCATTCCCTCTTAGATTATTGGCACTTGAGCTCTTCTGCAAAGTGATGGTAAATAATTGTAATTGAAGATGGCAATTGTTTGCCAGCAATTAGCCCCCTTCTATTGGATATATGTACAAAATGATGCATGCTTGAATAAGGAATTTTTGTGGAGGCTGCTGATTGACGCCTTCATCGCTTTTTGTTTTCGTACATTTTTTGTGGCTACGATGAAATCATCTCTTTATATGGCTATATGTTAAACAGGGTTTGGCCATTTGCACAAAAATGTATTAGTTACTAATATTTTGAAAGCAATATCCGCTTGAGTAAGTGACCTTAACTAATATGCTAATTGTGGATGGACTAATCGTTTTATTTTTTATAAAATCATTTGTTGGTTATTTGCCTATCTGGGGGACTATCAAATAAGTAATACACATTAATCAAGAAATTATAAGTCATTCAGAACATATGATCGGTACATAGCAGTAACTTTTTAAATTTATGTTTAATATAATTTTTGTGGTATTTTTTTAGGTTTCTGTATTTATGTTTTGTTAATTTGGATCTTATTATACATTGTTTAAATGAAGAAAATTTAATTGGAGAAACTATATGTTCAATAACAAGCAGTTACATTTCAAATTTATGATCATAATTAATTTTGTGTTTTCTTATCTTGCCATACATTATTTAATAGATAGATTTATTAATAGATTTTTATTTTTATGGTGGCTAACCTATTTTTGTAACATCACATCTTATTATACATTTAATTTAATATGTTTTTATAAACATTATTTAAATGTCAATTTTTTTAGCTTTTAAATATATTATCCCCAAATTTAAGTGTGATTTAGATTTTCCGCTCAATAATGTTTCTGTGCAAAACAAAGTTAATTTGATTTGACTGCCGGGAAAATATTACTTTTCTTAACCGTTTTTCCAGTTGCTCAAGTGAAAACCAGAAAATCTGCCAAAATGGGATTATTGATATGAGTCTTGTAAACCTTGTTCGCTTGTTTGTTTGTTTGTTTCGGTTGTTTTTTTTTTTTTTTGCCCTGCCCACCCCTGAAGCAAATATTTGCAATTCGGAGGGGAATTGTTCGCTCGACTTAAAGCTTTAAAAAGTTTGTAATATCGCTGCAGACGAAGTTAGGGCTGCGCAGATCAACTCATCTGTCAGTGGGTTGCCGAGAAAATGGTACGGGAAAGATGGCTGGTGGTGGCTGGTGGCTAAAGTCTGAAGACTGAGGGCTCAGGGCTCAGGGGCAGACATTTATTAACATGGCTTGGGTGTGGCACAAGACGGGCAGAAGAGGGCAGATGCTGCCAGAAAGGTGTTAAGTGGCAGATTCAGACGACGAGGGGCGAAATGATGATGAAGCGAATCTCACATATCAGCATAAATAAATTTAAGTGTCGAGCGCGGAGGCACAAAGAAATCTCCGTAAATTTCGCTACCATCCGACCGATGTGGCATAAATATAAATTACCCGCGAAGACGGGCATTCCGTTTTTTTTCTGTTTTTTAATGATAAAAAATATGGTAAATGTGTGCCAGCGGAACAGACAAAATATTTATGGAAAATATTCGACGCGTGTCCGTTGATTTTTCTGTGCGCATCAACGCGCGGCTTTTTTCATTTTTATTGGCTAATTAAATTGGCAAGCAAAAGGCAGAAGTTAAAGCTGAATTTGTTTGGCCCTAAAATTCAATGGAAAATGTGGTGGTGGCTGGTCAACGAAATTGGAACTTTAATTGGAAGAGCTAAGGGCAACCACCGGAGTAGACGTATAAGACTGGGTTATACAAAAACACACATACGCACTGTTGGCCGTGAAAACATTTGGTCCCACAAACATTTGCGTCAAATTTAATGCGGTCGTTTTTTTTTTGGCTACTTAGTTAACATGCTTTGCTCTTAAATAGCTTTGTGTGAGTAATATAAATTACAAAACAAAATCGATTCATTTTAGAAGCCTTTAATTAACAAAATTGGTATAAAATTAATTCCAAAAATACACATTTTCCTAATAAATAAAAGAAATTTAACATTATGTTATAAAGTCAATATATGTCCATCCATTCATCAAAGCCTATAATAGTTGAATGTCCCACTTCCATAATAATTCGTTCCATCACTGACCCATTTTCAGTTTTGCCATTTAAGTTTTTGCGTAACGACGAACGCACCTTACTGCGAATTTACCAGAGGCACTTGGCCATCTCTAATAGGAAATGCATTTGGCGATGTTCAAGTAAATTACGTCAGCGGCTTGCCGCACAAACAGTGTTCGAGGGAATGAGAAGGGGCACAGACAATGTGGAATAAGTGCCAGCATGGCATACTACACAGAGAGAAAAAACTTGATCAAACATTATTATTATTGGTTTTAAAGTTATAAGAGTCATATACTTAAAACTTGGCTTGTGATACTTCGACAAAAACATTGCTATTTATATCATATCAAAATTATTGTTTCTATACAATGAACAAGCCAAATAATCAATATTATTAATAATATCGGTAAAAATTATAACCTTTCAGTTATCACAAAAATATATCGATTTCAGAATGCATCTGTCATCTCTATTTGTAATCATTAGCTTTAAGTTCTATATGCTAAAAACATGAGTTATATCATTAGGAAAAATAATCAAATTGGTAATGCATTTTTCTGTTTCTAATAATTCCTAGTATGTTTTTCTCAGTGTACTGTCTCCCCGGCATTCTGTGCGTTTCACTGTGTGTTTTTGCTCCAAATATGGGAGCAGAGACAAAATGGAATTGCCGTTGTTGTTGCGATTGAATCCGAATCCGATCCGTTGAAAGAGTTGAGTTGAGTTGAGTTGGCTGGGAACGCGCTTCCATACGAATTGGGTCAACTGCCGCGTTTTTGGCTCAAAGAAGAAGAAAAAGAGAGGAAGCAGAATGGGGGGTGGGAAAAAGGGGGAGGGCCTGCCTAACGGTTAATGTTATTGCCGACTTTGCCATTTATCGCCGGCCATTGTTCGCCACAAGCTGAGATTTCCAGCCAACTTTGAGTTTGCGCTTGCTTTTGGCTACTTGCTGTGAACAGAAAGTCAAGCGTTTGACTTGACTTTGCGACCCATTGAAACGAAAGATGAAAAAGAAGAAATCACAAAGTCAGCTCAGAGGAATTAACTTCTTCATTGTGCGCTTGACCCAAGTGCCAAATGCAAATGCAAGCAAATCATCTCTAATTGTGCATCTCTTTGCCGAAGAAGTCATCGCTGCACAATAATTGACAAGATATGGTGTTCAATTTATTTATTGCACACAATGTTTGAATGGCCAAATTCTACTCAGCTGACAGAAGCAGAAAATCATAAACCCTAGGAAAATGCAATTGACAAATTAAATTAATTTGCTCAAGTGGAAGGGCAAACAATTGAGTGTGGTTCACAAAAAGACTGTCCATACATTTCTAGTTTAAATGAAGTGAAAGGAAAGCCAATATTTTCGTAGCTTGAATAAATATATAATTCGTTTTAAATATACCCAGAATTGAAAATTTAAAAAGGCAATAAGATTTAAAATCCCAATCTGTGATTTTCAATAATACTGTCCCTATAATTGACGTTTAAAAGAAAATAACTATTTTGGTAACTTAAATAAATATTTAAATCATTTTAAATATTTTTAAAACAAAAATTTTGAAATGAAATTAAAATTGAAGATTCTTATCAGAAAATATATATATAAATCTTTTTAAATATTTCTTTGATTACAACTTTAAAATAATATTAAAATTGTTAATTAGTTTAGCAACTCATTTAAAAAGGTATAAAGGAACTCTGCCAAACAATACAGGCTCAAAAACCGCATAATCAAGTTTTAATTATGCATAAATCGTTCGCACACACTTCCAGCTTTGGCTTTATCAGACACTTGCATAATTATATAAAGTTTCCCTATGACTTACTTTCCATTTGCCAAATCCTGTTTGATATTAAAAATACGCTCAAGACAAAGAAACATTTTGAGGCAAACTCAAACAGTGAGGGGAAACTTCAGCAGTTTCTGTTGAAAGTTGAAGAAATGAAAATGACAAGTAGAAGTTCCTGTTCGAGCTCTTTTTGTTTTAGCTGCCAGACATTGTCTTGTTGAGAAATTGCGCATATTTCCGTTTCCGTTTCCTGCAAAAATGCTTATGTGTGTGTGTCTGTCTGGACTTTTTTGCCAACTATTTTTATTTGCGACCTGAGCTGCAGTTTTGGCTGCCCTCCTGTCGCCTGAATAAATTAAAGATACTTGTATACATACTGCTATTTTAAACATACGATCCTGAGCATGGCATATAAATGAAACTTTACGAATTTCAATTTGTAATGAAATATTTGCAGTAACCACGAGCTATTCTCCCAAAAAATGTATTTATAACTTCTCAACTTTAAACCGGTTGTCGGACAGCATGAAGCTTATAATCTGATGAATGCAAAAACCTGACACTTTTTAATATTTTTCAATATTTGGCTCAGCATTTGATATTGATGAAATTAGCTTGCCATTGGTAAAAAATGTGTTATTTTTGATGGCCACACAAATGGGTAAATATATATACATATGTGTGTTGATGGGGCGTTTTTCAATGGGGTGTGTACAGCTTTCAGGCAGTTCAATCAACATAGTTGACATTTGATGTAAAAACCTTTGAAACGCATCTCGCAGATAACCAGTGATTTCGATTTTTTTAAGATACCCTACTGGCAAAACGGGTGCATTGAATAAATATTAAATTAATAAGACTTATCTTAAAATATATATATATAGGTTTTTATGCGAAAAAAAAATGAATTGTTCCGTCGGTTGCATGAAAAGTATATTTATTTTTACATTTATTAAAGAGTATTCCTTATTGGCGTCTCTTTTCCAGTTTTTTCTTCTTACTTTCTTCTTTATTTGTTTGTAGACTTTACTATCCGTGTGAATTTTTACCAATATGTGGCATTCTGTTGACTGACTGCCGACTGATTGCGTATACGCGATGTGACAGTTGCGTATACGCCCTGTCTACCGCTAGCTACTGTTACTACACTCCCTCCCGAGGAATAGTTAAACTGGATGCTGGAATGTGTGGGCTGCCTGACTGAATCAAACCGTATGTGATTTTTAATTCCACAATTTTTGACATTTGCGTTTGCATTTAAATTAGATTTTACGAGGCCACAAACATTCGAGTACCTACCCATTTGAGGGCTGTCGATTGGATTGCGTTGCAGACATGACAAATGGGATATTCTGTAGTATTTTTGGCAGCTCTCGAAAAGCCAACCGAAATGTTCTGGTTTTGGGGCCATAAATCTGGCAGTTTTCTTACCACTAATTGAAACACTAATTTTGGTCAAATGTCTCAATCGAATTGGGAAGATATTGTCGTGGCTGACTGCTCAAGGCTAACCCACTTCTCGTCGATTCGTCTTAATTGCATCATCTTACCCCACGAAAAGCCAGTCATTTTGCATCTCAGTTGTTTCACAACAAAGAAGAAAAACAGAAAAATATAAAAACAAGCATAAAAGAAAAACAACAGCAAGCAGTTTCATAAAATTAAACTTAACCGTGTTGATGATGTTCATTAAATGAACGCAATCATAATAACTGCCAGGGCAACCAATATTAAACACAAAATGGTGTAAAAATTAATAAAGCCCTAATAGCTGTGAAGCATTTTTTCGCAGCCACGGAAACGGAGCTTGAGTAAAAGCACTTCGTATTTACCCACACCGACCTGAAAATGCATATTTTTAATCGTTTCTGCAGATTTAATGCGAGTTTGAGTAACCCAATTTAAGCGACCATAATTAATAACATTTTCTTTAATATTCAAGTGATTTTGGCTCACCTTAATGGCTTCCATAACATTTTATTTAATAAATTGAGGATGACAAAGAAAATTGAATTCCAGTTGTTTTAAAACAATTTTAAAAGTAGATTTTAGTGTCAATTATTTAAATAAGCAATAGAATGTCATATTTCCCAGTAAACTCCTAAGTCTAACACCCCAAAAAACCAAAGGCTCTGACTTTTCAATCAACTCTTTATATACTTTTTTATTCAATTTGACAACCTCGTTCGGTTCGGTTCACATTTTGTTTACTAACAATTTTTCGGTATTGGTCCACATTTGTCAGGTGA
Organism: Drosophila gunungcola; assembly: GCF_025200985.1. Lineage (NCBI taxonomy): Eukaryota > Metazoa > Arthropoda > Insecta > Diptera > Drosophilidae > Drosophila > Drosophila gunungcola. The sequence continues at coordinate 18,893,487 of NW_026453197.1, forward strand.
AACTGCCACTAAATTCGAGCACTTTTAAACAACTGACATCCTTTCAATAAAATGACGTTTACGTACAAGGAACTAATTGACGTGGCCATTGGTTCCCCGGAATCGGGACATGTCAACTTTTACGCTTTGCATGTGCTGCTCACGTGTTTTGCCCAGCGATTGGAGGTCCTAGGTGAGGTCGTCGAACAAGAGGACTACATGGTGGCCAATGTCCGCATGCAAAGCAGTTTATGTGAGTAGAAAGGAGAATTTGCATATTGCAAAGCTTCAGGGTTGCACTTTTTATAGTAATTTCCCAAGCATCGTTTGAAAATAATATGTCCAGATTACTTTTACTAGCTTGTGAAGAATTTATCATGTTAACACGACAAATTATTATACTTTTTATTAAATTCAAATCAATTAAAAGAATAATTAATTCAATATTAAATAATATAGCCCCTATACTTTGTAATTTCATTTCTATAATTATCTTAATATACAACTTTTCAAACCCAATAGCTTAATATTCATGTAACTTTAGTTTATTTTCTATGACCATTTGCTTTTTGGTTGTACATCTACATACATAATATTATTGATTTCTTATAACCAATTTTTTTTTATTTTTGTTTTAAGTGACTTTGGGAAACACCTCCAAGTTCCGCCTGTTTGCTGGTGCGGATGCTGAGGAAGGAGCAGCCGCTGAGCCGGCAAGTGAGGCTGTAGCCGAGGAGGCAGCTCCCCCTCCACCTCCGCCCGCAGAAGAGGCTACTGTTCCGGCGACTCCTGCGGCAGAGGAAACTGCGGCTCCCGAGGAAGCTGCGGCGCCAGAGGAACCAGCCCCCGAGGAACCTGCTCCCGTAGGAGCTGTCGCAGCCACGCCAGAAGTAGTACGCACCCATGAACCAACCCCAGCGCCAACACCTGCACCCGAGGAACCGGTGGCACCCCCAGCCGGGGCAGAAACCCCAAAGGTGCCTTCAGAGACGCCACCGGAGGCCAAGATCGAGGAGCTTGGTCCGCAGGCATCAAGGGTGTCCTCGCGATCCTCCACTCGCGACAAGGCACGACAAGATGGTTCGCTGACCAACAATCTCACGCGTCTCGAAAGGCGTTTGTCCAAAATGGAATTGCACAGGGAACAGGCCACCATAGAGATGCAACAGTTCGTAAGCAATCTGACTGGACAGCTAAAAATCACAATGGAGCAGGTGAACAATGTGACCCACATGCTGATCGATCGCAAACCGAATCCGCAGAGGATAAAAGTACTGCGTGACATAGCCAAACAATTGAGGGTGCTGATGGGAACCACAGGCGATGAGGTTTCAGTTAGTTGGTCCAGTGGCGAAATCGTTGAAGTCGAAGGAGAGGAGCTTTCCCTGGAGGAAGTGGTTGCCGAGGAGTCCTCTGCGCCCACCGAAGTGGAGAAACCCGAGGAGGAAGAGGAATTGGGCCTGGAACAGCAACTTTGTTATACCCCCGAAAAAATGCTTAACGAGTTACTGGATTTGAAGTCCCAATTTTGTGGTTTGACCAACAAAGTCAATGAATTGGCAGCAGCACTCATGAAGCAGGACTCCCAAAGACTCATGGACATGATGAAGGATCTGTCCGAAACAGTGCGCGAAATAAAGCTTTATATGGCCAGTAACAAGGAGGCAACTAGCAGTATGATGACACGTCTTAATGAGTGTGTAAATCAAATACAAGTGTTGAAAAAGTCTGCTGCCCACTTGGATGAGGTGAAGATTGACAAGACTGAGGTTGAACTTTTACTAGCCGAAAAGGTGGACTTCCAGCAGCTGGCCACCAAAGTGTCGCTGGAGCAACTCGAGGAATATAAGGCTAGATTGGAGCAGATGTTCTGCGAAGTGCGTCATATAGTGAGTTTGAACGAGAAGAATGTCCTGCAGATTATCGACAATCTGCGTATGACCTTGGGCATTGATGCCCTGGAGCTGAGTCTCAAGGACTTTAGGGAAATGATCGAGAGGAGAGTGCAAATGATAGCCGAGGCATTGCAAAGGTATATGGAGATGACCAATGACGATTGTGCCGCAGCTGCGGGCAGGGTCAAGGTCATGCAGGATTTGGCCTGTCTGGCCTGCGACACCACCTGTGTGATGCGAACAGTGGAACGATCCAAGGTGCCATCCCTGCCGAATGCCAAGGGTTCCGCTGGCCTGGGCCCCATTGTCACCTACGAACTGGGCCAGATCCGCAAGTCCGGCATTATGGGATACTATCGCAAGGACGAGTTCCCGCACTCGACAAGTGCCTGGACCAAAGGATCCTCTGGCGTTCCCATGGTGAAGTGCACTCCGCGGCATGCGGGCGGAAGTCACACCACCCACACCGCCGATGAACACATGCAGAAGGTCGTGCTCTCCAAGAAAAACACTGGATGGGTATAATTTCATATATCCTCAAACTGAAGACAGTATTTATCTCATTGTTACACATAATAACTTAACAAAATTTAAGACGATGGAGTGTTATGGAAACAAAAAAATGGATAATCAATGCAGAAAAATTAAACTGCTCTTAAACATTTTATATCCATAACTACACAATAACTATCTCATTGTTATACACGATAGCCTGACAAAATTAAAGATTAAGCTGTGTTAATAACGATAGAACGAATAGTCAATCCACAAACTACTACCATCTAATAACAAGAAACCTGCTTTTGACGGATAAAAATATATAACTGGGTGTTACAGTAGTTAAGAATTTCGTTAATGATATCAGCATGGTTTATATTTTTAATTAGTAAAACAATTCTAGAGTGAGTTTTAGCCAAATCGCAAAAGACTGGTTTGACTTTTTTGAAAACTATTTCTAAAGCTGATTTAAATCCACATTAATTAAAAATTACAAGTGGTCCTATCAATGACAGTTTACGAAACTCTTACACATTTAAAACATTAATCCCCTTCCCCTGTAAAAACAATTAATATGCACAATATGCAATATCCACATATCCCATATCCACATATTTTAATCTCAGAACACACAAGATACACTGCACTTTAATATTCATTCAAGAGAATTAAATAAAATATGTTGACTGTAAGCGATTTATGTTAATGGACCTTTTGGCCAAGAGCATTAATTTTCAAGTTTCGATGGCTGTGTGCGACACTTTGAAATTACCATTGATTGCACTTTTTTACTGTGAGATTTTAATTGACGTAGTTACCTACAGCTATAGCGTGTAGTGCAAATTCACGGAAATATATTTTAATATATTTATTTTCGTTTTGCGGCTCATTTAAATTTGGCATCGCGTTGCAGCACTCGAAGCGTGTATGTGGCAGCGATTGATAAACATTTTTTATTGTCCTCTGTTTGGGGTGTGAGCTTATTTCTGCTCCTGATTGTGGGTTTAAAACGAATGACTTGAATGTACTGTCAGGGCTCGTTTTAATAGGCTAACGATTAAATGCATAAATTTGCCATAAATTGAAACAAGCAAAAAGCTGCAAAACATGACAGGAATAAATATATAAATAAATTCCGAAGGCCATCAGCCGGAATATGGAAAAAAGGGAACCGTAAATATGGCACAAATGTCAGTTACCCTTGTTCATATGTTAACTACAATGGCGAACTTCCTTCGACATAAATATATAAATTATTCAGCATATTAGGGAGATGCCATTTACACATTGAACATGAATAATTGAATAGAGAATACTTAAACATCATTACTATGATTTAAACAAAAAACAATTTTAAATGCTGAATTTCAAGGTATATAAACACATTTGCAAACTTAATATATATATTATATTAACCATACAAATATGTACACAAAAAAGTCAGCATTTAATATTAATTTAAAAAGTAGTACACATTAGCATACGTGTTTAGAATTTTTTTGTTAAACTAAATAAACTGCAGCAAACAACTTTCATTGATGTTATGTAGTTACTAAAAAGGTAAAAACAAGTGCTCGGCATTAAAGCCACATAAGTGAACGCTCAAATTAATTAGAGCCGGCAATGTGAAAGAGAGACAACAGCAGCGAAAATGTAATGGAAACAGGTCAGTGCATAAATTGCAAGTAAAACGGGCGAAGCCGGAAGGCGAAAAAAGGCCAAATATAAACAGAAACGGACTAAGTTGGCAAAACGTCAGCAATAAAAGCTATTGAAATAACTAAGTGCAACAGAAACATTGCACAGAGAAAAAGAAATAATGTCTTTAAAAATATAAGTGTAAGCTATTAGTGTAGTGTGAGCTTATACAGCGACGGAAAGCATGATGCAAGGTCACAATGCGCTTTTATTTACTTTCAAAGCAAGTCTAACCCTTTGTAGAAAAAAAAATCATTGAAAATAGTTATGAAAATTATCATAAACTTTTCTTTGTGCATCGATGACAGGCGACTTAGGCAAAAGCGGCAATAACGTCAACTGCAACTCCATGAATTGTGCAATGGATACCGCAGATGGCCAGAAAAGGAAAAGAAGCAAACAGAGAGGAAAACAAAGACATCGGGCAAATAAATTAAAATGCAAATTTAAACGAAAACGAGTGTAAACAGTAAACACTTCAAATTGGGGTCTGAGTGCAAGGCTAAGACGGAAGTCTCTCGATCTCGACATCTCGTGGAAAGCAAGAGCAAAAGCCAAAAAGCAAATCGCGGAAATGACCCAAAAAAAAAACCAAGTAGAGACCCAGACACATGGGAAGAAGATGCGCCATTGTTGTCGCTCTTCGAAGGTCACCCTTGGAGTGGGCGGGAAATCGGGTGGTGTGCCGAGGAAAGTGTTGAGCTTGAGCCAAATTGTTGAGCCAATTTCCACGTCTCACTTACCCCATAACCAACTTCGATTGCGGCACTCTGTTATCTCTGCGCAAATATTCCCAAGGCTTTAAAACTTTGCAGACTCACCTAAAAAGAAAAGAATATATATGCCGTGATTAATATTAATAGTGGGTAATGGTAACTTTTTGATTTGCCATGGCGAAAAAAGGCGAAAAACTTTACTTGTGCATGGCAATTATTTATTGCATGTGCGGCTGAGAAACCCGCATTTCCATTCTGCGGTTTTTCGCCCTTTTCCCTCAAAATCAAAAAATAAAAAGGGAGGAACAAGTTTTGCGACAAAATTCCGGCATTTCTACACAAAGCTCGATAGAAAAGTTTTGTGTAGCTAAATGGTGATAAACAAATAAAAAAGTAAAAGACAAATAATTTGTGCAAAGTGTTTGTGGTCCACCAAAAGTAAAAAAAAAAGATGACAAAAATTTGTAATGAAAAAGTTTGCTGCAAAGTGGTCACGGAAGTATACAAAATATGTTTTAAGAGGGGATGTAAAAAGATATCATTAATGGATTATTGCGATATAACATTGAATTTTGATGAAACATAAGGCAAAATAAAAATAATTCAATTTGAAAATTATATCTTACTAAATTTTACTATTAGCCGTAATTTAACATATATTTTCATGAATATTACCTGGCTCAATATTTTTTTCTACAATGAAAATGATTGAGGTAAACATGTAAAAATTAGTTTTTTAATGCTAAAAACATTTAATGCTCAAAAAAAACAACCAAAAGTTAAATAAAAGCAAAGACCCAAGGATAAATCAAACCAATCTAATGAACAAAAATTCAATGTTGGATGGTAAAAAAATGTAATCAATATCGCAGCTCAGCAGGGCAGCTTACACAAGCAAACACAAACACTCACAAACTCACATATGCGAAATCGTTTCCATTTCAAAATAGCCAAATGATGTTTAAGTTGAAATTCAATTTGGAGGCGATAGAACGAGGAGAAAGGTTTTCCATCAGAATCAGCCGAGAATGGAAGTCAAAATGAATTATTGCTCTTGGGGCAAACTCATTTTGGCTTTTCTATGTGCGTGTGTATGCGAGTGTGTTAAATAAACATAAGAGGACCAAGAAAAAAAAAGAAAAAATAGCTGACATACAAGTCGTAGTTGAAAAGAAAGGCATTTTCGGCTTTATCTTGCCAGCTATTTTCAACTTTTTCTGGCCCAAAGTAAAATGACTTGGGGCTAAGACGAAATAGCCTTGAACTGCACAGTTTGACGCAGCTGAGCAACAAATAGGTTTCTCTTGTTTTGTTTTTTGTCCTATACATAAATATATATATTTATATAAATTCTTACCTAAACAAAGGATTGTCAGATGATTTATGATGAGTATGCTGATATAATCTTCAATTAAATGCAAAAGAATGAAACTTTCATATTATTAGTTTTAGGAAATGACCTCTTGTTTTATGTAACTTTGTAATTTACTTTTGGTTGCCTTACACTTCTACTCAGAGACACATTAAATCTTTATTTATTTTTGTACTTTCAACACAAAGATATACAAACGAGAGGAATCTTTGTGGCTGGTGCTTTGGCTGTTATGACTTGTTTGGGTATTTTTCTGTTCTAAGAGACATTTGCATAAACCGCAAAATCTGCTTGTTTTGAATTAGCATTTTTTGTTGTTGGTGCTGATGTTTTTTTATATTCTTTTTTTTTTTTGTTCAGGTCTTGCCAATAATATCTTGGGCCTCTGGCTCCTCATCTTTGGTATGTTATCTGGCCTTTGGGCGGTTTTTTAAAGAAAAAAAACGAGCAAACTTGAATTTTTGTTATTTTATATTTTTATGTGAAGTGATATATTCGTGGATTTAAATCTTTGTCTGCTGGGCATGTGCAGATAAAGAGGAAAGAAATTTTGGGGGAAGTCTTCCAGCTGGCAACTTGTGTATTTATCTTTATTAGCCATTCACTCATGCGTGACTCAAAAAAGAGCAAAAAGCACACACACACACAAAACTTTTGCCAGCATGCAAAAATTAGATAGGGGCGGGACACGCCCATACGGATAGACAGACAATGGGCAACTTAATAAGTTATCAATCAAATTTCGTCAATAGTTTCGGGTCAAAGCAATCAATTTGCGTGATAAAGTCAAATGCCTGGACAGGATTCGGTGAAGGATATCTTTCAACTTAACTGCCACGCCCCCTTTGGCCCGTGTTGCCCCTTTTCAACCTTCGCATGGCCATCAGTTTTTGGCATTGTTTGTCTGACAGTTGTAAAGTGATTTGCTACGTGAATTGGGCGATGCCATTGGGATCGAGGGAAATGGTTTATTTTGGTTGTAGAGATGGCGAACGAAGGTTACACCAGAATTGGAAAATATGATTTGTATACATTAAGAGATTTGTTTGTCGGTCCATGGACAGCCGAAGATGATTTATATTGATATAATGCATGTGACAGAAGATATATTATTTTCGTTGTGTGGCATTGTCCGAAATGGAATACGTGCATATATTTATGTTGTAGTTTGCTCTAATTAAGTCCTTTGAGGAATTATGCCTTATGAATATGGAAGTTGTTAAAATAATAAGCACAATCAACAAAATTAGTCACAATGAAGTAGGGAAATAATCACAAAGTGTCATTGCGCATTTACAAAATATTATATTTATTTTTATGCATTAAATTAGGTGTGCAATCATACCCTATGTTTCTGTAAAGACACACAAAACGTAAAATATAGAGAGCTATTTTCAAGACCCATTTAAAACTTGACTCAAATAATCTAGCCCATGTAAAAGTAAAAGTTTATGCAAATAAAACCTTTCCTGAATTAATCTAATAAATAACAGTAAAGTAAACAACCAGCAGCAATCATAAAAACCTAATGTTCTCCGACAATACAGTTCGAATTTCAAATCTCAGTCTATATATGGTTAAACCATGTCGATGGCTTTAGACATTAAGACCCAATGACTGTTTGATGTCCGATTTCCGTCATTTAACCAGTTTCTTGCCAAATTATGCATATCACAATCATAATCATCTGTCTATAAATAAACAGAGCATCAAACCGACCGGCTCCCAAAAACCCGCAGCAAAACATTACAATACAAATCAGGCATTGATAAATAATCATAACAGACTGTTTATGTTTACCAGCATTCGAATCGACATTCCGGCATTCGATTTCCTGTTTGTGCAACACAACCGACGAAGTTTTCTTTCCCAATCGGAACTCATCGAGTTCTAATAAAGAAAAATAGAGGGAGGAAAAACTTGCCAAGCAATCGCAGAAACTTTTAATGTCGAAGAGTTGAGCAAGTCGCAAACAAACAAAAAATATATGCTTATGGCAAAAACATCTACAATGAAGCGTAAAACGTACCCCAAACTGACAGAAAAAAAACACATATTTAATTAAGCCGCAAAAACCGATTTAAAAGTTGACCAGAGGGCCAAAGTATTCCGGTATGCGATGTTAATGCTTATAAATAAGATGGTTGTGATGCTGGTCATTTTCGATGACGAACCGAAATGATGTGGGTAGATCACAAGAAATAGGTAAATACAGTTCGTTTCGCAATTTTAAGGCTTATTCCCAAGTTTTGAAAAATTTCCACAATATTGAAAAACAATAATTGTACAACGTAATAAAGAATGTGGATAGCTCTTATTTCAATTCAAAAATAATAATTTTCCTAACAATACCAAATCTACGAATGGATCCTCTTGTTTATTAAAAAAATCTTTCCATTTGCAATAGCTAACATAAATAAAAGGGAAAAATTACAATTTTTTAATCGAAACAAAAATCGAAATAATCGGACATTGCTTAAATCTGTATGATTTGAAATTCCAGATTTTTAGTCAAGCAAGCTAAATTTATTTTAAAATTTGACAAAATATAACTAAACAGTTAACAAATCAATAAAGGGAAACAATTTAACCTTAACTTATTTTTTAAGCCAAAAACAAACAAGGTATAATGGCTTGTCGAAATAACCGGACCATGTGCAAAAGTTTATCAAATCATCTTGATTTTTAGGTTTTAAGCTTAAATTAAGTTAAAGTTTCGTTGCACACTGTACCAAAAATAGTTTCGAGGAAGTGCTTAATACGTGAGTTTCAAATATTTTATCGATTGGCTCAGCAGACGGTTCCAAGGTCAGCATCAAGCATGAAGCATCAATGACAACTAATCAATATAAAACTGTAGAGGAGGCATCAACGAAAATAGCAAATAAATTATGCTGTCCGTTGAGTGAAATCTCTTGAGAGGGTGAACTCAAACTGAAGCGACTCTCGTGTATCTTCAAGTGTCACTGGCATCGAAAAAGATGCATGGCAGATGGATATGGCATTTTGGGTTGGAGAAGGTGGCCTGCTGGGTCAAGTGTGACCAGCCAAGTGAGTTGTAAACAAATGCGCATACTTTACCGCTCAAGATGAGTAGCATTGTTAAAATGATGTTTCCCAATGGGTTATGTCCCTATTTCTGCTATTTTTGGGCTCCTTATTTTATATATATCCCTCCATCAGCCCAACTCTTTTATTTCATTTCGGTTGCCGTCCAGTCCCCAAGCAAATAAACTTAAGTGCATGTGCTCGTAAGCTTCAGTTCGACTTGAGTGCTTGTTAAATGTAAAGTATAGATGTACGTTGATATTTTAGAGTTTGGAATGTGTTCGGGTTCATTTGTTGGGGGAGTTGTTGGATGTTTCGGTCTGTCTAGCTGTTTCTAAATTGGTTCTGAAGTGCGTAAGTGTGTAAATCGATGTAAGTTGAAATTGAACGAAGTGAGCAAGGGAACAAATTGAGTGAAAGACAATGAAATTGAATTAATGATTGTGATTCATTTAATAAGCTTCGCTGTATTGTTACATTTGAGACTAATTACTAATTTTCTAATATTGATTTATCTTTCATTTCTTTAAGTTATTACTGCTACTGCATTTTGTATCTGCATGTCCAAAATCACTTTCTTCAACCAGCGCTACTCTCTCATCATTTGCCGCACTTATGTCTGATCATTAGTGCAAAGTATTTCTTTTATCTGGCGATCAAAGAAATTAACTAATTTGCTGGCATTTGTGCGGCGGAGCAATGTGAGATTGCCATTGCCATTGACATTGAAAGTCGTGCCAAATGTTAATTAAGTTCATCAGTAACGTAAAAATAATAACCCAATAAAAAAAGGCTCGCTCGCTCGCACAATGAAGACATCAAAAAGATTACAAAAATGTAACAGCGAACTAATAAAAAGAAGATGCGAAGGCAGTGAAAATAGCTGAAAAATACAAAGCGGAGCAATTGGACAGACTCGCACTTCACTTTTGCTCTTTTTTTTTCGCTACACTTTTGTTTTTACCATCGCCGCTGGAAGATGAAAGCAAAATTTCACTGAATAACAGTGAAATGAACTGGAGTGAACTGAAAATGAACTGCGCTGATCCAGCGATGAACTGTCGTGAACCGAAAATGAACCAAAGTAAGCCGCAATTACGCTGAATAACAGTATTTTCATGTTTATGGTGCCATTTTGCTTCAATTTTTGTTGTTGTTGCTGCTGTAATGACAGTGCAATTTATGATAATTTCTGGCCAAGGCCGGCGTGCAATAAACATAAATTTGATGCTAAGAGGCAACATTTAAAACATAAAAAACGTACAGAAAATGGGCAGAAAAACAAAACCAAGTCGAGAAGAGGTCAAAATCGTTGATAAATGTCCATGCCTTTGGGGCCAAACTAGGTACAGATTTTCCCGTTGTCAAATTATATTGAAACTAATAAATTTGACAGGCCATAACAAGCTTCAAGTTGGGCGGAGACCCATACAGAAATTGACTTGTCAATGGTTCATTTTGGTTTTTTTTTATTTTCCTTGTTTCGTTTCTGTCTTGTTGTGGTTTCCAGTTTATTGTGTGAAACAAGTGAAAGTGTCAACGCCATGGAAAACGATAAATGACTGAAGGAATATGCCTGGAAATGGGAGAACAGCGGGCGGATGAATGGGAGATAGTGGCGCCGGTGGAGAAAGAGAGAGGGAAATATGAGGTTGCTGGCCAATGCGGCGTATACGTTATTTATGTCCTGGACCAAAAACTGCAGATGGAAATTCCGTTGCGCAAGAGCTTTCGCAAACTAAAAAGTACATTGCTTATTGACGCAGTGAAATTGGTGAAAATCAGAAATCTAAAATGTATTTCAGATTTTATTTGTGTAAAGTTTTTGTATGCAATATTCGTTTTTAATTTAAAATTGTAAGATTAAATTGTATTTTAAGAAAGTCTATATTTATATCTGACTATGATATATATTTAAAAAATAACTATTTATGAGTTATAATTAAGTTTTGAAGCTTATTTCAGCTTTTAATTTATTAAATAATTTTTTTTAGCCACTGAAAATAATTTTAAGCAAACAGTATGCCTACTAAATAATTATAAAATAAATGTTTGCTTCAAGTAAATATTTACTTAGTAATTAAATATTGCTGCACTTTCAAGGCTTTATTTTATTTAATAAATATAAGGCATATAATTTAATTTAAGTTTTTTGGTTTTTCCCTAAATCTCGTAGTTTTTTAAACCCAACACTTGCCTTAATAGTTATGAATAGCCTACTGGCGACCCATAAACGAATCCTGTCGCGTTTTCACTGGGGTCACACATTGTAATAAAGTAAATACGCCAAAAGGGAATGTGGGCCTGAAAGAGGGTCCTTATCTAGGACTAGAGCACGACGCCCAGATATCCGAGCAACAAACTCATGTTGAATTCGTGCCCAGAATAATGAATAGAGTTTCAAGGGGGTGGTTTTGTGGGTTAATGGGGTTACGGTGGGTTAACTGCAGAGGGAAATTATTTGCCAACAGTTTTCAGTTGTCTGAAGAGGAACACACACTTGAATGCAAGAGGTAACTTAAATGCAAAATAAAATCCTTATAATACCCGCATTTAACCTTGCAAAATCCCTTGCTGGTTATATACAATTTATAATTATGTTACGCACTTCACCATTAAGTGGGGGGAATGCGACTTGCTCTTGCTAATTTGTAGATCTTCTTTGTACTTTTTCGACATCTTCAAGTGCTAATTTATTTTTGTGGCCAACTCTTTGGCCATTCACAATTCTTTGAGAAAGTTTCACAATTATCTCGCAAAAGCAAATCGTTGTGAAGGTGCTAAAGCATCGCCTTGAAATGTTTACTCAGTAGATTCGCGAGGTGAAACGAAATGAAATCTATTCAGCGAAGAAAAATGTCTCATTAATGAGCATCGCAGTAAAGATCTTTGAAAAGATCTTTGTTTGTCAACAGACAGTCAACATTTCTTCAAAGTGATTTCACTAATTTGATTGGCAAATAGAAGGGTTTGTGTTTTTGCTTAAGGAAAGTGTTTAGAAAGGGTTGGGAGTGGTTAGCGATATAAATGATAATGATTTGATTATCTTAAGGAAAATCATACTTTTAGATTTAATATTGACAACATAAAATGCTCTTTCCTAATAAGGTTTTATTAACATTCAAAAAAGAATTCAAAATAAATTAATTCACCCAATAAAATCTATTCAAATTCTTATCTTAGGAAAATCATAATTGTTTAAAATTAATTTAAAACCACAATAAATGCTGTATTTTCAAAAGGTCTTTTTTATTTGACACATTTTAATATGAGTTTAACATAAGATAAAAACTTTACACTATTGTAATTAAATCACCTAAGCTACAATTGAAAGTAAAATAAACAGCACCTTTTTATCTCCAGCAACTTATTTCTCACTTCAATAATGCGAAGATAAAAAAAGTCATAACAAATATGGGAACATAAAATTCAGAGCAATGCGTTGGCCCCCAACAAAAAGCTCCAACTTAGGCCTAAAGTCGAGTCTTTGACCCGATCTTTGGCGGCGTTAACAAACACTACCTCCTCCTCCCTCTTTTTAGGGTCCACCCCTTGTTGGCAATCAAAAGCATCGTTTGTTTTGGACTCATAGGCTCTTCAACTAAGCGAGATGGTACAATGAACTTTGCTAGACCGAGCTGAGTGGGAGATTTCAAAGGGGGTGTTGGAAGGAGGATTTTAGGTGGAGGAGCGGTAAGGCTTGTCGACTTGTGTAATGCAAGGCAAGCAGAAACATCACAGAGGAAAAAAGGGGGGTAAAGAGGCGAGAATCGCGAGCAGAGGGCATGGCTTCACTGAGAAAAAATAATAACGATGAGAATTGGTTTTTAAAGTTTACTTTATAAAGTAAGTGCAGAACTTTTTATTTCTATTTCTATTTTTATTTTCATTTTCGATTATTCTATTAAAGTCAGCAATGGGAAGTTATTTAAATAAAAATTTAAAATTTAACTTAAGTTTTATTATATTATATTTATATTTATATTTTTTTTGAAAACCATATATACGAATTTAATAAAAAGTGTTTGATTGTTTGAGAATTCTTACATAGATTTTATTCAAATATAGTGCTTTATTGCAAAATTTCCTTTAATTCCTATAATTGACTCCCATTTTTCGCCAAGTGACACGGCTGCTTCTTCTTTTTGCTGCGTCGACTGCGGCTGTTTGCATTTAAATTTTTCACATTCAATTCATTTGAGGCTCGACAGCGCACAAAAAAAATAAAAAATTGCAGTAGCAGCAGCAGCAGCAGTAGACGAAGAAAACAGCAAACAAAGTTGCAAAGGCAAAAGGGTAGAGAGTGGGAAAGAGCGGGACGAAGCCAAGTTAAATGCTGCAAAAATGAAGCTAATACTTATGTTGCAACTAGGGCTACTCCGCCCCCCTTTCATACACACATATCCTATGCCTCACCTGCAATGACTTGCGGGCTTCACATCATCATCAGCCACATCATACTTTTTTCATTTGGCTGTTACCTATTGTTTACGCCCTCCGGCGTATTGTGTGGGCGTGGCAAACACATGAGAATTCAACATCCCATCAAAGTGTGTGTGTGTGTTTTGTTTGTGCGTGTTCCCGTTTTATTCATTTCGCCAACTTGCTCTTTTGTGAAAGATGCAGCAGCTTCATCTGTCTCCCCTTGCAGTCGTTTGAAGGCTCCAAACGGTCTAGTATCACCATTTCGGGGAACAAACAAAAATTCGAACTAATGACCAAAGGTGAGTCTCTGGTGAAATTAGTGAGTAGTTTTAGTGCGCAGAGGCAATAGATAAGCAAAGTTTGGAAATGCAGAATAATATGGTACAGGTATGACCCAAGATCTAATTGCTGAAGATGGTCGCTTTATACTTTTATTTTGATTTATAATTTTATGTGGTTACAGAAAATAAAGAATCAGTGTGACCAAAAGTTTAATTTGAAGAGACAATGTGACCAAACCATTAAGGAATTTCAAAGGGGAAAATTTAAGGAAAAATTACACTGTATCTTTACAAAGAAAAAGTGTTCAAAAGAACGCTTTAAAAACGGGTCATCTCAAATAAAATTTAAAGACCTGTTAACATTTTCCGTAAGTTAAGCCATTACACCATAGACTCTTTATTCTGGCTGGAAATTGATACATTTCTCCACCTGCCTTTGCAAAGAGTTTGGTTTTTCCTCGTATATACGCATACGTATGCATGGACGTATGTATTTTTTTTCGCCAGGTCTCTTATTTCTGCACCTGAGCGAGAGCAGAGTACCGTACACTCAGCAACTGGCTAACAAGCCAACTATGTGTAGCTAACGTTCAAATGGGCACACACAGGCAACAAGAACAACAAAAGCAACAAGAACAGTAGTAACAGCAATGTCAGCAGAGTGGGACTTAGGATGAGGATGAGGAGGATAGTCGTAGGCAGCAAGCAGCCTCCTGCTTTTGGCCGAAACCCCTCGCAGTTTGGCACTGTTTCAGCGGCAGATTGGACATGTGTGTATGTGTGTCTGTGTGTAGACGACGAGGCCACAACGGTAAATCATCTCAGACACACAAACACACACAGAGATACACCCAACACACACACACACACTTCGCGGTTTGATGACGACAAAACTCGCCAGTTGCCACCGCCAAATATCCCTGTCTCCTTCACATGCTCTTCGGCACTGTTCAATGTTTATTTATAGCAGCAATGAAAGGATTAAGTAGAGGTCATTATGAATCATAAATACTCTTTAGCAGATCAAAAAAACTAAACTAAAGCTAAAGTTAAATAACACATTGGATTAAGAGGAAACCATTACAAATCTGAAATACTTTTCAGCAGATTAGATAAACTGAACTAAAACAAAAGCTTAACTCGTAATAATACATTTGGATTTTTAAAAAAATTTTAAGTTTTTTATTTTAATTGCAATTAATGTCTAGAAAAATTATGCTCGAACACTTAAATTGCATCTTAAAAAATCAAAACAATTTGTTTCTGGTTTAAAAAAATTAACAAATTACTTTAGAGAGAGATGGGAATTGAGCCCGGTACTTTGAAACCCAGAAATAATCGTCCTAGTCGTTGTTTGAGTCCTTTGCATTATTTCTTTTATGAAAAAAGAATTTATTTTATTTTTAATCCCTTATAAATTTTAAATAAATATAATCTTCGGTAACTTGCAAAACTAAGTACACAAATTCCGTTAAATATTTTCTCAAGAAATAAATTTAAATTCCCGCCAGATAAAGTTATTGTTTTAGTGCCTTAGCTGCCCCTCAAAGTGCTCCTTTGGACCCACTTGAGCCCGGCTCTCCATCAAAATCATAATACTCCGGCCACTCAAGGCCATCAAAAGAAAGAGAAGGCAGTAGTGTGTGCGAACGGGAAAGGGAGTGGTAGAGGTTTGGGGGCAAGAGGGGATAGAGGGGCGAGAGGCAGGGAGAAAAAGAAAACAGTTCGATTGAATGTCTTTTGTATGTGGGTCAGCAATGCAGCCGACGTCTACTGAGGCAGCGACAGAGGCAGCGACTGTGACTGCGGCCGAGAACGGTTAAGCAAACAAGTGGACAAGTGTGCCCATGGTCCCGAAAAGGGGGCGGCAGTCGGGCGGAGGGCGTGGCCGGTGGGGGAAACTTGTTTTTAATCGTTGTCAATGGCCAAAACGTCGAGTGTCCCGTTCGCCGTCGACTGCTGTGGAAGTTCAGGAAGAAAACACTTGGAGAAAACAGGGTTTAAGTCTAACTGATATAAAAAAAATTAATACATATTGCTTTCCCAACAAAATACTTTTAAAATAAAATATAAAATTATTTAAAAATGTCCATTTTGCATCTTCAATTAAAATCTGAATTTATTTGTTAATAAATTCTGGAATAAGATTTCCAAGGTAAACAGTTTATAAGCGTCCAACTTTTGAATTCTCAATTTGTTTTTACAACACCCTTTTTATTTTATACATATTAACATATATTTAATTACTTTCTACAATTGATACAATAAAAAAATTTTAACATATAGAGCTTGAGATAAACGGTTTCTTTACTAAATTAAGGAGATTGATAGAAAAATTATTTCTTTTTTAATTCTAAATTCTAAAAAAAATTACATTGTTATTATCAAAATAAAAAGAACTAAATTCTGGAACAAGACTTCTTAGTTAAAGATATTCGATGAAGCAAACTTTCTAATCTTCGATTCTAAATTCAAAAGATTAAAAACATTGAATTTTTATTTTTATGTGTAACTGGAGAAAAAATAAAAAGTTTCTGAGAGGGACGAGGGGAATTGGCGGGAATTCCGTGGCTATTTGCAGGCCAATTTTCAGGCTGCTGCAGTTGGGGACTTGTTTTCTGTGGCTCAGGCTCAAACAGGTTGCACTGTTAGTTGCACTGATTTCGATTGCTGGCTGGCTGGCTGATCGCCGTAAATCAAAGAGTGTGTCCCCCTCCAAATGGATCATGTCAAATGGAATAATTACACAAGTGGCACAATTTTTTTATACCCCCCTTTCGCGAGTGAAAGATATCCGTCGATGGCGATAAATGTGTCGGCTCTAATATAGCTGTATTTAGTAACATGAATCACTAACTGAAGCCGTTTACGTTTAGTTATCCACATGCATACACATAAACATTTAATCGTGACTGCACACACTGGTTTGTTTTGGGATTTTTAAGCTTTTTTCTTCATTTTTTAGTGCCTTGCTTTTATATTTCCAAATGATTGCCTGCAATTTAGTTCGTGCTCGTCGATTTCGGTCTTGTTTTTTTTTGTTGTATTGCTCCCCTTGCATTTGATTTTGGTTGATTTTTTTTTGTTTTCCTTGGTATTTAATACGCATGACTTCAGCTTGAATTTTCGTTGGCTTTGGCTTTGCTTTATATTTACGACTATGTTGTAACTTCTGTCGCCTCTGTGTAAAGTGTTGGAAGCCCTCTTGTTTTGGTGTGGATTAGATGTTGTAAAAAAACTGGTTGGGGTACATATTAAATTTAAATCGGGATAATTTAAAAGAAATGATTCAATTTGTTTATTAAAAAGCAAGTAAATCTATGCTGTTTGTGAGAAAACATTACAATATATTTTTGCAATTACGTTATTTAAATAAATCTTTTTTATCACGTTTTTTTTCTTCTGCTAAAGTATTTCCTTATTAGCATGCGAAACATGTTCTGTATTTCTGTAAATATACATAATTGTGTTTGTATATCAACATTTAATTGGTAGCTTCACTTGATATGTTTTTTATCTGTTAACATTTTAAAGAAATTTAATGAGAAATTTAAATTAATTTTCATTAAAAAATTATTATGAACGACGTTAAATTAACGTAACCTTGTGCTTGCATCTTTTTATTTTCAAATTAAAGTTTCAAAACAAGTCTTTCAAGGTTATTATTGAACATTTCTAGTGCGCAACTTTATGTATCTGCTAATTCTGGCCATTAGTCCACGTTTCACTAATTCCTAACATTGTTTTTTTCTCGACTGTTGGCCATATCAATTGCTTCTTAATGAGTGCCATATAAATTGCATTCCCCGAGCTCATTTCGTTCCGGAATATAGTATGATTGCCCCTGGGGTCCCCGTTGTCCCAAATACAAAGAAATAAGTGCAGTCTTGTTGGCTGGCAGGTTCCAAATGCCCAACTATGTTTATACATTCGACTCGCATTTCCAATGGTTAACTGAACGAAGTCGAAGTCGATTGAAATTGGAATCGGAATCGGGGGAGAATGAAGCCAAGTTGAAAAACGGCCTCAAATAGGCATATAAACATCGGCAAATTGCCAGTGGAGTAAACGGCGGCTAGGCATCCACAGAGCCTCATCTCAGTTACCGCATCATCAAACATCATTATTATGTCTTGGCCAACTTACAGAGAGCGAAGAAAACCCGAAAAAAACGAGTCAATCGAGTTGGGGGAATGGGGATTGAAGATTGGATGTCTTCGACCAACTGACCAACAAACAAGTTGAAAATAAACGTAGCTGAGAAGCGTAACTAAATGCCGAAAAATACCGAAAATCAAAAAGCGTGGCAGCTACAACGTCTGAATACATCGGTGGCATCCACAACACTCTTGGCCATTAACGGTTAATCTGGGCTCTTCACCAATTTACGCACCATACGCCGCTCCAAACTGCCAATCCGTGTCACATACCAAACTATATTACTTATGTGCCAGCCAAATTACACTCCACAAAAACGAAACGAATCGAAACAAGGCGAAAATTGGGGAGAAAATCGAAGAAGTTGTGGTAAATGCCTGTACAAGTTTGTAAACTACAATAATTTGTCAAATCAAATGTGTGGGTATTAGTTTAATTTACTGTCAGTCATCCTTTAAAATATTTTTTTTTTTTTAAATAGTTAAATTTTTTTATTTATTTTATTTATTTGTTATTTGCCTAAAATTTATATTTAGTAGTTTATTAAAGCTCTTAAGTCCTGTCATATAATCAAATTGTTTTTTGTTATTATCTGAACTCAAGAATTTAAAAATTTTTTATAATAACTCTTTTTAATATAGCAGAACATTTTTCTGATAAATTCTTTTTTTTTCGATTCTTTTTCTAGTGTAATTTGGCAGCCTGTATTCGATTCAGAATCCCCCAAGTGCCATTCCGCAGTGACATGGCCTGACCTTCTGGCGGCATTCCTATGGCAATTAGCCGCATTTATGGTTTTGTTGCCAGTTTGACGCAGCTTCTGCCCATGTTGTTCTGCAGTTAAATGTTGCATGCCACATTTGGCACACATCATGACAAGCGACATGTGTTTCTGATATGCCAATAGCCAATGGACATATTTCCGTAGCCCCCTCCCTTTGTTACGCCCCACCCCCTAAAGGCCACGCCCCCTGCGGCAAAGCGACCATTATGGCTAATTAATGAATTTCGCACTGGATTTTCCGGGAAAATTTTTCTCCGACATCCCGTCGTCGCAGCCTTAATTGGATATTTATTTTGTTTTATTCGCAATTTTAGTGTTTCTTTTGCTTGTGGCTCAAATATTTCTAATTTTAATTTGCTGTCTCTCTCGCGGGTCTCGCGCTTTTCGCCATCTTAGCCGGGGTCATTGGGCTAAAAATTAATGACGCAGCTTAATGGGTCATTTGAGAGAAGTTCGTAAAAGTGACTAACACAAACACACACACTCACGCGTAATTAGTTGAAATCTCTATGGATTGGCAGTGGGTCAAAGTTTGTGTCCAAATGTTGGTTCAAATTTAATGGACTGGCTTAGTGGGCTTACCTTAGCATGTTTTGTAGTTTGTCGGTTTAAGGGAAATTACCTAAAAAGAGAAAGAAATGAAAGCAAAATTAGTTTACAAGGCTAAATTATTAAGAATACATTGTTACAGAAGAGCTTTTCCTATTTCTTTAAATAAAAACAATTACAATAGTCAAATATTCTGCCAAACTAACCAAAATTGTTCTACACATTTTTAAATAGCCCCAAAATTTACATCAAAATTGCTTCTTCAGTCATTGAAGCGCTTTTCACTTGAAAATGCTGTCATCAAAAATCCAAATTGAAATTTCCATCTCAGGCTCAGAATGACAAAAACAATAAAAACAATTTGATGTTGCATAACACTTAATGACAAAAGGGTAAAAGTCTGTGCTTCGTCAGAAGAAAGCTACCGGCATATGGCACACAAAAAAAAAAAAAAAACAAAAATTGCATACATTTTTCCTGCAATATGCATATTAAATTCAATAAATTTCCTACACAGAGAGCGGCCAGGGGAAAAACAGAATGGAGGGATCATTGAGAAGGGGCGCAGACAAGCTGCCGACAGTGAGCTATGGCTAAAGGATATGCACAAGGATAGCAGCTCAAATTGATAGACATCTATATGTAGCGAAGGAGCAAAAGCGATAGATGTTTCAAGTGGGCTGCGACTTACCACTGAGCTGCTCTGCACAGGGAATAAAAATCAAGTACGAGGTACTTAAAATATCCATTTCGGAAGTTGATTGTCAGAATGATTGGGTTATATAAGCGGAAATAAAAAATGTTGTTCTATTTAAATTTGCAGAAATTGATTGTAAATTTGATTGTGTAAAGTTAAACTTTTTTAGCGCTACACAACTTTTAGCACAGTTATATAAATAGCGAAAGATTGAAGATTTACAAGTTTTCCATTTTCACAGTAGGAAATATTTCAACTTAGATACTTTTACCATAATATACCAACAATTTTTATCATTAAATTAATAAATATGCAGGGGTAAGAAAATATAAGAAATATTATGTGGTGAAATCTTACCTTAAATTACTAACATATATAGACAATAAATTGGTAAATATGCAGAGGAAATATAAGAAATAATAATTGGAGATATTTTCATTCTTAAATCTTTAAATATTTGATTAATAATTATGGAAGGAAAAAATAAACTAAATTGTCAATGGAAAAACCTTAAAAGCTTTTAGCATGAAATTTACAAAAAAGGAGAGTAAATATATGAAATAATATAACAAGTTGGAATGCTAAGTTTTATGTATATTTTTATTGATTTTTAGACTTTTTTTTCGAGTGTCCGATTGTCAAACACTTTTGCTCTTTTGCCCGGGCGACAAAGTTTATTTAGCCCTTGACTTGGGATTTTTTTTTGAATTTTTGCTAGCCTTGAAGAGATGCCAAGTGAAATACGGCTCTCAAAAAGGTGAAGCAAAGGAATTATGATGATGGGCACTAAAAATAGTTGAAGAAAATTACTGATTTCTGCATTTCCATGGAACCAATAATCAATTACATTTCTTGGTGGCAAATAATAGAGCTACCAAAGCCGCTGCCACGCCCATTTCTCTGACCCCTCTCTTCTGGATAACAAAACACTACTCTACTACCCTACTCCTTTTGCAAAAATTCGCGAAACATTTAATTAAATAACAGACAGAGAAGCGAAAAATCTGGTTGCTGCCATTTTGCCCCTTTGTGCCCCGTTTCCGATTGCTTTTGGGATTGGGTGCACAAAAATAGTTTCAACTCGAAAATTGCAAAATTCAAAATAACAAATTGTATTCAGGCAGTGAATGTCCTTCAATACCGCTCCCCTCTCTCCCCATTTTGTTTAGTTTTTTTATTGCCTTTCAATTGCTGCGCTGCTGCGGTCGTCAACTTTTGCCGATTGGCAGGCGGCAACCGCAATTGGTTCTGCTGTTGCTGCCGTAGCTGCGATATTGCTGCTGTCGCTGCGATGTTGCTGCCGTTTTCGTACCATTGCTGCTGTCCAAAGCTGTGACTGGACAAATAAAAGGTGGTGGGAATCAATGGAGAAAATAGCCGGCGAAACAAAGCAACTCCTTTTAGTGCCAGGGGCGTCGTTAGCGGAAATTTATAACACAGAAAAGGCAAGCAAGCGATACCATTTCTGCGGCTGACTGTAAAGGGTTCGATTGGGCGGCCAAATTCCAATCAATGGCGAATGTGCGGTGCTGAGAATGGGTTCATTGCCTGATCATCTGCCGGGGAGTCATGTCGAAGCACTACGATTGTAAGGCTATTCAATTTGGCAGATAAAATTATAGTTTTCCGGGGTTTACCATTTCGTCTAAATTTTGCTTGATATACTTAAATATTTAAAAAAAAATGTATATTATAAATGTTATCAGCGGATTTGGTCAATCAAAATACAGACTACCGGAAAAAAAACCCTTTTTATAATAAAAACATTTTTGTTTAAGTAGATTTTTTTGGATTTGATAAATTACTTGTTTTATAATTTCTGAAAATGACTTTGCTTTTATATATTAAATAATATTTAATATATTATATGAATAGCTATATTAAAGGTCAACGGAAGTTTATTATTTTAGGGATTTCAAATTTAGGGATTTTAATGTTATATAATAAATTTCTTATTTACATTTTTGAAATTTGCCTTATGTAAACGACTTTGTTAAGTAATTTATGGTATTACTTAGATTTAAATTATTATAAGCCAAAAGACGTTTGCAAATTTAATGAGCTTTTCACTTTTGAAATAATTTTTAGTTTATATCTGAACATCAACTATTGTTTATTGCGTTGTATATTGTTGTAGTATTACTTAGATTTAATCTGTGTACTTCATTGACCCCTTAAGGCTTCTTTTGATCAAACTTCCACTAGAATACTCCCCTGGATTGCACTCCATGCAGAGCCTAACTAAACACACTTGAATATATGTACTACTATCTGTGTGTAAGCCGCACTGTCTTTCTATTGTGCAATCATAAATCAAAGCGCCCAGTGCCACACCCACTTTTGATGTCCGTTGTAATCCGGGGCTTAACATTCTCTCCATTGTGCTGGGAGTTTTCCAATTCCCTGTACCACATATGAAGGCGGAACCCGGAATCCCAGAGTTTTCCCAGCCCCGAAAACGAAGGCACTGACAACGGCTTAGAGTTCTGGGTTCTCTGGTCTTCTTCTTTGGTCTGCACCGCGAATGCAATTAAATAGAATATATCGCCATCGCCGCCGCCTCTCACAAGGTCGCCTTTTTGCTCCCTGTCGTCCAGGTTTCCTGTGGTTTTGGCCCTCCCAACCTGACCAAAACTGCAACCCAACGGACTGGCAATAACTCAGGCAGTTCCTGCTGCCACACTACATTTTTTTAGCATTTTTTTTCGGCCGCTTGTTAAGTAATTTTGTTAATAGCTGCACCACCAGCAGCAGCAGCAGCAACGGCTTCAATAAATCTTTTTTTGCGGCTGCCACAATTCGTTGCACATTTCATGCTCTCTTTGGCCAGTGGCTCTTGAGCTATAACTATTAAATGGAAACTAGTTCACTCCACTCTAGAAGGCTCAATCGAGTGCCAGCACCTCCCACAAGGCATAGACCGAATAAAAAAAAAACCAAACAAAAAGCGAAATAAAACATACAGCAAATATCTCGAAAATAAAATACAACTTAAATCGCTGCACGCATACGAGTGCGACTTTCACCAATTTTTAGCGAGCTTCGATTGCAACAATACTACTGGCAGCTCCCAGACGGCAAATAACAATACCACAAATTATAACTTTGTCTTTGCCAACTCAGAATAAACACAACGCAGGCAAAAATAACAAGTGCAGCGAGATTCCTAATTGCACTACTCTATTTGGAGAGAGCAGTTTGATTTTAATAAAAACTTTAGGTTACCCAAAAAAAGAGTGAGAGTAGAGCAATGGCTGTATATTTTTTTATATATTTCTGCTTTATTTTAGTTTTTATTTATTCTATTATTATTATTATTATATCACGTTCGTCTTTGATCCCTGACTTGAACACGTGGTTTTGCATATATATAGATTTTGCTCATATTGTGGAATACTATTCGCACGATTGAATTAATTTAGAAAGCAGAGATGTGAACTCTGCTGGCATTTAGCATGATAAAAGAGCATAGGAAACCTAAATATTTTTCTAATACAACTTTTGTTTTCTCCCTTGGTCCTTTTTTTAATTGCATTTCATAACTTTGCTTTCCTGTTGTCTTTACTTTGTAGCTCTTTGTTATTTTTAATTAGTTACTGACTGAGTTGGCCAAAAGGCATTTTGTTGACCCATTGCCGCTGACAAAATTCACTTATTTTCAGTGGCGGAAACGGATTTGTTTTTTTCGCTGCTGTTTTCGAGTTGATTGTTGCGATTACAGCTGTCACCCTTTTTTTTGCTTTTGTTTTGCTCCGCTGTCGTAATTTACACCTGTTGCACCTGCTGCAAACACCAAATGCACACAAAAGCTTACACAAATTTGCAGGCCAACATAGGCCAACTGTCGTGGACCCGCAGACACGAGTCTTGGCTAAATGGAATTTAATTATAAAATAATTACACGCTCATTTGTTGCCTTTGCTTTAATCGTTTGACGTTTGCTTAATTTGCCTCATTAGAAACTATGTTTCTCGTCTTTATTTTTTAGCTACGATTTTCCTTTCAGGTCAGCTTGGATTCGCATAATACTTTTTTTTTTGCTTGTGAAAAATCCAACTCAACTAATTTAAATTGGTCCAGATCTGAGACTCTTAACTAACGGATTTCAGCTGCCAAATAGTTTGTTTTATTTGCCAACTTTTCGGTATTTGTGCTTCATTAAAATGGGTTTGATTTTTTGCTCGACTTTAGTGTGTGGCAAGGTGAGCCAGGAAATAAATTAAATGCGAAAAAGCCATGCGAGAATTGCCGACTTAATTGTTGCGCATACGCAGCGTTGCACAATGCACTTCAGGTTGGGGTTCAAACCAAAGCCGCTTAGCCTTTGTTTCATTTTGTTTGTTGGTTTGCAGGTTTTAGTCGATTCGGTTTGAATTGCTATTTGTATTGGTTCGATTTGCGTTTGAACATTGTTGTGCTTTGTTCTGGATCTCGATTAAATGTCGTTGGTTCAATTTATGAATACTGCATGCAGTTTCGGATCGTTATGGACTCTACCGACTAGTCTGCAATTTGCTTTGCAATTTTGCACATAATAAGTGCAAATAATTATGTGCTTTGGCTGATTAGTTTGCTACTTGTATGGTAGTTTAGGCACGCGATATCGTTTATTTTTCAGAGTTTTGTTGAAAAATGGGCTTACTATTTTTTTATTCGTTTTTATTAGGAGGAACAGAATTTACATTTTTCATTAAAATTATCATTAAGCTTAATTTTTTTAAAGTTATTTTTCCTTTTCCGTACTATTTATATATTTTATATATTACATCGTATTTATTATAATTATTTTTATTATATTTTGCTGTCATATATTAAGCTTGTTTTAATCTTAAATCTTATTATGTTTCTTGCCTATTTTTTTTAAAGATATTTTATATATTTTCTACTACTATTTACTGTTTTTGTATTTGCTTTTTTGTTACCAATTTAGCCAATATATATTTATTTCCACTCCCCATTAGTTGTAAGCAGTTTATTAGAATATATTTTTTCCCCTCCCCTTATTTATTTCGGATTCTAATCTCTCGTCTGCCCTATTTCACTTATCTGCTAATTAACTAATTGGCCCAGCCAAATCCAAATGCAATTCGGCAAATCCAAGAACAGAATTTCGTGGCTGGCCAGCCCAGCTAATTGTGGTCTTCGAGTGGATATATGGATATGGAAATGGAATCGAATTCGGAGGCGTAACGGGAACTGGGGTCGTTACGGGAATAGGCCCGAGTTCAATACGCTGATTGATTGTGAATAATCAATGGTTAGTCGGTTATGAAGCGGGCGGTTGAAACACTAGTAGTGTGCCTTTTGGATGCATAACTAAATTAGACAAAAGCCACGGACGTGAGGAGCATTTTGAGATGGCAAATGTTCCTGCTTCTGGCCAAATCTAATCTGAGTTATGTAATAAAAGAGTCGGCCAAGTCCGGTGAAATATTAAGCAGTCAGCAGTGGCAGTCGCCATTTCTGTCTGGGTGCATTCATCCAGCCATGGAGAAATGGCACACCATGAAGTGAAATATGGCAACGGGGATTTCCCCGTTAGTTGGCCAAGCGAATTGTCAGCGAAAAATGTTTTTGAAGATGAAATGGGGGGGAAAAAATCGGAAGGAAGCTGAAATGGCCACCTTAATGATAAAACACCCGGCAGCACAGTGCTGGCCAAAAGTTCGCATTCACCTTCGCAACAATACTGGAAAGTGTAGTAGCTGGCAATAAACTTATTCCACTGACTGTATGCGGGCAGACAAAGCGATGAACATGGATAACTAAGCATAACAAAGGCAGTTAGTTCTGCTGATGTGACATGCTCAATTTATTCACACGATTTTAATATTAAGATTGTCGACTTACTATTCACAAAGATTTAATATTGTTTATTAAAGTAATGAGAGTTAGTTTTGTCTGGGAAATGTGCTATAATTATGAAACTTTCGATTTAAAGCTTTTTAAGCTACATTTAATACTAAGATTGGTATAAGATTGAAAAATAACTTAGTTCTAGCACTAAAATATGGGGATAACTAAGAAATTTCCAAATTAAATCTTTGTTTATTAAAAAAGTGTTAGAAATTTATTAGAATTAAATGTTTTAAAAATAACTGGTAGTTTTTTAGTCGCAGTAATTTTTTCCTGCTTTGCAATGCCATTAAAATTAGTTTTAGGATATATAGAGTTTACGAAAAGGATTTTTGTAATGCGGCTAATGGAAAGTGCAATTAGCCGAATCAATTTTAGCTACATCGACTTTGTCCTTCTCAACTCTCCACTCTCCCCTCTTTTCTATTAGGCCCTGTGTGTGGCCATCTAATTAACACGCTTTTTTAATTATTAATTGGTGCACTTAATTTATAGGCAACAGAGGAGACTCCCGGCGAACATCCTCCCACAAAACCAAAGGGGAAAACCATTTAACCCCCAGCTCCGAAGGCAAAGTCACAAATTGCAATTTGTTTCAAGTGTCCTGGCGGCAGGACAAAGTTTCGTCTTATGCTTTTGTGTCCTTGAAGGACGGAGGAAATAGTGGGTGGAAGGGTAAAACTATCTGCTAACTGTGATTTTTGTGCCTCGAAAAGTTGCAATTTGTCTTTTTACCTTTACTCTATCGCCGCCTTTGTTGCCTTTTTCTTTATTTTACTTCACTGCTGAAAATAAAATTGAATTGCAGGTTGAAAGTTTTGCTATATGGACTGCATGGTTTTTTTTCTTTTTTCATTTTATTGGGAAATTAATTAAGTGTATGCAGTCAGCATAACGGTTTGTGTCTTCCCAAGAACCGTTACAATTTTCACTTTCAGCATTTTCATTTTCATTTTGATTTATTGATACAGAACATCAATTTAAAGTTCATCGTTTTATCTGTTTTCTTTTTTTTGGGAATCACCCAAATGAAATGAATTAAAATAATGCAAATGAGAAACAATATAAACTGAGGATGAAACCAAAAGGGAGATAACAAAGCTTCAAAGTATTTCATTTGGCTTTTCTACTACCATTTTTATTTTTCACCTCACCTCGATGACGGAAAATGACCTGCAGCACAGTGTAGATGGATAGTTGGATAAATGGATGCAGCTGCATCTGTTTCGGGAAGAGTGACTTTTGAAGTAGCCCCTGGCAACAGACTTTTCTTTTAATGAGTGGAGGAACAGTTTAAAATATGCCGAAAGGGCCTCGAATAAATTGGGAATCACAGGGACTCTGAACCTTATCATTTTCTAAAGATAAGAAAATTTGGAAAAAATTTGTCTTGGACTTTAGGTAAAACTAAAATGTTTTTGAACATAAAAAACTTATTTATTTACTTATTTTGTACCTAATGTATGTATGTTTAAAGCAAAATTATTTAAATATTTGTATTTTTATTTTAAAATACTGTAGTAAAGTTAAAAACCAACTCACGTTCATGGTACTTAAATTTAATTAAATTTAATAATGGACTCTTCTTGTTTGTTGTTATAATAATAAACTTTTTTTCGGCTTTACAGAATTCAAATAGACTATGCATTAAAATAGTTCACATTAAAATGCATGGTTAATTCGGCTTAAACTATTTTAAGTAAACTACTCACACGCATTAAAAACTCAACACAGAAAAACCGTTCAATTCAGCTTTATGGTTGCCATGAAAATTTCAATTTCGCTTTGAAAATAAAAATTTAGTTAAATCTTTCGTTTATTTTGGCTTTTTAGGTGAAGCATAAAAACGTAATTTTCTGCAGCACTCACTGTTCACATATAAAAGATATGTTTCTCCGCTGGATTTAACCGGAATGGAAATAAACTCTAAAGCAACCCCAAGCATAGATCGCTTCAAAAAAAAGGCCGGACTGCAGAAAATAAAACAAAAACATTTAGAGAACGAGAAGCAGATGCGAAACTGCCAACAGTTTTTCCTGAATACCATGCCAACTGAAAATGCATTTTTCTGTCGCATTTCCTGCCCCAGCGTTGAGCATAAAATTAAATAAAATAAAATAGCAAAGGCAACATAAACACGTGCCAGCCCAGTCTAATGTCGGCTATTTCCTGTTGGCCAAAAACGGTAGGCCAAAAAAAAGAAGGACATGAAAAACAGGCATGCATAAAAGCAAGGGTAACTAGAGGAAGCGTGGAACGACAGTGAGAATTTTGGTCATGGGAGAGTCTGGACCCAAGTTGGGTTTCTTTTCCCGACAGTTTTCCGTCTTCTACCACTTTTCCCATTTTCCCAACCACCGTGAATGGGAAGGGCAGCGAAGGAAATGAGGACACAAAAATCCCGCAGAATAAAGGAGTAAAAATTCAAGAAAAATCCAAGGGAATCGCCCTGGGATTACCCTTCAAAAACTTATAACTCATTACAAGAGTGGCCAAGAAACTAAAGAATTAATAAAATTAAATAAATTAAATTCAATAAATTGTTTAGAGTTTTTAAAACTTCCTTTCCTATGAAAAATAGCAGTAAGCTGAAATGTTGTTCTCTAAAATACATAGTTTCTTTGGAAAAAACGTTCTAGACTTTCTAGAATTCCAAAAAATGAGTATAAGACTAATGTTATCTGTGTTAATCTGTGTTATCCTAACTAAGCTAAGTACTTAAAATAATTGCCTAAAATCTGAAGAAAAGTCGCTAGACAGTCTCAAAAACGAAAAGTAAATAGAAAGAGAACTATCAAGAAAAAGTAGAATAACACAAAGATCAACAACAACTAAGGCCATAACCACACTTGGCAACACCATGAGTAGCAACTCAAAATAGCTGGTAGTTAGAAAGGGAAAGAGAAATATGTTAATAAAGTCGAGGGGGAGGGGGTTAGGCATAGCATAACGTGATAAACGCTGGATGAATGACCTCTCTATCTTCATAAACGAACTCTTCTTTTTTCCACTGCCAACTACATTTAAGTCAAATACAGATGACGCAGATGAATCTTAAAGCTGCACTGAAGCGAAAATTAGGATTTAAATTACAAGTTTTTATTTATGTACTTTCTTACCTGAGTTTGATAATATATTGGCTAAAATAATTGTTATTAACTGCATTGGTTACTGATGATGTAAAATCGGATCTTTTTCAAAGCATTTGAAATTGAATACAGTATGTGTATCTTTTTAAAAACATCTGAATATTTTTCTGCTTATTGTATTCTTTCTACGAAATATTTAAAAAAATGTTTGCTCAGTGCATGCCAGTACCATTTTTCCGCTGCAGAGATGAAAAGTTTTTTTTTTTTTTTGCCACTGGCCATCCTTCTAATAGGCCAACCAAAATCTCAGCTGGATAATGATGCACTGACAACTAGAACTGCATGCTGCGTGCCCTGTCATCTCTTTCGTCAGCCCTGCTGCCATCTGTTTCTCACCCCCTGGTGCTGTCTCTTTCTCTGTTTGCGGCAGTTACTTAGTTATGCATGCTTCTTCTACCACTTCTTTTTGTTTGTTTGTCTGCATTTCTTTTTTCGAGTTCATTGCCGCGACTTATTTATTTTTTTTTGTTCTCCAGTGTCTCATACATTTTCCACTCGCTTCTGAGTGGCAGCATTATCATCATAATCATAATGAACACGAAAATAATTATCACCTCACAGTGCTGGCCCTATCTTCTTGGCCCACTCGACTACCCTTCAGTTTGTGTGTTCATTAGCTTTGTAAGTAAGCCCAGAGTCCCCTTTTTCTCCATTTTTGACACACTCGCCCGATCATAATTCAATTATTCAAGAAAGGGAACCCCTCTTTGGACAGTGGATCGAATCCGAGGTGGCCAAATTTAGGTGGCTAAAGGAAATGGTTTACGACTCGTAAAGGAAACAGCTTGACTTCCCACTTTCAGCTAGATGGATTGTTAAGTTCTGGGAATGCAGAGGCACAATATGATGGATTTCTGGGAATTAATGTGGTTACAGGTAAGGAACTAATGCAGAATATAGAGGTAATCTTAAAGTTTTGCTTTTATTTGTTTTAAATTATATATATTAATAGCTCTTAAAGACAAGGTAAAAATATAGTTCCAGCATAACAAGCTTCTTTAGAACATACTTTGATATGAAAAGAATTATTTGAAAGGTGAGTTTATATTCAAAATAGTTAACTTTGCATAGCAATTAATAAAAATATTTATTTACTTGGTAAGGTGGATATTCGTATAGCTTTGCTTTAATTTTACTTTAATTATACTGTAAATACATTTTAAATAGTAATGTGAATAGCTAAAGGTGGGTTATCTCTCAAAAAAATTCATTTTGCCTTGCAATAATTGATATTCTAAATGAAATTGACTGCCAACCTAAAGATTAACTTTTATAAAATAGTTTGCAATTGTATTTTCAACAGATAATTATGTGCACATAAATGGTTTTGCCCCTTCAATTACAAGCTAAGCAAAGAGAAAGAAGTGTAGACTTTAAGAATACGTTTAGCAATTACACAGCAATCAAAATTGAATCCCATAATTGCTATATCAACCACTGTACCAGCGGAATATGATGGAACAGGTGGTAGGCAGTGTTCATCAGTCAGGCACCCAGTTTCCTAGAAAACATAATTTGCACGCTTTCTTCTCAAAACCCAGACACGAGACTCGATTAGACCGACTCTCCATTATTTGCCGCTCAAATTCTTGGCTTTAACACATTTTCTAAATATTTTCGAGTTCACGATCAAGATCAACGAAAGAGAATAGTATGTGCTGCTAATGAAGCCGGCGATGATGCTGTGAGAAATAAGGCGGAAATGGAGGTCTTCTTTCATATATACTCGTACACACACTATATATATATATATATATATATATATATATATATATCCACATTTTGACTTTCATTTCTTCATACAGTTAGACACTTTTATTGTGTTTCACATTACTTTTGTTTGTGCGAGTTGGTTGGCTTTTCTTTTTCTCCCCATCTAGACATGCGTTTTGTTTGCGATACGTTTTGTTACTGTTACTGTTTGTGTTTTAGTTTTTGTTTTTGTTTATTCGGACTTTTCCTGAATTTCTATTTCCAGCATAGATAACCACAACCAAGAGCATTTCTATAAGCAAAGTGCGATATTTCACAAGGGTCCCGCCGGAATCGAGTTGACTACAACAATACGGAGCGCATTATATCTGTTCTGTCATGGCATTGTTTTTCTTTTGCGAGATTCGTTTTTCTTTCGCCGGCGTATCATCCTTTGTTTTGCGTATTTTTGGCATTCCCACTGACGCTTTTTGCAACTTTTACTGGTTAACTTTAGTTGCTACTTTTCAGAGGAGTTTTCCACCCAGATCAGGGGCTTACAAATCAAAGGGGTTATATTTTATAACAAAAATCTAGAGATGTATAAAGTTTTGCTGTGTATGTTTTAATTTATTTAATAAATATTTACCCCCTCTAAAATCCTTGACTACGCTTATGTTCGCAATAATAGTTCTGTGTGTGTTTTCAGGGTGAATTTGCTTAGTACCAACAAAAGCAAATATAAATTGCCATAGATTAAAGTTGCAATCGTGACTGGGGTAAAAGCAATGAAGCAATGGAGAAAAAGCTGGGGAAAATGGAAGTCACCGGCGAGAAGAGAAACAAATTTGGTATCAAATTACTCAAAGCAAAATTTCAATTGAGATAATATAGCCTGATTTGCGTTCAAATTAATGGCACATGGATGTTCCGAATTCGCGGAAAGAATTTTCCTTTAATTGAAATAAAAAGGTTCTTTAATTTCATAAAGTCATGGTGAAAATGAAAATTTATATAAATATTTAATTATCTTGAAAGTCAATTTGTTTACATTCTTTTCTGCGTCTGTAATTTCTTTTCAAGTTGAAAAACCTTTACGGAATTAAATTAAGCTCTTAACACTGCGTGGAAAAGCGAAACAATGAGTTACGCTGGGCTTGGTTTTTCTTTTTCTTGCGTTCCCAATTTTCACACAGACAAAACTCGCGCCCAATTCCACTCAGAGATTTCGGTAGGAACACTTGCGCATATTAATGGCTTATTGAGCAGGCTTCTCTGCTTTCGACGAGGGGAAGTCAAATGGAACAAAAAAAACGCGGCGGCGGTCAAGAATTTTTTGGGAAAATCCTCGTGCACGAGGGGAAAAGCCTTTTTTTTATTATTCTTTATCAGTTTCAATCATTTTATCGCTACCAACACCAGAAAAACAGTGGGCACACGCAAACTCACTTTGGTGATTGGATTAAAGAAGATACTAAAGAAAGATATTTAATTAGATTTTTATTTATATTCAATTTGGCAACTACTTTTACTTGGATATTAATATTAAGAAACAAAAATTAGCTAATTTTTGCATTGCAATCATGTCGATCCATATGAAAATGTTCCTAAAGGGGTTTCACTAGAAACTTTATTAAATAAGCTTTGTTTTTTTTAGATTTTATCCTAACTTTTGTTCTAAAATCGAGGTTTGATTACATATTAAAATGCACATATTCACCTTCAAGAAAGCGATGAGTAGTTGATGCTAGTAATAATTTTATATTATTTAAAATTTATATGTAAAATAACAGCTAGATACAAACATGACAATTTAATTCAATATAATTTTCATAATAAAAATTATATATTTGTGATTAAAATTATTAATTTAAAAGTTTTTTAAAAAGACATTTTTTTTTGTTTTCATTTAGGTTTTCTTTCTCACAATTTTAAATAATTTGGCTTGGCTTTTGAACTCCACCAAGAAACCATTATTACAGGAGTATCACTGTAGCTCTTAGTTGTGGCTTTCATTCATTCACTCCGACACTTGCAACCACCCTCATTCCCTCAACCCCAACATTCATTCATTCATTCGTGCAAGTCTCCTTCTCACCTGTTTGTTTTGTTGTTGCTGCCGCTGTTGTTTCTTGCCCCTGTCTCCCTCTCTTTCCCTCGCTCTCGTCCCGTCTCTTTCGCTCGCGTGCTGAAACAAGCGTTTTCCGGCCGAAGGTAGATTTTTTATTATATTTTTTTTGGGGTGTCAGAGGTTGCAGGTTCGGTGGTTCTGGGGGAAACCTTTGTTGCAGCCACTTGTGCGCCTCTTACTCTATTCTCGATTTTTTTTTCTTTTTTTTTTCTTTGTCACTTGGCCCTTTACTGGTTGACAAAATGCCAAACGCTTGAAATTCCTTTATATCCGTTTTTATTTTTCCCCGTTTTATATTCGTATTTTCCTTTTTTTTCAGTTAGCGCGCGGTTTTAAAATTTTGTTTATTTCTCTGTGTTTGATCAAAATAAAAAAAGAAAGAACGTAATGCTGTTACCGCTGCTGTTTGGCTGTTTTTTTTTTTTTATTTTTATTTTAGCTGGCGTTGGTTGTTGTGTTGTTAACCTTTTCCTTTCTATGCACGTGCTTGGTTTTCCCTTTACGGTGTTGCTGTTGTTGTTGTTGCTGCTGCTCTCGGCTTTATGGCAACCTGTTTGCCACTGGAATGTTTTCGTGTGGTTTTCCCAAAGAATGAAAACTCGGATGGAATGCTACGAGTAATAATTATGATTGCATTCGATAATCTTTGTAATTTCCGTTCTCATTTTAGGATTTTTTTTTAAATTAAATAATTTAGGTGCGCATTTATCAAAGGGAATTGTTTTGTTAACTTTGGAATTTGGGTTTCAAAGTGGTTGTTTTTTTCATTGTGAAAATTATAAAATGGAAAATGGTAAACTAAAGGTTTTTAGTGCTCTGTATTTAGTTTTAATAAATTAAAATTGAAAACTATTCAAAAATTATTAAATTTTATACGTAAATAAAAGTTTATTTGGTCCTCTGATTTGTTTTATAAAAAGTTTTTTTTTGTATAGAATTTTACAAATTTAGTTAAACAAAATTGAAAAATATTCACAAGTGCTTAAACTATAAATGTTAAATATGTCCTCGGATTTGTTTTATAATCCTCTGATTTGTTTTATTCAAACTCAACCGACAAATAAGTTCTATTTGGCAATTCACAATTTTTAATTGATTTTCTTTTGTTTACAAAATGTATAAATAAAACTTATCAAGAACAAATATAAATATATAGAAAAAGGGCTGACATTTTATCATATTCAAAGTGCTAATGTATATTCAATTTCGCGTAACTAAAATTCTTTTGTGCCACATAATTGTGTGCAAACAAGCCGCCAAGTTTTTCATTTTATTTACATTTCCGACTGAAGTATTTACCCAATTTAACGCAACAATTTAAACAGAAAATAAACAAATCAATTAACGGTTTTAATACATTTCAGTTGGTTTCGCTACAAGAAGTCGGTCAATCTGTGAAGTCTGCCCATATAAGTGTGTGCTTTAAATTTAATTAAGCCTTTTGCTGCTGTTACTGGTTTTGGTGCGCTGTTTTTTGTTTTTTTTCTATTCTATTTTTCTCAGTTCTCATTTCTCAATTCTCAATTTTTCTTGATTTATTTAGTGGTCAAAGATGGAGAGAGATTCTCTGGCTTTCTAAACCCCAGATGATGCACGCTCCGCTGGCGCTGCCCACTCGAAAGCAGCAACAACAAGCTGCCCAGGCTTGGCTAACTGTAAACCAAATGAAAAACTTCTATTGATAGAGTCGAGCCGAGTCGAAGTCTCTTGGCCAAATCCACCATAAAACACGGCGACGTCACGGCGCGCATTCAAGAATTCTGGACCAGCAGCTGGAGAACCGTTGTCCGTCGTCAAAGCCAAATAATACAAAAAACTGGTTTTCAAACAGGATTGGTATTTTCTGTTGTTGTTGTTGTTGTTGTAATTGTTGTCGCATAGAATGCATATTCGCAAGTGTAAATGATAAGCGGGAAAAGCATGCAGAAATGAACTACACAAAAGTATACACCAATGCACAAACACAAACGCAGAACCGTACGCACTCTCGTGAATTTTCCCCAGTCGCGTTTTCCGGCAAACTCCGTCGACGTGTGCACCGTTTGGGCCAAAAATTGTGACTGAAAGCCAAGAATCGGGAGCTCCAAAGTCGGGCTCCATTGCATGTTAACACCGTTAACAGCGGCATTTCACGAAGCAAAAGCAGCGACGCAACAGCGAAACTTCGGGTATTCAAGTGTTAACCGGCTTTTAACCCTCTGCTAAATGGCATTTCTGCTTGCATGTCAAGTTAATACTTTTTTTGGGGGTGCATTAAACCCTCAGTTTTTCGCCTTGCTTGAGTTGGCCAGACATGCAGGCCGGACTATTGGCATTCAATTAACTAACATTATTAGTAAAGTATGGGTAACAATTTGGTTGGAGGAAGCTGGCTGAAATTTCAAAATTATGCAAAATTTATACAAATACTGGTATTAATAACTGAATGGGATGTTAATGAGCCCGCTGTTGAGTTTCGGAAGTAATCAACATTTGCCTTTGAACTACTATCTAAAAACTAAAACAATTGATTTATAAGTTTGTAACTTTCCACTAGTTCCTCATGCAATTTTGTAGAATATATAAATATTAAAAATATTAAATTCCTAAAGCATGCTAATAAGTATTTAATTACATTTTATTAATGTTAATTCTAAATATTTTATAGCAAAAAATATAAAAAATGATTATATTGAACATTTGCATTTGACTATCTCAGATTTTAGATACTTCTTGTTAGCAATAAATGTTTAACTATTAAGTTATAAATAGTTATTTTAATGTTGGCCAGTTTTAAAAACATTACCTGTAGACTTCGTGTGTAATATCGTATGTTATGAGTTGCTGCACTTCACCACTCCACCACTGTTGACTAACATAGACCTCTAATATCGTAAAAGTAACAGCCAACTGTAACAGCCGGCTTGGGTTTACAGAGCTAGCAAGGTCCAAACTTAACAGAGACCACGCACCGCACAAACAAAAATCGAAAAAACACAAACTACAACACACAAAACCAAACTTACCCCATGACCTACATGCCAAACATCCTCTCGAGGAATCACCCACTAAAATGCCAACAAAAAGAGGAACAACGAACACTAAACTTTAAGCGCAACTAATTATGTGGGGGCAATAAACGAGCATTTTTGCAGCTTTAAATAGTTGGTTGTTAATACAAAAGTCTTTGAAATACCTGAAATACTCCCGAGTTCCCTTTCACATTCGGGTTGAAGGGTTGGACTTCAAAGATTCAGAAAGTTAAAGATAGAATGTGCCAGTTATGCGAATGCGTTTTTCCATAAGCTTAAACCCACCACCATACCTCCGCTTTACTTGGGAACTTTTCAAATATGCCACTGCCACTCATAAGTTACAGTTTAAATGCATGGCATTTGCTGCCGAGGTTTTTGAAATAAATAAATGAAGGTGTTTTTTTTTTATAAAATTAACAGAGATACTTAAAATTGTAAAAGTTTGATCGCTTTAATATATAGAGTGCTTATTGTTATTAATAAAACAAAAGATGTCACAAAAACAATAAGATAAACATAGTGTTTTAAAAATTAACCCATCTTAAATTTATTGACGGGCTTAGGTATTATTTCAATACAAATATTAAATAGCATATTTTTGATTTAATGTTGAACGTAAATATATTAAAACATTTTTTATTACGAAGCCATTACATTTCATTCACTTATTGTCAACCTAAAATGTTTGTCTTTAACTTATGTTACTTTTTTAAAATATTTTTTTTGTTTGCTTAAAACATAAAAAAAAACTGGAATGAAAAAAAATGTTTTTTAGTGGTCATTAAATTTTTTTGTTAAAATTGTACAGTAAAACTGAAAATTTGGTCTACAAATTTGGTTATTTAATAACAGTAACTGTTTGAAACATAATATAATAATAATATAAGAAACTGGAAAAAACATTTTTTTTTGAAAATCACGTGTTAAATTTAACGTAATCAAAATTAAAGTATTCTTAATCTCAAAAGTAATTTTTTAAAAATGCATTGTTTGTTTGTAAACACGGTAATTTTTTTGTAGCAGCTTTTATTTTCCTGGCTGCTGTTGTTGTTTCGGTTATCTCCTTTTGGGCTGAGTGAGTTGTGGCTGCTGTTGAGTTGGAGGCCTCAAGGCTGCACTTTCTTTTTTATTGTCTTTTTTTTTTGCCGTTCGTATTCTCGCTTTTTGGCCTCATCGTTGCTTTCCGCTTTTCGCAGGTGACGTGGCCTATTAGCAGCGATAAAAGTCGAAGGCGCTCGACAACAAAAGGATATCCGCCTGAAGGAGCAGTGCCAGCAGGAAAATGCCAACGGCAGCACGTGGGGCATGCAACTTAATATGCTTCTCCTTTCTGCCCTGCCAGATTACGCAC
The DNA here is from genome assembly GCF_025200985.1 of Drosophila gunungcola. NCBI lineage: Eukaryota > Metazoa > Arthropoda > Insecta > Diptera > Drosophilidae > Drosophila > Drosophila gunungcola. The sequence continues at coordinate 18,930,780 of NW_026453197.1, forward strand.
GCTGGAAATTATGGCTGAAAAATTATCACATTAAATATGTATATGTATTCGACTTGGGCGATATCTTAATACGGCAAACGTGACGCTTCGTTTGCACCGAAAAATGTAAATAATTTCCCTAATCTGCCGACATTAAGCTGATTTCATATTTACTTTCCGTATTTAATTGCGCAAATTGTTTGCTCAAAATTTAAAGCCTGTCCCATTCTCTGTCATTAAAAGTTTGAACCTTGCAATTATCAGGGGCATTTTCCACATGTTAATTAGCCGGTGGATTATTTATTTACCATCTAATCTAAAACACAAGAGACAGGTTGATTTGATTTAAGCGCAAACACTAATATTTGTTTAGTTTGCATTCTGTCGTTTTAAATGTGAATAATTTCGATAATTGCTAATCGGATATTCGTGTTGGTTGGAAACTTTAAATATTTACATCATTACATCATGGTTTTCCATTATGTGGGTTTGATAATTTATTATTTTGTCGAAATTGGTTTCAATGCATAGGCATTCAATCGGCAAAATCCCCAAAAAGTATGCTATAATATGTCACAGAAATTAATTAATAAAGTATTTGGTTTTTATTTTCATTTCTCTAATAAAGATCTAAGCTCGTTTTAATTTTCTTGCTATGCTTACTTTAATTTTTGACTTATTTATGCACCAGCATATATGACTTTAATAAGGAAAAAATCCTTGTCTTAGGATTTTTTTTGAAACTTCATTACAAACGTTTTTCACCATTTTTTTTCTTGTAAGGTCCCTTAGTTTTTCCATATTTTTTCACAATTTTTTTCACTTTGTGTTTTCTTTGGCTTCTGACTTTTACCATTGTCTATTTTAGCTCACTTTCATGATTTTCTCCTTTCCGTTTTTTATGATTTTCTCTATTTTTGACTTATGGATGTCGTCGGTGGTATTTTTTCACTTTTCTAATTGGCATTTAAACCCCCTATTTTTGTCCCTACTCCTTTTCCAGACTTTGCCTCTCTTTAACAACTTTAAATTCTTTTGCACTTGATATTTTCTCTGTACTTCTGGGAATAAATTCGAGTGCCACACCTATTAATGTCAACTCATTAGGCACCGCTATCCATAATCCCAACCTCTTATTTCTAGAAAGGATAATCCAACCGAAAAATAAAATAGATGGAGCAAAGAAAACCAAAAAACCAAAAACTCATTCCAAGTATTTGGACACGTAGCATCGCATAATTACAACTTAATCGCTTGACAAACAAAGCAAAAAGCAGACGCCCCCACATAAACAGCAATAAAAACAATAGGGGAGTTCCGGGGGAAAGGGACGATAATGCCTGTCATAAGTTTTAAATGGCGACCCAAAGTCACTTTAAAGACTCCTCGGCTATGCGACGACTATGGGCATGCTGCCGCCCCTTTATTGTCACGCCTTAAATAGTTAATAGGGAGTAATAGCGCCACGAGGGTGTGTACAAAAGTTTCGAGGTTGCTAGACTTGTATTTTGTGTTTTAAGTGCATTTGTAAGTTGTTTACTACACTTAAAAATTTAAATATTAATTAGAGCATTAGCAGATGCGAGGAATAAATTTTTTCTCAAAATGCAATTGAATTTGCTTTGGTTTTTTTTAAATTATATCCCATTAACAGCAATTAGAATATGATTAAATCAGTCCTGACAAAAAATAACAAAAAAATTAAAGGTGGGTACAATTTACAAAATTAAACCAAAAAAAATGTATTTATTTTAAATTGGTTCTAAAATATGTTAGGCAAATAATTCATTTGAATTTTTATAAAGGGGTCAATTAAAAAAAAACACATTTTTTTAGTCATCACTTTTTTAAGGCATACGTTTTATTTTATATTTAAAGAAATACAAAGAAAGCAACCCACTTTTCGGCAAGGGTTGACATTTCTTGCAAAAACTATTTCCATGTTAGGAGACCATCCGCAACTCCCGCAAAATGAATATTTCATGACAATTAAAATGTTAACTCCATCAAGCGGCACGCAATCGACCCGAACTCAAACTCAAACCCGACCTGCATTGCATGACTCGAATTCCCCCTGCTACGCCCCCATTTCTCACACACACACACACGCATGCAGAACCCACAATAAGCTTACACTTACACCTGCTGAAATCCCCCATACGATTTTACTCCTTGCCACCTGCCACTTGCAACACTCACCCGAATAATGTTGCGGTCAATTTCATTATCTTTGTCCATGTCCACAGGTACACTAAAAAATAGAAAATGTTATAAAATAAAAGATTTAACTTGAAAATTTTCTATGCATTTAATTTTATTAATTTTATTTGCATTAAGTAAAAAACTTTTAAATACTTTAAAGAAAATTTTAATTACAATTTTAAACGTGCCAGGTTTTTGAAAATCAACAAAAAATAGTTTCTGCAAGTGAACAATGAGCCTGGTGTTGAGGTTAAACTATACGTTAAAATGTTTAATTAACATTTAGGTTCATAATACTATTGCTATATTTTTATTGTATATATTAAACAATTAAAAAATGTATTATTTATATAAAATTTTTTTTTTTGTAAAAAAGGTAATATATAAACATACATATTTTTCTTATAATATACCATTTAAATTATTTTTTAAAAGCTTAGTAAAATAAATTTTAAATGGCTTCGTCTTAACCTTATTATTTTCTTAATATATTTAAATATTTAAATCAATTTGCTGCTTAAACTTTGCATAACATTTCATTGGTATTGCTCAACAAATATTTAAACAGATTTATTTGAAAACAATTATTTTAATAGCAACGTTAATTAGAGCAGGTATTATAGTAACTATTATCATGTATATCTTTGCTTTTTGACCAGTGCTGCGTTAGTCCAATGGACTTTGGCTTATTGGAATTACGCAAGGATTTCGCGGGGCTTCAGAGCAGCGCAAACAATGGATTGGGGCGACCCTAGATTGAGCTTTGCTCTAGCGACTCTCGTGTAGCATTATTACCGAAAACTACAGAATCCAATAAAGCCATGTAAGGGCGTGCATGCATCACTTCATTAGGCATATCAATGTCACTCGCCTCACCAGAATACTGAGTGGCATACATCAATATCCAGCTGCAGAGTTCCAGGACTCAGGAACAGAACCATTGCCTCATTTGTCAATGGACACAAGGGAAAGACAGTGGAAGTCGAAGGTCCTTCAGCTCATCCTGATCCCAAATTGAAGTGATGTTGGTCAAAATAGAGGAGCTATATTTCAGTTTAAGCACCCTTTACATTATAAATTCACAAATATTCACGTCTATAATTAAGCGAATTCCAACGACTGTTTATGACATTTTTAATGACCCGAAATGCAATACAAATTTAAAATAAACTTTTTAGGCCATAAACGATATTTGACTTAACTTTGTGTCCTAAACATTCTCACATCCCACAAATTGTTTGACATGGCCATAGATGATGGCGAAAATTTTGCGCTGAAATGCAAACATAATTAAACAAACCGCAAAAATATTCACACAGCCTTTGGCCATTAAAAATTACACATTTTGCCAATTATATTTAGAAAGTGGATGGTAGATGGCTTACAAAAAAAATGACTACAAATCCTGTGCAATTATTTATGTAAATGTATATTTATTTAATGTGCCAGCACACGTGCCTGTTTGAGTTTATATATATTTGTGTATATCGTGTATATATCAATTATTTGGCCAATTGAAGTGACTTATTTAGTAATTTTTGCAAGCGAAACTGGACGAACGTTAACATTTGATTTCAATTAGCTGCTTGTCATCTGCACAACCGTGCGATTCATTTAAAATTAAAATGTTTTCGTCAATATGCACAAAACATGTTAAACGAATTTAAATAATTTGCTTTATCTTTATGACAGGCACTGCACAAAACATATAAAATGCAATTGATTTAAATGTTAAACACACGTTTTATGTGATTTCGTTTTGCCTGATGTCAATTGAAATGAAAGTGAAACGCCTGACACAGGTAATGTATTTTATTTGTGCATAAATTATGGAAACGTTTCTTTTTCGTTCTTCGATTTTTCTCGTCACATTTAATGTGCAGAAATTATGAGTAAACTGCGGGCTAACATGGCGTATACATAATTGACCAATTGCAATGCAATATCAATGAATTATGCAAAGCAACTGTCCAACTAAGTGGAGTGCTAATCAATTTGAATTTCAGACTAAATTGTAATTTAATTAAGTAATATTTTCTAAATTAATGAAGAGTGGAGAGAGTTAAGCCACTGTGAAACTAATTTGTGCAGCCACTTACTCAAGTCAATATATAAATGAGAAAAGTATTTGCAGAAAATCTGAGTTAAGTCAATTTATCTACAGAATTGCTCTCTTTTTGGGTACTATTACCTGAAAGCCCATCTTTAGACCTCACAATAACTCAAACTGGCTAATGGCCGGCGCACAATTGGCCAAACCAGGAACCCTCAATTTTTGGGTCATGAAAAGTGTAGGCTGTTCACCATAAATTAGGGAGCCAAGTGCTAGGAAACCCCTTTAGCAAATCTCCCGAACAAAAGGATAAACTAGAAATAGAAGCTAGCCTGAACAAAGCTTACGGAGGCAAACAATAGGCATGCAAAGGAAAACACTATCAATACAAGGCATATGTGGGAGAATATTAAACGGCACAGGGCATTCGCTTGAAATTGAACACTAAAATTGTGAAAACAAAGGACATTTTTGCATACTAAAAATAAATACGTTTGAAATGAATAAGCCAAGTCGAAAAAACATTCTTCAATGGTAAATAAAAAATTATCTTTTCATATGAAGTTATATTTAAAAAAAAATTCTTTAACACTGGAAACATTTAACTGTATAAACATTTTTGTATATTTAAAAAATAAACAAATTTAATATGCCTAAGCCAAACCGAATTTAACATTTAAGAAATCAAATTTTAAATAATTAAACTAAGCCCAAATAAACTTTTTAAATTACAAATCAAAAACAGGTTTTGTAAAAATTCTTTAAAAATATATAGAAAGGATTTTGAACTATGCGAAGTCAACAAATAGCAAACATTTTATGCAATCATTCCTATATTACTGAAATGTGCTGTATTTTTGACAGTTTCGTATGCCAGCGAACAATGAGTGACTGAATTTATCAGACATTTTGTGGCTGCCATTGTTCTACGAGTATTCGACCCGACACCCCTGCAATAAAATTTCGGCATATTCATGGCGGATTCCATTCAGTGCTATCTTTATAGCCCCCTAATGCAGCCCATCACTGCGAATATCTATAATTGTCAACGAATGTTACCCAATTCCGGAATTTGCATAGATTTTTAGAGCAGTCATTATGCTTTTGATGATGATTTCCATGTGTCATGGCAAGCTGACAGCTTCGGCTTAGTCCCGCTTTTCGCTCAGCTTCTGCTAATCGATTATGCAAAAATAAAATGGCATAGAATAAAACGCTTGCCAAAGCAGAAAGTAAGAGCAAAAATAAAAAAAATCATGGCAAAGTTTGAACAGCAAAATGTAGAGACTCATCGATAGATACTCGGCAAAGAAATTGTGTTGCCACTCATCTTCCCCCTCACAAAAATGCTCGGGACAAAACCCAAAGTCAATTAAAGGATTTTCAACCCACTGCTCTAAACTTTATTGTCACACATCGCAAAATTTCAGTGAGGGGATTGGTTTTGGGCTCCAGCCCAATGAAACAATGGAAGGGCCAAGCCACAAAACTGTATTGTAACCTGGAAATTGAAAATGAAAAGAGGAAAAGCCATGAATTTCATGAGGGTCTCCGAAATCCGATTCCGATTATATTCGGAGATTAAAATATAGTTGGAAAGGAATATCTAATGAGCTATTAATCTTTGTTCAAAGTAATACAGCTTTTCTTTGGTTTTGAAATCGGTAACATTGAATATAAATTATACAACTTTTATACTTTTAAGGTTTGTATCACGGAATTATCTCTTTGTTTTTCAGTTTATAAAACACCAACTTTAATCAAGGAAAAGTAATAAGTTAATTGATTTAAGTTTTATTATTTATTGGATTCTAGTGTAAGCAATACAATAAATATTTTTGTAATTAATGTAATTTTTTTTATTAAAGATAAGTTATAAAGGAGTATTTAAAATTCAGAATACTGATTATACTGTTAAACTATTTATATATTTTGGGTATATATCAGGATTATCTGTTTGTTATACAAACCACTTTTCTTACTATGTATTTGTAATAGAGAACAAGTTATAATATAAATGATTTTAGCTAATACTGCAATTAAGTAGAAGACCTATAAAAAATCCATTTCTAACTTGAAAATAAACCTTTTTCCGTTTTAAATCTCTTCAAAATCGTTTTATACCTGCCACAGTGGACACTTGAAAAGCACAACAAAGCCAACAATTTTAAAGCAGACAAATGAAAAAGCGGAAATAGGAAGATGGCTACAAGTGCACACATTGATAGTAAAATGTTTTTTTTGTGTGGTTCGCAGGGAAAACGTACGAATGACTTCCTATGAATGACTGACTGAGTGAGTGAGTCAGTGAGTGAGTGAGTGAATGACTGCAATTGAATGACTTACTGACAATCAGACAACTTTAAATTTTGTGTGGGGTGCAGATGAAGAGAAGGTGCAAACGCAAAGCTATTGTTGTGGAGTGAAATGTTTACCAGATTTCAAGTCGTAAATTGATTTGATTTTGGTCATTTCTGCACTCTTGTTTGCTTGCAAAACTTTTGCTCTAGGCAAGTGGCAAAAATTTCAATCGAAACGACCAATTTGTATGTGTATTTACCAGTCTTGTTTTCCCGCAAAAGTGTGTGGGCGTGATTGATGGGGGCGTGGCCAGTGGATGTTAGCCAGTGGGCCCATTTCAGTCGATAAGTTACGCCCAATTGAGCTCTATTTGAACTGCTGATGTGTGCAATGCGTCTTGGATTTCCTTTCTTTTGTTTACGTCGATCTCTTTGCGGTTTCTTCTTGGCTGACAATTTGTTTTGCTTGCTCTTGTTTTTCACAATGAACACTGAACACTGGGCACTTTGACATTTGACATGGCAGTGGAAGTTTTAAGCACCAGCGCAGCACAAAAAACGAAATAGTTGTCAATTAAGCAAAAAGAACCCCCACACGAATAATGAATGATGTGGTTGCTGTGGCCAAAGTTCATGGCTTACAACCGATGATAGATGGGAGATATATAAAAATATACTATATATTTGGGGAATGGATGGAAAAAGGGACTCTGAAATGTTGTTTGTGGCCAACGGGCATCGAAGAACCTTGGCAAACTAATCAGAGTGAGTAGATGCTTCAAATTTGGGCTGGGATAAGGATTAGGATTTCATTTCCATTTTTCAAATTGACATGCGTAAATTAAAAGATTGTTTAAATTAATTGAAAGCTTTCAAATTGTAACTTTCTTAGCTTGATTACTTAATGGACAAAACGATTTAGCGGTAAAATAGCTAAGTCGTACAACGTAATAAAAGTATACATTATTTAAAATACTTTTATAATTGATAGAAAACTTCAAAACATTTCTTAAAGTAAGATACAGTATTGTTTAAAATAGGTACAAATTTTTTTTTTAGATAATTTTTGTATGGAATATTTATTATTATTATTATATTGTATTTAGGTGTTTGGCTTATTTGTAATATTTAACGATATAAAAATAAGACATTAAAACATTTTGTATAACTGATATAATATTTCATTATTTAAAAAAAAAATTATAAAAGAATACAAAACTAAAACTTTTTCTAACATTTTGTCTAAAAGTATCTTACCAGTTTTTTATACGCCAACCTGAATATCTTTCTTAGTTAATTTCCCTAAAATTTTCTTTACTACTAATATTATCCCTATCTATAAGTCTTTGTTTACGGAACCTGTCTTCGCGTGTTTGCTTCACCGTCACCCGTGCAACGTCCTTAACTTTTATCTATTTTAAACAGCTGGCGGTAGTGGAAGCCATAACTTGTATGTTAATAACCCCAATTATGTATGCGCAGGAATATACCATTTTGGCTGCCACCTAGCTCTACTCATGAATTTTTATCTCCAGCCAAGAAAGGTCACCTATTTTGTGTTTGTTTTGGTTTTTGTTTTGGTTTTGCTATGGCTTTCATCTAGCTCTCGTTATGGCCACTTTCGGTTTGGTGCGTTGCATTATCACGTTCTAGTTTTATGTGCTATTAAGTGCAATATAAGCTTGCGGGCCCTTTAAAGTGTGCTATAATCTTGGCCAACAACGCCAAGTAATGGCCAGTACTTCGGGGCAGCATTGTGCAGTGGATTTAGCCCCATAAACTGACTTCTGGTCTCACTTTATTTCTAGCCAGACACACACACATGGACAGCAAAGCCGTTAATACTAAAATATGACCACAATTTTTCAAAAAGCCACACGCACTATAAACTGGTTTAAAAATGTTTAAAGTTGTTACACTTTAAATTATTGCAATATGTACATGCAAATTCAGTTAAACACATTTCCTCTCCTCTCTGATTTTCCTTATTGAAAAACCGGAAGCACTGAGCTAAAAACCAATTTCAATTGTCAGTTTGTTGACTTTGAAGTTTTATTGTCTAACAAGCTACAACAAATTCGATTTGCATAATAAATGACACTGTCATTGTTCGTTATACTGAATAATTCATTTAACAATACATTTAATTTGATTTTTCCTTGTGTGCAGCACATATTAAACAATTATGTTCGGTTGTGTGATCTGAAATAGCAAATTATTTGTAATGGAGAAAACCAATTTTTATAGAGAGAAAAAATAAACTGCTTAAATGAAAGATTATAAGAATTAGGCCTCGTTAAAAGATTAAATTTATTAAAATGGCTTAAAGAATTTAAATTAATGTTTAAGCAAGGTGTTAAATGTTAAACAAATTGGAAATATTATCTGAAAATTTTTCTCCTAAATGTCTATTGTCAGAGCTAAAAGTTATTCGATTAAGTTATTTGTGAATTTATCCGTTTTATGAACTTTTAATGCTAGCTGAGGAAAATATATATGTTCGCCTAGATTACTATATGTTGTACCAGCCGAGTCTGTGGCACCTTTCAATTCATTAGCAACTTTATATGGCAGAACTTGGACTGGCCAACAAAATTTACGCACTCTTGCCAAACTAGAGACAGTAAGGGCAGGCAAGAAAAACAAGTAAGAAAAATATGTGTTGCATCGAATAAAATAAACTAAAGTTATCTTGACTTTTTGGACTTGGAAAGAAGGGGACAGAATGGAGTCGAAAGTAAAAAGCGAGTCAATGTATGCTTCTGTTTTTCTTACCAATATAAAACTTGGCATTAAACGCGAGCGAGAGCCATACGAAGTACTATAGTCTCTGAACTTGAGAAGTGAAAAACTCCCAAGGAGGACTTATGCGAAACGGAGAAAGGAGCAGGAATCCTTGCTTGTTTTGAGCGCAAACTTTGGCGCTGTATCTCCTTCTGACGCCTCCAGGATTTCCCTCCGTGTCTTTTCGCCTTGATAAAGTTTAACTAGCGCCAAACACAAACACAATACACACTCACGCATAAAGTGCGAGGAAGCTGATGGAATGCAATAAGCCACGACACCAGGGATGCCAATTTGGCAGGATTCTGGTTAAGAAATATTGTCCATTTATTCTGGATTTTTGATTATTGTTCGTTGTAAATAACTTACTTTGTCTACTTTTTCAAATATAAAAAAATACGAAATAGAACATGAAAATGAGAATTTCATTGTCTTACTGAAAAGTTTACGAACATTTTATATGAAGTTTCAGTGCAAAGCGTATTTTAAACTTTTTTGCCGACTTAAGTATATTAGAGCACTACGTAAAATCAAAATCACTTTACTTTTTGTGTATTAAATATTAAAAACCTCAAAAACCTTTTAAATGTGTCTTAAATTGACAGATGAAATTTGTTGTAATATAAATAAACAAATTAGAAAAGGTTATTCAATAAATTGTACGGAAAGTTTATATACCCTTTATTTAAAAAATAATTGAAATATAAAAATATAAACATCAAAAATTTTTTCATTAACCATTCAAATTAATCATTAAAATCATTAAAATTCAACAAATTAAAATAGGGATCATAGATAGCTAAATAAACTTAATACAAACATTTTTAAAGAAAAACAAATTTAACTTTTGAATTACCTCTATGAGTTTTACTATTTAAGGTGTCGCCTTGTTGTTTCGTATATATTTTTCTCAAAGAAAGTATTTATTTCTTAGTTATTTTTATCTATTTATAGCCTTGAACTCAAAGGACCTGCCGCTTTCGGCCAACACTATAAATTGGTAGTGAGAAACGGGTGCATGGAAACGGTATGTGAAAAGTTTCTCCTTTGCCTGTTGTTTGTGTATTTACTTGGAAGCCGTTAAGTTTCATTTCCGTTTCATTTCATTTCGTTTTATTACTTTGGTCAGTTTGATGATTTTTTCCGCCCCCGCCCCTATTTTTTCTGGTTTTTCCCCTTTTTTATTCTACTTGTTAGTTTTCAGTTCGAACCGCTTACGTCTTCTGCACTTTTCTCTTCACTTTTTCTCCCACTGCACTCGAGTTAATTGAAAGCTTAACCTTTACATGCACTTACACTGCTGTTAAAAAGGGCTGGGTGCCACGCCCCCTTGTAATACCTTATGTCAGCGCAATCAGTGCCACGCCCACTGCCAAATGATTCGAGTCATTCAGCCTTCTTCGTCTTTGGATTTCTGTCGCCCTCGTCATCGTTTTCAGTTTCGTTTTGCACGTCTTCTAATTGCCGCTGACTTCTTCATCTTCTTGGCCCGTTCCTCTTCTTCTTTTTTGGGCCTCATTACTTAAGCACAGACTGTCACACCCCCAGATCCCAGCCGCCCACTCAAATAAGGTCAGTAAAGAAGCTTTTTTGGGCCCATTTTGGGTGTGTGTACCATAACTAGTACACTGAAAAAAAATGGGAGAAGCTCCCTTAACACAAAATAACAATTTTGTGTTTTTAACAAAAAAAACCAAACAAAAAATGTGAATTTTAGTAATATAAAAATCGCTTTAAAGGTCAATATTTAATAAATAATCTATCAAATAAATCATATATGATTCTAAAATCTATGAAAGGTTTTTACATTTATTCATTTTGGTTTTGAAATTAACCAATAAGATAAGTAAAGATTAAAATTCACTAGATCTTCAAAACTTCACATAATCTAAAAATCACATATGTAAAATAAATGGTTGTTGCGTTATTATAGAACTATGTGTTTTGTAGAGCATTGTAGCTTTGAAGCGACGTACACCTTTTAGGTAAATGTAAATATAAAGTTGATAATATTTTTTTCGCTGTAAAACTACATTACCATCGACTACTTTGACTAGCTCTTTGTTTTCTTAGCCGGGCGTCATCATTACCGTCAAGAGTCAGCCAGCAAAGGTCTTGGCCTTTGCCTGCTAACTGCCAACTGCCGGCTGGCAGTTTAAGCCAGAGACCGAATGTCGCCCACAAGAGGAAAAAACGTACCAAAAATAAAAGTTAGTTGGTTTCTTGATGCAGCACAATGGGTGTGAGATATTAAGATTAAAGGGAAGTTGGTACTTCATCATGGTTGATTGCAGAACGAAAAGGGTAGAAAAGAATTCCAGGGAATTATTTATTAAATTCCAGAAAAAACACTAGTCTGACTAGTCATTGAAATTTAAAAATTGGAATTTATAAAGAGAATTTCTAAAACATATACGGCATGTATAAAAATAAGTATTTATTAAAATAATCTTATCTAAACGCGATAATAATTCAACACTAGTTTGACTGAGCAATTTACTAAATAAAACTCAAACTTTAACCAGCATTGCCTTGTTTATGTTTTCACTTTTATGCTCGTCATTTTAGTGACGCAAATAGGGCGTTTTAATTTATATAATTTCTGTAATTTTTTTGCGGATTGCCCAAAGCTGAAATACAGCTGAAAGTTTATTTCGTGTCAGAGATCAGAGCAATTAGTGCGAGCTATTAGCTGTCAAAGTCATTAAACTCGAAACGGTCTTTGGGGTGACTTTAACTTTGACAAATCGCAGAGCAGAGCAGAGCAGAACAGGCCTAGCAAAAAACTCGAAGTGAATTTCTAAGTTAAATAAACACACCTTGAACCAGAAAGCTGAGGCTCTTTAATATGCAAAATTCTTCAAGGTTGAAGCTTTAATTAATCGCACGCTAAAAGAGGAGCAGCCGTCTTTTCTGCGCGGCAATTGTATAATTAGTTTTGGCCCATCTTTGAATATCTTATTTTTGGAACCCACACACTTTCTTGGACACTCCTCCAATTCGCCAAGGTGTTCAATTACACAAATGATTGCAAGGAAAACGTCAGAAGTAACAGAGATATTTTCCACGCACAGTCTCGATAAACTAAAGTATGCCATGGCAAAAGAGGCGTGGCTGACCAAATGCCCCGCCCTCGAAGAGCCCACTAAATTATTTCATTGATGAGCTTGCGCTGGGTGGGCACTTGAATTCCCATTTTCGGTGCTCATTGTTTTCTTCCAAATAAATCTTTCGTTGGGTTGGGCAGCTGCCTCAAGTCGACATCTTCAACAAGAAGAAGTCTACATAAATAAATAAATATATTTTCTCAGTGAATTCTATTTGAAATGCAAGGCTCGTAGATAATAATATGGCATATCATGGGTCAGGAATTTCTCAAATGAAATTCGATTATTTTTAGTGTTGTTTAAATTTATCAATTATAGAAGTAATATCATGTCTGTTGTAAATTGTATTTATTTTTAATTTAATAATATTTTCATTAAAAAATCATGTGAATATCATCATGAATATTATAGTTGAAATCATGTCTATTTACGATACAGGTACTATAATGAGAAATGCATACAACAATTATATTCAATCATTTTGGTGATTCTCCCCTTTCGATTTGCATAATTTTGCTCACACGCATCTTGATTGCAAAATCAGCCATTCAGCTGAAATTGCAACATAAACGAATGAAAAATGGTAATATTTTCGTTTGTCTTTTTTTTGACAGACATCGCCCTCGAAAATTACAAGAGGGAAAAAAGAGATGTTAGTGTAATTGTTATGGCCGGTGGTATAACAACTTATCACACAGCTTGCCGCAGCTTCTTGCAACACCCAAAGGAATTTGCAACACCGGAGATTTACTTGGCTGTAAAACTGAAGTTGAGACGCCGCTAAAAACTTAAAAATTAAGCTTACTCCATTTTTTTAATAAAATATTTAAAAAAAAATGTGTTATAAAATAAAAACGATTAAACATATACATTAATAAAAAGTTATGTATTTAATTAACGAGAAAGTTATGTAGTTAAGTAGCTTGATATTACGTATATTAATAATGGCGTACAAAATATTGCTAGGAACCCTTCCTTCATTAAAATTTTTAAAATAAATATAATGAAATACAATGAAAACTAAGCATAAACATATAAATAAAATAAAACGCATATTGTTAGGTAACTAACTTGATATAATAATAATTAATAATAAACTCATAATTTCAAAGTTCTTAGCTATTAAACCTATTGTATTTTTAATATGATTTTGAAATTTGAGTATTTAATGCAATTATCAAAACGATATTACATACCATTTAAATAAATGTTGTTTTAATAGATTCCCAAAAAAAAACAGTGTTAGAGGGTACTAAAGCCGCCACAGGCACGAGTCACACAAATAATAATAATAATAGAGGTAAGAAGTAAATAAAAAAGCCGTACAAATAAATTTCAAGCACTCGCGCGCCACTTGTACATCTCACCTTTATACTTTTATGATTTAATATGGGAAAAATGCTTGTAAAATGACCAAAAAAAGCAGCAGAGAGGAGAAAAATGAAAACAGAAGCAGAGACACCAAGTAAGGGGACGCTTTTTTTTGGGATGGTGTCAGCAGGGGGAAGAATTTGGCAACACGTGAACAATATAATCGCCAAATTGTTTTTCACCTCTCTTTTTGTCGGTGTTGACTCTGCCACTTACCTGTGTCCCGAGCCTCGTTAAATTTCTGTGTGAGTTTGTGTGTTTGTGGCATCGTTGATGGGGCAACAAGTGTTACCTTTGTAGCAACTTGTTTATTATTTTTATTTTTGTTAGCCAACAGGCGTAATAGACAGCTTTACTGATGGCCAGCAAAAAACAGGAAACTTTTGGAGTGGCTGCATAAAAACTATTTTTGGGTGGATGAAGATAGCCTAAATAATTGTCAGTCAGGGATTTAATTTGAAAAATGTTTATGTAAAAAATGAACAAAAAAAATTGTTTTATAGAAAAAAAATTGCTTAAGTTTTAATAAGTGTGGCAAAAATTCGGTAACACACTTTGGTTCTGTAAAATTAAAGTTTTCACAGCTTGTACTTAGCTAATTATCTGTCATAAATTTAATTTAAAATAATGATGAAATATTTAGAAATTTTCTAGGAAACCAAATGAGAAAATTAATTTTTTATTATTAAAATAAATTGCTTAAAAAATTCTTAAGTTCAAAAATGTCTTTAAATAAAAATAAATAAATTTAACATAAATCCACAGCTATTGGAACCCAATCTTCTTTACTGTTGGCCTTCTAAACAAACATTTTTCTACCGTTTTTCATACTCTTAAATCCCTGAAAAAAATACTTCCACCAAAATCTGCCGCAAATGTGCCTGGTTTTGGGTTTCCAAACCCACAAAAAAGCGATGTCGCTCCACTTGCCAAACCATTTGAAAGATAAAGCGGGAAAAATGGAAGACCTGCCCAAAAGTTCAGTCTTTAAACGCTGCCACTTGTGCTGGCAGAGAAACTAAGCCCGAAAAACGAAGAAAAACTAATCGAGCCCCGCGGCTTTTGGCCACAACTCCTCCATTAAGTTGGCCAAAATCAGGGCCGACATAAAAATTTGTTGGAGGCGGGTCACGTGCTTGCAAAATCTCATCAATCAAAATCCTAGTGTGATAATAACGAGCAAGAGAAATCACAAAGCATTTCATTCAACTAGCGACAGCTCTAGTAACCCACAATTCGGTTGGGGATAATGATAGCGCAATAGGATTCCCTTTTTGAGATGAAATTTTTTTGGTGGGGAGGGACAAGACTTTGCTGACGTAATGACCCAATTGAGCGGCTTTTTTCTGGCATTTATCCTTTTCGTCAGACGAAGACAATTTCCCAAAGGCCTCAGGCCAGCCGCAGACAACAAATCGAAACTTCCGCCTCATGTCTGCCGGGCCTTAATTTGAAAGTTAAGCGTTATAAACACGTTCATTTAACGTCAGTTCATCCGCCCCCCTGCGGCCTAATATCCGGGCTCCAAAGCTAATGTTGCGCGATTTCGAAACACAAATTGCTGTCATTAAAATCATTTCAATGCGAATAAAAGTTGTGCCAAAAAAGGAACGGCAAGTAAAAGAACCAAGTAAATAAGAAGGAAAATCAAATGGAAATTTTCGGGGAGTGAAAAGTGGAGTGGGCCAGAGAGACTTTTGTCCAGTAAATTGAAATCGTAATAAAACGGAAAGCAGAGGAAAGCCGGGCCGTGCAATTAGACTTGCGTTCGAGAGCCAAGTGAATTTAAATAATAATAATGCAGAAGTTCATAAATATCTCATGAATGTGAAATATACATTAGCCACTTGATGGAACATGTTTTACGAGTTCTCTGTTCGGGCTTTTGGTTATTAATTGTGATTTCGGTAAGCGGATTTTGTTTTTAATTTATTTTTTTAATGTAATGAATAAAAACCTCTCAAAATTTTACAAAACTTAAGTTACTGCGTGCAACCTACATTTTTTTTTATTGCATTATAAAATAAAACTAAAGAAAGATGTGGGACTAGTACCTATAAATTGGAAAAATACATTTATTATATTATTGTATTACTATTTCACAGAGCCTTAGTAACTCTGAGTAAACTTTTAATTTGATCATCACATAATTTAATTTAAGGAGCAAGTTAAATACTTTTTTCACTTAAAACTGTTATTGTCTTGCTATCTTCCCGAGATGATCCCGAAAGCCCCTTCAACCCACACACAACCCATAGCAAAGATGATTGTGTTGACCAGAGTAATGGCTCAGTTTAAATTGCATTTGTTGGCAACTTCAGCTGCAGCCGGCAGCGTGTCATAAATGTCGACAGACAAACGAAATGAACTGGGACACGTCTTACATCCTTATCCCTTATCCCGTATTCCTCGACTTTAAGCTCGATCCTAATCCGTCCTGGGTTCTCTGGCCAGCGACTTTGGCTGGAAAATTGGAAAACGCCAGGCGCACACGAATAACGAACAGCGAACAACGAACATAGGAAAACCCACAGACACACTTGACATCATCGTTGCGTTTGACAAGAAAACTGATTTGTCATTGCTGTAATGAGCTCGGGGCCTTGGCTCTTTCGCCACATAGATACTCTCGAATACCATTTCCTTACCTCAGTGAGCCAGCAAAAGTGAAGTACAAAATGCCACAACCATTTGCCATTAAAAAAAGTGTGGGAGAAACATTTCATTCAATGGAAGTGGAGATAAAATTGCGGGGATTGTCTGATCAGTGATGCAAGAACAGGAAAGGTATTTTAAGTGACAAAATAAAAATTATCTACAATTAGATTATATCATTCCGATTAATTTTTCTATTAAAAAAAAAATATATATTATATATAGTGTGAATATAAAATATACACAGGGATAATTTTAACATAAAGGTAGGGAAAACGTGTGCTCTTTTAAAACCTTTATTTCTTCAGCGAAATCCAAAAATAAAAACCAATTTATAAATCTTTTATCTACACTTTATTTTCAATATAAATTTATTTTAAATGAAAATATTATATTTACTAAAATTAAATATTTACCACAAATATATAAGACTATCTCATCTTTTAATTTTTTTTTTTTTAATGTATAGTTTTTATTGATGAAATATAAACTTTATATAATATACCTATAAAAAATATTTCATAAACCTACAACTTATAAGTTAACTATCATTAAATGGGATGAGACTATCTCCTCCTTTTAATTTTTCTTTTTTAAAAATGTTTATTTCTTAATCGATAAAATATAAAATAATATAATATAAAATAAATTAATAAAGATTGTAAAAATGTGTGCTTTTCTAAGTTCTTTCTGTAAAATTAAAAACAAAAACTATTAATCTATAACTTATAAATAAACTATGATTAAATTAATAGAATGAAATTGTTTACGAATTCTGACGTTTTTGCCTGCCTTTCCTCACTGTGATATAACATGTAAAAGATTGTGTGGTTCATGTAACTCTCAAGTATGTGGCTGTTTTCTCATTAGCTGCCAAATCCAGGCATAAACTTGCCGCAGTGAGTTGGCACCAAATCTATGGAACTTTTACCAACATATGAGCATTTGTGGCAAAAACATTTATCAGTTACAATATATAAAGTTTATTTCAGCTTTTTGGTTGCTGTTATGCCAAATAATAGTTAATAAAAAAAACATGAAACCCTGTTTTTAAACAAACATAAAAAATATAACAAGGGAATAAGACATGTGATTAAATGCAAAACTGAAGTGATTCCAAACCGATTTTGCTAAGCCAATAAATGTATTTACACTAATAAAGCTTTATTTGTATGACTCAACCATTTACGTGAGTAAGTAAATAAATACCTTTTTGATGTGATACAGCTATAAATAATTAAATTCCAAAAATAATGAATTGAAATTTGACAACCCCCTAGAGCGCAAATAACTGAATCTATTTTAAACGATATAAGTTAAGTCTTTTATTTCGCCAGTTGATTAGTTTGTAAATTAATTTAGCCGAAATTGGTTTTCAGTTATCGTGCTATCATCGCGAGTGAAACGGAATTATTATTGAATTCCCTTTTGGCATTTGCAGCTCACCTCGGGTGGTGACATGATTACCTGTTAGTGTAACTAACTTTATCCCCTTTTCAGCCCGGAGATGATGGCAAACGGAATCGAGTTGGTTGGATGCTGTTGAACCAGCATGAGTGCTACACACTTTACTTTGGTATATATACAACCCATCCACCCACACTCATTCAATTGAGGCAAGGTCAACAGGGACGCAGTGCATTTAAGCGTTTTGCCTGCATGTGTGTGTTTGCTTTTGCGGTAGCTAACTAACTAACTAAATGTGGAGAAGGGCACATGGTATACAAATAGAAGGAGTGTTTCTAATAAATTCAGCTCATGAATTGCAGTCCACATACAGAGCACACAGTAAAAGCGCAGCCCCCCTTGCAATTACCAAGTGGTAAGTGTAAAGTGGTAAATGGTAAGTTCTACTAACTTTTCCCCGCACTCTGTTCGCGAATTAAAATTAAAATTTTTAAGCTAAAATCGAATTCTACTTAATTCGTTGACACAGTTCTTGTTTGGATTAAGTTGCTCTCGTTTTAGGAGAAGCAAACTCGAAACACGTTCCATATATTGCAATGTGGTTGGGTGACAATAGTTCCACACAACCAGCATCCGGTTTTCATCGAATCGGATCGAATCGGCTTGGGTCCCGTTCTCGACTCTTGATTCTGCTCCTCCATCACAATAATGATAGTACGAATGCGAACTGGGTTCTGGCATCGGCATCTCGATTCTGGTCTGGTTTCTGGTCAGTTTTCTGCTCTGCTCTGCTCTGGTCTGCTCTGGTCTGGCCTGGCCCATTCGCTGTCGTCTGGCCATGTCAGCAATTAGATTACACCGAGTTGTGTTGGCGACCGTCTGGGCGTGCTGGTGTGCGATTGTGCGTGATTTGTGGCGACCAGGGATGCGAAGGCCACTGAATATGGGTTAGGAGTGCAAAAATGGTAAAGCAATTTTCAAAACCTAAAATCGGAGCAAACAAACTCTTAAAAAATTTGGATGAATTAAATAGGTGAATTATTGTCATTCATAATTATTCACATATACAATGTATGCAAATAGAATTGTAGTTCGGTTGTTTTAACGCAATTTTAAGGTCTTGGACTATAAAAAAAATATATCAAACATTTCACAAATTTTATTTACATTTTTTTTCAAGTCTTTGGTCATAATATTATACATATATATATTATTTTTAAGCCTGATTAAGGTATGGCCTATTTCATAAATTTTTTTTTAAGACAAGGTAACTCATCAAATATATGCAGTAGAAATTGTGTTGCTAAACTAAAAATAAAATTGATCGCAATATTTAGGTTTTAAAATCAGAGCTCTCACTTTACTTTTAAGGAAGTCTTATGAGCGAACACAAAGACTCTCTCTACAAATTTATAAAATTTTTCTGTTTTATTAAAACGACTAAGTCGAAGCTAATTTATTCAATTACATTTTTGTAGAAGTCATATTTTATTTGTTCTTATGAATTTTCAATAACAGCAAGGCCTTTTCTTCAAATAATCAAATAAAAAGAATATTCCTTTTTTACCTTCTGTGGCTGCCACATGTTGGCATACGCTTCTGCAGCCCTGTTCAATTTGGTCAGCACACAAATACCATTTGCCCGCTGACCGGGTCTTGTTTAGTTAACTGCAACGGGGCTGGATTTTGCTGTTGCTTTTCGACCAGTTCGAGTGGCAACTGTCGCATCTGCGGAGAAAAGGCTGCTTTTTGCCGTTACACATACGCCGCGTTGCACACGTCGCTCATACGCCCCCCCAGCCAAACACCAAACAACCACCACCCGATCAAAC
Source organism: Drosophila gunungcola (assembly GCF_025200985.1). Lineage (NCBI taxonomy): Eukaryota > Metazoa > Arthropoda > Insecta > Diptera > Drosophilidae > Drosophila > Drosophila gunungcola. The sequence continues at coordinate 18,950,470 of NW_026453197.1, forward strand.
CCACACTTGTTTGCGCACACGGCAACGTGTTGAATGCAAATGAATTTCTTCGGCAGCGGTTGTCATTGTTGTCTACTACCATCCCATCCCGCTTCAGTTTTCAGCTTTCAGTGCTTTTGGCCGTGATTTATGTGGCCAGGCGGTTGCGATTGTCGCCGCCTTCTGTTTACGCATGATTTCAGCGAATTTTATGCATTGAACCCAGTTCCGGTCAGAGATTGAAATTTTGCTTACTAGCAATATGTTTGTAAACAACGGCCAATTAAGCTGCGCGAAGGCTAAAATTAAATCATAAAGAAGATTTAATTTAATAAGTTATTATTATTAAATTTTTGCTGCAAATTCTTTATTTAATAGCCTTACTGTCTAAACCACAATATAAATAAATTGGAATACAAAAATTTTAAATTAATGTAATCAATACCGAAAAATAATTTAATTAATTAATTTAATAATACAACAAATTATTCCATACCATATATAAGCAACAAAAAACACCATTATTGAATATTGATTGAATCACTGAACAATATCATTAACAGTGTTGCTCTAATTATCAAATGTAAACTAGGAATTAGCTACCAATGTTAATAAAATCATTAGGATAAATATCTACAAATTCTTTGGATTAAAAATAATTGGACATACATAGGAAAAAATCAAGTTTTTCAGCAAAATATTTAATTAAAATATGGCTTGTGATTAATGTTAATTTAATAAGAATTTTATATTTACTGTTACACAATTAAAAAACGTTAACATATTTTTTTATCATTACATGAATATCTTTCTTTTCTTGTCCTTTATTGACAATTAAAAATGCTTGATTAAATACCGATTTATCTTAGAATTAAATCTTTCATTTAACAAATTCGAAACCAAGAATTGCTAACAAATGCGTCATCTTAGTCCAGAAACCAATTAAAGTCAATTGAATCGATAAGAGCTTATCAGATATTCACATCCATTCTCTATTTCAAAAATAATCGAATGACTTTTATGTGGCATACTGTTTGGCTTTTTGCAAATGCAATTTAAATGGTTTGTAATTAAGATTGGCATTTAGTTGGCCATCAACTTTGAGTCGGTGGCTATTCAGAGTGCTAGGAAAATAAATAAATAAATATTTAGCAAATTACCCCGCACACATTGGACTTTTTAAATTTAATTAAAAATTTAAATGCGCAAAACTGAGTAAACTCTCAACTGACTCCCAAACAGCGTACACATGGAAAAATATATGAATTCGAAAAACCGAAGGAGTGGAAATGGGACCAAAGCGACGGGAGAATTTAAATAAAGCGTATAAAACACAAGAAGCGTGCACTTTACGACCCCATCCCCCAGGACCTTTCCCTCCCCTCCCCTTCCCGACCCCTCACTTCATCCTTTTTCGTCCTGCCAACTTGTATATGGCCATCAAAATGCGCTCCGGAGCGAGTAGCGCTCACAGCACCAATTACACGGGGCCCAGTCATAAAAATAAAGCGCAAATAAATACACTTAAAGCAGGGGGAAAGCGCCGACCCGCCACGCCCCTTTTTGCCCACGGAATGGACAAAGTTCGGTGGCAAAGCCGAAAATGAGGGACTGCTACTAGGTCAGGACACACACACAGAACAGTGGGCAAAAAAGGGATATGGTAGGGGTACTTAAATAAAAATCTGATAAATATTATAAAAACAATTTGCCAAAAACTAATTATTAAATTTAATTTATTCAATGTTTTCTTAAAAATCTTTAACAATAATTGATAATACTTACAATTAGTAAATTAAAACTATACAATTAAAACAAAAATGTACAAGGTTGTACACAAATAGATTAACCAACTATTGAAAATTAACAACAAAAATCCTTGGTAAAAGCTGTTTAATGTTATTATAAAGTTTTGATAGAAGGACAAAAATAATCATAACAAATAAATAAACATAAAACAGAACTAAGTCTTTTATTTTTCTAAGGCTAAGCTTGGTTTGCTATATAAATTGATATTTTACTAACATATTTCTTATATGAAAAAATGAAAGACTCCATTTTTAATATTTATCACAAAGCATTTGCTATTTTGAGTAGTAAAAGTGCAATATCAAGCACTGTACTGTGGTTGCTTTACCGTTTTGCAGCTCGACGATAGCATAAATCAAGCTATTTAAATGGACATTTCTCGCAATGAAAAGCGAGGTCCAAGTCACTTTGCCGCTGCCTGTTGGTTGTTGTTGTTGTTGTTGTTGTTTTTTGGTTGGATTCCTGGACGGTTGGTGCGTGGAGTAATTACAATTACACCTGCACCACAGGGGGCGTAAAAGATGAGGTTGGCGTGGGGTTATAATAAGGACCACCAGTCAGCGCGTGCCATTGCAGTAAATTATAATTACGCGCAGTCAAAAGTTGACTTTTATTAAATTTTAGTTATAATGCCTTAAATGTCATTAGCCAACTGGAGCCAGGTTAATTGCAAGTGACTTAAGTGAAGGTCATGGTAAAAGCCTATTGCTGGCCTACAAGAAAATAAGCTCATTTGGGGCAGACAACTATCAGTAAAAACAAAAGATTTGTAAGCAATTTGGTTTGTTTTTCACTGTCATTGCTTTGATTTGAAATAAATGTTGTCCCGAAAAAAACCAAAAATGTGAGGAAAAAACCAGCCAGAGACAGTGACTGACGTTTATCACGACACTGGGCATTGGGGCACGATTTGTCAGAGATTCCAGTCGGAAAACAAAACGAAATTGGCTTTTTATGTGGCTACGTGAATGGCGGCAGACAAAAAACCAGATTCGATTCTGTAAGCCCGCATGGGTTAAGGCATTCCGCATTTCCACACACAAATACAAAACACAGAAAAAACACACACAAAGTGCCCATAAATAATCAATCAGCGGAAGAGTCAACCGAAATATTCACATTTTCCGAGGCTGATGATAATGGTGATGGTAATGTTGGGAGTTGTTTTTCAGCTGTGCAAGATTAGCGAAATTTGGCGGCATCTGCAGGAGCATTATTTTTTAATTTACCAATTCTTGAGCAACACTAAGCTGAAACACTGGTTAAAAAACATATTTTAAGTTAATATGTTATTAAATGTTTTCAATTATAAAACCATTTTACAAATAAATTTGCTTCAACATAAAGGAAACTAAAATGTAATTATTAATTCATGTTAGTATTTTAATTAACGCATATTTCTAGGAAAATAACAAATTTATAACGTTTCCATTTTCTTACAATTTTTGGTCAATTTAAGTGACTGCATAGCACTGTGTAAGTGAAAATCATGTTAAAAGTCACTGTGTCAAATTATTGACCCAGTCGTAAACAGGCGGCAGATGCAAAACTTGTTATTTGCATAAGCCGGTAGGTGATGGTCAAACAAGTTTTTGCTTGAATATTCCACAGCAGCATCTTAAAAATGGTATTAAAAAAGAATATATGATAAAATTAATTAAATACTTTTAAATAAACATTTTACATAGCTAGCAATAATAATCTCTTTTATAACGATAAGGTATTACGGCTATAAAAAAGGGATTTAAAATAACCAAAACTATTTATCAATCATTTTAAAGGGACTTAGTGGCAAAAAACTTGTCAGCGGCAATAAAACCAAATAATACAAGTTATTATAATACAAATTATTATAAACAAACAGAGCAAAGAAATAAACAATAACCATAACAAACTTGTTCTCTTAACTTAAAGTCTGTTCAATTCAACCCATCATCCGCCACAACATTTTCTCTAGCAACTGACAAATTCCAGACTCTTTTAACAATAACAATAAAAATGGCACAAATACACAAATACAAATATAAAAAGAAAAGCAAATACCTCGAGGGAGAACTGAGAACATTCAGTTCTCCAACGTTGTGAGTTCCACTGATTTTCAGCTGTGACTTCAGCCCGAGCTAAATGTTTCGGAAGTTGCAATGCAATGAAGTTCCGGATACCCGGATGCATTTTGTATGCAACACATACAGAAACGCGAGCATCGAAAAGGAAGCATTACACATACGCCGTGTGGTTCGCAGCTGGCTTGGCTGCCAGCTCGCGCTCATCTCATCAGCAGCCAATGCCTTCCACTGCAATTTGGCCTTTGAGACTGCGAGAGGAAGAGAGAGGGGCGTATGCTTAGAGGGAGATGGCACGAGAGTCAGGGAAATAGAGTGCACAGTTCACTGCACTTCATATTGCCTCGGGCTTCGTGTTTCTTCTGTATTAATACCCTGTATTTTGATGGCTTACAAAGTCCATATTGAAAAAAAAGAATAAAGCTATAAAATTAGGCTTTGCAGAGAAGTGACTTAATCCATCACATTTAATTCCATAACTTGTCTTATAGTTATTTGATTTGGAAAAGACTTAGTTCTGAAGGTTTTTGGATAAGTTTTCCAAAAATCTACGTTTAATGTTTGCTTTGTAATTTCGGGTCGATTTTTTTGATATTTTGATGTGGTACCCCTTTCCATTTTTCCCAAAAATGGATGTTTGTCGAAAAATTACCCAAACCGAGTTCCTTTAATTTCAAAACTTTTCTCTCAGAAATCCGATTTTAAAAAGGCATACCTCATAAGGTTTGTGGTTTCGTAATCTAAGATTCTGCATACAAATTTCACTCTTGGATTTTGTGTAGCTTTTCTAAGCGATTTAATGAAATTTAAATTTAAAAAAAGCCTTGCAACAAATTGAACCAAAACCAGCACATTAATTCCATAACTTTTCTTACAGATATCCGATTTGGAAAAGACTTAGTTCTTAGGTTTTTGGATAGTTTCCCTAAAATCTGCGTTTATATGTTTGCTTGTATTTCGGGTCGATTTTTTTGATATTTTGATGATGGTACCCCTTTCCATTTTTCCCAAAAATGGATGTTTGTCGAAAAATTACCCAAACCCAATTCCTTTAATTGCATAACTTTTCTCCCAGAAATCCGATTTTAAAAAGGCACACCTCATAAGGTTTGTGGTTTCGTAATCTAAGATTCTGCATTCAAATTTCACTCTTGGATTTTGTGTAGCTTTTCTAAGCGATTTAATGAAATTTAAATTAAAAAAAAGCCTTGCAACAAATTGACCCAAAACCAGCACATTTAATTCCATAACTTTTCTTACAGATATCCGATTTGGAAAAGACTTAATTCTTTAGGTTTTTGGATTAGTTTCCCATAAATTTGCGTTTAAATGTTTGCTTGTGATTCCGGGTCGATTTTTTTTGATATTTTGATGATGGTACCCCTTTCAATTTTTCCCAAAAATGGATGTTTGTCGAAAAATTACCCAAACCCAATTCCTTTAATTGCATAACTTTTCTCTCAGCTACCCGATTTTAAAAAGGCACACCTCATAAGGTTTGTGTTTTCGTGTTCTAAGATTCTGCATTCAAATTTCCATTTTGGATTTTGTGTAGCTTTTCTAAGCGATTTAATGAAATTTAAATTAAAAAAAAACCTTGCAGAAAATTGAACCAAAACCAGCACATTTAATTCCATAACTTTTCTTACAGATATTCGATTTGGAAAAGACTTAATTCTTTAGGTTTTTGGATTAGTTTCCCATAAATCTGCGTTTAAATGTTGGCTTGTAATTTCGGGTCGATTTTTTTTGTACCCCTTTCAATTTTCCCAAAAATGGATGTTTGTCGAAAAATTACCCAAGCCCAATCCTTTAATTGCATAACTTTTTCTTTCAGATATCCAATTTTAAAAAGGCATACCTCCTAAGGTTTGTGGTTTCGTGTTCTAAGATTCTGCATTCAAATTTCACTTTTGGATTTTGTGTAGCTTTTCTAAGCGATTTAATGAAATTTAAATTAAAAAAAAACCTTGCAGAAAATTGAACCAAAACCAGCACATATAATTCCATAACTTTTCTTACAGATATCCGATTTGGAAAAGAATTAATTCTTTAGGTTTTTGGATTAGTTTCCCATAAATCTGCGTTTAAATGTTGGCTTGTGAATTTCGGGTCGATTTTTTTGATATTTTGATGATGGTACCCCTTTCAATTTTTCTCAAAAATGGATGTTTGTCGAAAAATGACCAAAACCCAAATCCTGTAATGGCATTAACTTTTCTCTCAGATATCCAATTTTAAAAAGGCATACCTCCTAAGGTTTGTGGTTTCGTGTTCTAAGATTCTGCATTCAAATTTCACTTTTGGATTTTGTGTAGATTTTCTAAGCGATTTAATGAAATTTAAATTAAAAAAGCCTTTTGATGATGGTACCCCTTTCAATTTTCCCCAATAATGGATGTTTGTCGAAAAATGTCCCAACCCAGTTCCTTTAATTGCATAACTTTTCTCACAGAAATCCGATTTTAAAAAGGCACACCTCATAAGGTTTGTGGTTTTGTAATCTAAGATTCTGCACTCAAATTTCACTTTTGGAATTTGTGCAGCTTTTCTAAGCGATTTAATGAAATTTAAACTAAAAAAAAGCCTTGCAACAAATTGAACCAAAACCAGCACATTTAATTCCATAGCTTTTCTTACAGATATCTGATTTGGAAAAGAATTAATTCTTTAGGTTTTTGGATTAGTTTCCCATAAATCTGCGTTTAAATGTTTGCTTGTAATTTCGGGTCGATTTTTTTGATATTTTGATGATGGTACCCCTTTCAATTTTTCCCAAAAATGGATTTTGTCGAAAAATTACCCAAGCCCAATTCCTTTAATTGCATAACTTTTCTCCCAGAAATCAGATTTTTAAAAGGCACACCTCATAAGGTTTGTGGTTTCGTGTTCTAAGATTCTGCATTCAAATTTCACTCTTGGATTTTGTGTAGCTTTTCTAAGCGATTTAATGAAATTTAAATTAAAAAAAGCCTTGCAGAAAATTGAACCAAAACCAGCACATTTAATTCCATAACTTTTCTTACAGATATTCGATTTGGAAAAGACTTAATTCTTTAGGTTTTTGGATTAGTTTCCCATAAATCTGCGTTTAAATGTTTGCTTGTAATTTCGGGTCGATTTTTTTGATATTTTCATGATGGTACCCCTTTCAATTTTTCCCAAAAATGGATTTTGTCGAAAAATTACCCAAGCCCAATTCCTTTAATTGCATAACTTTTCTCCCAGAAATCAGATTTTAAAAAGGCACACCTCATAAGGTTTGTGGTTTCGTAATCTAAGATTCTGCATTACAAATTTCACTCTTGGATTTTGTGTAGCTTTTCTAAGCGATTTAATGAAATTTAAATTAAAAAAAATCCTTGCAGACAAATTGAACCAAAACCAGCACATATAATTCCATAACTTTTCTTACAGATATCCGATTTGGAAAAGACTTAATTCTTTAGGTTTTTGGATTAGTTTCCCATAAATCTGCGTTTAAATGTTGGCTTGTGATTCCGGGTCGATTTTTTTGATATTTTGATGATGGTACCCCTTTCAATTTTTCTCAAAAATGGATGTTTGTCGAAAAATTACCCAAACCCAATTCCTTTAATTGCATAACTTTTCTCCCAGAATACCGATTTTAAAAGGCACACCTCATAAGGTTTGTGTTTCGTGTTCTAAGATTCTGCATTCAAATTTCACTCTTGGATTTTGTGTAGCTTTTCTAAGCGATTTAATGAAATTTAAATTAAAAAAAATCCTTGCAGAAAATTGAACCAAAACCAGCACATTTAATTCCATAACTTTTCTTACAGATATTCGATTTGGAAAAGACTTAATTCTTTAGGTTTTTGGATTAGTTTCCCATAAATCTGCGTTTAAATGTTTGCTTGTAATTTCGGGTCGATTTTTTTGATATTTTCATGATGGTACCCCTTTCAATTTTTCCCAAAAATGGATGTTTGTCGAAAAATGACCCAAACCCAGTTCCTTTAATTGCATAACTTTTCTCCCAGAAATCAGATTTTAAAAAGGCGCACCTCATAAGGTTTGTGGTTTCGTAATATAAGATTCTGCATCAAATTTCACTCTTGGATTTTGTGTAGCTTTTCTAAGCGATTTAATGAAATTTAAATTAAAAAAAAACCTTGCAGAAAATTGAACCAAAACCAGCACATTTAATTCCATAACTTTTCTTACAGATATCTGATTTGGAAAAGAATTAATTCTTTAGGTTTTTGGATTAGTTTCCCATAAATCTGCGTTTAAATGTTTGCTTGTAATTTCGGGTCGATTTTTTTGATATTTTGATGATGGTACCCCTTTCAATTTTTCCCAAAATGGATTTTGTCGAAAAATTACCCAAGCCCAATTCCTTTAATTGCATAACTTTTCTCCCAGAAATCAGATTTTAAAAAGGCGCACCTCATAAGGTTTGTGGTTTCGTAATCTAAGATTCTGCATACAAATTTCACTCTTGGATTTTGTGTAGCTTTTCTAAGCGATTTAATGAAATTTAAATTAAAAAAAACCTTGCAGAAAATTAAACCAAAACCAGCACATATAATTCCATAACTTTTCTTACAGATATCCGATTTGGAAAAGACTTAATTCTTTAGGTTTTTGGATTAGTTTCCCATAAATCTGCGTTTAAATGTTGGCTTGTGATTCGGGTCGATTTTTTTGATATTTTGATGATGGTACCCCTTTCAATTTTTCCCAAAAATGGATTTTGTCGAAAAATGACCAAAACCCAAATCCTGTAATGGCATAACTTTTCTCTCAGCTACCCGATTTTAAAAAGGCATACCTCCTAAGGTTTGTGGTTTCGTGTTCTAAGATTCTGCATTCAAATTTCACTCTTGGATTTTGTGTAGATTTTCTAAGCGTTTTAATGAAATTTAAATTAAAAAAATCCTTGGAACAAATTGAACCAAAACCAGCACATTTAATTTCATAACTTTTCTCACAGATATCCGATTTGGAAAAGACTTAATTCTTTAGGTTTTTGGATTAGTTTCCCATAAATCTGCGTTTAAATGTTTGCTTGTAATTTCGGGTCGATTTTTTTTGAAATTTTTCCCAAAAATGGATGTTTGTCGAAAAATGACCCAAACCCAAATCCTTTAATTGCATAACTTTTCTCTCAGATATCCAATTTTAAAAAGGCATACCTCCTAAGGTTTGTGGTTTCGTAATCTAAGATTCTGCATTCAAATTTCACTCTTGGATTTTGTGTAGATTTTCTAAGCGATTTAATGAAATTTAAACTACAAAAAAGCCTTGCAACAAATTGAACCAAAACCAGCACATTTAATTCCATAACTTTTCTTACAGATATCCGATTTGGAAAATAATTAATTCTTTAGGTTTTTGGATTAGTTTCCCATAAATCTGCGTTTAAATGTTGGCTTGTGATTTCGGGTCGATTTTTTTGATATTTTGATGATGGTACCCCTTTCAATTTTTCCTCAAAAATGGATGTTTGTCGAAAAATGACCCAAACCCAATTCCTGTAATGGCATAACTTTTCTCTCAGCTACCCGATTTTAAAAAGGCATACCTCCTAAGGTTTGTGGTTTCGTGTTCTAAGATTCTGCATTCAAATTTCACTTTTGGATTTTGTGTAGCTTTTCTAAGCGATTTAATGAAATTTAAATTAAAAAAAACCTTGCAGAAAATTGAACCAAAACCAGCACATATAATTCCATAACTTTTCTTACAGATATCCGATTTGGAAAATAATTAATTCTTTAGGTTTTTGGATTAGTTTCCCATAAATCTGCGTTTAAATGTTGGCTTGTGATTTCGGGTCGATTTTTTTGATATTTTGATGATGGTACCCCTTTCAATTTTTCCCAAAAATGGATGTTTGTCGAAAAATGACCAAAACCCAAATCCTGTAATGGCATAACTTTTCTCTCAGCTACCCGATTTTAAAAAGGCATACCTCCTAAGGTTTGTGGTTTCGTGTTCTAAGATTCTGCATTCAAATTTCACTTTTGGATTTTGTGTAGATTTTCTAAGCGATTTAATGAAATTTAAATTAAAAAAAGCCTTGCAGAAATTGAACCAAAACCAGCACATTTAATTCCATAACTTTTCTACAGATATTCGATTTGGCAAAAGACTTAATTCTTTAGGTTTTTGGATTAGTTTCCCATAAATCTGCGTTTAAATGTTTGCTTGTAATTTCGGGTCGATTTTTTTGATATTTTGATGATGGTACCCCTTTTCAATTTTTCCCAGAAAATGGATGTTTGTCGAAAAATGACCCAAACCCAGTTCCTTTAATTGCATAACTTTTCTCCCAGAAATCAGATTTTAAAAAGGCACACCTCATAAGGTTTGTGGTTTCGTAATCTAAGATTCTGCATTCAAATTTCACTCTTGGATTTTGTGTAGATTTTCTAAGCGATTTAATGAAATTTAAATTTAAAAAAATCCTTGCAACAAATTGAACCAAAACCAGCACATTTAATTTCATAACTTTTCTCACAGATATCCGATTTGGAAAAGACTTAATTCTTTAGGTTTTTGGATTAGTTTCCCATAAATCTGCGTTTAAATGTTTGCTTGTAATTTCGGGTCGATTTTTTTTAAATTTTTCCCAAAAATGGATGTTTGTCGAAAAATGACCCAAACCCAAATCCTTTAATTGCATAACTTTTCTCTCAGATATCCAATTTTAAAAAGGCATACCTCCTAAGGTTTGTGGTTTAGTGTTCTAAGATTCTGCATTTAAATTACAGTCTTGAATTTTGCGTTGATTTTCTAAACGATTTAATAAAAATTAAATTTTAAAAAATAGGCTTTGCAGAAAAGTGACTTAAGCGCATCACATTTAATTCCATCACTCTTCATAGAGATATCCGATTTGGAAAAACTTAATTCTTTAGGTTTTTGGATTAGTTTCCCATAATTCTGCGTTTAAATGTTGGCTTGTAATTTCGGGTCGATTTTTTTTGAAATTGTTCTCAAAAATGGATGCTTGTAGAAAAATTACCTAAGCCGAGCACTTTTAATTGCATAAATTTTCTCTCAGATATCCGATTTTAAAAAGGTGTGCCTTCTAAGGCTTGTGGTTTAATTTCCTAAGATTCTGTGCTCAAATTATTGTCTGGTATTTAGTGTTGATATTCTTACCGACTTAATGAAATTAAATTTTTTTAAAAAATGGCGTTGCGGAAATCCAGCACATTTAATTCCATAACTTTTCTTACAGATATCCGATTTGGAAAAGACTTTTTTCTGAAGGTTTTTGGATTTGTTTTTGTTTAAAAGTTGGCTTCCATTTTTTTGAAAATGTTGATGATATGATTTAATATACCATGATTTTTATACCCTTGTAGACGGTATTATGGTCACCTAGCCAAGTCCTTCTGTCTGTCCGTGCGTCCGTCTGACCGTCTCTTTCTAATCAAACTAGTCTCATAATTTTAAAGATATCTTCATGAAACTGTCCCAAAAGTTGTCTTCCTATAGCAGGTAGTACATAGATACATCGGAACAATCGAAAAAGAAATGAAATGAACAAATTATAACTTAGCTGTATAAAATTTTTTTTTTCTCCGAGATAAAGTATTTGTTAAATGTTTTGAAATTACGAATTATTTCATTAAGGTCGGCAAACGTTAGGATATAGCTTTCATGGAGATCGGAAAATAAAATAAAAAAAAGACAACAATGCCATTTCAAGAATTTAAGTTGATTTTCTGCTTAGTTACTTTTAAATTCTTAATACTTCAATACTTTGTTATTGCCTTAAACAAATGTAAACATTAAACATCCTAAACCTAAAGAAATGAACCAAAACGTCAATCAAATTATTAAACGATTTCACATCTTATTTGATTTCATTGAAATTGCTATTCGCGAAACAATGAAATTTACTACACAACAAATATGCTGTGCAAGTCAACACGTTTCTATAAGTTCTTCCCATTTACCCCACATTCTGCCAACTTATTCTCTTGTGCTACGAAATTGGCTTTTATTACGCATACGCAGCGTTGACTGCACTTGAAAACTTCTTTAGCTTTTCGTGCTTGGGAATATTTATGCGATTCGAGTGCACGGGAAAGGAAGAAGAGAGCGAAGAAAAAAAGCAGGAAAACTGTCAAAATGCAAGACACAAATAAATAAATGCCAAAATATATTTTGCAGCAAGTTGTCAGCACAAAACCTAAGCAGGAAGGAAATTATGAAACCCAGTCGAAACAGCAACAAAAACTGAAAACCAAGCGACAGCAGCAAAAACTTTTATAAAATGTGAGCTCCACTGCCTTCCTTTCATCGTCCCCATTTTTTCCCCTATTTTTTCGGTGGCCATGAGTGTGCAAATTCCTCTCGGCTTTTGTCTAGCTCTACTCACATTTTATAATGTGCATATTTTATAACATGTTTATGTATTCCCCCTAAAACCCAAAAACAAGAACAACAGACAGGAGAAAATGTGTGGCAACGACAACTGCACAAAAAACATGCAACAAGTCAGGTCGAGAAACATATTTTCGGTTGCGCTTAGATATATGAAGTGGTATAAAAAAGAAGCAGTTTGTTTTGAAGGAAAGCAATATATTATTATTTGACAAGATTTTAGTCTTACACATAAATGTTTATTGTTATAATTGTAAACATTGTTTGGCTTACATACTTTTAAAATTAATTGTGTGTGAGTAAATTTAATAAAAAACTTTTGCTCAAATATGCTTTTATGCTTCAAATAATATTTTTCTTTTATAGGTCAAATATTATATATACTCTAAAATTAAAAAAAAAAACAGATTTAATTGAGTATAATGTAGTATTTGTCATTAAATACTAAATATTTATTCTTTTATTTTACTACAATGACACCAATAGAGTGCAGAAAAATAATGCAGAGAATAGAAAAGGAAGTCAAACGACAAAAGTAATAAAAACTTCGCTGACTACGCTGAAATAAAAAATGCAACACAATAATAAATACAATAAAAACAGCGGGCAAAGGAGCGGAAAAAGCTACTGTAACACTCGCTGGCGTGTCTGAGGAAATTTGCATATTTTATTAGCATGACGGATGACAAATTTAGACGGGCTTTGGCTTTGGCTTGCATATTTGCCTTTCGTCTTTCCCACTTCCTGTCTAAGTCATTTGCGGGCGGAAAAAAGATTTTAATAACTAATCTGTCATTTGCTGTGGAGCTCAGGACGATTGCGATTGACGTCACCAGGTCTGCACTCCGGTTTGCCCAGATCCTTCGAAGAATCCTTGCGACGCTGCCATGCCGCACGCAAAGTGCAATTTCCGGCGGAAATGTGAGAGGGATTCCGTAATCTAATTTTAATGATTTCGCCTGCCATCCGCTTTTTCAGTGAGGCCAAGGATTTGCCAGGATTGGATTTGTCCTGCCCTTCTTCTCACCCCGGAAAATTTAAGAATTAACCCAATTTCGAAATCGTTTTTGTTGCCGGGGCCCTGAAAAATATTCAATTATCCGAATTTTCTATGTCTGGATGTGACAAAATGCCACACAACACACAGTTTGAAAAAGTTTTTCCCCTATTCCCTATTCCCGCCCCTGCAACTCGATTTTCATCTTCTATATTTAGCCTGTCGTGATGGTAATGACGTCAGTGGCCTGTTTTCATCCAACTTTGCTCTCAAAGCAAATTAGCCGAAAAGGGGGCGGTGGTGCTCCCCAAAGGGCGGGGGCGTGGCAAAGTGCCATTCAAGCTGGCATCTGTGTTAAAAGTTAAAAATTAAGCGAGCAACGCAAGACGTTTTTTCGAAAAGGGCGGCGGTGGTGGCAAAAAGAATGTTTGCAGCAGTCAAAGAAAATGAAAGCTGATTAATGATTAAGCGAGCTAAGGGCGGCTCGATGGGCGTGGCCAGTGTGTGCGCCGACGACTAATTAAACTAATTAAATGTGTGAAACTCACGGCATTATTTGCATGCTCGCCAGATGCGGGCAAATGAGATTTGCTCTCCTTTTCTCAGCTTTTGTTTTTGTTTCGCCCGGGGATTGTCTTCAATCTGAAAGGTGGTAAATGCAAACTTATATTTAAAACTTTAAATGGAACTTCATATTGGGATTGTGTTTATTTGGGCAAAGCTGAAAAAAAGTTAAAATAGATTGGAAACTTAAAACGAGATATTTAGGTACTTGAAAACCAAAATGTTTTGTATTATTATAAAAAAAATATTTTTTTTAGATGTGGTTTGCAATAATTACCTTATTTCAACTACCTACTAGTTGTTTCTAACAATATTTTTTCAATTTCAAACAATTTAATTTAAGCGTAAATACATTTAGAGAACCATATATTTACGTTCATACTTTTCCCAAAATCCTCAATAAATTATAGTACTTTATAGCACAAAATCGAAGTGACACATATTCAATTGAATTTCTTGCTGATTTTCCTTTGCTTATTGGCAGGATTTCAGCCGCATGACTTATGCCATGTCGATAAATTTGCGCATTTTCCATTCAACCTAATGTTGCATGTAAATTACGAACAAATTCACAACGAGCAAATGGCGCTTTAGCCATGACGGATCAAATTTTATGCACTGGCCACAAACAATCGGCACAAAGTTCTAATCCCCTGGAACTAATTAACAATAATATGTTTGGCTTTAACGCGGGTCGAAAATAGAAACATACAGAAATTTTTGAATTTTAATCGAACAGCCACACAATGCTTGTCCTTTGGAGCAAATTCGCAATTGCAGCTGCCGTTGGCACTAATGAGTTTTACCATGTTCAACGTATTGTTTGCTTTTTGGCCCAGACCAGCTACCTCATTGCATTGCAAATTCTAGGGCGGAAAATTCAGAAAATGTTTTTTTGCTAATTACAAAATATCATAGAGCAGCCGCAGTCGAGGCCAAAACGGCAGTTGATGTTGATTAGGGCCAGAAAACTGGGCTGCGGTGGTCGGCTGTGTTATATGTAGCTTTCACACGTTTCCTGATCCTGACAATTCCCCTTTCATCCTTTCACCCATCAACCTGCAGCCCCAATGGCCGCATTTTCAATTGTCTGCCACTGTTGGGTGCAGCTCTTATTTCTCCAATTTTTTTACTCTTCCTTTTCCCATATTATGTGCTTGATTTGATTTATTCGCTTTGGCAACAAAATGAAAATGTTTTGTATTGGGAAGAAAAACTTTTGAAGTTTTCGAAAGGAGTTGGATCTATACACTTTTCTTAACCAGAAAAATGTATTAAACTAAAAATTGGTAATTTTACTGACAACTTGATTTCTCAATATTTAAACTTAATATTGAATATACTTTTTGAAAAGATTACGCCTCTACATCTGTTATTTTTTTTAACAATGTCTTTTTTCAAAATGTAACCTTAATATTTATTTGATTTCCAATCAATTTCATTCAATTAAATTTACAAACTTCGAAATTATTCCTTTTTATGTATTTCTCGCTGCATAAAGTGAGTTTTTGAAATATATAATTACAAATTTTTTTTATTTTTTTTTTGCATCTTCTTAATAAAAATAAGAATTTTTTTTTATATTCGGAATGTGTTTAGTGAACTATTAAAAAAATGTTTTTTTTTTTCCTAAATATTATTTATTTCATCATACCCTTGTGAAAAAGGGAAATAAACGAGATAAAAAGTATAAGAAGTAGCTAAAAACTTCAATTTCGATTTGCTGCTTTGTGACGCCATTCACTCGATCAAATTCGCAAAGTGCAATGGGGAGAGCCAATTGAATAGGCTATGTGGCAGCCACTTTCCTCCTTTTCCTTACATACTGGTCTACAACTGGGCCAGCATTTCATCTATTTACAGAGTCTATCAGTGTTTTTCAATCACGACTTCACCTGGTCTTGGACCAGGACCTCTTACTTCCTTTATTTCCTCCGCAAAATGCAACACAGAAAGAAAGGCGAAATAAAAGCAAAACAAATAAAAAAGAAACGAACGATTTTTGTAATAAAGAAATTGAACGAAGGACGCCGCGCAATATTTCTAATGGACCGATGCAAGAAGAGAGTCCTTCGATTGGAAAATGTTCAAAGGATATGAGGTGTCAACTGATGAGCTTTTCCTCTGTCTCCCTCTCTTTTTCTTCGGTCGGACAGTTGTCTCTTTCACTTTTCCCCGTTTGCTCTTTGCTGTCAATGTTGCAAGGTGAAAATTAGAGAAAGCCGGCAAAGATTCTTGGGGGAAATGGATTCTCGGGGGATATCTTGAAAGGGCCAAAGTTATTGGTAGCAGTTCATTTGCGTTATTTCCTTTGCAATCGAATCGGAAGTACTTGGTTTTGGTTTATTGATTACATCTTTACTTGTTTTTTATTATAAAATACTTAAAAAGCAACAGAATTGTTTAAATATTTTTGCAAATAAGAGAAATTTGGAATTTGATTAGATAAACTCTGTGTTATATAAGAAGTCTAGAAAATATGAACCCGAAATGAGAAGTGGAAACAGAAATCAATAGGGCTTTACAAAACAACTTAAAAAGGTATCTAAAAAAACTAAAACTAAAACTAACTAAAATCCTCATCTTTCGGAAAGTATCCTGCGATCTTTCGGACAAGAATTAAACTATAGCATACTTTTAGACACATATTCTTAACATTTTTTAAATCCAAATGATTTCTGTGGCATGTTTTTATATGCTTTAGCTTGTAAACATTATTATAATCTACACAACATGTCTAACTGCCTGCTATTTGTATGTTTTTTTAAGTTAATTCCAACACAATTGCTTACATTATTGGCCGCTTTATCTTGACCATTATGTGGACTGACCCTTGAGGTAAATTGCTTACACCTGCACCTATCACACGGCCATTCCTATGATCGTGAATCCTTACTTTTATAATCAACAACAAATCCCAACAAAGAAAGGAAAGTATGGTCTCATTTGTAGCAATAAGCAAGACAATAAAACATTACGTAGCCGATAAGAAAAGCTGGGGAATGGAACAAAGCGGAACAAAACGAAACGGAAACGGAAGTTGGGGAAGCGGGAATTCCCTCCGTTTTGCGGTTTCCCTTCCGTTCCCTTTCGTTGCGCCCTGTCATCGAGCTGCTTAGCACCCTAATGCGATTATTAAGTGCCAAGTGCGCTGGTGTCGTGTAAAATTCATTATATTAGCCCCACTGCCACTTGCCGCTTGCCACACCCCCCATTTCCTGATGCCGACCCCCGCTGTTCCCATTCCACACTTAGCATTTCCCATTTTCCGGTTCCCAATTCCCACGTTCCGGCATTCACTCGCTCATGCATTACGCGTACTCAATATCCTGTCCTTTGCCAGGACGAAACTGCGGCGGCCGGTGACTGTGGCGCAATAAATTAGGGGCGCAAATAAATCATCCATTTTAATGTGACAGTTCCGACAAACGTAGCCCCGAAAGCAGCTCTCTGGATGCGGCTCTTCCAAGCTGGGGTCTCAATTGGTTTGCTCTGCTGGCCCTCGACTTTTAGCCAGTTTTGAGATGGCCACGTGATTCGGTTCGGGATTTTCACAATAATAGTAAAAGGAAACTCTTATATTTACCCTTGAATTTAATATTTTCGATAATAATTTATAAGGCTCCAAAAATTTTTGTGAACCCTTTTTTGGTTATATTTATTAAAAGCATTTAAGGATTTAATTACTTAATTTTGGAATGTGTGCATGATTATGCATATCATGTTGCATAGTTAACTATAATTTTCATATTACACAACCATTACGTTTATAGTAAAATTAGAATGTTTTACGTTTATTTTGAGTACGTTTATTTTAAATAAATATATTACATTAAAGTTTAAACGTAGTTTTATTTTTACTGTGGTTTAACGTTTTAAGGACTATTTTGGCAAACATCTTTATTAATAACGTAGTTCACCATTTTCCGTTTTAAACTTTTGCTCACGCGTTCATCTCGTAAGTGTCATCTGAAGACTTTAGCACTCTCAACCCCCGCATTATTCTGCCCCTCTGCCATCAGATAAGTCCCCTATTTGTGAGCCATATTTTGCAGGTTCATTTTCAGGCGTGCCTTCAGCTTTTCCTTCGGCTGGGTTCCCATTGTTTGTACATTGTTTGACTGGCATTTAGCCGCCATCTCGCTCTCCTTCTGTTCTGTTCTGTTCTGTTGTTGGCCACTAAGTACTTGCCTAACTGCGGCACTTAATATTTTTGAATTGTTGCGCGTATGCGAGATGTTTGTGTGTTTGACAATGAGGCTGCTGGATCGTGGGGATATGTCAGCATTAACTGACACTGTGAGAAATTCCAGGGGCAGGGGCAATTTGTTTGACAAAATGTGACCAACTGTGCGTATGATTAATGGGCAGTGATAAGGTTTTAGGTGATGTTGGAAAAGACCAGTGCTTGTGCGGAAATCCTTTTTTGTTTTATTATTTCACTGCCTACAATTAAACAACAATTTATTGCACAACATTTCCTGGACGAATGCAGCTTGGGAAAAGGGGGAATTGCGCACATGACGCCATACAAAATCCATCCCAATTCGGAACCCCAATAAGCACACACATAATAAACATTTACGAGGCAATTTCCTTGGCTGCATACGCACACAAAACAGCCAAAGGGAGTACAAAATAAATGGAAGGACTCTGGGACAGTTGACAAGCCCACTGGAAAATACCGCCCTCGCTGTCTTCTTGGCAAGCAGAACAACTTTTTCTGCCCCACTTATGCCCAAACTAATTAAGTGCAGAAAAAGTTGCCATTGCCTTCTCCTTTTGCAACTGCCGAGCTGCAATGTCGTTTCCACAACCTTCTCAGTTGGAATATTGCGCTTTGTCTGCTCTGATATTGAAAATTCAGTGAACCCAGTGATGCGCCAGTGAAAGCAGTTCACAGTAATTATAATTAATAATTTACAAAATAATAGATGCGTGTAGTGAAGTGTAAATATTAAAATTACTAAAACAATACATTTTTTTTTGTTTTCCATTTTTTTAGATCCAAGCAACAACTTTAAAACTAATCTCTAAAAAAATATGTTATAAATTATATTGTTTAATCAAATTTGGTATTCAAACTCTATACTTATTTACTTATTTTTAATATGATTAAAAGAAAATACCTTACAAGATGCTTTTAAAATTTAACAGAATGTGCCATGCCATTTTAAAATTTGTTCAACAATGTTTGACACATACTATAAGTTTCTTTCATAAACTTAAGAGAATAAGTTGTTACTTATAATATTTGTATAAAGTTTTTTATATATGCAAAAATCACTTTTCACTTACGATTCAATAGTTTCGCATCGCTGGAAATTCACAGTCCGCTGGCCCAGCACGTTTGACAACTTGTAACATTTTTAGACACTACGCATTAGGAGAAAGGAAGAAAAGTGGCGGAATCGCGACTGCATTAAGGACATTCCTCTTATTCTTATCCCCTTCGTCTTTTGCCTTAGCCCCTATGCATTTCCGACGCCTGGCCAAATATTTAGCAGCCGCTCCAGTTTTGCGCTGATAGCCCATTTGAGCGTCATAATAACGAAGATAAATGTTGCAAAAGTTTGCTTGCAAACACGCCCCAGGACGAAAAAAGAAGGACCCATCTACTGTTTCATCCTGCAGCTGCGATTTCTAGTTGCACTTTTCGGCTGCCTTCTCTCTGGTGAATATTTTGCGAGAAACAAAAACGAATTGTGCGTAAAACAAAAGTTGGACCGATTTTGCCCAGCAAGAACTTTACTTTTCGGATGTGGCTCATTGTAGGGCATTGGACCAGTGGGAATGCTTCGGCTAAAAGGAGCAAGTTGACGTCAGTTGAATGTTTAGGACTCCAGAGGCCATCGCAAAGGGATATCGCTTTCTTTTAAATGAGCCAGAGATATTAATAACATGAAAAGTAAACGGGAATGACACTGGGAAAAATATTATATGAACCTAATTCATAAGAAATTTTAAATTAAAGAATATCCTTTTAAAAGTATACAATATCAAATAATTTTTTTTTGGCATTAAGTGAACCTCATTCTTAAACAAACTCATTTTAACATAAAATTATATATTAAATATGCAATGAATTGGGTTTGTCTCAACTTTTTTTTGTATTCAGATAACCACCAATTTAAATTTGCTGAAGTAATAATTAATTTTCAATTGATTATAATTGACTAGTAAAATTAAGATTAGTTCTTAATTTGCGCTATTAAAATATACAAAACCCAATTTTAGTTTTGTAAAACGATATACTTTGAAAATTACTTTATCCAACCATCGATTTTCGTAAAATGGATTGTTATTTAATCATACTGCTCAATTGATTAGCCCAGCTATGCATAGTTTTTGACATGGTTTTGAACTCACTGACTAATGCAGGCCTTCTATAAACTTTCTATACAATTTTTAAAGTTAAATGAGAAACTAGAGGAACAACTGCCACTGCGACAACAACAACAACCATCAACGACGACAGCAGCGACGACAGTTTACACTGATGCTCGTTAGTTCTACGCCAAAAACTTTGCCTTTGCTGTTGCCTTTGCCTTTGCCCATCGCTTGAAAATACTCACCCTATTTTGCCCCTAGATTTTCCCCTTTTTCTCGATTTCTGGGCAACTGCAATTCACAAATTTCTGTATGGCCATGGGAAATGGGAAAAGGACTATCAAAGCTGGGCTGCAGCAGCTTTGTTGGATTTGTTGTCCTGCCATGTCCATGTCGGAGCCGTTCTCGTTCACTTGATTTATGTCCAATGCGTCTGGCAAATGTTTTGGGACATCCCGATCCCGATCCAGATCCACTCCTACAAATCCCTCGACGGCAGCCCTTCGCTCTTGGCTTTAATTAAAAAACTAAAATAGATGAGTGGCCGGGTAATTTGTCTAGATTGAAGCTCTCAAAAGTAATTTGATTACTACTGGTAGCAACAAACAAATGGTAAATTTATTGTATGGAATATAATTATTAGGTAAGAATGGTACCCAAAACTATATAATTTGTAACAATTTTTTGGCCAGCATCTAAATAATAACACAATTTTATTTTTAATTACAAGGTCTAAGGCACAGCTACAAGTTGTTAGAAAAAAAGTATAAATAAAATTAATATATTTAATCTCAGAAATAAATTTTATGTTTAAGTTTATTTTAATGTTAATATAGATGCTTCTCAGCCAATTAATTTTAATCAAATCATCTCCGGCTTATTCTTAAAATAACCTTTACCCTTGAGAAGAGAACGTACTTGTAGTGTTTTCTGAATAGCCGATAATGCGGAAGCTTCTTTAAATAGGTTATTGATGCTTATAAATAAAAGCAACCAGTCAAGTTGAAGGCACATTTTTGTGGCTCGAATTTTCACTCATAAAGTAGCCTTATAAAAATAACTCACGGATGCTTTCAATAGGACAGGAGAACAGAACAAGGGGACACATTACAAGCTATGGATGCCAGGCATGGCACACATTCTTCCACCCAGACAGAACGAACAAAAGAAAACCGAAAGGTTGAGGGAAGCAACTGGAGCTGGCCTAAGAAAATAGCTCATACGCAGCGTGTGCCGCATGCCACAAATGCCACAAATACTGCTTGAATAAAAGGGCAGGGCAGACTACAAGAGTCATGACTTCCCTTGGCAGCTGCCATGACTTGGCCACTTTCTGCCTATGCACTTGCTTATTTTCCAATTTACTATATACATTAAACATTGTTTTTTGGGAAAACAAAAACCATATCAGATTCAGCTAACTTCTATGGGAAATAATATTCGATAACCACATGTAGATCCCACATTTAATAATTTAAAACAAAGACTTAATTTAGTTCAGACAAAATGCAAGTCATTTGTGAAAAATCACTGATGAGTTGATGGCCAGGGATTTAATATTTATTTGGCTGGCGGGAATAGCCCTTAATTTAAATATTCATCAGTCCTTGGCAAAATTTCAATTTAAAAACATTTGGTTTTGGCAAAATATACACAACAGAAATATTTATACAAATAAATAAAGTATAGAAGTATATTAAAAGGAGTTATTCAACAATGCAAAAAATGTGCAGATTATATTACCATCAAAATTCATATACTAATTTGCCAAGCTAAACTGATCAATCAATAGTTTAAATAAATATCTAGCTATTGACTTCAAAATTTCATATTACATATTTAAATAAAATTTAAAGATTTAATATTAAATATAATTTACTTTAAATTTCATAATTTGATATAAATATAAAATATTTGAATTAATTTGCAAAATATTGTATTTAAAATGGGTCCTATATGTTTTGCATGCATTGAATTATTTTTAATTTGATTTTACTTTAAACTTAATATTGCGGATCGTAAAGCATACTTTGAAAATACAAAAAAAATGAGGTATTTGTATTTAATAAAATAATTTAAAACTTCAATGCATGAAAATTAAAGCTTTTAGTATTGGAATTTAGTATGAAATACTTGGACTTACTACGTTTTTTGTTAGTGTAATAATAAATAATTTTCGCTGTATTTTTTTTCATGCGTACCTACATATTGAATTTCAAGTCTAAATCCCTGAATCAAATATATTGCCTTACATGTTATCATTCAATAATTTTCTCTAAATTTAATTGCACGCATACCTACATATATCATTTCATTTCCTTAACCTTGAATCAAATATATTGCCTTACATATTGCATGTTAGAGGTCTACAGCTTCCTATTAGCTGCTCGATTCATAATAATATTCAGATGAAGTAAGTTATTGAATATTTAATGTGAGTTCCCCGAAACGCATTTAAAGGCCGCAGATCAAAGAAAACACACATGAGGCAGGCAAAATCCTTAAGCAGGCGGCCGCATTACGACCCTGGGGCAAATGCTGAGCAGTGAGCACTTGATTTGAATATGCGCACCTGATGTCAGCTACCTGCCTTCAATTCTGCCTTCTGCTGATTGAGTTTACCTGGTTAGGAGCCAGTTCCAGTCCCGTCCCGTTCCGTCAAACTTCCCTCAATCGAATGTAGGTTGGAAGGGAGCGTCGGAGCGTCGAAGATGACGATGATGTCGGTGCGGTTTTTCGGATTCGCGGCACTACAGCCTGCTAAGTCCATCCGTCGAATGCTCCTCGAATGCAAACGATGTTTGAAGGCAAATGAAGTGGGATGTGGGAAGTGGGAGTACAAGTTGTGCTCCTCCTGCAGTACTGGCTGAAACCACATATTGCAATTAGCGTCAGCATTTCACCCCATTGACCTCGACTGGAGCTGCTGGCCCAGCATTTGATTGATGATGAACGCTAATTTTCGACCCTTTTTTGCGGGCTCGATCTCGAAATTTAGCAACCAAATTGGCATTTTGCGAGGGGTCTCATGCTAGGTGGCATTAGTCAAATGATCGATGAGGGCCAAAAGAGAAAGTTATCAAAATTGTAGTTTTCAAAATCCAAAATGGGTCAATGGACAGCCTTTAAATTTAAAACAAATATCTTTAAAATTCTTTTATAGCTCTTTACTTTTTAAATTAACGTCGCTTAAATTCTTATATTAATTAATACTTAGCCTTGTAAAATTAAAGTTATTAAATTATGGTTTCGACTAAATCTATTACTTCTGCTTTAAATAATAGTTTATAATAATACGGTTGTGGTTTTTGAAATAAATTATTAATATTAAAAATTATTAAATTAAATAAATTATTATTATAAATTATGGTTTTGTTAACTAATAAGAGGATTGTGTGAAGTCAATGCAATGTGTTTTATAGATAATACTCTTAAACTGTAAGAATTAAGATTAACACAAAGAAAAATTGCAGCATAAAAATGAAAGTAAAATCTGCGTGTGCGAGTGTGAAAAAGGGGTCTAAATGTCCTGCCCATACTGTGTTTGTTTGGGTGTGTGCGTGACCATATTCGCGGTTGTCTGTCTGTGTGTGTGAGTGCAATAAAGCAGCTCGTAAATTTCTCCTGCAGTTGACCCATCTCTCGGTCTCGCTCTTGTGTCCTTTTGCCATCTCTTTCCCTCATACTATTGTATACACTTTCTTAGTAACATTTTTTTATTCGCTCTGCACAATTTTTTCGCGCTTCTCGTTTTCGCTATTGTATTTTTTTGCTGCTTTTATATGTGTTTCGGGTGTTCTGCTTCGCTTCTTTGGTTATAACGCAAATCCCTTTGTTGGCCCACGCCCCCAAACTACGCCCCTTTTTCGTACTGCCCGCATCCTTTTTCGAACAATAGCTGTGAAATAATCACTTGCCTGTTTGCACTTTATTAAGTGGACAGCGGCGCGAAAGAGACAGCTCGCTCCGGGCGAAAGAGACGGCTGCACTAGATTTACTGACCACCCAACTTTAAGTCGCGCTTTATTGTCGAGCTTACGGAACGAAGTGAATTAATGCGGGACGCGATAGTGCTTTTATTTTTAACCCTTTGCTTAATACATTTACTGCTGTGATGCAGTCAAAGAACAGTAGTTATCTTTATGGATTGGAATAAAAGTGCCGCGAGTCAGAGAAATTGTGATATGCAGTACTATAAATTACATTTTATAGTTTTAAAATTACTTCTTTGATTTCCAACCGAAATTTACTATCCAAGTCCACACGAGGTCACCATAAAATAGTCTTATTATTGGAAATAAACAAAATCTTTTTTCTTTTCAGTGCAGTGCATAAAAGTTTTTAATATTTATTAACAACAAAGTTTGCATAGTACTACATTATTGTATACGCATTTATATTTTGAATTCAACTAAATTGGTTTTGTTTTTCTACTATTGAGCTTAAGCTTGAGAACTTAATATTAGCATAGTCCTATTAAAAACATTCAGATATTTTTTCCTTTCTTCCAAATCTTATTGAAACTTCTCGGCCAGATTGAATTGCTTTATAAGGGTAACAACAGAAAAAGCCAACTTCATCATCTTTAAATAATCAATAAATCACATTAAGTACTTCAGTGAATAAAAATCAAACTCACAGCTAAATTTGTATTCATACAAATAGGAAACACTCCGCCAGCCGTCAAAATAATGGGTTTCTGAAGATTGTGAAGAAAGTATATCAAAGTGGTTCTATAGCGACGGTCGGCGGACACCCAATTCGAATGGAATAGACAGTCGGCCAGGTCCTGGCAATCATCGATGATCACATTGCACAAATAGCAAAAGGGAAAGGTCTCCATAGACACATCAAACATAAAGAGACACGTGGCCAGTCCCGTCCAAAAGGTTGAGAAAAACATTAGGTTGATCATCGAGAGGCCCAAAACAGTACCGATTAGTAAGAACTGCACAAAAATTGTGCCCGAAAATACGGGTCGCAATGCGTTGACATAGCTAAGGGATTGAAAACTCTTATAATTCATTATTGTATATTTTTTACAATTTCAAAGTGATGAAAGTATTTATTTTTGGAGAATCAATTTTAATTTTGACTTACTCCAATATCAATCGATGATCCCGGATGCATTTGGTCAGCTCCTCCAAGTACTCATCCTCAGTTTTTCCTGGCTCTGAGCGCAGATTTCTCAACCGATCCTTGAGCAGGGTTATGTGACATCGAGACATTAGCATCGAGATTAGGGGACACACATCCGTGCACAGATTCATGAAGATGCACTCCGCCATTAGGATACACTCCGCGATGCTGGAGAGCAAAAAATGCTGATCGGTATTGATCAGGGGAAAGTACATACGCCAGGCGTGTCGTCCTTTCAGCAGAAAATACGGAAAGTTCATGAGCACAAAGCTGTAGTAGAAAATGTGATATATAACATAGACACGATTTCCCAAGGCCACATAGCGATGAACAGTGGCCCTTTCCGCAGCTTGAACACATCTCTCGTCCAGCCGATTCAGTAGTCGCTTGGCCTCCTCCATTTTCCTGTAGCCAATCATGGTGAAAGCACACTTGAAGGAATTGCCGAAGACGTCCACCCCAATCTCGAGCGAACTCAAGAACTCGCCCGCCGAGAAGCTCTTGAATCGCTGAACGTACTCGAAACCCATTGATAGCGGCAGAAAGATTAATATCAAACCTACCATAAAAGCGGCCCACAGCTTGTACACAAGGCTCCACCTTTAAAAATAGTAATAAATTATATATAAACTAGGGGGGGCCACAGAATTCACTGGGATTCTGTTGTTAATTATAATAGTATCTTAAAGTAAGCAACCATATATTTGTTTTCTGGAAGTCTATTTGATTTGTTTGTTTTTAAAATTAAATCTAAATTATAAAATAATTTATATACGGGCCTAAAATTATGCAACATACAAAATGCAAAATTTGTTTAGTGCGGAAGTCCAATAGATTTATTATATTCTATATAATTACTTTAAGGCATATTTTCAAACTATTTTTCTTTGAAACTTTCCTATTTCTCAACTTTTACATATTTTTATCGCTTAATTTCCTTTTTAATTTTAAGAAACTTTTTAAACTGATTTATCTATTAATGTCAATTTACCTTTTATCAGCAGGCTTTGTCCAGCCGAAGGACCACACAGCCCAATCCAAGTAAATGAAGGCATCTCGAGATTGAACCCGTTCACTCAATGGCTTTTCCACAATGAAGGGCAATAGTTTACTTAACATCTTGGCCGTGGTTGCTTCTTGAATGTGAATTGAGTCCGGCCACAATCGCTTTTTATATGGCAAAAACTGTGTCGTCATGACTTGACGGTTTTTGTTTTAGCTAAAACAGGTGCTTTTTATTCGTTAAAACTTTTCAAGGCTTGCGAAACTCACCATAAATAAATAATTGTCTTGCTAAATTCTGTTTAACTTTATGTTTGCAAAATCTTTGCTTAAGCCTTAAAAGTCCCTTTTATTTCACGCACAATTTTCAAGACTTTAATTTTTTCACAACTCAGATGTCAATTAAATCCACCGCAATTTACATTTCACCCGAATGCAATTATGAAATGCAGCATTCCAGAGCAACCATAAACCGTTCTCAATCGTTCAACGAGCACGACCTTAACATGCCATTAACCGAGTAAAACATTACCAAAATCGACATTAATTCACATGTATAGCTTCATTGTGCAATGCCGAACCAAAGTCGGCTGTTTCCCGCCCACTATCATTGCCTTTTCGTCTGTCACTGCGTTTTACTGCGTTGCCCATTGGCAGTGTTAATCAGCGTCACCGCGATGTCATGCAACCGAAAAATGATGGCCGCCAAACACATTATCTGTGTTATTAATGAGTTGCATGCCGCAGACAGCACTGCCCAAAAATATAGTGTTTCAATTTTCAATTGTACTTTTTGTGGGATTTTGAACTCACTCTTAATTCTTCTTTCACCAACTGTGAGAAATATTTGCGGATAAAAATATTTAATATACACAAATCAAATTAAAGCCAAATAAATTTTTAGAAAAATTTATACGTCAAGAAACTAAGCTATAAACAAAATAAAAATATTCCCTTACAAGAACAAAAAAAGTTACAACATTGAATAACAAAAGGTTAGAAAACTAGCTCACTAACTTGTATTTTTTTTTATGTTTAAAAACCATATTAAAACAAAATACAATTTTTTTTAGGAAAAAGTGCAGTTTTTTGGGTCAGAGAATGACCAAGCAAGCCATCAAAATCTTGAAAATAACTAAAATTTTGGGCTTAACACGTTCAGTTCTGCATTCAATTTCTACAAAAAAAATATACTCTGTATATCTTAATAACACATTTTAAAATATTTAAAAGTTTCTGAGAGACATTCGGAAATTTGAACAAAAGTAACTGAAATAAAAAAATAATAAATTATAATTGTTTGGAGTGTATTGCGAGTGATGTGTATTGGCTGCGGGTTTCCCTCACCCAAATATTCCTCTTTAGCACTCTTTGCACTGCACATTGCATACTCGTTATATCCTTGCTTTTCGGGTGTTTAATTAATTGAAAGCATTTTTGCCAGCGCTTTGCGGCCGCCTCTCATTTTGCATTTTGCCGATTTACCGAAGAGCGTGAAGCGGCGACCGTAATAATATTTACTCATTGGCGTTGAGGACAGACGCATACAAAAGGACCTCCACACACACACACACACTGGTAGACAAAAGGACCGCCACACACATGCAAATTAAATTCTTCGCAGGAGACAAACCATCAATGTGCCCTAGAATCTTTTGTCAGTTCAATTCAGTTCTGTTAATTAACCGAAATATTTTACTTTTTTTACTGGGATTTTAAAATTTAATCACATTCTGCATTGAGAAGCTTAAATGAGAGTAAAAGGCTTGGCCAAATTTTATTTATTAACCAATAAATTGGATAGCTACAGGTTTTTATATTTCTACTGAGTGCATAAGCAACTTTTAATTGTGAAACTAAATATTTAATTGCCTTAAGTATTTTAATAAATCCTTATATTCTTTTTTCTCTTATTGGAACTTCTCAGCCAGATTGAATTGTTGTATAACAGTAACCACCGAGAAGGCCAACTTCACCATCTTTAAATAAATACAGAATACAGAATTAAACTCCGCAGTTTATACGTATAGATCGAACCTACCGACAAATTGGTTCGCATGCAAATGGGAAACACTCCACCAGCAGTGAGAGTAATGGGCTGCTGAAGATTTTGAAGAAAGTATACCAAAGTGGACTTATAGCGACGGCTGGCGGTCAGCCAATTCGAATGGAATAGGCAGTTGGAGAGGTCTTGGCAATCCAATATCATCAAATCGCACAGATAGCAGAGGGGAAAAGTCTCGCTGCACACGTCCATCATGAAGAGAAATGTGCCCAGTCCGGTCCAAAATGTTGAGAAGAACATTATATTGATCATTGCGAGACCCAAAACCACTCCGATTAATAAGAACTGAACGAAAATAGTGCCCGAGAATACGGGTCGCACAGCGTTGACATAGCTTTAAAAATATATAAAAATAATTTTAGATTTTATGCCTACGACACAACCAGCTCACTCCAATATGAAACGATGATCCTGGACGCATTGGGTCAGCTCCTGCAAGTACTCATCCTCGGTTTTTTCTAGATCAGATCGCAGGTTTCTCAACCGATCCTTAAGCAAAACGATGTGGCATCGAGCAAGCAGCATGTAGACCAAGGCACAGACATCTGTACACTGATCCATGGTCACCACAGTGATCATCAGTAGGAACTCCGCAATGCTGGTAGATAGGAAGTGATCCTCGGGCTTTAGCAGCGGGATATACATGCGCCACGCATGACGTCCCTTCAGCAAGTAGCCCACAAAGTTAATGACCACAAAGCCCGAGTACATTACGTGGTACACAACGTAGAACAAATTGCCCAAGGCCACATAGCGACGAACAGTAAGCTTCTCCTCATCGCGAACACAGCTCCTGTCCAGTTGATCCAGAATCCTTTTGGCCCTCTGGAGCTTCTTGTAACCGAGGAAGGTATAGGTGCACTTAAAGGAGGACCCATAGATATTAACGCCAATCTCAAGGGAACTGAGGAACTCATTCGCCGAGAAGCTCTTGAATCCGCGAACATATTCCACGACCATCGATATCGGCAGAAGGATTTGTATCAACAAGTTCGCAATAAGTTTCCAAATAGTGTAAACCAAGGTCCACCTTTGAAGAAGATACATTTTACTCAACTGACTGATAAATCATGTGGCTTTTTTCACCTTTTATCTTCGGGTTGTGTCCAGCCAAAGGTCCACATAGCCCTATCCAAGTAGATGAAGGCATCTCGCGATTTTACCACTTCACTTAAGGGCTTTGCCTTGATGCGGGGAAACCATTTACTTATCATCTTGTCCGTGGCTGCTTCCGAATATAAAGTTAGTCAGGAAACGACTGCTTTTATTAGGCACAAGTCTGTTATGGTTGTCTCACACGATTTTCTTTTAAGTTTACCTATATAGTAAAAAAAAAACCGTTTATAATATGTAAAACATACAACCATATGGAATTTTTCCGGCATTACTTGTTAAACTTTTTTTTATATTTTTCTTTTGCATGTTTTATTTTATCTTCATACCTACAATTTTGCTGAAAACTTGGTTATAATATTAAATCAGTCCAAATATAATACGTTGTTTTGAATAGTTTCAATGAGTACTTATTTCACACATACTTTATTCAGAACCTTCAATAGTGTTCTTTCCCCATCTTTTAATTCGAAACTTTTTACTTACAAACCTTCATAAATACGTTGAATTATTGACCTGTGAAAACGCAACTTTAAATTTGTCTATCCACAATTGCTGAAAAAAACAACCTTTATCATGCACAACGTTGCAATGGTTTTCCAAATAATTGAATTACGCGTGCACAGAGGAAGTTTCATTAGTTATTGGTCATTGTGAGGTTTTCTGAATTTGGCATAAGCAAACCAAACCGCTAAATATGGCATGGAAAACACCAAAATATTAAAATTATAAATAATATTCTCGAATTTAATTAGCTAGCTTCTCGGTGACAGCATTTGCAGTTCAGTTTGTGGCTGACACTGGCGTAATTGAAATATTCTTCCTAATTAAATGACAATTCTTGTTGTTATATATTTTATGTTAGCCCAATTTACAAGCCCGTAATATAAAATAGCAATAATTTGACGACAGATTTGTGCTGTTCAGTGGAAATGTAAATTTGAATTTGGTTGCTTTACTAAAATACATAAAAGGCTTTTAATGTGGATTAGGAAGATTCAATTTCAATAAATAAAAGTAATAATAAGCAAAATTCAAAAACCTTACCATATGCAAATGTGTAAATTTTACCTTAAAAATTTGTCCAAAACAAGTAATTTTTATAATTAAAATTAAATAAATGATAAAATCTCTTTATTAAATGAGATTTCCATTGCATATATTTCGCTGTTGACTTTCGACGGTTTACGAGCAAGTTAATTTTAATTAAATGCATAAAACTGGAATTCTGTTAAATATGTTTCGAGTTGCACCTTTGACCGGTCCTCACACGGCATTGCAGCCCTCAGTTGTCGTCAATCCTTTGGGTGAATGCAATTTATTTTAATTGCGAGTGCAGGCGGCAGGACACGACTCAAACGAACGTAAAGGAAAACAATTTCAAATGGCCGTAAAATTACGCTAAAAACGAACGGAATGAATGGAGAAAAAAATTATTTCTGCCTATTTATTTTTCTGCCTGTCCTGCACTTATATTTTAGGTCACGGGCTCATTAAAATTTGAGCACCGAAAGCAAGCGAAATTCTTATGAACTCAAAATCCCTTTAACCCAAATATATGCCATTATAAATGCGAACGAGTTTAAGCTCTTTATGAGATATATGTACTTTATATTCTTAAAACCCGCTGAAGTATTTCAAAACCATTCATTGTTCTCAATAAATTACTTGATCTACATATCGGTTATATTTTAACAAATATGTAGTTTTTTACTTTTACTAATTTTAACTTATTTAGAAATATTTATAAAAATTAAATATAAAAATGTTACAAATGTATATGTTTTTTGGTTGTTGATAAGAAAAACAACCAAGTTGATCAGTCATTAAAATTACTATTAATTAAAAGACGTTATTGGATTTAAATATGTTCGTTAAATACGTTTCCTTAACTACAAAGTACATTTATTTAAGTACATTTAAAATTGCAGGTTAATAAAAAAAATTTTAATATACAAAAAAGTTACAGTTTGCTGATATGAAAAACTACCAAATTGATTCTACATTAAAATTAGTATTAATCACGTATAAAAGACTATACAAAACTAAATATTTTTAAATCAATTGGATTGAAATATTTTCCTTATAGTATAAGAAAAGTTCATTTCTCTGTGAAAATTGAATTATATTTTTGAGCACATATATCGAAGTTAGACTGTACATGAACTGCATAATACATTTTTGCAGGATGAGGAAATTCCAGGATAATCGCGTGCTCAACAGAAAACGTCACTTGCAGCTGTCTCAGCAGGTAGGAAAATGATCTAGCGCCAGCTGCCTTGAAATCTGGAATTTCAGAGATTTCCTCGTAAACCGGAGCAGGTAGCCTAGTGTAATAGTATAAAAAGCAAAAATCCCTGACCTCAGACAGCACTGCACTCTGGACACTCAAAGCGAACAGATCTATCCGCAGCACTCAGATCTATCTCTCAGATACTTTAAGTAACTTCTAACGAACCTGTTACTATGGCCGAGATACTTTTTCCACAACTGGAGCGTCCTTTGCCTTCGCTACCATCGCTGCATTATACTCTATTCGCCTACAGGGAGGAATTGCGACGACGTGATGCTCCATTCATGAAGATGTCCACCATTAAACTTCATCTCACGGACAATCTGATTCTGCAGACAATCAAGAATATCCGGCAGTACGACACCATGGAGATCATGAATCTCAACCAGGAGATCAACTTCAAGCGACGGTTGACCAAACAGATGAGAAAGGTGCGCAAACTGGAGAAACTCGGCCTGAACATTGATCCCCGAAAACTCGAGACCGGCCAATGGCACTAAACTTAGATTTTATGGAACCTTAAACTCTTTACTCAAATCCTTTCGTATGTCATACAAACACCCAACTATTCTTACATACTCTGAGCATGTGAAATTAGATTGTAAGCAAAATTCCTCAAGTTTTTAAAACTCAATAAGCCGAACAAACCTTATAAGTCTATCAATTTTTTGAAGAAATAAAAATTAGAAACAAAAAAGGTTATGCATTTTTAATTGTAGAAGATCTTAACATGATATAAAATAAATTTTATAATTTAAAAATAAATATATCAGTATTTTTTTTAGTTAAGTAGTTCCAAATTACCTTTGAGAAAATTGCCAAAACAAATGCCCAACAATTTGATTCAATATTTATAAACAGCAGGTTTAAGAGATCAGTTTATCAATTTTTTGAAAAAATTAAATTTAAAGCAAGCAAATGGAAAATCTTTTAAATAAGATTCAAATTATAAATTGAAATTATAAATTGCCAAAACAAAATGGCTATAAATTTAATTCAATATTTACTAATAGCAACAATAGTTTTTAGAGTCAACTCAGAAAAACCTTCAGGAAACATAGAAGCAGTTACCCAATACTCGAAGATAAATCAAAGATCCCTTTATGATTGTACTCCCGGCAAGGTATTCTATCTGACTCCAGAAATTTTCTACGACACCACGGAAAAAGGAATATTCTTCGTCAAGTTTTACGATCCAAATTGCATTGACTGCCATGATTTTGAGAGTATCTGGACTGACTTGGCCCAATCATTCAAATCCAAAAGAAATATATGTTTTGCCGAACTGAACTGTAAGTTTGCAAAAGTTTTGTGCAACGACTACGAATTACGCTATGAACCGAATTTAATATGGTTTGCAAATGGATACAAAGTTCGACAATATGACGGTGATTTAACTTTCGATGATGTTCACAAATTTGTTACCCAAATGAATATGTGGAATCAAACCTTAAGCTCGGGCTCTCACAATATACATTTTCACACTTCTTGGATTTTTGCTTTCATGAGAAATGTAATCATTAGTTTATGGTAAATGTCTTGGAAAATATTAAATATATAAATTTATTTATGTCAGGTATCTTATTTACCTGCAATTTTAGTATTCCAGAGTGCCTCCTTTAATTATTTTGGAGAACTTTTGTCAGCCAAATGCAAATTATATGCAGGCTGCACACACTTGTGGGTGGCTAAAACTGAACAAAACAAAAACAGAACATTTGTTGGGTTCTGCGGAGGCCATAAAAAGTTTCGACAACGGCAGCTACAAGCCACATGAAAAATGTCTGGCAAAGCGTAAATTGTATTCCCAGCAGTAACTTCTACTTATACCCACTACTCGTTAAGGAGGATTAGCAGCAAAACAAGTTTAGACAAATTTCTCATATGAAACTCAAGGATTGTTAGCAAATATTTGAGGTTTTAGGGGAAATACACTTTACTCTTGAGCAATAACATATTCGTAGTTCTTTAAGCTTTATACTTTTTATATCCTTATTAGTATTATTTTCTAGTTTCCATCGGAAGCATCACAAAATAATGTTTCATTTTCTTCTAAAATTTTATATAAGTTTCTTAAATATAAATATTAAAAATAAAATAGACTAAGAATACTTGGACTGCCGCGTATTAACTAGTCGCATCACTTGACTATATCCTATAATTTTCCTTAACCGGAAGAGAAGCTGTAAGCATGCAAATTTGTGCATGTTGTGTGGGTGTGTTTCAGTTATTTAGTGCGCCATTTAAAATTTCGCTCCTTGGTTGACGCGGTTGGTATCCTTTGCGGAGGGAAAGGATCTGAAAACGGAAGATGATGGTGTGAGGTATGTTAACTTGCAAAACAATGCATTTGGGACTTTCAAGGGCCTTACTCGCAATATTTTGTATATAATTAACTAGTTTAAGACATTCCGAAACCAAACTGAATAAAGACAAACATTTTTATTACTTTTTATAAAAAAAAAATAATTTCACGCGAAAAGTGTCAGTTTTTTTATATAACTAAAATTATATTAACAAAAATTGGTTTCAAATATTATATAATATTTGCGATATAAATAAAGTAAGTATTTCAAAAATGTCTTATAATTTTAAGGCTTGATTCTTATATAATATTCTTCATATTAAAGTAAAAACCTAATCTAAACGGACGTTCAATGGACTTCAAAAGCAAAATCTTACAAAAAACAAAACACTGGAGCAGCACGCCTTTGCGTATTTTGATACTCTTGAGAGGAATTTTTCTTAGAAATTGTATTTCAAGTACCAGGAACAAAACAACAAATAAGAAACAAGGCAAAAAACGGAGGAATGAACTAAAAAATAGAAACGAGAGGCAGAGGCAAAAAAAAATATTAATCCGAAGCAGCATCAAACAGAACAAAAAGTTTTTCGCCATCCGCAGAAGTTTTCCTCTTCGGCGGAAAGTTTTTATTTTTTTGCTCGAAACTTTTTTCGGTTGCCACTCGAGCAAAATAGCTCAATGGCAGGAATGCAACTCTGTGCGAGTGTCAAAGTGCAGACGATGCTGACAGTCACTCACAGAAGTACACCTACACCCACACATGAGCCTGCATGTACTTTGAGGCACTGTGGTTCGTGAGGGTTTAGTACCGAGCAAAGTTTTGGCATCCGACTTGGGCTGTTATTTACCTTAGAATAATAGAGGCAAAACAATAGTCAAATTCAGCAGGTTCTTAAGAAAAGTTTTTTGATGGTTTTTGATTGCTAAACAATTTTTAAATACTTTTTGCGTATAGCAAAAAACCTTTTTTTTGGCAGTATCTAGGCTTTTTTTTAAACTTTAATTGTGAATTATGAATACTTTTAATTAGTTTGCTAATAAGCAAAAATAATCTTTTTTGAAAATGATTTTTAGAGTAGCAGTAAGTTAAAAACAAAATAAACTAGTTCCGCCATATACTATCATATAAATAAATAAAACATTGTTTGGGAATACCTGAATTATTTCTTTAAAACTTATACTGTGAGTTATGAATATTTTTAAATTAGTTTAAGACTAAAACAATTTAAAACTACTAAATAAGTTTTAATAATCATTTTAAGGGTTTTTTGTTTAAAACTATATACTTGTTCAAATTGATATAAGACCAAAAATTCCAAACAAACTTACTTCGAGTTTACCTGATCCAACAAACAGCTTTTCATCATGAACACACATATCAAATTCCGGCCACATACCATCCCGTTCCTTTTTGATGGCCATTTATTCCCAAACCACTGTACGAACCATCCACAAAATCGCAAAATATTTTGTCCTGCAGACAAAGGAATCCCTAGGAAAGGAGAAGATGAACCGGCAAGAAAAGGCCAAGCCAGAAATGAGCAAAAATTCCAGTCGATCCAAAGCGTACTCCGCTCCACTTTCCACTTTAGCCACCGAAAAACCCACTGAAATATGCACAAAAGAATCGGAATGAAGTGTAACGAAACTAGTCGTGACACAATTTCTTATGCAAATTGCACAAGGTCATAGGGAAAATATCAAATATCCTGGCCAAATGAAAATAGTCAATTTATAAAGTTTCAGCGCCAATAACATTATCGGCTCGTAAAAGCGGTCACCAAAAAACTGAAAAATAAAAATGTAACACCCGTCTAATATTACGTCTCGGGAAAATGGTCCACAAACACGTAAAATAGAGACATGAACAATTTTGGCAACAGATAAATGAGAATCTTGGGACGGGGATGTAGTTCAAACTTAACTCGTGCTGGCCAAAACGAGCATAAAACGAAGCCCGATACAATCCCAATTGATTCAATTGAATTGAATCGCCAACCAAAGGTTTGAGTTTATCGATGTACGGATGTGCGGCTAACGGAGAAACAGGACAAAACTGTTTTATTTTTTTTTTGTTTGCTCTGGTACCTAGCAATTGAAACAAATTAAGCATAACTTCGTTATCCTGGCGTGACAAGTATACTACTTTTATAATAATTCGCCAGTCACAATAAGTAATAAATACATAAGTAATATAATATAATATTTGCTTACAATTATTTTAGTTATATGTTGACAGGTTTGTCACTATGTAATAATATTAAAAATAAAAACATTCATTAAACAATTATTTGCAAACATTTCCTTATTTTCATAATTACCTTTTGGTCTTTTTTCGATTTTTGTAATTAGCTTTACTACTTAAGTATTTCAATTATTTATTTTATTTTTTGTAATTTTCTAAATTATGGGATATTAAACCACACATAACACTTCATTCGGCTACATTTTTGTACTTTTTTCAAGAGCATCCCTTTTTCTTCGCCAAACCCCCAAAACATAGCCACGAACATGGAGGAAAATAAAAGTAAATTTCTGTCCTCAACTGTTGAAAAAAAGAAGGCAGGAGCACGTGTGTGTCCCATGGAGGTTTCGCCAATTTTAGTGGATGCTGTTGCTTTAGCAATTTGTCCAATGATGCAATGCGGTAGCTCCAAATTTATGATTCGATATTGAATGACTGTAAAATTTCCAGGCCACTGCAAGCCGAACTCACTTCCTGTGAACTAACCGAAGTATTTACAGCTTCATTTGAATCGCATCCCAACTTTTGACTGCACATCCGCGGAACGCAACTTTACTGAGCTGAGAATTGGCGAAACTTTTTCAATCGAAAGCAAAGTGAAACATGTCGCAAAGAAACTATGGGGCACAGTTAAAGCTATGTCTTTCGAGTCTGTATCTAAGCGCTGTTCCACGGGAGTTGACAACTCAACAGATTCCGTTACCCACTTCCCCTCGAAAAGGTTGTCAAATTCGCATTACTTATTGATTTGTTGGCATTGTACGCTTAATGCGTTTGTCAGTCACATTTTTTCCGGATGCAGAGTACTTAACATATCTATGGCTTTATCTTGGTTCCTTCCTTTTGGTGAAGCAAGGAAATACATGTGAATGATTAAGAAACACGAAAAATCACTCAGGATGGCACACATATGATATGGTGTCTTTTCTCTGCTCTTTTTTTCCTGATTAACAAGCAGCTTATGATTTCATTTTTATATTTATACCTGCAAAATAATGTTTATTGTCTATAAATTATCTCCTGAAATTACAACTTTCGGTTGCAAATATAAACTAAATTTTAGAAAGGGTATTTTCAATGCATAGGTTATAAATAGTTCTTAACAATTTCATAAATACTGAAATATGTTATTAAACGCGCATACTTATTTCTTAAAAATTTTGTTTTAATGCTTTTACTACAAGTTATTTGACTTAAACCTTTCTTATGTCAGAAAGTTAGAAATTAATTAATGACTAATATTAATAGCAACGAATGTTAATTTTAATAGATATTTCTCAAAAATTTAAAAAATAATACTCTAATATTTGTTTCCTAAAATTATACAAAAAATTACAAAAACAATTTTATAATTCGTGGCTTTTCTACATACTTTACACGTATTTCCCAAAAATTACTTTCAGCCCAAAACTGTGTGCCTGCAACTCTGTTAATTAATGAGAAATGTTTTATTATCGAAATGTTATAACTTTAAAATACTTGTTTTTCATCCGTATCGGTATCAGCATGTGTAACTTTCAGGGCGAAACTAAAAAAGTGCAAAGGGGCATTTGTAGGCGCCCAATGGAAATGGAAATAGAAATAGAAAAGGGTATGGGGATGTGGGTTCAAATCATGACGTACAACAAGTTGCCACAACTTTTCATTACAAAATCCAGTGGCAGCAGCAGCCGCAGTCTGTTCACATTATTGTGCCACGAGAAAAGCAGAAGGCGCCTGGGAAATGGAAAAGAAATGGAGGAACAGGAGTCCTAGCTGATGGCCCGGAACGATGCTTTGATGCTTCTGGTCACATATAGTACTACAGCAAAGTAGAAATAGCTACAAGCCGAACACAGTTGAAAACTAATGAACTCCTCGTTCTGGTTTGCTGCTCACACAAAAATAAACAAACAAAAAAAACAGTAAAATAAATATGGAAAAATCATGAAAAACGTTGACAAAATGGCAAAAAGTTGGCACTTTTCCTCTTGTAGTGTCTCTGCATATTGCACCATAAATATTCCATGCAAATATGAGAAATATAAAATTAAATTCATGAGCAAAAGCTAGGGAGTGGAGGAAAAATGGGCTTCCCAGTTTGCTTGTGCCCTTTTTGAATGGCATAAAACATTTGGCATTAAGTGCTAGAAGTAAAGGTAAGTCATGTGAAATTACATTGTTTACAGCCACTAGTTTCAGCTTTAGTTAAAAAACGAAAAAGAAAGTAAGTTTAAATAATGGGTATAAATGTTTTGGAAAAAGTTTTGAAATGAAATTTGTAAGTGTAGGGTTTTTTTAATAAAATGGTTTTGTGATTGAACTTTAAGTCATACAGTATTAAACAAGCTATTTTAAAATGACTGCAAAGGTAGTTCACCTTTTTCTTTGTCTTAAATGTGCTTTTAAATACCATGTCTCTTACAGAAATTCCCTACTTGATTATATTTTATATATTTTACTATAATCTGTTTTGTCCTAAGTAAGCATTCAGCGGGCTCTCAACAGATTTGACTTGGCTTGGCTTTAGTTGAGTGCTCTTCAGGGCAGAATCTCCCCTCCAACTGCCATTCACCATTCACTTCAGAGCGTATATCCATTCAAAACAAAAAAAAAATTATAAAAAAATAATAGAAAAGAAAACGTTCTCGTTCATTCATGCTCATTATCCTGTAGATTATTCGGTACTTTACAGCGCTCAGTGCGATAATAACGACGTTGTGTTCTGAGGCAAGGACATCGCCAAAGCACTGAGAGAATTATAGAAATAAGTAAATTTTCATTGCCTGCTATTATAATTATTTCATTTAATATTTTTATTTATAGTAAACACTATACTAATTCCGTATTTTATAAATCGGGCAATAAGCTGTAATTGCGATTACCCAAATTATTATTAGTTTTTAAGTGTTTAATTGGATTTTATGTTAAGCAATAAGTTCGTTTAGTCATCAAATAACAAGGTCTAATATTTCATGCATTACAAAAATAGAGCGATAAGCATTCTTTGCTGTTACCTAAATAAATATTTGAAAGCATAGTTTATAGTGTTCAGTTGGATTTACTGATGAAAATTACAATTAATTTATTAAACAATGATAAAACTACATCAATGGAGCATAGAAACATGGAAGTTGCTCCTTGTTGATATTAAAATTAATTGAGATTAGGGAATATATAATGGCAACATTTTGAAGTACCTATTTTGAATTAATGCGGGACAGTGTATTTGTCAAGTTTTGTGGCTACCAAGCAGTGAGTTTTGCTCGATTTGAAGCAGGGGGCAACTTAATGCAGTTTTGGCCTCGTCCTTGTCCCAATCTCCCCAAACTGTCCAGTCCTTTTGCTCCTTGATGACGATGACGATGACGTCGACGACGGCGATGATGATGCACTTGATATTTGTCGTATGAATGCGGCTTGGTTGGAGGTTGATGGCTTTCGAGGGTGGAGAAACGAAGAAATCTCTTTGCCATTTAAAGCAGATTAAGGCTCTGCTCCTTTGGTCCTTTGCTCAATATATATTTCGGACTCTTTGCGGGATTGGGAGCAGCTGGGTCCTGCTGGTGGCCATTCAAGAGTCCCAATGCCTTTGTTGTCGCTAACTCCCCGACTTTAACTGCACATTGTGTGTTTGGGGGCTGTCGTTTCGGCTTTTGTGAATTATTTCGCATTTACTGTGTGGCAAGTTCTTTCACTCACCTCAACCAACCTCACCTACTTTGGACCTTTTTTCGCCCCACTTTCCGGCGGGCCTGACAGATTCAGTTAATTTTTTCCCATTTAAATGTTAAATATTTTGATGGGATTTATTTAGAGCACTGGGAAAAAAAAAAGCATCTTTCAAAAATTTCTGGATGTCCTGAATACTGAAAATAAGCGCAATATGCTTTACTTTATTTATTTGATATTTTATGAGGTATTTAACTAAATGTGAAAATTTAAAGAATAATACACCTTAAAAATAAAAGTGAAAACATTTAAAAATGGATGCAACTTTGTATAGTTTATAGTTGATTTATAGTTTCCCAATTTGGAGGCATATTTTCCGCAGTGCATTGAAGCTAGCCAGCTTTTCGCCGTGTAAGTGTCCGTATTTGCTGTTTGCTGGCCAGCTAAGCTCGTCAGGCATCCTCGACTCACCTGAAGCCCCTTTACCTGTACTCTTGGCGCCATGCAACGCCCCCTACCCGACCACGCCCCTTAATTGAGATGCCGCTTGTCAAGCTGTTGTCATCATCGCCGCTAATCCCGCTCTTGAGTGGCAAATGCCGAGCCTTCGCCTTCGCCTTCGTCCTATGGTATATATGCACACAGTACACAGTTCACACAGCGGTGGCCCTGGGCGAAAATGTTGGTGATGTCCGGCTTAGGTAATGGCAATTTAATAAGCCCCCAAATGCCACTGTCGCCTCGAGCGCTGCGTTTTGCACTCAGGCATCGGCGATTAGGGATATTTGAATATTCGGTGTCAGCGGAGCCAAGCCATCGGGGTCACAAGCGAAGTTTTTCGAAGAGCCGCGGGATTGGGATTACGTTTTCGGAGGTCACATTGCCACCAGCTGAGCTGACATTTCGGGGTCATTAGTTAGGCGACTGTTGGGCCAATTAAACATTTTTAATGTTTTTGTTAATCAATCTTTTACATAATAAATACTATTGCAACAATTTTATTCAATCGTGTATCTACAATTTGGTATAAAGAGCTTTAAGAAACAGTCAACATACTTCAATATTCATAAAAGTAAATAAAATTAAAATGACAATACTTAAATATTGTCACAAGCATTTTCATGCATAATTCAAATATCATTATCGTTAAAACAGGTTTTTACTTTACAATAATCTTGTTTTCTGTTGCACAAAGTATATAAGGTGAGTAGAACTTAATAGCATAGCTAAACGAAGTCATCGGATTGTTTATTTTATTAAGATTTGCCTGGTGTGCTGTGCGAAAAAAGCAACCTTACTATATATCAGTCACTTGTCCTGCCATCTGCCAGTTAACTTTTTGTCAACCTTTTGTTTTTTTTCTAGCTACGCTTTGTCATCGGGCTCACCTGTATTCCAGGTTTTTCCGAGCATATTTCACTTTTGCATGCCATCTGGGAGCCGAACCGAAACTTGACCGGCAGTGCCGGACTTAGGACAATTACAACACGCAGGACGCGTTTTGCATGCAGCAATAATACAGGAGTCTCCGCCCCGGACAAAAAAGGCCAATTCACCGAGTCGACAAGCGTAAAATTGACAAACGTTCTTGGGCCAAAATGCATTCAACATATCAACGAGGGAGCGGGAGTGGGAGTGGGCAAACAAAGCCAGAGGATTCTGGACTTCACAAAGGGAAGGGTGCCATGATTGTTGCCCTACGCTGCTTGAGCCTGTTGACGATTGTTAGTGAGACATTGACTAAGTGTCCGGACGGAGGAGTACCAGTACCAGGAGGTTCCAAAGTACCAGGAGAATCCGGAGGAGCAGGGAAACACGGTTTCTGGCAGCCAGATTGGACGGACAGCTTAATGACATTCAAAGTGTCGAGTGGACTACGACTGGCCAACAGAGCCAAGAATTGCAGAGATTGCTTCACTGAAAGATAAAGCTTTATCTTACATAGAGAATATATTTTTATTTATATTTAAATATCTATATTTTTATTTGCATATACAAGTAGCACTACAAACTTTTGTTATGTCATTTAGTTTACAACCCATATTTTGCATTGACATAAAATAAATACAGACAAACATTTATCTCACATAGAAAATTTTAACATTGGCTTCAAAACATTTAAATTTAATTTATTATAATTTGTATCAACCCTTAGAAATATTAGCTTATATTACTGATTATTATTATTATTATATATATAAATGTCAATAACATTATTTTATTTTTCTTTCATTAATTCTAGCCTCTAAGTACAAAATTATAATTCATATATTTGTTAATAAATATTAATAAATTTCAAATATTATTAATTTTGTTTTCTTTTAATAAATTTAAGCCTCCTTTTTTTTGTCAACTATTATTTTTTAAACATGATAACATCTTTTCTGAGTAGCATATTCTTATAATTCGAAAAGCAATTAAATATTCGCCTGTGCCTTTACAAATTTTGTTTGTATATTTGAACACAGTCCTTAAAAATAATAATAATAATAAAATTGTATTGCCTTACATTCTACCTTTTATAATTAAGCCAACTGTTCATTTTTGATTTTATATATATAATAATGATAATAACTGTTTTCATTGCTATTTCCCTATTTTGGAAACTCCTTTGGATTTTTTTTTCAGTGTTGTCAAAGTATGGGCCACAGTCTCCCGATCTCCCGCCTTCGCCTCCTTCAGGCGGTGTCAGAGTGCATTCTTGTTGACTTACTGACACTTTGGACCCTGACAGAGGAGGGAACTGGAACTGAAATTAGTGCCACAAAAGGCTTGTCCAGAGGTCAGAGGTCGGAAGCAGGGGTTGCGGTGTGCGGAAGGCAGTGCTCATTATTCAGCTCATTTGCATGCATTTCACTGCAGAACACACATTTGTCCACTCTTCGGACTCCTTACTTATGTTTTTCCCATTTACCATTTTCCTTTCCTCATTTTTTGCGTACTTTTATTTCTCGTTGTTGCAGAAAGTATCTTGTGGCTTAAACGCATTAGGTTTTCGCATCCGATGCGAGTGGTTAGAAGATAGTCTTTGGAGTTAGGAGATACTCTTGTCTTTGATATTTGTCTTTTGAAACGATTTAATATACCGAAAAGCAAAGAAACAACATGACAGGTGTTTTTAGGACTACATTAAAAGGATGATAAAATAAAGGATAAAAGTAGGAGTGGATACTATTTTCTTGAGATCTATAACTACTAAATATCTTTCTAGAGTGTTGTTCAAACCAAAATAAATGTGATTTTCCCAATATTTACTATTTTTTAACATTTTTGAAACTTGTTAATTGAATTTTATATAAATTTTTTCTCGAATGGTGCACAAAAGTAGAAGTTAAGCATGTACCGCTGTTATATATTATATTAAGTGAAATTAATAGATTTAAGTTCAATGCCTAAGCCTTGTTTTCAGTATTATCCTTCTGTCAGCACTAATTTTCCTCACCTTCGGTAGTCTGTGTTTCGTAATCCGCTCAACAAATACCTGTGATACCCGAGTGATACAGAGTAAAACACATGCTGCAAACCAGCAGAGATTTACCAGCTTGATCTCTAGTCACTGCATCCAACTATGAGGACAATGCCAGAAACACGAAAACACGACATATGCCAAGTTCTGGTCCTTTTGCTCCTTTTGGTCCTTCTGTCCAGTCCTTTGCTGTCCTCCGCCTTTTGTGTTGTGGCCCATGTAATCGCATTTGGTCGGCTTCGCATCCAAAAGTCGAGACGAATGCAATTTGCTGGGAGGAACTTGTTTAAATAGATTTCGCCTGAGCCAAAAAACAATGCAGATTCAAATGGAGATGAGCTGGGGATGAGATGAGGTAGGGTTTAGTTAAACTAAGTGCCTTTTTCTGGCACGTTTCTGCCTTCAAGTTGAGTATTTTTCGGTATTCGGACATAATTTTTAGCTTTCCATGTCACTCACTGGCTTTGTAATTAAATTGTCAATTGGATGTTACGCATTGTTGATTACAAATTGAATTCATTTACATAAAAGTGAATCGTTTGCATTGGCAGTTGCATTTTATTTGGATACTGCCATCGGAATTAACGAGATTTAATTTTATAAGACCTTGATTTCCTTAATTAAAATGGACTGCTACTAAATAATATGCCTAAAATCTGAATGATATTAAAATGTATATATTCCGCAAATAAACCAAAAATTTTATCGAAGGGATAACAAGTTGTATGATTTGTTTTGAAAATGTAAATAAAAAAATATTAGATACACTTGGAGTTCAATGGGAATTTTTATCCTACATTTCAATATGAAGGGATTTTTAACCTTTAGAACAGCTATTATATATATGCTTTTACCAATTCGCCAATTTTGGGTTTTTGCATAATCTCTCTAAGTTAATGTATATGTTTTATATTTAAACAATAATGGACTTTTAATTTAAATTTGAATATAAAAAATGGGATTTTCTTAGCCATTTTGATATGAAAATATTTTAATCCTTTCGAACAGCTACTATACATCTGCAAATTCTCCATTTATGTATTATTTTACTTATCTTGGTCTCTGCATAATCTCTCTGAATGATTAGTATCAACACCCACATTTGCTATTTCCTTTGACAGCTTTAATTTATTTAAAAGAAATTTGCAATAATGCGCCCTTAAATCGATTGAAGCTGCCATCATAAATTCGAAATGC
This sequence comes from Drosophila gunungcola, assembly GCF_025200985.1. NCBI lineage: Eukaryota > Metazoa > Arthropoda > Insecta > Diptera > Drosophilidae > Drosophila > Drosophila gunungcola. The sequence continues at coordinate 18,995,055 of NW_026453197.1, forward strand.
TCATTAAGTTTTCTTGCCAAGTTGGAAATTGAAACAATTTAAATTGCCAATTGAAATCTGCACTCAATCGAAGGACCCAAAGTTCTCCTAATGAGCTCAGTCCGAGTATCCGAGAATCCTGGACGGGAAGCCCAGGCCGAGCCTAATTGCATTTTAATTGCCACTCGTGTTATGTTAACAAATAATTATTTGCCCACTGGGCACGAAAGGGGCAGACTCAAAGGGGGCGTGGCCCAGAAGGCAGCAATTCAGCCCAAGACAAGGACACACAATGCATTACACATTCAACTGGAAACAGAGGTCCTGTCAGTTAGACAGACGCGAGCCGAACCGCAAGGCCTCATTCTCATTTGCATAAACTGCGCTGCGGCACTTGAGGCCAACTGCGGATTGAGAAATAGCAAACGGTTAGAGTAACAACAGCGGATTAAGATATATATACATATATATTCGGGGGTGGTAAATAGTATAAGCAGGATTCGGGCTAAGTAACTGCACCGTCGGGGAAAATCCATTTAAGTAATTGAAATAATTGAAGTAAGGGCAGTTAGTAATAGTGCCTACTACTCAATACCATTTGCACGGATTTTATGGTAAACACAAAATTCAAACTCTACATACATTTCGCAATTTTACAAAAAATGGGAGGTAATTATACAAAAGTGAAAGAAACATTGAAAAAATATACAATATATCAACTATATTATTTGATTAACTTAAAATACATGTACTACAAAAATATCTATATATAAACAATTTATTTTTCAATGATTTATAAAAAATTAACAAGACCTTTCTAAAGTAAATATGAAAAATTCATTCAAATTCAATGAAATGTGGCAAATTGCCAGCCATCGAGTCAAAGTTGCTGTAATGCACACAAATTAATTATTAGCAATAGGCAAAAACAATGGAAACTATGGTGATCAGATCAAGCTCAACAGGAAGAAGTCAGAATAGGAAACGGAAGCAACTCATGTATGTACAGTAGAATGTGTTAAAATCTCTAAAGATTAAATTGGTTTTGCAGCGACAGCGACATGTTGCATGATGATGAAGATGATGATGGTGATGATGATGGTGATGATGATGGCGGAGATTAAGGAGAAGGGGAATCCCCAGAAGGGGCAGGTCATCAATATCCTGTCAAGCGCAACAAGGCAAATTTTCAAAGGCTCCTAGCAGCTTACAGTGGTTGTAAGATTAGTTTTAAAATTATAGTTTATGGTTATATATTAGTTGAATATATTTTATATGCACAATTTATCATTCAACTGCTTTGCGCTTATTAATACTTGATTACGGTTATGTTAATTTAAATCTAAATTTTGTTGATTTATTGAGTTATTAATTTATTATTTTTTGTTATATTTGTAATTATTAAAGTTTAACAAGGTATATTTAAACAAAAATCTAAATTTGTTGAGTATTGTTAAAATAGATAAAATGTTAATTTTTAAATAAAGAAAATGTCAAAGGACCCTATTGTTATCTATTTTTGGCCTGAAAAATGTCATTAAGACTTTACATATCAAAAACTGATTTGTATTGCATTCAAGCTACATAAAATAAATCTGAAAAATTATCGATATGCCTTCAACAAATCCACAGTGCGAGTATAGTTCAATGAGGTGCTCCTCCAATCCCGAACCCCTCTAAAAAACCAAGAGGCATGCAACGAAGCATGCGAAAATTTGGCTAATACGGAATGCAGGCTAAGAAATTCAAAGTGCATAGATTAAAGCGCAATGAAATCGGGCAAGGGCAATGTTGGAGCGGAAACTGAAGGAATATACCTGCCCTGCCCTGACCCCAACCGAAACTTGCACCTCTGGAAAGAGGAAAGCAAACTTAATGCAATCAAGCTTAATGCAGCGCAACGGCTGCCAGACGACGTCTCCAAGGAAAGTGGGCGAAAGTCGGGGAAAACTGAGGCAAAGTGAATCCTTTGGGTATACCTGCGGTGAATTTTTAAGCAATTTACATAATAATTATCGAGACGGCGCTGCAAGCTGTGCAAAAGCGGAGGAAAACCAAACCAAATAGGGCTTCCGCCCGCAGTTATCGAACAAAACTTTGGGCTGGGCTTTGTCTGTGGCGCAGGCATAAATTGAAATTGAATATTCAATAGTCCAAGAAACTTTTCTGAAACACTTCCAGTATTATTAGGAAAATTATTTTGATTACAATAAAAGAAATGAAATATTAGAAACCTTTATTTTGGTGAAAACAAAGTTGACCTTTTTACAAGTGTTTTATGATGCGGATTAAATTAAAATGAACTGAACCATTATGTTTATCGAACAACATTTAAAATAAAAATAATTACCAATAAAAATTATTTGCAAAGTATATACATTTTTATTTGAAAGTTCTAGGTTATTATGGATATTCAAAAAAAAAAAAAAAACGATTATATTAAAGTATAAAAGATATAAAAGAAATTTAAACATATTTTAATTTTCGGATAAAATTTTAATGAACTTAGCTATGTTTTGTCCAGATTACATTTTTTTAAAGAATTATATTTAATTTGAATTATTTTCCAAAAATACAAATTTGTGTTTTATAAAACAATGCTGTAATGGTTGCTAAAAAATGTATAAATAAGTTCGGTTTGTTAAGTTTGTTTGATAGCATTATAAAATAATAAATATATTTATTTCTTAAAAATTAAATGTATTACAATTTGTTATATTTATTAAAATTTACCATAATATGCCTTACCTTTTATGCAGTATTGTATCACCAAAATTTATTTCCCAAAATCAATTTCAACCGAAAATCTCCCCCATTTGATTTATTGCTAAGTAGTGCCAGCTAAGTTCATAGATTCGGTTGGGGAGAAAAGCAGTAAAACTTAAAGTCAATCAAGAAAAACAATTTTTGAAAAGTGCTTGCAACAAATCCGAGCGCAACGAAGGATTTTGAAAAATATTTGACATTTACATTGAGGAAAACTCGGCAGAGGAAAAGCGGGAGGACGTTGAGCGCTTGTTTAACTTAAATTGCTTTGCTCTGGCGTTGTAGAGATGGCGAAACAAAAGCCAACAACTGCAACTTTGCTCAATGCGCTTCCGTTTCCGCTCACCCAGCTCCTCCAGCTCCCCTCGATTTTCCCACCGTTTTTCCCAACCGCTTTTCGCGAGCAACTCCTTGGTACAGCCAAACTTTGGCATTGTTGTCTTTGGCTGTTGCTTGTGGCAATCACTTTCATTCCGTTTTTCCCTCAGAAAAACCGCCAAACACTTCCGCACCATCCGCGCACCTCTTAAACCATGTCTTTGTGGCAAAGTTTAAGTATAAAATTAAGTTTCTTTTGGCTTGGAAAATGCATTTTCCAGCGTCAGCTTGATTTACCCTATGGAATTGCATACGGTTTTTGATTGAGCAATTAGGGCAACAACACCGAGGGTTCTCTGCGGTTCTGATTGCTTTTCAAATTTCATTTAAAGTGTCAGCCACACCAGAGAAACTATTCCATTTTCATAATTTGACATCCATTGCGGGACAGTTTTGGCTTTGTGTTTCGATTATGTGAGTTTGGCATGGTAGGTGGTATGGTTTCTGAAGAGGAAATGGTCGGAGTCTCTGTCCAAATGTCCCATACAATGGACCGCAGTCATGATTAGTGGTCGCCATGACTTCTGTTCTGCTGTTCGCCATTTCGAACCAGTTTCGGTCGGAAAATATGCAATTGCGAAACATTTTTGGACATGGCAATCGAAATTGGGGGGACAGTTATGTAGATATCAGAACAGAGATTTTTGAAGCGACTGGCAGCAATCATTTAAAGGCATTCCTCGCATTAATGGGGCTTTTTAGATTTCAAAGGAAGGAAAACTTAGTCTTTTAGGTGTGAAAGGTTTTATTAGTTTTATTGTTCTTTTTTGTTATTCTAGTGATGATTTGTGCAATGCTAAAAAACCCTTTTAAGGATTATATATATTTAATTTCTGCCTATGAACATTTACTAAAATCCCCAGCATCGCATAAAATAAAAAAAATCAGTTTACCAACTTGATTAAAACCACCGTGTCCGACCGATAACTTAATTTTAAAAAACGCTGGCCAACCGATGACATTTAAGGCCAAACGCTTAATTGCAAGTGCCAATCGGCAGTTTCCCCGATCAGCAGGACTTCCTCTTCCGCTTTGCACCCGCGCTTAACCCGCTCCCACAACAATTTTGCCACTTTGGCTTATCGCACGATGTCCTGGCGATGTCCTTGCCCTCCTGCCGAAGTGAAAACCACAGGGTGAAAAACCAATATAAAGCGTAAGCGAAAAACAAACAAAATACATCTTGCAATGAAAATGAAACCACAAAACGGGGCGTGGCAAAAGGGCGGACAAGTACAAAAAAAAACGTAAGCCATTTACTCGTTAACTGTTAATTCAGAGCCAGCAAATGAAGAGGGCAATACAAAAAACACTGTAGTTGCTGGAAATTTAAAAAATCCTTTTGTTTTAATATTGAAAAACATTAAAAGAGCTAAAATAAATGGTTTTGTAAAACAGAATATACTTTTGTAAAATTTAAAAAATGGTTATTTTAATTTTTTATTTTGCAATCAAATAAGTAAGATGGTTTTAAAAGTTAATAATTCTTTATAAATCTTTACAAAGTATATATTCAATTATTCATATTTTTTTTGCAAAATATATAGGCACTTAAATTTTTGTCGAAACTTGTTTCGAATCCTCACTGTAGCTGCAATGTGTGAAAGGGCAAACGTGCCGGAGTGTGGCTAATAACAAAGCGACAGTGCCAACACAACACATTTACACATCAAATTAGATTTAATTTCGAAAACAGCGCAAAAAATGTCTCTTTTTCAGCACGAAAAACAAAAAGAGTAACAAAATTGGCATTAGCAAAAATGGAGAACTCGAAACACGAACACGAAAACCAAGTCAACACGCAGGAGCAACAAAAAACGTGAAAAATGTGACAAGCCACAGACAAAAAGTCGTAAAGATGCCAAAAAAACACAGAGGAAATGGAGTCACGTGTCCTTTACGTTTAAATTACTCCGCTGGGAACACTCGCACTCACATATGAGCATACACATGCACGCGCGAATGCAAGTGAAGCCTTATATAAGAAGTCCTTTGAAATTCACTTATCTATTCAAGGATCCTTCGAGAGGCTCTCAGAATGGCACAAAAATAACATTAATGACAGCACAACATTCGAATTAGAAATTTTGGCGGGCATTATTTAACAGTGCTGTTAACTTTTAGACAGCTGGAATTTGGCAGCACTGGCACTGTTGTTTTACAGCACACAGATAACATTTTTGTTTTAGCTAACAGTCAATTTCCCGCCAAAAATCAAGTAAATTAGAAAATAGAAAAATAAATTCAAACAATCACAATTGGTTATATTATAAATATATACAAATGTAAACAATTTTTTTCAATTTAGGAACGCTGTCACTGTTTTTTTACAGCCTTTCTGATTGTCTTACTTAACAGCCGATTTCCCGGCAAAATTCAAATAAATTGAAAATAATAATACTAATTACAACAGCTTTAATAGATTTTAAAATTATATAAAAAAAGTTGTAGCATAAAAGACGTTATTAATTAACAGAACCTTAAACAGTATTTATTTCATTAAAAGCTTTGTCAACTTAAGCAAAAAATTAAATAATTAAATCAAAAAAGTATATTCTGTTTTACAATGAAGTTTTAATGTTGCTAAATATTCAATTTACCTTTATGAATTACATTATTCATAGCCATAAAGCTAGTTTTATTTCGCACCAAATTAATAAACGTCCGCTCATAAGTTCATTTCTCATATTGTTTGAATGTTTATAGCTTTATGGGGATTTCTAGCCACATATATGCAAGCTGACCACCGTGAAACGGAAAAGCCTCATATAAACCCGTCATATTCGCGCCAAGAAGTGGGGATAACAATTCATACTGGACACACAAAAAAGGTTGAAGCCTACCTAAACGACTTTTGAATGCCCTGAAAATTAAATTTTAGATCTCACCCAGAGTTGGCCGGTGGAAATATCCAATTAGAGCACGTCCACCTCGATTTCAACCCAGTTTTTCTATTCAAATTTGACGGTGAACATGTTAATTCCCTGTGATTTTAATTTCCATGGCAATTTAAAAGAGATTTCCATTGCCTTCGGGCACCTTCGATTGCATGTGGAGCTGCAGTCTTTTCCTGCATGGATTTTCTTCGTTTGCGGGTATCAAGTGAAAATCATCAGTTTTCATTTCTAGCGTTTAGAGACGGCCACCCTTTTTCGCCATTTGAATGTGTGGCTCATTTTTGAATTGCAAATGCGGCCACCCATTGCAAGTGCATTTCTCACATGTGCATGGGGTTTGAATTCGAAGAGGCGGGGAGGAAAAAGAGGTCCTGGCCATCGCATGCCAGTCGAACATTGCAGCTTTGTAATGTCCTGCTTTTAGCGCCAGTTGCCCATTTGTGTTGCCTTTCTGTTTAGCTGCTTTTCCAGCGTCGTGATTTCGGGGTAATTAAAAACCGGTTCACTTGTGAGCATACGATTTCGGTTGGGTTTCTTGGCGTATACGTAATTTAAAGGTGTCTATTAACAGCTCTTTCTTGAAATTTTTATATATTATGTATTAAGTATAAGTGAAAATTTAATAAATTTATTCCGAGAAATAGAATAAGAGGGCTTACTCATATTTACTGTAATATAACAACAAGGGCACATTTCAAAATAAATACAAACATTGGTTAGGTATTTTATTGTTCTTATTATATTTCTTAATTATATTATATTTTGTTAATTATATTATGAATCACAATATGATTTATTTTAAGCTTTCAAATTCTTGTAGTTTTAATTTCTAGGCTATCACCAATTCGTTTCCTTTCAAATTTCCCTTCTTCTTGAGCAAACACACATTGTGGCTAACTAGTATGCAATTCTTGCTCCATCTTGACTATTAAAACTTAATTAAAATTGCATGCACTTTAACCTTCGCCCTGAACTTTAATTGCTTTTAATTACAATATATTTATATGCGCTTGACACGACTACACGCCCACCTGGCAAGATTATATAATCGTTAAGACCATAACCAAATGAGACATTAAATGGAAGCAAAGTGATATTGGTTGGATTTTTGGAGTTCGTTCAAACTTAATATTTAATCTTTGATTAATATAATTGAGAATTATTTTAATGGATTATTCATAGACTTAAACTATTTTGATACAATTAAGAATTTTCTTGATACATAAAAAAGTCAATTTAGTTTCTTATACCTTCTTAGATTTAAACATTGTTTGGGCGGGAACAAAAGTAATTTAACATTTCCCTGTTATTTAGCAGAGTCATGTTAGCAAATTATACCGAGCTGCCAACATATCATTTATTAATTAATTTATGTTAATAAAATATAACTTAAGTTGTATATTTTATTTAAATCCTAAAAGCTTACTCTGTTTTCACTCATAAATTAAAATATTATATGCCGTACAATGCATAAATATAATTTAAAAGAAAAATTAACATTAATTAAAAAATAAACGAACTGGGTGATTACCCGATACATTTACTCTTGTAATTACTATCGCTTACTATCGAAACTAAGGCTCGATAGTATCGCGCGCCAAAAATACCATCTCTAATGGCTCGCATTGTTTACATTTTGTTGGCACGCTAAAAAATAATAGAGACCCGTTGGATATAAAAGTAATTCCCGTGGCCCAGCCAAGCCTCAGTTTTACATGAGCTGCAGACGACAGTGGTACGTATCCGGAGGCCCAAGGAGCGCCATTGGAGGCCATCGGAAAGTGTCCCCTACGGATTTGCAGCCACATTTCTGGCGTGACTGCGGCGCATTAAATCACCGGCCAAATCGCGGCGACGAACAACAACCGGAAGTGCAGCGCGAAAGGAGCAACTGGTGGCCACACACATGGAGGTTTACGCCTGGGTAGGATCTACACCCCCATCTCCTCCTTGAGAAACTAAGGATATCTTCGGAACACCGAAGACTCGAACATCCTTGCAGACCAAGTATTTTCAAGGGAAACCCTTGAATGTTAGGATTCCATTAGGTTTATTTGATGGGCAATTCAGAACTACTATAATATTCGATTTTGTGATCCGATTTAAAGATTAAAAATGTCAATAACTATCAGAAAGATTCGTTCCTTTCATATTAAAACAAGCATGAAAGATAATAGATTTCAAATTTGAAGAGATTAGTTACCCCTTTAATTTTAACTAACTTTATTGGATATCATTTTTATGAAGATTGTAAACAGACCAATTATTATGAGGGGAAACCCTAAGAAGATGGAATATTGCGGTCATGTTTCAGACCAACAACTTTGTTAGGTGCCCCAAAAGTCAGAAATAGATAAAAAAAAATGTTTTAAACCATCAGAGTTTTCCGTTTGTATTATATAGAACAAATTTCCAAAGATAAGACAATGTATTTAAAACAGTTACCTTTTATAAACATAAAATTTATTTTTATTTTAAAACATGTTCCGTTATATACATGAAATTTCTTTAAAATTCTATTGATTTATTTATTGAGTACGCGCAATACATTAATTCAGATTAAAAAAAATTTTAAATCAAAAATTAATTTTAAAATTTTCTAAGCTATTAGAGCTCTTGGTTCCTATCATATTGCAAAAAAAAACGAACGATAAGATATTGGGTTACAAACCTCTAGATTTTCGTTATATTAATTATTATTTCATTTAACTTTAAATAATATAAAATTCATGTTGACTTTGAACTATGTTTCCTATACAGACTTCTAAAATTCTAGATTTTATAAAGATAACATTTTTAAAGACATTTTTCCCCCTTTGGCCCATGAATCTTTTCGACTGACACGAAAATCAACTTAGAGTATATGAACTGCACTTTCCATTATGAACTTTGGGCTAAAATACTGCCCTCTGCAAGGGTAAGCCAAACAAAACCAAAAAGAGACATTTGCCAGGGCATTTGCATTGCAAATTAATGAGTGATTTCCTTCGCTTGGGTTTTCGCCCTTTTTAATTTTTTTTGTTCTGTCTCAGGGTGCCAATTCTCACGGCCAGCTTGGCCTTGGCTTTGAGTCCGAATTGTGCATGACACCGCAGCGGGTGACCAAGTGCTCCTTCGCCGCCCCCCAAGTGCGCCTCATTCGCGGTGGTGGTGGCCACGTCCTCATCCTCGACACAAACGGAAGGGTTCACTCCTGCGGCTGGAACAATCGTGGTCAACTGGGACTGGACTCCATGGAGGACTGCCACAACGAGTTCCGGATGATTCCCACCGAGTGTTTTGGGGTAAGACATTGTAAAGGTATTGAAACATATCAATTTTATACATTTTAAATCACCACCACCAGATATATGCAACCGCCCACATAATTTAAGCCCGTAGAGGCCGTTTAAGGTTTAATATTTAAAAAAATATTGTATTTTATAACATGTAATATAAACGATATTCGTAATGTTTTATAACCATTGCCAATATCTTGAACCTTTTTTAGATCAATTTTAAATTAGATTTTACTACAAAAAAGTTCTTTGTTTTCCAATACAAAATGGAATTCTATAACTCTGTATTATGAAATATTTTTTTTATTTTTCAACTGTCATTTTCTTAACTCCAGGATGTTCCTGTGGAGACCATCAGTTGTGGTTGGGACATTTCCGGAGCAATTACGCTGACCAAACGCCTATATGTCTGGGGCTCGAATGCCTTCCAGCAGTTGGGGATTTGCCAGCGTGGATTTATAGCGGTGAGAAAGCCAATGCCAGTGAAACTGCCTCGAGATGAGCTCGCCAAGAGGATTAGCTTTGGCATGAGGCATTGTGCGGTACTCACCCAGGACAACAAGATCTATGTGTTCGGAAGACTAAAGATCATGGATCCACCGCCCATTGAACTGGATATTACGGCCACCTGCCTGCACCGCTGCAATACGGTGAAGATACAGGTCCACAATCCCAATGAACTGCGAATTGTTTCCATTTCGAGTGGCCAGAATCATATGTTGCTCAAGTGCGTGGATACTAGCGATTCGGGCGGTGGCAGCACCAAGAGAATCCTCACTCTAGGAGATAATAAATTTGGGCAATCCAATGCCTTCCAATTCGAGGAGGATGTGCGGCAATTGGCCGTGGGTTGGACCCACAATGCGGCGGTTCTAAAAAACAACGAGATTCTGGTGTGGGGTCGAAATTGCTATGGTCAACTGGGAACTGGTTCCTTCAGCGAACAACAGGCGATTCCCATGCCACTTCACCTGAAACTCCCAGAGGACCAGAGCACAGCCAGGATTCACATGGGAGCCGAGCATGGGCTGCTCAGAACCACAAGTGGAGAAATCTACACCTGGGGTTGGAACGAGCACGGAAATTGTGGCAACAATAGCACCGAAAATTTGTGGGCATAAAATATGAATTTGATAGACTAAAGTAATCTTTAAATATATATTTTTTTTCAGATGCACCCCGACACTTTTACCACTGCCCCCAGTTAAATTGTGCGGCGCTGGAGCGGGATTTTGTTATGCGATTACAGAGCCTCTTAACTGACTTCGGACTATATACGCTTTTTTGTGAATTTTAGCTTAGGTCACATTTTTATATTACTAGTGTACAGCTTTGCTAACAATTATTAAATAAATATATTACTGTTGATTTTAAAATAATATAAATAATAATAATAATATGCCTTCCAATTATAAGTATTTAAGGTTTTACAATGCGTCAAAATAATTTCCTTTTTCAATTTTCCGGTTCTATGGTCACACTGCAGCTTTTTGACATTTGCACATGCGCTGTTTCCGGAAATTGTGTTCGTGCCAAATATTTTCTTTAATATTTTTTTAGCCTGTTATTGTTATCTCTGAATTATATTATATTGACATAGGTGAGTGAGTAACAGCTTATCAAAATAAATAATTAAAAGTATTTATTAAAAAAAATATAATAAAGTGAAAAAATTTAATAACTTTTAAAATAATCGATTCATATAATTTATAATATATATATGTATATGTATATATATATATATATATATATAAGATAATAAATAATAGTGAAAAAAAAACATTAAAATATAGCGTAGTGTTGGTAAAGCTATTAATCTTGTGTCAAAATTTTTGCCGAACATGTGTCTTCTATTTTTTCCTGTGATTGTCTTGGAAATAAAACTTGACATAAGTTTGTGCTGCAGCGGCAATAAATTAAATGTTTACGTGTAATCCAAGCCTGAATTGAGTTGTTTTATAAACAAACACGGAGAGTGCGAATTGTTTGGGCTTGTATTTGATAACTTCCCCCACTGGCTTTTATTTTACTTCCATTCAGAGAGCTGCAGGAGACAGCTGAAAAAGGTTGCACAAATTTTATTTGGAAAGTTTCAATTGACAGATATTCTTACATATATTTATAGTTTCTTTATTAAAAAGCCTAAAATGTCCGAGAATACCAACAAGGTCGAATTTACACCTGATGAACTGGATGCCCAGGAGGCAGCGGCGGCCACTGAGGGTAAAATATTCTCTTCAATTTAAAAGTCAACTAAATTTATCTATATAACATTATATCTAACAGCCAACATATCCAGTCAACTGGCCAAGCAAATCTGGTCTGTAAGGCCCAATGATGTTGGCCTGGGAATTGTGGAACCGCCCGAGCCACCTGTGCCCAACTATGGCACTCCATCTGGATTGGGATTGGATTCAAGCAAGCCACCGTCCAGCGATAATGCCTCAATTTACATAGGCGAAGTGGAACGGGCTCTTTATGGTGATTCATCTGGCTATCCGGAAAATGGCAGTCACAATTACTTCAAGGCTGCCGAGAATTATTCATTGTATGGCGAGAACTTTCTGGACTTTCCCAAGGATGCGGCTTCCTGTTTTTCGGGTCTGGAACCGATGGTCAATCATGCCTCGCATCCTGCGCCAGGATTCGAACGATCCGCCAGATTGGCGGCTCTATATGACAGAGGACAAGCTCCGGTATCCAACTTTCCGGGGGTAAGATATGTTCAAGTAGACTGGAACTCTGATCTATATGTTGTTGTAGGGAATTTTTGGTTTAACTATGGTAGCATTTCTGTGTTTCCTTGTTTGGTATTGACTAACTTTATTTTTGGCTAAAAATATAAGCTATATAGCATAAGGATCTACTTTTTTTCGACGTAAGATATATGTGTATAAATTTTTTTCTATTTAACTAGTAGTAGTTTTTCTATTTTACTTGGTATTCACTAACCAACATTTTTTTGGTTGAAAATATGTTCTATTTTTGTATGATGATTAAAGAAAAACTATCTGCACCACATTAAAGCAATAGATTTCTTTGAACCTCTTGGCAAGAAATATCTAAAATTAAAATCGCTGGTTTGTGTAGCACCCACAATTTTAATGGTAGATGTATAGATCTAATCATTTATAAGCAAAATTAATTAATTATAAGCTATCCTTTTTCAAACCTATCAAATTTCAGGGCGGCTATCAGCAACAACAAAGACAGCCACATCAGCAGCAGCAACAACAACAACAACATCGCCAACCTGGCCACGATAACAACAACAACATTAGCAATTTGCATAAGAATTTCAATGAGATTCCTTTTCCTCAATTTTATCATCAGATGCAACATCAACAACCGCCGCACCCACATTTGAATCCACCACACCACCAACATTATTTCAACATGCCACAAAAGCAACAGCAGCAGCCAGGTGCTCCATTTCCACAGCAACAGCAGCAGCAGCAACATCTGCAGCAGCAACAACATCTACAGCAGCAGCAACAACATCTTCAGCAGCAGCAACAACATCTGCAGCAGCAACAACAGCAACAGCATCAACAACATCAGCAGCAACACCTGCAGCAGCAACATCTGCAGCAGCAACAACAGCAACAGCATCAGCAACATCAGCAGCAACACCTGCAGCAGCAACATTTGCAGCAGCAACAACCACATTCGCAGCAGCAACATCAGGGAGGGGACTTTACAGGATTGTGTAATTGCAATCCCAATGATCTCTCTATATCGCAACTCTACCAGCAACTGGTGGCTTGTAGTTTGCGCTCCAATCAGCAGCACCACCAGCAACATGCACAGCAGCAACAACAGGCAACCCAACAGCAACAGCAAACGCCATCCAGTGCTGCCGCCACTGCTGCCATTATTTTTGCCAGTCTTGAACGTCAGCAACAGGTGCAGTTGCGCCAGTTGCAACTTCAACAATTGCAACAGCAGCAACAGCAGCAGCAGCAGCAACAGCAACAGTCGCGTTTGCCACGTGGCATTTTTGGAGGCAACAATGGCCAGTCAAACGGAGGAACAACTCCACCAACAGGCAAGGAACCTCCGGCAGGAAATCACATATAAGACTGCAAATTCAAGGGAGCCCCAAAAAGGTCAGACTCCATATTCACCAAGTCAAACGGAATTTAAAATCAAACTTGATTTGAATCCATCAAATTAACATTTTAACAAAATTATTTCAAGTCAAGTCTCCACAAGAAAATTAAATCGAATTTAAAATCTAACAAATTAACCATTTTAAAACAATTATTTGTTTAATTTATTTGTGGTTTTCTTTGGACTTGATAGTTTTTAAACTACTTCTTGTATTAACTATTTTTTATGAGTCAAATTCCACCTTCGATAAACAAAACAAAATGTCAGACTTCTATAAACAATCTTAACCAATTGTATACTATAAAAATAAAATTTTGTTTAAATAATTAAAATTTCTATTAATAACCAAGTCTAACCTCATATACCAAAAAAACAAAAAAAAAAAAACAAAATGGTACTTATAATAACAATCAATAAACGCCAATAATTTTTAACACTTAACATTTTATAAAATGTATTTACTTATTATTTTCTGTTGGTAAAATAAAATACAATCTTCACCATATTTACATATATTTTAAATAAAATTTTTTTTTTTAATAAAAACCAAGTTAAAAGTAAATACATATGTGTTGTATTTATAAGTTTCGGTTGGTAATCGTTTCCCATTTAACCCCATCAAACAGCCGGTGCTATGCCGATTCTTTGCCTGCCCCAATCGAACTCCACGTAGTTTTCCCTCAGGAACACATCGCCGATTATCCAGAAGGTCAGACCTCGCATATCCATGAAACCAGAGTAGCAAAAGTCCTGGTAGACAATCACATATGTGTGTGGCTTCACATAAAACTCTTTGTCGCCAATGCCAAAAACAATCACTGGAAGCTGGGTAATCGTTGAACAGTCAACAGTATACAGATCAAAGGTGGCATTATGCTGGGCTCCAATGGCATTGTTTATGGAAAGGATATCCAGAACGGGTCCAACTATTAGAGATGTTCCCGTGTCCATAATGGCCTTGCATCCGCCTTCGCAACGCCTTGATCCCTTGCCGTGAACCTCAACGAAATCCATTTTGAAAGTCCAATACCTGGCCTCCGTGACATTTGTGTAGGTCAAGGGGCCATAGTACAGACTCGAATTCGATCCACCGAGTATCATTGAGCCACCATCGCTGGAGCCACTTTTCAAGTGAAACGAAAATATGGGCTTCTCCACCAATTTTTGGTCGATCATTTGCTGGAAAACAGGCGTGGATCCAGTCATTGAGAGTGGCTGAAAAGCCAGGCCACAGATGCCATCGAAATCGGAGCAGGAATCGGAAATGTTGACCAAACCAATGCCCTGTTTTTGGATTTTTAAATCCCCAAAAGCCACATCATCCGAGGCCACAATTCCTTTTACCGATCCCGATCCATAAGTAATGGTAAAGGGAATTTTATCGGTTTGAAAAGTTTTCGAGTGGGATTCCCTGAAAAATTTATTGCCGCACTTTTTGCAAAATTTGCAATGCGAACTGGGCACCCAAAAATCCGAGGATCCTGTATCGAATTGCATGGTGAATGATTGTTCTCCAGTCGAAACATCCCCATAGAAATTGGTATCGTACGAATTTTTCAAAGTTTCGGTTAACACTACGCCGCCTTTGTCTCCACTTGTTGGATTTACAGCATTCACTGTTCGAAGTGGTGTGTATCCGAACTTT
Organism: Drosophila gunungcola; assembly: GCF_025200985.1. Taxonomy (NCBI): domain Eukaryota; kingdom Metazoa; phylum Arthropoda; class Insecta; order Diptera; family Drosophilidae; genus Drosophila; species Drosophila gunungcola. The sequence goes on from NW_026453197.1 coordinate 19,010,111, forward strand.
CTTCGCAGCGCATTTCGGAATTGTAGATGCAAATGGGCATGGGGCACTTTGTGGTGTCGATGGGAACGTCTTTGCAGGCGAAATCGGTGAACTTTTCCTTCTACCAACACGATCAGGCAGAAAAGTAGGATAATCACACGTAAGTTCATGGTCACTCACTGACTTAGTTCCTGGTCAACACACCTGTTTTTATAGCTTTGCTTGTGAGATATTTACCCATTCGCCATTTGTTTAAATTCACACGTAAAGTTGGTTAGGCATGGGGCTTAAACTGAAATATGTGATATATTAATAATATACATATTCCAAGAAAATCAATTAAAACGTAACTTGAATTTATTTAATTTTTTGAAAAGAATTTATTTAATAATGGACTTTCATTTCATAAACAAGTGCTTATTGGAAATTAATAATAATATATATTTGAAATTTTATAAAATTGTATTTAATTTAACACGTAATGTCGGTTAAGCAAAAGTAATATATTATCAAAGTAAATATACTCTGAAAATCATGTAACACGAGAGAAAGTTTTTAATATGGGTGTTCATTTTATAAATATACGGTTTCAAATACAAAGTTCTTAGCGGCAATCATATTTTAAAAATTTAGTGGATGGGTTAGTTATTAATGGAAAGACTACTTAATTAAAACTTTATTTTTCAAGGGCTATGAATGTGAACAATATGAATTGCTGAATAATATTGTGTAATTAGTGAGCTGCTGGAATTAACTAAAACGAAATATGTGTTAAATGTTTAAATAAAAGGGGTTTGTTTATTAAAAATTGTTAAGTTCGTATCCAATGGGTTATTAATAAAAATATATATTTTAACGCGGAATAATGTTGTGGAAATTAGTGAACTGCTGGTGCCATTCCAATAAGTTTGTTGACAGTGTCGTAGACCGTGTAGTAAACTCCCAAGAAGATTTCGCCGAGAATCAACAGTTTGTTGCCTCTCAAGCTGGTAAATCCCGAGATACAAGACTGTCCATATCGCAGCACATAATCGGTGGACTTCAAGCGAAATTCCCGGTGGCCAATGGTGAAAATAATATCCGGTAGATGACTGATCCTAAAGCAATCCACGAAAAAGACACTGCTTGAGTGGTCGTGGTCAATGCCCAATATATGATTGATTGCGTTTAGATTTTCCTCGGGCACAACAATCAGGGAAGTGCCCACATCGAGTATGGCCTCACAGTTTTTACAAAAGCTAAACCCGTTCACCGTGGCACTTTCCATGGTAAATTGCCAGTATCCAGCCGTTGAAACGGGCACATACGTGAGACATCCGCTATAAAGTCCCGGATCTGTGCCGCCCAAAATCAATTCACCACCGTTTACGGCATCTGTGCCTTTCCTATTGAGGTAAATGGAGAACACTGGCTTTTTAATCAGACCCTGAGCCACCAAATTGAAGAACGGTGGTGTAATACCATCGATAGCTATGTTCGAGAATCCCAAGCCGAGTATTCCAACGAATTCTGATTTTAGGAATGCCAAGGCCTCTGGTGCATTGGTGATCTCGGCAAATGTTTGATTTTGAATGGAAAATCCAGCTATATTCACTGTGTCCTGGGATTGAAAACCCGAGAGGGCAATAATTTCTCCATCCCTATTGGAGCCATATTGAATAGTGAACTTGGCATTCATGGCCTTGTGAGTTGTGGAAGCACTTGAGTTGTATTTCTTCTGCTTCGCACAGGGTATAAAAGTATCTGGGCACTTGCTCGAATAAACCCATAGATTAGCAGAACCTGTATCTATCAGTACGTTTTGTTTCTGTGGCGGATTTCCAATCTCTAAGGATACAAAATACTCCGTGTTATATAGGTTTCCAAGTCTGGCCACTCCTGATCCAGCGTCTATTGTTATTGGCTTTGTGGTAGCCACCGTTTTTGAAACTTCAACTATTAGTTTGTGCTTTATAGACAATGTCTTTAGTTCGTTTTGAACATTCTGCTCGATTGGTTCAGGATTCTTGTGTAATCCAAGTCTTAAACGTTTACGCGAATCCACTTCAAGTGCAAATAAAGTCAGTATTGTAAGCCAGCACAGCAGTAACTTAAGCCAGATCCACTTGACCTTCATGGTCACCAAGTTTTTCGATTTGCCAATTGAGGCCTATTTGGTCACGTATTTATAGCTCAGCAGCTTGACTTCAGTTTCTTTCTTTCAGATAATTAAAGCATTGCAGCTGAGGTCTTTGGCTTCACGCCATTAAGCGGAGAATTTCACACGCGACAGTGTGAAGCATTCTGCATTTCGAACATTTTTGGGGGGGCCATTTATCATTAATTATGCGTATAGTAAATGATACGAAAAAGTTAAATGGCTCACAGAGTTTATAAATTGATTGCAGTGTTCCTACATTCAAAACTTAATAAAGAGGTTTTTCTTTTTAATAAGAATTATTGAAAATGATAACTAAAATCTATAATTTCTAAAAATTCAGTTATTTAATGTTATTAAGTGATGAATAAAATCGCCAAAACGCAGTCTGGAAACATTTAAAAAATCACTCTTCGTTTATATAACTTTATTTTTATTTTTTTCAGATAAGCAATTATGCCTCTATTTTTGGTAAATCCAAATTCACATATGTTATAAAAATTATATAAAATTTACATTACTAAAAAAAAAATAAATAAATAATAATTATAAATAATAAAATAAATAAAAAAATCTATTACATTGATATTTATTTTCTTTTGTTTAGTAACACAAAAAGGAGCAAAAGTTTTAGGTGCAAAAACGGGGCCATCTTTTTGTTCTACTTATAATTTTTTTAAGTTTTTGTATCTCAGCATTGTATTAAATATATAGAATGTATGCGACGTTTTTGCCTAGTGTGCCCATTTAATAATTTAAAATCATTACTTTTTAAGTATTATTTTTTTTTTATTTTTATAATCACTTGAAATCTTAATATTTAACAGATTGTTCGCTCGTTCGTTGAAGATTTAAGCCAGGTTGGCGAAACCCACGCGGTTCTGGCCAAAATCGAACTCGGAGTAGTACTGTCCCAGGAAGACATCACCCAAAATCCAGAAATCGGTGCCAATGTAGGTGAAAGTGGACATGCAGGTGGTGTAGCTGTCATCGGTATAGGTTTGAATGTAAACCGAGGGCGGCAGATCGAAGTTGGTGCCACCAATGTTGAAGGTCAAAACGGGCAGCGAGTTCACGGTGGCACAGGGCACATAGTAGTCGCCCTGGATCAGAACAGCTCCAATCAGGGAGTTAATCTGGGCATAGGAAGTCGGAGGACAGGCGATCAAAGAGGTTCCAGTGTCGGCAATGGCCTGGCAGCCACTCGAAACCACAGTGCCATTCCAGGTGATGTTATTCACACCGAATTGCCAGTAACCCTGTTCGGAGACCTCAACATAGGTCATCTCACCGTCGATCAAGTTCTGATCGGTGCCACCCAAAGCCAGTTGACCACCCTCCTCCGAGGAGCCATTCCTGTCCAAATAGAAACCAAAAACAGGCTCATCAATCAATCCCTGCATGTAGAGGTTGAAGAACGGCGGCACCACATTATCCTCGGCGATTTGCTGGAAAGCCATGCCCAGAATGCCATCGAAGGCCACATCGGTGAAGCTGTTGCCTGGCTGCGAAACGGCCTCTCCAAAGGTTTGATTGGTTATAGACAGACCATTAATCGACACAGTATCTATGGCCAGGTAGCCAGTGACACTGCCAGTTCCATATTGTATCGCGAATTTCTGCCACTGGACACAAAAGTGGAGGAGGCACTGGAGTTGTACTGATTGTGCTGCTGACAGGCCACATCGGTGATCAAACACTGGGCAGATGGAATCCACAAGTTGGCGGAACCCGTATCGAAAACCACATTAAAGTATTGCGGCGGGGTGCCAATGGCTATCTCACCATAGTAATACATGTTCATGGAATTGCCCAGCTCCTCGGTGGTATAGTCATTCGTATCCTGACTGGGATAATCATTGCCATAATCGGGCTGCACATAAACAGGAGCTCCATCCTCGTAAATTACAAGATCATCCGTCTGATGGTACTTGTATTTCAAAGCCTGAATGGCCTGCTTTCGATTGCGATGAGTGTTCTTGTGATCCTTGTTCTTGTGAATCTTAATACGCTGTATCTCAGCACTGACCAAAGCCAGAATGGTCAACAAAACCAGCCACTTCAACATTTTACTTCACTATCTTTTTATGAAATTTAACAAATTATTTATTTTCTACCCCCTTTATTGTCTGGGGCTAGACTGAAGAAAGCACCTGAGAGCACTGCTATTTATATGGTCGGTGATAAGTCCAAAACTGACCCAAAATTTATCACCAATCGAAAAAGATAAAAAAATTTGATCGATAGTCTTTATCGATCTTAGCCTTTGTTTACACGACTGGCTGTCGTGCAAAAACGAAACTCGAAGCAATCAAATTCAGCCTTTTGGATTTTAGATAAACTTCCCAGTAAATCGACAAAAACTTTCAATGAAAATGTCTGGCAGTTAATTGCACATTTTGCCACACATTGATAAGAAAACTTAAGTTTTTTGTCAACAAATCATTTTGTACTGTAAATTTTTTATTTTGATCATTTTCTGGTAGTTTTGTCCGTCTGGGTACTAAAGGTAGCAATACTATATTTTAATCAAATTAATAAAAAATAACGGTTATTTTTCCCACCACTATTTTATTTATTTTGTCCATGCAATTAAACTTAAAAATGTTGGTCCAAATTTTAGATTTCCAATAAGAGCACATTGTTTATTTTTCCCACGAGCAATGTATTTATTCTTTCCTCAAGGCTTTCTAATTCATTTATTAAATACATACATATCTGCCTGTCACCAAACATTAATATTTTTTTTTTATAAAGCTTGGAACAAAATAATACATCTTTTGGCTTGGAAATTTCTTTGTGAGGAACTCATAAAAATATATTTGGTATTAATATAGTAACTGTTTAATGAAAGTAAGTCGATTTTTAGATGTGTAATACTAATGTCTTTCATTTATTTTTTGTATTTTATTTTATAACCTGCCACCAAATATTAATAATTCATTGTAAAATATGGTTCCTTTCGGTCTTTAGAACTTTCAAAAATATTTGTTTAAACTTTGGGTGCTATGCCGATAAGCTTGAGACCGAAATCGAACAACAAGAAGAATGCTCCGAAAAACACGTCGCCAAATACCCATATATTATTCAGTTCGTCGCTACTATCACTAGAGGTCTCAGCACTGCAGTCGGAGAGACTTGCGAAGCCAGAAACGCAGGTTCCACTGTAGTTGAGAACATAGTCGGAGGGGGTCAAAGTGAAGTCCTTCCAGCCAATATTCACGACAACATTCGGCAGACTGGACGCCTTGCTGCAATCGATGATGTAGACGCCATCTCTTTTAGACGATTCCTTGATGCCCAGCTTGTTATTGATGACTTTCAGAGCCGGACAGGGAACAATTATCAACGAGGTACCCGCATCGAACATGGCCTGGCAATTATGGCAGAGTGTTTTACTGCCTATCTTAATTCCGCCCACAGTGATCTGCCAAAAACCGACTTTGGAAAGCGGCACATAGGTGAGACATCCTCTGTAAAGAGTGGGATCCGAACCGCCCAGCAGCAAAACTCCACCATTGCTGGCATCCGAATCGTTTCGGTTGACGTAGAGCGAATAAATGGGATCGTCGATGAGTCCTTGAGCGATCATATTATCCAGCGGGGTCGTCACTCCATCGAGGGCAATTTGAGAAAGTCCCAGACCAAGAATGCCATCGAAATTGGAACGTTTACAGAGGCTCAGAGGTGCTGAATTAATCACACCAAATGTCTGATTCTTCACCGCCAAATCGCCAACTGTGAAAGTGTCCGTGGAGAGGAATCCATTCAGATCGCTTTGCGATGCATACTGTATGGCAAAGGATGCTCCATTCTGCTGATGTGTTTGCGACTTACTTTCGTCGTATCCATTGTGTTTCGCACAGGACTTGTTTGCGAAGTCCGAGGAATAAACCCAGAGATTTGATGAGGCTGTGTCCACTAGAAGAGTGACCTGCTGGGTTTTGGGCTGCCCAAAATAGGCTTTTATATAGTATTCCGTATTGTGAGAATTGGTCAAATTATCTCTCGACACAGGTTTTGTCACGGCAAAGGATCCTCCCACTGCCTCTGTATCTGTGGTTGTGAACAATATATTCTTGAGCCTCCTCTTTTGGCTGATGAAACTCCTGAGCACCTTGTGTGATTGGTTTCCCTGTGCAGACTCAGTTGCACCGACTTTCGCCATCTTATCTTCGATTCCACACCGCTTTGGCTGAGGCACAAAATGAGCACAAGGGTCAGTGCCAGTCCGAGTTGCTTTGAAGACTGCATCGCACTTGGTCGTCACTGTGGCACTAAATCGAGAAGAGGTCACGTATTTATGGGAAACCAAGCTAGAATTCCATTGTAATCAAGTCGGGCTTAGGTAATTCGTTTTATGCAATGTAACTAAATAGGATAGACTGACACGTGGCCGGTATTCGTGCATTTATTTAAGCTACGAGTTTTGGTTGATTTAATTTTATTGAACAAAACTATTTTAAACCAATAAAACAATTACAATTTTCACTTCCCGTTAAATTTTCTCACTTTCTGATTTCTACTTCAGAGCTTACACCATTTCTACATTATTTACCTGCGATATCTGGTGGCACAACTTAGCTAAAAGCTTCCAAAATTCGCCACAGAGAGCGCCTTTCCTGTCGACTCTGTAGAATTCAATGTCGAAATCATTTTACATTTAATAATTTTACATTTAAGTAATACAATCATTATTTGTTGAATTCAAAAGAATTTAATTAAAGCTTGATTGTTAATAAATATGTAATCTCTTTTAAAACGTTTTACAATTAAACCTACTAACAGTTGAATCTTGACCAACGCAACAATTAAGCTTGAAAATCAACAAACAATAAATGGTCCTATAACAAAAAAACAATACAAAAAAATCCAGCACGAAAACACTCAAATTTTTCCGTTAAATTTTTTATTTTACTTATAAACTTGTACAATTTGTTTATTTCCATATATAAACATAAAATATTTGTTTATGTTTGAATTGCTTGCATCTTCAAAAAATACGCATAATGCTTTTAAAGGTAGACATGCAAGCATGCCCCTGAATTTATCCGGATGTGCGAATGTACAAATTGGCCTTTGTTTAAATAATATATTGTTGGGAAGTCCTATATAAGAAGACGGGCGAATATTTTCGGAATCAGTTAATAGGCAAAATTTGCCTTTCGTGCTTTAACACATTCGAAACTCTTTCGAAATGTTTCAGTTCAGACATTATTTGTTTTACGCCTTTGTTGTTGGCAATCTGTACGGTATGGTTAAATCCCAGGAAAATATTGAATCAGTTTGTGTTTTAAAGGATGCCCCAAATCAATGTGGGGCATTCTGTCTCTCCGCTCAACTTCCATTCATCGATCACAATTACAGGGTTCAAAGGCAATTAAAATCCCTTACCGAAATGCTAGAAAGAATTGAAAAATCAGCATTGACGGTGCAAAAAGAATATCCGGAAAATTTGGAAAGAATTCAACAAAATCCATTGAATTTACAAAAAGAAAATCAGGCCCAGTTGGACAGAATTGAAAAAGAAATACGGGAATCTAAGGCATTTATGGAAATTATTCGAAGAGAAAATCAGGTCAAATTAGACAGAATTGAAAAAGGCTCACAGGAAACACAGACAACTATGGAAGGGATTCAAACAAAAAGTCAGGCCAAGATGGACAGTATTCTGCAGAAGGCCAAGATCATCTCGCTTGGCTTCCAGTGGATAGAATCTAGATACTTCTATATAGAAAATAATGCCAAGCTGAGCTGGACCAGTGCTGAAAACACTTGTCGCAAGAGGGGAGGCCATTTGGCGGCTTTCGATAATCAAAAGGAATTTGACGCCGTCACAGCGAAACTCCATCGTAATACGCCATACTGGCTGGGCATTAGTGATCGAAAAAAAGAGGGCGAGTTTGTCTCTGAATCCGGAAATCGTCCAAAAATATTGACGTTTGCCCATGGAGAACCCAACAACCAAGGTGGCAATGAGGACTGCGTCGACATCTACAATGGAGTTATGAATGATTTACCATGTGATTTGCAGCGTCATTTTATTTGCCAGTTAGACAGTGAAGTTTAGTAAAAATCAAAAAAACCAAGATGAAAATGTTAAAATGTCCACACATTATAAATCTGATTGTTACAATAAAATGTAATATAAAGAATAATTATTTCAAGTAAATCAAGTAATCTCCTTAAAAAAATAAAAATGTAAGAATATAAGAAATATAATCTTCAATCAAAGCTCAAAAATTGTTTATTGTTATATATAATTGTTTTCCACTTCTGTTACTGTTGACTCACGATAAGGTATTTTATATTGCTAAACATTTTATTAATTAAACCTTTTGTTTTTGTATACATTTTGAGATAACAAATTGTTTATAAACTGGCATATATGCATTTCGTTTGTTTATGTTTGCACTGTTTGCATCTTCAGAATAAACGCGTGTTGCTTTTATTGACCATAGAATTCTTTGGATGTGCTAATTTTATTTATTCCCGTTACACGTAGCGTATACCAATATTGAATTTGTTTAAATAATATTTATTCGGGAATCTCTATATAAGAAGACGGCGATAAATTACAAAATCAGTTTGCTGGCAACATTCGCCTTTTGTGGTTCAAGACACTTGAAAATTTTGAAATGATTAAGTTCGGAATTCTTTTACTTTACGCCTCTTTTGCTTGCAATCTGTGCGGTATGGCTAAATCCCTGGAACATACGGGTTCAGCTTGTGTTCTAACGGATGCCCCAAATCAATGTGGAGCCTTTTGTCTTTCCGCTCAGCTTCCATTCATCGATCACAACTACAAGGTTCAGGGGCAGTTGAGTTCCCTTACTAAAATACTAAATGAAGCCCTGATAAGGCTGGAAGAAATAGAAAAGGCACAAAAAGAATCTGCGGCAAATGTGGCGAAACTTCAACAAGAAAATCAGGCCCAAATGAACAAAATTGAAAAGGAATTACTGGAATCTAAGGCAACTGTGGAGAGGATTCAACAAGAAAATCTGGCCAAGATGCTCAAAATTGAAAACGTAACACTGGAATCTGAGAAAACAATGAAAGAGATTCAAAAAATTGTGCAAGAGCACAAGGTTATACCGCCTGGTTTCCAGCGGATCGAATCCAGATATTTTTATATAGAAGGCGAAAATAAACAAACTTGGGCTAATGCCGAGGACACTTGTCGTAAAAAGGGAGGTCACCTGGCGGCTTTTAAAAGTCGAAAAGAACTTGACGCCGTCACAGCGAAACTTCGTGAATACACTCCATACTGGTTGGGCATCAGTGACCAGGAAAAAGAGGGCGATTTCGTAACTGCCTCCGGAAATAGACCAATATTTTTGGCCTGGGGCAGGGGAGAACCGAACAACCTAAATAAAAAGGAGCACTGCGTCGACATCTTTAGGGGATTTATGAATGATTTGCCGTGTAATTTGACACGTTTTTTTATTTGCCAGTTAGGCAGTGAAGTTTAGTTAAACCCAAAAATATTTATTGTCCATATTTTACAAAAGCTAATGCTTAAAACAATATTTTAAAAATTTTATGTAAATCAAGAATAAACCTTTTCAAAAAAATAAGTGCAATTATACAAATTATAAATTTAAATTAAGCACAATACACTAAAGGTATAATCTTTAAAAAAATGGTATAGACACTGTAATAAACGTACAAATTTGAGTTTTAAATATTAGTTTAAAGTAAAACTGAAAATGCAGTTATAGCGCAATTTGACGAAGATAAAAGTTACCAAAGTTAATTTAATTACTTTATTATATTAATTAATTTAAAGGTTCAACTTTGGCTACTTTTAATAATTAATTCACATTCATTCTTTGAATTTCTCTACAAAATTTCATCAATAAAATCAATGGCCAAAACTAAAAAGTTTTCCAACTGGATAGAAAGAGGTTTTCGCATCCTTTCGTTGACTTTCGAGTTGACCCAAGTCCAAAGAAAGCTGGCAGTCAAATCCTTTTTCCCTTGGCCAATAATGAATGCAAACGAAAGTGATTGCAAAAGTTTCGCTAGGCGCCCAACCGACCAAAACCACGCCTCATTTACCCACCGAAAATAAACCAAGTTTTATTTGCTAATTGCAGTAAAAGTGTAGCCAAAGTAAGGGAGTCTGCCCGCAACTCGGGAAAAACTTCGATTTCAATTGGAGTTCCTTCCTATTTTACGAAAAAACAGCCTTTGGCGTTGAGAAAGTTTACAAAAATCTTTAGACAACAAAGAAAGAAAGTTTACTCCATGTTAAAATACTCTATCAATTGAAAATCAATATTTTATATGAATATTTTTTACTTTTTAAAAAAGGCTATTTTATTCATTAAATTATTTTTCTTTTATAAAATTATTGTTAAGAAAATATTGTAATTTTTGGTGACTAGCACACTATAGTGCTAATTAATTTTAATTTTTATCAGAAATAACGTACGATTTTTTAAAGCTTTTTGCACTAAAAGCCTTCAATTAGTTTTTTAAACTCTTTAAAATTAAAAGTGAAGTTCGTTATTAAACCAGAATGAGTTCGTTTTAAAAATCCTAAAATCATGTGTTGCGATTTCTTGGTGAACAAGGTTTGACTATCTCAATTTGATCTTGTTTAATTAAAGACGAATAAATTAATGTAAATTGACCAAGACCATTTTGAAGATACTTAAGTAAAAGTAGTACCCCAAGAGTGCTGGAAAAATCCGCCTTGTTTCGTTTTCGGTGGTAAAAGCTGACTGGCATCGTTTTTCCGCAAATTTCTTTGCAAGTTTTTCCGTCATTCGGCTGGGAGTTTTTCCGTGAGTGGGGATTGCGAGTATACGGAGGGCCATGTTGTAATTGAATTTGCGTCAAGTTCCATTAAGTGGCGTAAACTTTTGGCCTCTGGAATTGAACTTGGCTCACCGCATGTGCATTTTTCATATGTTTATCGCACAGTTGCGATGTATTTTCCCTTCGATTCCGTTCGACGATAAGTTTTGGACGGGGAAAAGCTAAAAAAGTGAAAATAAAAGAAAGGAAAGGAAAACCAAGATAAGTCTGAGCTGTCAGTCACAGGGGTCGCATATGTGCGGTTGTCAATGAAGCATTAAATTGTTTCTGGCATTTTACAATGGCATCTCATCTCGGGCCAAAAAAAAACCCCTACTTTTCATTTAGGACCCTTGTAAATCACATGAAAATCTTGCCCAGTCCATCGCCATCATCATCATTATAATCAACTAAACTATTCACAACTGATTTCGTATGCAGGACAACACAAGTCCATTTTAAGTGGGCTCCTTTTTGCAGGTTAAATTTAGCGTATCAAATTTATGCATTTTATTTTGGCAAATGCATTAAATTGTTAATGTCTGGGGTTTTGTAACGAATATTGAGGTTGGGTTAGGGTTTTTCTATCTCTGACTTTGTATTGGGGTCACAGCTGCTGCCTCGCTGCGTGTTTCGACATCAAATATTAAGATTGTCTGCGACAGCTGGTGACATCTCATTTTTACGCAGACTTTTTTATGCCACACTTGCCATTTTTTCTTCGTTATGTCTTTTATCACTTATCACCCTCTTGGTTAAATATCTGACGTGTAGGACAACAATTTTTAAAGAAACATAAATTGTATAGATTTCTTATAAAAAAAATGTTGGTTCTACAAATGCAGAATTTTAATATATATCGAAAAAGCCGACATATATTTTTAAGGTATACGAAAGTTTATACATCTACGAATGCATATTTTTATATAAAAAGCCTGTAAATAATTAAATATAGCAAATGGTGGTTAATAGTATGAAGTAATTTCAAAGGCCTGTTATTTATTTATTTATTATTATTTATTTTAAAAGCGTATTTATTAGTTTATTATTATTTTTTTAAATATATTTTTAAATCTATTTAAGGACATTCCCTTTAGCTGTAAATAATAGTGCAAAATTTTAGCAATCTAAGCCTTGCATACTTTTTATTAATGCTTTTTTCCCAAGTTTATTTCGTTACTCAAAAAATAATGTTATTCAATAGTAGTTAAAAACAAATATGCGGTAAATCACCATTCTTTTATTTTCATCATATATAATAAAATCTATCCTATCCACTCCAAAAGGAATTCTATCAAAAAGTCAATTGTCAGCTCCAATTCCATGTGCTTCCATTCAATTCTCAGTCCAATTAAACGATTCACCCAAAGGCAGAATATGTGCATGCAAAACAATTTATCAACTTGTCAACATATTAAATGAGACTGGGTTAAAGACTTTGGCTACACCTCCCTCCCCCCTCCGAAAAATCACCTCCACCCATGGCCCATTCAATCCATCCCCTTCAACCCGTCAATTCAATGACGAAGCTTCAATAATATGCCAACTGCCAATATTGCGTATACGTAGCGTTGTGCGTCCATTGTTCACGAACCGAAATGTTTTGCTTGCTGGGATTTGTTTAGCAGTAAGCGGAAATAGTTGTAGGCCAATACGATGGGGGAGTGGTATGCGGTATGGTTTGGATATGGTTGGTATAAGGGCCCAAACCGGGAGCATGTTGTGTATGTTGTTGAAGTTTATATGCAGGATAAACTGTTCAGCCAACTGACGTACACAGCAGATTTCCAGCAGACAGGATCGGGGGGGCTCAGTCTGCCATAAAAGCAAATAACTGTCGTGTGTGCGTGTGCACTTGGGTGTGTGTTTTAGTTAACTGAACTATAGTTGTACTACACACAACACGCAAATACACACATTCACCCGGTATATATATTTATTTATATATAGTATATCTAATATGTTTGTCCATCAATTGTCCTGTCCGAACTCGAAAGCCAGTGCAAACACATGCTGAAATCCAAAGCCAAATCCTTGGGTCAAGTCAACATTCCTGTTCCGAGTCAGTTAATAAATATTTTTTATGCCACATCAACGAGCAAAGTAAATATACCGTAAAAAAAAACGTCATCACAATGGTATGGTAAGCATACTATGTATATTTTCAAAATGATCTTTGTTTGGCTGTCGGTTTATGGGCTTCGCAGCTGTTGCATTTCTCCCAAGTCTTTTCCATGTGTTTATTTGCTTATTTGTGGCCTTCGCCATGGCCACATTTCCAAAGCCAAGTTATGTTTATGGTTTTCGTTATTGCAGGCCTCAGCAGTGGCCAATATTGTGGATAAACATGAAGGGCAATCCCAATTTATTGGTCAACTCGGCGAATGCAAAGTCTAGTTTCGGGGCCAAGAAAATTAGTTTAGGTAAATAGGCTTGAGGAAAAGGGATTGTGTTAACACTGCACTAGAAGAAGTATGTGTGTTCTATCATAAAAGCTACCAAATCACGATTTTATAAAAATATACTCTAGCTTATACTGTATATAAATGAGTAATATTTAATATTTTATCTACAAAAGTATCCTTAAAAAAACTCATTGCCTTAGGTACATGTTAAATACTTACAAAAAATTAATGGTTTTAAATTGCCAAAAAGTTATTTTTTATTTTAAATTATATTAAGAAAAGGCGTTGCTATTTACTACAAAAAATTGCCATTTTAAGCACTTAAATTAATATCTGTTTAAAAGTGAGCTATTTAAAAACATGTTCTAATATATGTCCCTCTTAACTATTTCACGTCAATTTAATGCCTGATAGAAAAACTTTGTGAATTGGCCACAAAACCCCGCCTTGCCAATAAAATGGAGAAGTCCAAAGCCAAAACAGTCCAATCGCAAACTCTCTAGAGTGAAAAAACTTAGGCAACGATGACCCCCAGCTACTTGGTTTTGCCCAAAATGGAAATGCCACCAGGAAATCTCGGAACACATGTTTGCAAAAGGTGGGAGTGGGATTGGCACGCCTCTCTACAAGGATTTTCCGATGCTAAAAAATGGGAGGGAGTCATCTATTAAGGTTTGACATTAGCATGAAAAACGCATTTTTCTTCAAGCACAAACAATGAAGAAAAGTCTGGAATGGAAAATGGTACAAAAAGAAGTGGGGAAAAAGGGAAAATGTTTTAAATAACTTTTCGGCAAAGTTTCTATTCCTATAAAGGTGACAAAGGCATTCAGACTCGCAGAATTCGATATCGTTACGAATCTGATTGAATCAAATTGTTAGAATTTATTTCTTGCCTTCCCTTCGCCAACCAGAAAAAAAGTTGTATTGTATTTTCCTTTTGGCATATTTATGCAATTGAATTGTTTACATTGAAATAACGATTCCGAAGGGTTCGGAAGTTTGGGACTTTCCGCATGTGCCATTGGCATCTTAAAAGCTTTTTCAGACCATCAATTTGGCGCAGTTTGCTGACATCCAAAAGTCAAACGACATTGATGAATTTGAGTTCGGTTTGGTTGGCAAATTGTGACGAATAAGAGTGAAAATGCTTTGAAGAAGATATTCAAGACTAGCCGGTAAATTTTGGCCGTTAGATCATTAAACCCTTCAAAAAAGTTTTTATATTTTTTTGTAGACTTTTGTTTAAATTACAAAAATAAATTTGTGTTATGGTGAAATTACTTAAATTAATTTGGCTTATGTTAAAGTATTTAAGTTTATTTGACTTATAGTTCTATTAAATGACATACATTTTATTAACTGCAGTTAAAGACATATTTAAAATGTAGTTACATAAAGTATTCTGTAATCTAACTAAGTAAACTTATTTAATGACTAACTTTCATTGCAAATTTATGTTCACAAATAAAAAAAATTTGGAAAACAAATTACAATATTACTTTGTTTGCCCATCTTAGTCTGCGAACTGCAGTTCGTTTTCCTTAATTTAAATTCCCATTTTTTTGTTTGGCAGATTAAGGAATACACGTCTGCTGACTGCTGATAAGCGGCAATCAAAGCTTAACCCACAGTCTTAGCCAAACACACACGAAATCCTTATCAAATCCCAGCCAAGAACAAAGGCCAAAGTGAGGCAAAAACTTTGCCTTGTCTCAGTCTGATAGAAACTTTTAGCCAGCAACTCGCTTTTGGCCCATTGACAAAAGTTGACATATGCAAAAATGAAGAAAATGAGAGCCAAAATATATATATATATATATATACAAATTATCAGCACATTTATCTGGGGACACAAAAAAAAAGAGGCTGAGAAGTGGAAAAATGATGCTGGAATGAAAAGTTTTGATTTATTTTTAAGCGCGAAGTTTGTGGGCCTGTCACAACGATTTTTGACAAGGGTGTGTGTACCACGGAGACTTCTGCCAAAAGAAACGGACTGAAATCGAAGCAATGGAAAATGGAAAATGCTAAATCAAATGGATGAAACTTCTTCCCCCAGGATCCAAACGAAGCCAATAGAGGAAGGAGTTGCTGATGGAAGGGACTTTCTTGCTTAACTTTTACTTCTCCTTTTGCCTGGATTAAATCAGCTTAAGGCCTATTAACGACCTCAAGTGACAAAGTCGGTCTCTGTTTTTAATTGCGGACAGCTGCAATGTTAAGTGCGATCAAGCTGAAAATGAGCAGGGATATTCAAGAGGCTTTGCCTTTAAGTCCCACCCAAGTCAACAACTTAAAGGTTCGCTAATAAATTTAAATGTTTTATGTAAAAAATATAGTCTCTGATAATTAGAAAAAAAAATGGTTTGGGACAAAGATAATGGATAAAATTTGTTTTATTCTCGTAATCGTAAAAACCGAAAAAAGATTTAAAACAGTCAATGAAAAAATAAATGAGGTTTCATAATTTTAAAATAATATTCTGAACTTTTAAAAGTATTTAAATTAGTAATATGGAAAAAGTATATACAATTGTTTGGGAGATATTGCTGTCTGAAAGTGGAAGCTAGAACTTCTGTGTTAGCTTTTCACATCAACAAAGGTCTTCCTATAAAAATCATTAGCTTTCTGAATGCGTTAGCTCCATTTTAAATTTAAACTAAAAACTTTCAGACTGCGGCCATTGTATCTTAAGCCAAAATAAATTTACCTTTTTCCTGTTCTGCCATTTTGAAAAGCAAATTTAAGCACAATTTAATTTGCCATTTGTTAATGACAAAGCTGGCTAAAAAGTAAGAAAAACAGCAGCCGTGGCAGCAGCAAAAAAAGGAAAATAGCAAACTAAAAGCATTTCACACACTTGCTAAGTAAGAAGTAAGGGAAGTGGAAATGCCATTTTTGCAGGAGGGAAAACACAGAAAGTGTCTGCAGTGTCACTTGAAGTGTTGCAGTCACCGCGCTGACAACGAAAATAAAAATTTGCCAGTTTTTTTCATTTGCAGCCGGAGAAGACGACTCAGGGAGTCCGCAAAGTCTGTCGGACAATAAACACATGTTTCAGTTTGTAATACGCGGGGCCGTAAAGTTGGCGAGTCCCTCGCAGTACCTTCACGCTCCTCCCCGAATTACCTTCGAAAAAGTGGGTAAAAATTGTTGAATTTGGTAAACGAAATTTCAAATACTCTTAATAAATGATTTTTAAATAGAAATTAGGTTTACTGGGCTTGAAATTATTTTTTACTTATAATTTAATATTAAGTTATTTAAAATATATAGTACTTAATGAAAAAAATATATTGTTCACAAATATCGTGAAATATCCTTAAAATATAGTTTATGTATAGAAATCAGGTTTATTCAATTCGGAAATAATTTTTTTTTTTTAATTTGTAGTGTGGTATAATACTTAAAGACCAACAATTATTGGTAGCAATTAATTGTTAAATATTAAATAGACAAATCAGGATTTTATAATTCATAATTAAAACAGAAATAAATATAACATAAATAAAGCTACTTCATTTTGAACTATTGTAAATTCTTAAAAGGAGTACGTAAGTAATTATAGTAAATTAATCTCAGGAAGGTAAATATTTACTATGATCCAGAATATTAAATTGATTGATAAATTTAAAAGATTAATATAACAACTTTTGTTTAGTGCAACTTTAAAAATACGTGGTGAACTTTAAAAATCAATTATCTCCCTGTCATTGATGTTTTAAAAACCCCCTATTTTAGGGTATTAAAAGAGAGAAGCAAAATTTAATGCGAGGGTAGGCGAAAAGTATCTTCACAGTTGAGTTTGTTTGCCTGTTTGTTATTGTTGGGTATTTTTCGTTTGTTTGTTTGTGTGCGAACACATGCCCTTTTTATTTTATGTTTCGAGTGTATGTGCGAAGTTTTGCACGCATTCCCCTCCTCAGATCGCTTTATTTATTTTTATTTTGTATTCTTTTTGCAGAGGAGATTACATTTGACAATGGGGAACATGTGGTACTCATCGGGCATCCGAGGCATTTGAGGCATTTGAGGATAATGGCTAGGTAAGCCGTGTGAAATTGAACTGTGTCAGTGTCACAACAAAGAATCGATTTTGCGGCAATGTTTTGTGCTTAGGCGTTAAGCCATAGGGATTGGAATTTGGGGCAAAAAGAAAGATTGTATTGGGCAGAGCATGTGAAGATCAACCTGGCCGAACCGTAGGAAATCCGTATGCCAAGTATTTTTAGTGCGCACTGTGAGTAGTTTCGTCTGCGCCTTTTGAATGTGTCTGCATTTCGCCCAGTGTCTGCGGGCCATAAAATTCGCTGGCTAATTATGGCCACTAATGAGCTTGAAATGGCACTTACCAGAAACAGCAATCGAGCACTGTGTGTGTATTTAGATATTTAAATGCTCTATGAAGGCAAAAGCAAACAAAGGGGAGACAATGGCGGCATAAATACTACACACTCTAACCACATCCCCAAGCTTCATTATTTATGAGCGGCAGCAAGTGTGAAAATGTAAAACACTAATTCAAATTAAAGTAGCCAAATCCAAAACGCAACAATTGCCATTCAACTAAATTAGCGACAAGTTTATGAAAGAAGAAATAAATTTAAGGGACATATGGGGTGGTAAGTACAGTAGTTGCTTGATAAGTTGAGCGATTTATGTCAGTTTACTTAGTTGTTAAGACAAAATACCCAAACCAAAATGATTTTAAACATAAAAAGTTTATTAAAATAAAACGTAAATAAATATTTATATTTATTTGTAATTATATATCTGTATTGCAACATTATCACTTCTAAAATAAATAAATTAACAGTTTAATTAAAGTTAATATATTATTAATATACATTTATCTGTATTGTATTATTCGAATTTCTGTAATAAGCATAAGATAACTCTAATAATAAAATATAGAAAAGTATTTAATAGTAAAAAATCCCTAAAGAAATCAAAAACTTGTATAAACTATCACTGTACCCAAAGATATGTGCAATTTACCCAATATCCTCATTGAGCTGTCTGCTTTTTGTCTCCTTGAGCGTGCGTTCTCAACTCCGCTGTTATTGCTGGTTATTAAAATATAGCAAACAAGAGATCGAGTCCGGAGTTCAGGACTCCGCCTCTGTCTGCATTGTAAATTTTAATTATTTCCTACAAATGATGATTAAATTGGCCGCAGGCAACCAGCAGCAGCCAGATATTAAATCAATAAATACAAAAATGCCTGCCTGCATGTGGGAATCCCCTCAGCCATCCGTCCTTCCCTTTTTCGGTTCACGTTCATTCTTTGCAGTTGTTGGCCACGTTTAAATGGCAATATGTAGGGACGGCAGAGACAGCGATGACAGTTTACCGGTTTACAGTTCATTATATTGCATAAATTGACTTTATATCGGTCCGCACTAGGCACAATATTAACAAACAGCAACGACAACAACGACAACAACTACAGCAGCAAACGAAAATGAAATGCCAGCAATTTACTGCCAACTGAAAAAAGGCAAATATGAAGCCAAAAAGCTCCAAATGAACAAAAAGTCAACAGGTAAGGCAGATTAATAAAAATAACTATCGGAAAATAAAAAAAATTGATGACTAGTTGCCGAAGCAGTGAATAAATAAATGCAAGAAATATATGTGTATGATTGTTTATTTATGGAACTGATTGAATTGCGTTTTATGACTTTTTATCCACTCGATTGGATTGAATAAGTAAATATTTAAATATATTCTATAGTAAAATAAATATGTGGGGAAAAGTTATTCATATTATGCTTATCAATTTAATTTTCTTTTAACGGTTTTTAAAAATTTTAAAATGTAAATAACTCTTACTTTTTAATAATAAACTACTTTATTTTACACTATACATGCAAGAATAAAATTTATCACATAAGGGCAGATCAGATATGTTTAAAAAAAAGGTAAAAGGCCCCAATAGCTTTTCTAAACAAATAAATCAAAAATACCCCTCTCTCAAATCTTGTCAAGCTTTCAAGAAAATAAAATCCCCGAGAATATATTTTACTAGATAATCCCTTTAGCCTTCTCCCAAGGATTCAGAACCAATAAAAAACAAACCCCAACGTCGAAGTATGAACAATTGGATGTACTTAGCATAGAATAACAATTTAACAAGCATTACTGGACCAGCACGTAAATGGCTACTTCAAGGACCTTTCCTTCTTCTCTCCCCGAAAAACCTCTTCGATGTGGAAATCTGAGCTGCAGCCATTGAAGCTCTTGTTCAGGTGACGAAATGCGACTGCAAAATACGTGAGTTGCCTGCCAAAAGACACAAAAATGAAGGCGAAAACTCCGAGATGGTAAAGTTAAAAAAAAAACAAGAGGAAAAACCGAAAACGAATACCCGAAAATCTCCAAAGGGGGTGGCACATTAAGGGAAAATTCCCCCTGGGGGGATTTTGGGCCCGAAAGCCAGACAACAATGCCCAGGCTGAAGGTAAATGCAATCAATACGCGCAGACGGCACATAGCAGGTATAGGTATTATGTATTATGTATAATGCATGATGTGCCATCGCCATCATCCAGCCCTTCGAAATCCCAAAAAAAGTGAGAGAGTGCCATGAAAAATCAACGCCGGGCGTAATCTATTAAATTATCCTAATTTCATCACGCACCAAATCCCTTTAGCCACACCGCGTCTGGTTCGTCTGGAAAACAATAAAAATTTGCATAATATCGGTATAATATTTTAGCATTATATGTGTGGCCCCCACGAGCTGCAAAGGTGCAGAATTGTCGAGTATTATGGCAAGATTTTTGTGTGCGTGGCAACACATGTTACCAACATTCTTTATTTCATTTTTAGACTTTTTTTTGGTTTAAGTAACTGCACTAAGCGAATTTATCTTGCCAAGTCTGCCGTTCCCATTTTTCGCTCCTGTTCTTTGCAGCTCGTTTGAAAAATCCTCACTAATTACTTGTCTAATTACTGGGATTTTTTCTCGCCAGGCCAAGTAGCAGCAATTTGTTTCGCCAAAATCTCATTTTAAAAATAGCCAAGTCAGAGAAGAAAGGGCTGTAAAACAACGTAATGCTAAAATGCCAAGCTAAAATGTTAATGTAGATGAATACATGCGGAAAAGCTGAAAAGAGAAAAAAATGAAGTTTATTAATGAAATGAGAATGAAATGCAGAAGATTTTTTGTTAGACTGTAAAAGTTGCTTAAAATATGAAAACACGTAAGCGTACATTTTGAAAATAAATTAAATAATCTGCAATAATTAAATTAAAGTTATTTTAGAAATATTTTAAATTGGTGAAAACAATAAAAAACAACCAACAAATTATTAAATATTTTTAAAATATTTAAAAGTGCTTTAAAAGGAGCAACAATTAAACAATAAATGATAAAATGTAAATTTTTGTATTGAAAATTATAGTGTTTAGTTAAGTTTATAACAATTTTTAATGAAACAGATTTTAAATGTTATGTGATATTTAAGTTAAACTATTAGACATCATATAATTTATTTCCTTTCTAATTCTAGTCTTTTCGTTGCCAACTAAATCTAAATCTATCTCTATCTATCTTTCTATATCTATCAATAATCCCTCGGAACTCTCCCCAACTATATAAAGATTAAACAATCTTGCAAATTTCTGATTGTTTGTCTTGCATAAATCTACAAAAAAAATGGCGAAAAGGAGAAATATTTGTCTCGTCGAAGGACTTGGCTCACACTCAAATAGCCGGCAATAATTTATCATAACGAACTCCGGAGGCGATGCTCATTTGTCAAGTCCAGCCAAGTACAATGAACTCCAAATTGCGAATAAAACCACCAAAAATATGTATATTTTAGTATAGAAGAATGATCCTAAGCTACATATAAATCTATATATATATATATATATAGATGTATATATAACATATGTGAGCCTGTTTGCGGTTGAGCTTTGATGGGCCAATTTTCCTGGATGCGACAGATTCAAGCGTAAAATGAAAGGAAATTGAAAAGCGGACAAATTGAATTGAAGACTGCCCTGCAGCTCTATTTCTGGTGTCTTCTGCTTCGTTTAACTTGCCCCAAGTATGCAACAACTTTCGCCGGCAAAAGTGGCACTCAATGAGTGCAATCAAATATTCAAGGCGCTGGTGGCCAACTTCTCGACTTGCCACGCCTTAATGCATAATTAAAATCCATTAAATGAATTTCGTACTCTCTTTTTCTCCTGCTATTGCTATTGCTGTTGCAAACTTTTCATTAATGAATCTGAATCAAAATGAAAAAAGTTTTCGAGAGCCAAGTTATTCGCATTTTGACGACCATTTCCTTGGACCATTAATTTCCCATTTTGACATTTACACAATCGTTGCTCCATCGGTTGGCCTGGTCAGAAATTCAAATTCATTTTGGCCATCATGAATGCCAAAGTGCAAAATTCAATCAATTTGAGCCATTTACCTAACCGTCATTGAGAGCTCGTCCAAAGTCCAAAGTCCAGAGTCCAAAGCCCGAATCCGGATTCGAATTCAAATCCAAATCCGAGTGTGTGGTGGAGAGTGGGTGGAATTGTGTTTCTGACACACACAACCCACCAAAAGTTCCATTTAAAAATATTTGTATGGATATTTGTGTGTCTGCGTCAGGTAAAGCATGGTAAATCATGATTGGCAAAGAGTTTTTCCCAATTAATACACACCGAACCATTGGCTTTTGATTTGACCAAAAATGTTTTATGCGGAATTATCCATCTGCTGAAATTTCGCTGTTCAACGAATTTCATTCATATTGGCACAAACCAGATTGACAGTAAACATTTTTTGCAAATTAATTAATTATGTGTAAATGGTGTATAAAATAAATCATGTACAATTTTTGTAGAAATATTAGGTTTCTTTTCTCGTTTTCTATTTAAACTTGTTAATCCTTCAAATCTGTCGGAATCTTCATTTACCTTGATATAAAATAATTGTTTCTTGAAACAAGTTTAAATGAAATCAATTAATTAAAATTGTTTTCTAATGTTTTATTTAAACATTAACTTACCTTTCTACGAAATTTAGTGACTTTATGTTTGTCAGTCATTTCTAATTTTCGTTTTAAACTTTAATTTTTTTAATTTTTACTCCAACGAAGTTTATTACCTTTATGAGCTTTATTACCTTTTAAGTGTCACCTATCGCATTTCCTTCAGCAATTCCCATACAATTCAAACTGCAAATTAAGCTTAATAATCCCCTGAAGCTCGCTCAGTCGAAGCTATTCTAATTTATTGGAATTTAATTGCTAAAGGATTTGAAGCAAAATATTAGCGGTTGCCATTATGGTCCGGCGAGCATGAAATTGTATGCAATCCCAATGCCAATCCTGAGTTTAGTTGCCGGTCCTCTGGCGCGGTATTATAATGGCCCCTCGACCAATGCGATTATATTAATTAATTTGCCATCGATTGCCGTATTAGCGTTTCATTGTCTTGAACTGAACTTCACTTGAGCGTGCCTAAGAGGATGGAACAATTGGCACAATGGACTCCTCCCGATTTGCAGAAGGGGGCACTACGCCTTAAATATGAATGAATGGGCAGGGCGGAAACGATTTGTGAAAATATTAAATCAGTTCAAGTTCATCAGGAAGTAAAATTAAGATATGAATAGTCATAATGCAAACAAGACCCAAAATTTGATACCTATACAAATTTTGTGGCTTTTAATTTAATGGTTAAAAGAAAGAAATAAACGATAAGGTATAATATTAAATCAACTTATGTTTATAAGGAAGTAATATTCAACTTTAAATGATTAAAATGCAATCAAAACCCTTTCTAAATTGACAAACATTTCAAAACCAAAAAATATTCTTTATTTTGTAATTTTTTAAAAGCAAGACAGAAACGATTTGCAAAAATTTTAATTCAGTGAAAAAGTTCAACAGGAAGTAAATTATAGCTTTTATTAATTAACAATGAAAATATTTAATTTCTAGTTCTAGTTCTATTCAGTGCTTTTCTATTCATAAATACCAAAACATTTTTACACTCTAAAGCAAACGAAAAGCCAGAATGGCAATAAATTTTAACCAGCACTTTAGGTGCGTTAAAAGATTTCAAACTCACCCGTCCAATATCTGCATAATCTTTCAATTGCCTTGAGGTATTACCGAGTTCGTTAGAGTTTAGCGTTTAGCGTGTGTGGGATTATTCCTGCGTTTTTGAAGTTGACTGCGGCGGCAGATGTTTTGTAAAATGCTAATAATTGCCTTAATTGCGTTGATATCCAAATATTTGCATTTGCGGCAGGGAACGGAACGCATTTGAACTTTCGAGTGCCTGTCTACAGCATCTGAATCTGAATCCGAATACGATTCTGAATCTGAATCTGATTATGTTTGCATTTGCATTTGCATTTGCAGTTCTTCCGCTTTGCGATTGATGCAGTCTGTCAAGTGGACCGACCGATGTTGATGACTTCTTGAAATGTTTGTTTTAATAAATGCGGAGTAAATTGTGCATTTTATGCTGCAAATGAGGCCTGGACTAGAGCGTCGTTTGATGTTTGCCCGGGGCAAACTTTAATGATGGAGCTTATTAATCTGGATGCACTAGATTGTCCCATTTTAAAGGACGTGTGTTTACCCAGCTGTGACGTAATTTAATTTTGCATTTCCTTGCCCCAAAAAATATTACTCTCTACACTGATAAGAAATGGAATAGTAAAAATAAATATGATATTATATTTAATATTTATATTAAATATAAAATAAGTCCTACACTGCAGTACAATCTAATCCAACATTTTATAATTTATATTTAAGTTTAATATACAATAATTTTCATTAATACAAATAACTTTTAGCTGCAAGAATGAAAATTAATTCGAAAATTATTTAAATTGAGAAATATTTGGATTTACTATGTTTTTTTTTACCAGTGCAGGGATTAATGCCGTTGATGTCTGAAATCTGAAATGATGTCTGTCAAGGACTCTCGGGCGATGATAATGTGCTTTGGCACAAACTTTCAAAACTCTCCCACACAGCAGGCAACCAGCATAAGCTTTTGGCCCCAAAGTTTTATGACTAGACAGTTTTTTGGGGAGTGATTTACTCTCCTTCTTCTGGCCTTTCCCCGTCAATATGCTAATAATGTAAACTCATGTGGCCGGAAATTGTTTAGCTATAAACTTTGTTTATGGCCTGCCAACTTTAAATTGGGCTGACAGACGGCAGGCAGAATCAAGTCTTAAGTGCTAAATATTTAACTAGGCACATGTCTTGGAGAAAAGTGAATGTCAATCGGGCTTATCACTTAAGAGTGTGTGTTGCCAAAGCGTCTTATCAACTTTGGCCCAAAAGTTTGTGGGGAAAGTCGATTGGGGCGCAATAATGGTTGCAAGATGTAAATACATAGATGTATTATATGCTTGTCATCCAAAAAGGTTTTTAGAATGTCTTGCATTTGTTTATTTATTCATTTAATGACTACATTTTCACTATTATAAAACAGTATTCGATTAACTTTAAAATTCCTCAGAACAATGTCTTTAAAAAATATTTTTTAATTCTTTGTATTTAATAAATTTAAGCAATATTGAACAATGTTTACATTTTTAGCTCTCCATTTTTTTAAATATATTAAAAATAAATGTTTCAAATTCATCTGCACCATTTGATTGATGTATTCAGCCACTTCGCAAAGCCGTAACATTTTTTTTATTTTACACAAATAATTTACGACCTTAAAAACCCTTGACAAATTCTTTTGTTTTCACATGTCAGCCCAGTAAAAAAAGCAAAACAAAAAGTAAATCAATTAATTTAAATTTCGTCAACGACAACACAAATTAATGATATCTGCAAGAAAAATTTGTTCTCAGGGATTTTAGCCGAAAGTCGGGGATCAACTTTGGTTAGATTTCCGCGCAACTCCGGTTTATATTTTCACATCTATCAAAGTGTTTTTTTCTTAACTTTTTGTAGCAATTTATTAACGTCACCTGGGCACTTTGCATACTTATATATGTGTTTGTATATCCATTAGTTTGCTCAAGATTTTTGTTGTGTTCATTAGCCCAGTCGAGTTTTTCCCATTTCCCATTTTTCTTGTTGTTTTGTTGTTTATTTGGGCCAGGCAATTTGACACTTTTAAGGATTTGCTGAGTTTGACATGCGTAACGCCATTAAATATATCAATTGCTCAACTCTGTTGCTTTCCATTACCCTGCTGCTGTCTCTTTCCCCCGCTTTTCTGACACCTTTTGTATTTTTTATTTTTATTTGCCATAACAGAATTTACAACTTTTTTCAATCAGCAGGGCAATTCGCGAAAGCGACGCGTGGCTTTGGGAGCACTTGATTTCGATTACTTGCGGTGGAAACAGCAACTTTGGATTTTATTTTCCTGTTGCCGACATAGTGGCAATTTATCATTCATTAGATGATGATGGTTTGTGTGAAGCTGAAAAGTAATTGCCGAGGGGAAATCGGCGAGATTCAAAAAGGAAAATGCAAATGAAGTTGCAAAAATAAATGGCTTTTAATGTCTTATGGCCTGTAACTGTATATTAGGAATAAAACTCGTGATTAGAGTACTAAAAAATAATTTCGAAATGGTTCTTTTTCTTCTAAACTCTAAGAAGAAACGCCAGCATTTTATGATTTCGTTTATTATAATTTTATGCCCCCTAAAAACCACACGTATTGCTTCAATAAATCGAAGCTGCCTTTTTATGGTTATGACTTTGTCGCAGGTGTGGCCAAAAACAAACCAATATCCCGGCAATAATATCAAAATGAATAAACATAAGCGAGCATAAATAAATAGCAAGTGCGCGGATTTTGGCCAACAAAACGTTGACAAGCTGACAAGAATTTTCACTTTTATTGCCAACATTTAACAGGCCATGACACGGCGGCAAGTTTTTCATCATCAATTTGGTTTATGGCCCGGAATGGCTGCCACACGGAACGCAGCCACTTGTCATAACACGGCGGTGAGTTACCGTTACCGTTTTGCTAAAACATTTACCCATGCCATCGTCATCGTCAACACCGCCATCAGCCGGAAAACAGAGACAACGGCACAAAAAGGAAAACTAAATGCACCAGCCACCGGTTAGAGATGGGAGAAAGTGGAAAATTCTACGGTAGGAAAATCACTGGGAAAGTAAAGATGGCAGTAAGTGAACTATTCTGAGGTAGGTAAATCACTAGGAATTGTGCAACATAAATTAGATGAATACTTATGCAACAAATTGAAACCTAATTAGTAAATTTAGCCGGTTCTTAAAAAATTTACTTTAAAAAATTCAAAATTAACAATTAACTTAACATTAAACTTAGAAACTAAAATTCTCTTCACACAAAACAGTTTCCTTTTTTTTATAAAAATTACTAGGTAATTAAATCTTACAAATTTAAGCTAAAAGAATTACTTACATGGTAATTATAGTAAAAAATATTAAAAATATAAATACTTATTATTCACATTTCATTCTTTGAAAATATAACTTAAACGATTTTGATTTAACCAACACCAATATTATTTTGACAAAAAAATTTTTTTTTACTAATACTAATCTACTATGTTATTGCCAACCTGATTACTCCTTTTATCACTTACAATAGGAATCCGAGATCTAAGTCACGACATAGCCCCACAATCTATATCTATATATTCCATCTCTAGATACATCACACCCCTTCCCCTCTGTCCATCCAAAGGAAAGGCACACTGAGGCTGGGCATTGTTGTTGGCACTTTGCTAACATTTTCACACCCAAGACAGAGGAAAACGGTGGTCCAGGAGGCCAAAGGCAGCTCAGCTGGACAATTTGTCTGCGAATTCGCGCGATGTGCCACGAAAGGGGTGTGTGGAGGTGTGGATTTTCCAGGGGCGGACAAGAGGGGTCAGAAAGGGGGTCTTCTTCGGTTGCATGTCCATGATGGCGTGTAACTGGTTTGTATCTTTTTCTGCAGCTATTTCTCTTCGTTTCTGACTTCCTTTCGCCCCGCTGCTGCCAAAAATTCCCTTCCTCTTCCGCTGTCCGATTTTGTCAACATTATTCAAGCATAAACATGGCCCAAACCAGAGCGATGACGAACCCAAAATGGGGGTAAAATGGTTGCAAGTGGTGGAAAATAAGGAAAAGGGGGCACAAGTGGAAACGTGATGCCAGCCGAAAATGCTGCAAACGGTGGAAAGTGCTTTGAACAAGCATTTAAACGTCGTTAGGTTTGTACAAATCAAGATAAATGGCGATAGGACATGTGACCAAACGAAGGCCGCTTTTCGTGTGGGGTTGGGAAAAGGACCAAATTCGGGTTGAGCCAGGTTCAGGTGAGTTTTCCGTGTCGTCCTTCATTTGTTTGCCCGTTTCGCAACGGACAATCAGTGTCCCAATTATAATTTTTGGTTATGGGAATATTTCTCTAATAGGGGGATAAAACAAGGGTTTAAAGCATACATCGTTAAAAGTCAGCTTACAGGTGCAATGACAGCAAGAAGAGAATACTTTACTAAAAACAAGTACAATCAGTCTAAGCCTAAAAATAAATTTCATTATACTTTATAGCACATTTAAAATCATACATGGTAAGTTCTTAAAACATTGTTTTTTTTTAAGTTAAAGTCAAAGTTTGATAGTCTATCTACCATAAAAATATAAGTCATAGAAACAAAACTGTAGAGATTTCTTTTGACTTTATGAAAAACAACAAAGAATTTAAAGTACAAATTTTAGGATTTATATAATTTATAATCGATTTATTATCTATACTCGAAATTAATTTATGAGACTTTTAATTGAAACTATATGTTTTTAGTTTGGCCTAGTACACTTTGTAGCTCTCTAATTAATTTTATTTTACACTTTTAAAGCGCCAGTAACTCAAAGAAATTTTTTTAAGAGAATTGAGTTAAACTAGTCACTTGACTGTCAGTTTTTTTTTCCCGATTGCAACCCAATTTAAATTGCAATTTTCCCTGGACCATTTTGTCATCAATCTCCCTACTAGAATTTGTCCTGAAATCTTTAAGCCCCCAAGATTGCTATTCAAACGGAATGCTTAGCATTTGCGCATCCAATTAGGCCAAGAATGGCGTATCGGGCCCAAATCCGGTTCTTCACACCCCCAATTTCCCCGCTGCCCAATGAATTGCACTTTCTAAATGGCCCTTCGGCGCAGCAAAGTCCACACAGCGAGTGGCAAGAGTCGCTAAATGCATCACGTATTGGATTTTGACATAAACGCTTGTCCTCGTTAGCGCCGCATCGTGTTCCGCCTTCCCCGGCAGCCCCTTTACCCACCAAGCCCACCGATTCCCCCCGCCATTAACCCACCATTTCCACCCACTGAGATCCTCGAAACGCCTGCGGTGCCGAGGCAAAAGTTTTACAACTGAGCGGGAACAAAGGTGCAAAGCTGAGGCACCAAAAAGTTTCAGACAAGTAGTAGGCAGCATGTTGATAAATTGCCTGAGCCTTAACCCGCGCCCTCACGCTGTCGGATTTTATGCAAAAATCATTTTAAAAAGGTGAACCTAAGCTGGCAGCAACGGAAAGCGACTAGGGAAATACCTTTTATATATTTTTAGGTAGTCTAATGAATTCATTACTACAGACGACTTTACTTGTTTTTTGTTGCAGCACCCCCAACTTAATTTATTTTTGCTTATGATAAAAACAAACAATATACATATATTTAAAGATAATTATAAATAAAAAACCTATTTTTAGTAATGCCACCTGTTAACTATCAGATTTGTATTTAATTTGTTTGCTTACATTTAAATTTATATATAAGTTGTCATAAAAAATATAATTTGTATGCTAGTTTAAGCTTTATTGAATGCCTTTTGTCATTTATAACCTGTTGGATTCAGCAAAAAATTATTAAATTCAAATTAAAGTAAATGTTATAATATTTTTACTTAATTTATATTTATAATCTTGCATATTGTATAAAGCCATTTAGGGTATTTAAAGCTCTTTGGGGTGCCCTTCTCAATCTAGAACCCAATGGACCCTCCAAGCCACACACAAACCAAACTGGATATGAAAAGTTTGCCCATTCGGAAAAGACACTCTTAAAGAAAAAATACTAAGAATGAAAAAGGAGGAGCAGGAGCAGGAGTGTCTCGTTTCGATTGAGATCCTTGAGTGTTGACTGACGGCGTTGAAATAATGCGGCCAATAAATGTCAATGCAATGAGCTGAGGGTAAGGCAATGGGAGGGAAGTTGCCTTTCATGTGTTCCACTGCGTTTTGTGTATATTTAAATGGCAGTTAAAGTGGCAACACGTTTCGTTTTCGTTTGAAGTCGTCGATGGTGAGGGAATGATGATGATGATCTTGCAGCTGGCTGCTTTCCCAGTGCATCCTTCAAATGTCGCCTCACCTTCATTTTACTACACTTGAAAAGTCATGCATTTATGCGTTTATAAATATTTCATACGGAAGTTTTCTCCATCAACCCATAAACTCAAACTCCTTGTGAGTCATATTTTTCGGTACAAAGACAGCCCTCGTATAAACAATGTATGCATATCTCTGGCTGTTTACCGATTTACTCATTTGCATTCAATGAATGGCCAGAAGATGAGCCGGCATTCAATGTGAGTGTCATTGTCAGTTTGGAGCACACTCACAGATTCCACCGACATTTGCATATTTGCATATTGGCACTTGACGAAATACTTATCTTGCCAAGGAATGGCAAATCAAATTGTTGGCAATTTGCATACATCATATGTTAACAGCGATTTTGAGCCGGGTATACTACATATACCGCAGATAAATCAATTTCATTCGCAGAGTTCCAACTTTGACAGCCTCGATTGGTGGTTTAAACGAAATGGAGTCATCATCATTATCTGCGATGTGGGTTCGATTAGCTTCGGCAGTACTTGTACTTGGATGGCTTTCAATTATTGTCAGTGGATATTTCTTTTGTTTATTTTTTAGCCTGTTTCTGTTTTAGGTATGATTTATGAATGAAAATGCTAACTCAAAATAAACAAGAATCATCATAATTTGGGGCAGTGAAATGTGAGAAAGTTCATTGGTGAAATATTTGAAATTTAAGCTGTACTCCTAAACATAATTTGCAAGTCGAATTTAATGCTTTACAACTAAATACTTTTTAAGCACAACTTTTTAAATCTGCAGATAATTAGTTTTTTTTTTTGATAACCCAATAACTCACTTTAAATTAGCCAGGGTAAACACATTTTTTTTTAGCCCAAGTAAAGTTGTTTATGTATGAAGTCCACACATTCATGTGTAATATATTGTTACGTTATTAAACGCATAAATCCCCAAGCCGAATGCCTTAATTTATGCGTTTTCCGTGCATTGTTTTTCCTTTTGAACTAATATCGCTTATCACATTTATCATGAGCACAAGGCACACAAGGCGGCCTCTTTTCTCCATCGCAAGAAAAATGAAACGAAATATTTACGATAACGCCAATTTGCATAATGTGCAAATCATAATACGAATTTCCCTCCCATCCGGTTTTCCTGTCCTCCTCCTCCTCCCATGTGTGTGGGCATAAATATTGCAACATTTGTAACAGACAACGCGGCTGCCTTTAGATAAGTTATCAGCGAATCGGAATCGGAATCGGGAGGCAGGCGGAAACTCAATGCTAAAATGCACACACGGGCAATCCCCTCCACTTTTCCCCCACTTCATTTTCCGAACAGGAAAGGCAAGGCAAAGTTAGCAGGAAAAGCTCAACACTCTGGCTGTTCACGTTGAGAAAAATAAATAACGCAAAAGGATATAAAAGATGTAAAATAAAATAAGAATAACATGTTTTGGAAAATAATTTTATAAAAGATGTAGATGTAAGTTATGTGATCTTTTTAAAATTGTACATGCTATTTTTTTTTTTTTTTTATAAAAAAAAAATTGATAAAACTGCTTTGGTAAAAAAAATATTATTAAGATCACATTTTGAACTTTGGAAGAATTAATATATTTGATTGTTATTTAAGTCAAGCTTACTTTATTTCAGTGCACTTCATTTGTAGCGACAAATGGCACCCGAGTTTTAAGTAGTTGTAACCCCCAAACTCTCATTTTTTAAATCTCTTTCTTTTTTGCAAAGCAAAATGTTGCCACAGCGATTGTTCAATTTCAATTCAGAACTTTCTGACCATGTTAACAACTGCGGCAAGTTGTTGCATTGTTAAAAATCCCTTTACATATGTCGGCCCGACTGTCTGTGGGTGTCTGGATCTGTACTTGGTGTGGAGCCTACGACAAATTTTCCAAAATTGAGAACTGAAGCATTTTCATAAAGACAGATGTAGAAAGCAAAGAAAAAAGTAAAAGCTACTGAAAGTGTGTTGACTTAAATAAATAAATGTCAGTTAGAAAGCTTTATTGTTTACACATAGTTCAAGATAGTTCCAGCAACTCTAGAAATAGTAGACCCATTTTATGATTTAAAATTGAAACAAAACAAGTGTTTGGACTGACAAATCCAAATGGTTGGATTTTTCGTTTCCTTTGAAACTGCAACCTTCCTTCACTAAGCCACAAAAAAACCATTTCAATCTAACCCCTTTCATCTCATACCCACCACACAAGCACACACATCATCAATTCAAAACCAATAACTCAAAAACAAAAATCCAGCAATCATATGGACTGCATTTTCATAGTTTTCGCTTTTATTTTGCTTAGCAATTTCATTTTCCAAGAAATTCCATTTACACTCGAGAGCTTTGTTCTGGTTACGAGGGAAATGCGAATTGCGAATGGCAATGGCAATGTCATGACGAATTTGGCAGTGATAAATGTAGAGTCCCCCTTTCCGCAAAACCAGGTGCCATGTGGAATATCCCAAAAAGTATTTGGGCTATTTATGCGCAGGTAGCCGAAAATAGGAAAACAATAACGAAAAACTCAAAGCAATGCACTGGGGGAAATTTTAGAAAAGAAAATTAGAAAACATTTTAATTAAAATGGTCAATCAAAATCAAACAGACCGTAATAAACTTTTTACTATAAACTTATATTTTGTAGCCCCAAATTTTGAACGAACTCTTTTTTAAAAGGCATACTACAAACGCGAATTTTAAAGCTTTATTTCCATAAATGCAATCAATGATTGATTTTTAAATGCAGTATAAATTCAAGAGATTTGAGATGTAGATTATAAAAAATTTAATTTAAATATATTTTTAAAACGTAATGTTTACCATACAGAAAAAGTAATCATTCCAAGTCAACCCTATCATTTTAAGGTCAAACTCCTGTAGAATATCGTTTTTTCCTCTGCATGACTTGACAAACTACTCGTCTGAGATGTGGATTCTGGTCTGGTTTGGCTGGGTTTCGGTGTTTTATGCATGAAATGCCAAAACGAATGCCACACCAGCAGACTGAGGGACAGGCTGACTGTTGACGCCTTGATGCATGGTTCAAGGCAATGTCAGCGACAGCATCGGAGTTGGAGTTGGGGAATTGAGACTGCGACTCCGAATGCGACTCAGACCGAGAAAAGTGAACCCTAAAGTCAGGCACACTCCCAAAAAATGTGCGCACTGAATTTGCCGGCGGGCATTTTTCGAGTTTCAAGAGATGCTATTGAAATTCAGCTACAGCGTTGCTAATTTGTATTTTAAAATATGCGCAATTATAGCATCCCAACAATGCATTCAGTGGTGTGTAAGTCTTCATGTTAAATAAGCCGAAAAGGGGTGCAGCAGCAAAAAGCGATGTCACAACAGCAGGCGAAGGAGGCTTTTCAGGGACGCAGGGGCACCAGGGGGTTAAAGGGGGTGGGGAAGGCGCTACCCTTAAGTGTTTTTTTTTTTTTTTTGATACCCTAGTTTCAAGGTTTGTCAAGGGTATGTTGTAGTTTTGGCTAAATCTAGCATATCATTTTGTTATTTAAACTTTCATAATATAGTATTTATTTTATAAAACTAAAGTTTTTAAACTGATGCTTAAGTTGCGTTAGTATTTATTTAAAAAAAAGGGGTTCAGAAGAAAAAAATTTGGTAATTGGCAAATTAAATTTGGTAAAATATGTATTTGAATTATTTTGTAAGGCAATAACGTCTCAATTTTTAAAAACAGGATAAACAAGTGGCTTAAAAAGTGTAGTAATGTAGAAAATGTTCTTTAAATTAAACATTTTGAATGAAACCCTTGTACCTTAGGTATTCTTCATTCGTATTCCGACCCCTTTTCTCAGCCAGCTCTCCTGCTGTTCTGTTGTGGCGTGTGTGTGCCCCGCTCCCCGGGTTTTGAACTTATGAAAAATCATTAAAATTATTACATTTGGCTTGCTGACACCTTTTTGCCTCGCCTCGCGTTTCGGGCTGAAAAGACAAACGACAGCGATCTCGTTGTGGAGGGACCAATTCGTGACATTTGTGCGGGGATTAGACCAAACAACTGTCACACATTTCTCGACTCGAATTACTATGATTAGCATAGCGTTTTGCTGCGTGGCGGGGCGGGGTTTTACACTTCCTTTGCGCCCCTGAAAAGTCGGGAATTGAGTGCGGTTCTAATGCTGTTTATGGTCAGCCCGGCAGCTGCGATTATCTCCCTCAATGGACGGCAGTTTGTCAGGATTGTGAGGTCCTTAAGCCCCGCAAAGATATTTCTTTCTTCCAGAATCTCCGGCGGCTGCTCCTAATGGCAAATATTGCCATGGACATTATGCAAATATTTGCACCGACTAATGATGAAACGTGCCGGGCACAATCTGCTCGTTATGTTGGCAATGTAAAAGCGCAATGAAAGCGAAAGGTGTTGTCTCTTGGGCTTGATTAAAAAATATCTTACAAGATTCTTGGGCCTAGGCCAAGGACAGCAGGAAAAACAAGGCAAGACTTTGCAAATTGGGTTCATACATATTTAACTGGTTTCAAGAAAGGGCGAGATTTAACGATAGGAGACTTGCTATTGAAACTCCCATATGAAAGGAATTCATTCAGGTCCTTATTTGAGGGTGATTACTCGTGAAGATGATTTCAAAGATTGTTGGATGGTATATAAATATCTAAGGAGCAGGGACTTAAAGTCTTTTCTAGTTAATAAATTTTTTTTAATTTAAAAAAAAAACTATCCTTAGCCTAATCATAATATTTATTATGGTTTTTTTTAACGATTTAAAACTAAATTTACGTAAGTTCTGCCTTTATCTCCACAATAAGTTTTTAATTGAAATTACAATTGTTTAAGCAAGTTACTAAATTTATAAATTTTCTATTTTACTGATAGACATCATTAAGCAAAGACAATAATTTTTAGTTAAATGAGAGAGGAAACACAAATTTTTAAAATTACAAAATTATGCATTTCAAATACATATCAATTTAAATTGAAACTTTTTAACTATAAGTTTAAATTTAAATTGATATGTGTTTGAAAAGCACATTTGGTTCTCACGATTTTAGTTTTAAAATTATGTGTTTTTTCCCTTCTTTCTTTTAAACACTTGAACTTCTTGTTTTTGCTGCTTTCAACACGATGTGCAAATGATTGTTTGTTTTCATTATGCATATATATGCATAAACCTCCGGGCGATTTCGGTGGTCGGTTGTCATTTATCTTTTCTGGAAAATCATCAACTCTGGGCGATCATTAAACTTCTCGCACTCAACGAAACCGAAACGATCTTGATGGCTGCTCGCATGGACTGTTCTTTGGATCTCCTTTGAAAACTCGCTGGATCTCGACCAATTTGCAATTCATTTCGTTATTCGCTTTTCGCTTTAATGTTCGCCAGACACGAAACATGAAATGGCAACGATTTGGATTTGGCTTGCGAATGAACATATATATATTTCGGTGTGTGCAATAAATTTCGTAAAATTTAAACAATGCAAAACGAAGCGAATTATTGCCGCTTGAATGGCTGCTCTGCGAATACGCCCCATGCTAATCAGGCAAAAAAGATGATATATAAATATATGAATGTTATATGCCTGGATGAAAAAGGGTTCACAATGAAGCCAATAAACTGCCTGCAAATGCTTCCGCGCAATTTCATTTTGAAGGATGGTTTGTTATCGTAAAACCAGAGTTGGGGGAACGTCGCTATTCGAATTCGAATAACAATGCCACATCAGAAGGCGCCTTCATTTCCGGCTCCCTTCTCCAATGATTTTGGTATTGTCTTCCCGTAGAGAGATTTCAGAGATTTACGCAAATAATTGGCCCACTCGTTGGATTCCAAACCAATCAACGTCGTTTCGAGAGCCTCCAGGGAATTGATCTATTAAAGAAATAGCAGAAGTGCGCATATCCGGAAGTTTGCTTTTGTAAAATTCTTATTTCAAATAATTGTGGGTAAGAAATTAAAATCGTTGAGATTTTAATTGTTCAACCAATTTTGTTTTTCAATTGTGGGTCATTTTAGGGATCTGAAATTGGGAGTCAAAAAGGTCAAAAAATATGAATTATTGTGTGATATTAAAATGAGAGTAAAAGAGTTTATATAACTTTCAATTTAAATTATACTTAAGAATTAATTTTGTTTGTAAAGAAATATTTGCCAATATGTATATTTTAATATTTTCACCCACTTTAAGAGGTTTAGTCTCTAAAATTGAGTATTAATTAGCAAGTAATTGGCTCTTATATTAAAGTTTCAATGACGCTGAGGATAAATTGTTCTTTTAAATTAGATACATAGTCATTACTGTTTTGCTATAAGGATTAAAAGCAATTAAAATATTTAAATATTTACTCAATCCACAAGACTGATTAACATTGTTAATAAATCATTTTTCTTTAACATATATTTATTGTTTATTTAACATATATGGGGCATTTAATTACCAAAAATATTTTCCACTTCCATTATTTTTTTCACATCTTCTCCAGTCGTTAATGTCATTTATTTGTATGCTCATGAACTTGATTAATTACTTGGAGACTGGGCTACTGTTCCAAGCAGTCGCATCCATCCATCAGTCGATCAGTCAATCAATCAATCCGTGGCCCGAAGAGATCAAAGAGCTGCACTTCAATGGCAAATGTTAAATGGGGAAAACAAAAGCGACTCTCCTAATTAAAGAAGTGCAAACAAAATCTTAAGAAGCGGCTTTTGGGGCAGGTCCTGCTCTAGTTTTCCCTTACAAAGGAGTACTATACAAAGGATGGTCTTCGAAATTGAGCAACCTACAGAAAGGAAAACCGGAGGACGTGATGTGACAGTGAGCCGGAGGAACAGGCGACCAAGTGACAGCGTGAATAAATTTGTCATTAGTAAATGTCAAAGATAAAAGTGTTCCTCGCTCTGCAGCTGCCGGTCCGATGTAAAATTGTTGAGTAAGTGAAACAACTGGCGGCTGTTGTCTGCGGATTGGAATGAATTCGTATGGTCGGTATGGTCGCATGGAATGCACTTGCCGCTCTCGCCTACACTGACTGCAAAATTTATTCGCCCCAAAATGCATTTTCTGAATTATTTCGGACATTAAGAAAACCTTTTGTTTGTTAAGTGCTGGATAAATTAAAATACTTTACAAGTGTATTTTAAAAATTGAATCAAAAAAGCACATAATATCTTTATATGGATACGAACTATTTCAAAATTTATTAATTTATTTATTTTATGATATCACGACTGATTACTTCGATCGTTAAGAAAAAGTGGTGCCTAAATAAAAATGTCAAAAAAAGACCTTTATAAGTACATTTTTAAAATTGAATTCAGGTTACACAAATTTTCATTATATGGGTTTTAAATAACTATTACTGGTTTAAAGACTTATCTATTTAATATTTATATTTTTTTTAACCATAAATTTATTTTCTTTTATTAAAATTTCAGTTTTAAATCCTTTTTTAAGCTTTACTTCTCGATGTGTACTAGCAATGCATCTCCAATACGATCTCATCCATATGTTGCTTATTTGCGCACAGCAGAGACAATTTTTTGCCATCTGAATCTTTTTTATTTTTTCGCGAGGCAAAAAGTTTCCAATCATTTCGGTGTGCTAATTATGAAACTTAATGTGCCATCGAGGCAGCGCAGACGATGTTGAATGCCGAGATGTTGAACTCGGACCAAATGCCGCGTGCAAAACAATTAACCATGAAATTGAAAATGCCGCCGACGATGGCGAGATGGTGGGAATACGAAATACACTCGTAGGGAAAGGAACACAGAACCAGGGCGATTTAAAGTGGCAAAGTTATGCAAAGCAGGCAGCTGTGCGGGGCATTTGGTCGTCCTGCGACCATTTGTTCCACTTCTGTGGCCAAAAAGGCGCAAGGAAGTGCCAGAGCGTGCGCGTGCCCCCCAGGAAAAACTCTAAAAACTCAGAAAACTCGAAAAACGAGGGGAGAAGCAACAAAGCGGGAAGGCAGCATAGTGACTCAGTGCCGGTTCCTCGGAAAACCGAACCCAAACCAATCCAATCCAACCTAGGCCAACCAGTGGTGCCATGGCTATTTAATAGCCGAACAAGGATATTTTTAAATTACACAGAAATATATGTTTCTAAAATATTTCTTAAAAAATATATATTTTATTAAAATACCCTTGATGCATAGATCTTATAACAAAAATATTGAAAATATTTTATTGTAAACTTAAGACTAATGGATTTTTGATAAGATTTTTATATATATATATATAAATGCAGCTTTTTTTTGAGAACTATAATATTTACTTGGAAAATTTACAACAACAGCAATGATTGAAATATTATCTCACTGTTTTAAGCTAAAGCATTTTGTAAAACTATTTATACACAAGTATAATGTAATTATATAACTTACTACTTGTTTTATAGAGGAAATTTATGCAAACATGTATTTAAAATTTGCATTTGTTTGAGTTTATTTATTTAATTTATTTATAGGGCAGTTTTTTTTTCTTATAGATTTTTAAATTAGCTTCTATTAGTACCCAAAAATAGGCATCACTTAAATTTAGGCATTACAAAGAAAAAATCGCTCTATTATGTGGTGGCCATTTTCGAGGGTAAGTTCAAACGTTACGCTCCTGCACCCGATCAAAAAATGTTATAAATAAATAAGCGAAACCCATGGAGGGCATTAGCCATGCCATTTGTCGGCTCTTTCAGTTGGTGACCACAAATCTATATATATTCAGTTCGGGGTTGCCCTTAGCCCATTTATTTGTCTCGTAAAACGTTTCTAATTGGACTTTTTCAGATTAACATACCAATATGCTGTTTAGGGTGTAATTCATGAATGGTTTAAATGGTGATAAGAAGACGGAATATAATTAAGCACCTTAATATAAGTTGTGCGATTTAATCCAATATTTCGATATTAAAAATTTTCTTTTAAAAATTAGAGTTTATCTTATAATCTAGATAAACTAAAACTACTTAAAACTTCATTTATTCTTTGTCAAATTTGAAATGTATTTCCATTTGCTAAAAGGTATAAGGTTAGGCCATTATTTCCTTCACTTTGTGACTTTATTAAATCTACTGACTTGTAAACTTTCAAGCGTCGGTTTGTTTCCATTACGTTTTACCTTTAGGACATGGCAAATTAAATGATAAAATGAAATGTTTTTGTTTCTCTCCGGAGTTGTTAATATTCGTTTCCCCCCTTTTCAGTCCCTCCGGGAGGAGCGATTAAGTTGCGGCTTTGAGTTTGGGCTTTGGGCTTTGCATTTTGGGTGGTAGACTCGACTCAAGGCCGCAGACAGCTGCCAGACAACTGATATGTGCACATGACTACAGCCAAATGGAGAGGATACTCTTCTCCACTCGACTCAAAGCCAGACAAGGAGGCGGAGGACACAGGCTCAATCCCAGGATGAATCAGATTTGCGTCCACAAAAGGATGCAGTCCGAGAGGAGCGGAGGACAGATGGGGAAACTGATGAAATGTACTCGCTTATGAATCGTTTATGTAGTGAATTTACACAAGCCTACACCGGAAAAATTTAACATCTGATTTAAAAGATTTCTTAAAATTTGACAGCATTATTATTTAGGTAAATCATTTGACTAGGAAACTTTTTTGTATTAGTTTTAAATATCTTAATAACTTTCTAGCTGATTTCTTTAATCTATAAATGTTTAAAACATTGAATAGTAGAAATTAGTATCTGAATATTAAATTAGCAACTCCTAATTTTATGACATGTTTATATAAAGAAAAGTAACATATTATGTTTATTTTGTATTAATATTTTGGTCTATAGAGAAGAAGGTTTTTAAAGAATTTTCGTTTACAAGGAAATTGATTATATTTTTAAGTATATATATACTACATTTTAAAAACATATACATTTTAATTAAGTGGCATTTTTTTTAGTAGATAAAAAATGAAGTAAATCTTAAATTATCTAAGATTTTTCTCTGTATATAAAAGCTAAAGCTATAGCAACGAAATTGAAACACTTTCTTGTGTCGTTTGAAATTTTTGCATTCAATTCAATTAGAATGGGTTAAAATGGGGGTTAGGGCCATGTTCTTTGTGTATGGAATTTGCTGAAAATTTGTTAGTCTTGTCACTGGCCAGATAAACTTATGGAGCCCCTATCACTTCGCCCATTTTGAAGCCCGAAGGATAAGCATTGCATGCAAAAGGAACTGTGCACTTTGGGAAAGTGATTTTCGTGGGTGTGGGTGAAAAATGGAGGAAAACTTGGGGGACTTGGGGAATACAGCGGTCTATCGCATTAACTCTTCACCTTTTTAAGCATACAAAGCATTAAAACTTTACTTCCTCTGGCACAAAACTTGTGTCCTTTGGGTGTAAATGGATCCACCATCCAAAAAAAAGAAAGAATAAGGCATTCCACGTATTTCGAGTGTTGGACGCGTACGTGTTCCGCTTAGGAATTCATGTTTGACATATTGCCCACGGCCACGGCGGGCATATTAATACCACAGTACCAGTATTACCTTATATTTTATTCCTCCTTTTTTTCCATGGCCTTTTCTCAGCGGAACATGTTAAGAAAATGTTAATCAAGCGGTCAGTGCGGAATAGAGAACACTCGACTTTTAGTTGCCTGCGGCGTGAGAGATTTTTGTTTTCAACTCACTTTTATTTCTCCATTTGTTTTTTGTTTTTCGTTTTGCGGGAAGTGGCACGTCTTAGGACTGTTAATAACCTTTGTTGTCCTACCAAAAAAAAATAAATAAATAAATAAATAAAAAACAAGGAGCACTAAGACAACAGAAGACATGAAACGGAAGCTTTGGCAGTTGGTAGTGTCACGTCCGACACCGCTGACGGATATAAATTCTCCTAAAGTGTTAAACACGCTAAATGTTTATCCGAAAAGCAAAACATTTTCGTTGCCAACTCAATTTAAATTTCCTTGAGAGTTTCTTAAATATAAATGAATTGAATTCTATATTAAACATCCGCCAAGTTATGAAATCATTTCCGTTCCACCAAATTGAGTTAAGCAGAAAGTGAAAGTGAAGTGGGTTTTGCTGGAGTGGCAGTGCCTGATTGTTGAACCCTTTTAACGTCAATTAATCACAAATTAAACTGTCGCCCTTACAAACACACACACATTGAATGAGTGGGCTTACATCAACATTTATCCAGGATGAAAATATTTCCAGCACCATTAAGGACTAAATAGGTAATAAATTTGTTGTTGACTGGCGGCTAAGGACAGATTTTGCTTTTTTTTGCGAGGCACAGAGTTTGGGACCGTCTAGACACATGAGCGAGATTGAGGCTTAAAATGTGGGGTTAAAATTGAGAGGGACAGTCGCAGGGAGGAGGAAATATTCTGACCCGCATCGAACTTAAATCAAGTGAGAAAAGTGAAATTAAGTGAATTCGGGATAAGTGTACTGAAAAATATGAAAAATTAAAGTGCAATTCATTCTGCTGATCATTAAAATTATGTAAGAATTTTTCCAATTATATATATTATTTCTTGTAAAGTCAAAATGGGGGAGTAATACAAATTTTAAATTTGTGTAAGAGATAATTTTGCAATATAAGCAAGAAATTTAAATAACATATGTATTATAGGTTAGTTAAAATATTTGAAATATTTAAAATAATTGTTCGTAGGTACACATTACCATTTATCCATATTTTTATTAATAACAAATGGGAGTGAAATAAAGGTTTGCAA
Source organism: Drosophila gunungcola (assembly GCF_025200985.1). Lineage (NCBI taxonomy): Eukaryota > Metazoa > Arthropoda > Insecta > Diptera > Drosophilidae > Drosophila > Drosophila gunungcola. The sequence continues at coordinate 19,051,493 of NW_026453197.1, forward strand.
TTTGTTGATATATTTTGCATAAAATATTTTATTAATATTAGAAATGGAAATTAGTTATAATCTTATACATATAATTTAAAATGGACAGTTAGATAGACAGATACTTTTATATTAAAAAGTAAATGTAAAATACAATTCACTATAGAAAACCATGAAATCCTGAGTAAATCCTGATAAACATATATGTCATAAAATGTATACACAAATATACTTGACAATATTTCTCATTCAAATAACCCCCATAAAGTCAATTGTAACCCTGACCCAATTAAATGCGAAATGTCAAAAATTAAATGAAAACGGAACCGATTTCATGTACTCTTTCAAGACGCACTCATCGAAGGCCGTCCAAAATCGAATCGAACCCAATCCAATCCCATCCACATAATGCAATAAGTTGTGTTCGGGGTGGGAAGAAAGCGAAAAAAAGTAGTTGGAACGGAAATGCTGATTGAAATCGGTTTGGCGTGAAATCAATCATCGTAGAAACGATGTGTCTGCCATCGCAAGGATGCGGCAACTTTCATTAAGGGTCCTTAATGCGATTTGACGACGTTGTTGCTGCTGCTACCGTTGCATTTGTTGTTGCTGCCTCGCATGTTGCTGCTGTACATGTTGCTGTTGTACCGCGGATATTGCTGCTCCGCGGCTCACTCGACAAGTAAGACAAATGCCTTCGAAGAGTCTGACAAATGAGGCGGTGACTCCTCCCCAGATTCCAAACTCATTTTGCATTTCCTAGTTGCATGTTCGCAATTGTTCCCCATTGTTGTTGTTTAGCCAAACATTTTCAAAATTGAATCGAATTATCGGTGCGGCCTTTTCGCTGTAGTCGTAAAGCAACATCAGTAAAAACAGCAGCAACGTCAATAGAAAAATTGTAAACACAGTTCAATTCGCTGAGTGCGTAAATGTTAAGCCGAACACACATACTCATGGATTCATTTGCACACATACAGATGCGTGATTGCATGATTTTGTTAACATTAACCCTTATGTGGGTAAAGTGGGCTGAAAATATGGTTTTCATAACGAAGATTTTGTTGTATATGTATATGTATTTGTATTAATAAGTATTTAAGAATAAAAAGGAATATATTGACTTTAAGCAGTAAACAAATTATATATACCTTTATAACATTAGCTATTTAAAATTAAATACAAATATTGACTTAAAATAGTTTATAATATATAAAACTTTTGGTATAAAGTATATAGAAATTAAATAAATAAAAAGTCAGTTAATTGCAAATTTTCTTTACTCAGTGGCTATCAATAAATGCTTTTCATACAAAGGATATTTCTTGATTGAATTTTTTTGATAGTATGAACAATCTTATAAGCTCATCTTCTCTAAAATATTTGTAAAATGTTATATGTGTAATACAATATTGAACAACTGAACTTTACTTTAATATATTTAACTTTGTTATATTTTAAATAAATCATATATTTTTTAGGTGTTTTATAATCAATATTAAAAAAATTGACTTATATGTTCAATAATGGTTTTATTATTAAGTGTTATAATTTAATATATAATAATTTTTTATTTTAATTATTAAATTAAAATTGGATTTTAAAGCATAATATTAATAAGCTTCATTCCTTCCAAATAATGTTGCACAGCCTATGGGTTAAGTATTGCAATTGCACACCCCCAATGGCTTTCGGTTCTGAAGTGATTGTAATCAACGGTAAACAGCAGCCGAGGGCCAGGAATTTTGAGTCAACCAAAACAGCGGGCGGTCCATCGGCCACGCCCACACCCAGCCCCTTTTCAGGCCCCTTTTTCTGGATTTTTACTGCATAGTATGTCAGTGGGGTAGATCTCTTAAAAACTTATGAGAAAACCTTTTCAGCATCAGCAGAAAATTTAGTATTGTTTTCCATAAAGTATTTACTTCCTTTTTTGAGGGGCTTAGGTTCAATCGCGATTTGAATTTCCAGAGCTTGAGCTGCAAAGTCTTTGATGGATTATGATTTATGGGCTGCTAACGTATAATTAAAACCAAAATCCGAAAACCGTTTACCCAAGCGAACCACTGTCGAACGGACATTAATCAATTATGTATCTTTGAAATGTAAACCGATCCAGGGAAGTGGTGTTGTAATGATGTGTGGGCAGGCAACAATTAAACAAAAGACACGCGCTCTCACATGTAAATCATTTTCGGTCTGGCAAAGGTTTTCGTTCCCTACCTTTCATATGGAACCCCTCCATTCTCTCCCCATTCATCTGATTGATGGCCGTCTGTTTGAATTTGCCTTTTGTCTGTTCCTCCAGCCTCAAATATATATCCTATAACCGAACAATACCAACTGTCGCTGTGGAAAATGATAAACAATACCCAGCCAGGAACGAAAAAATAGAGAACTCTAGTTTTCACTAGTTAATTGGCATCGAATAACCGACAGTTTCGGAAAATGCCAAAGGCATAATGCTCATGTAAACGTGTGGAAAATAATTTAAAATGCAAGCTGTAAGTGGGAGAAATAAAATAAAGAAAAGTTGAGAAATGTAAATGTTCATTTTTTAAATTTAATTGGCTTTATTAATTAAAAAATCAATGAAATATTTGTAAAAAAAATAAAAGCATATAAAATTAAAGACAATTATTTTTTTTATTGCATTGTAAAATGCATAATTACTTTCCCTATTAAAATTAATTACGTAAATTAATTCGGTTTGAGACCCACTTTTAATCAAGGGAATTATTTTCCGGGACAGTTGTCGATGCAATCTTCTTTTTGCTGACCGGGCTAAGCTTTCATCAGTTAATTGGCATCAAATAACCGAAGACATCAAAGTTGAAGGCCACATCCCCAAGCGGTGAGCCACCCACTCCTTCCGCGATTGTAATTAAATGTTGAGCCGATGCCAACCCCTATGACAAATCAGATGGAAACGCTTAATCTTAACGTTAAACAAACCAAAAATGAAACACGCAAAGATTTCCCTTGTAAGCGGCTTATTCTGGGAAACAAAAATAAATCTGCGAAGCCAAAGTCGCGACTGTAAGAAGCCCTTGGAGGTAAGTTAAGTCAATATCGGAAAATCCGGCCCATCTATGTACATATACACCAGCAGCCTTGACAACCGGCCACATTAAATAATGAGTTTTCATTGCTTGTACTTTTTCATGTTGCCCTCTGTTAATTGTTTTCTCGAATTGTTGTAAAATGCAAGCCATAAAAAATTAAATGCATTCACTATTCGGTGGCAAACTTCGCTGAGGCGTAGGAAATTTTAATTAATTTTCGCAGACGCAATTCGATTCCTACTACGCTTACTCAAGGAACTTAATGCTTATATCCAGGCGAAGACAGACCGTATCATACTACACAATTCTTAACAATAAAATAATACATTTATAAAATATTTCATTTAAATATTAGATACGGTTGGCATTCTTTTAATTTAAAATATAATATAAAATATAATAAATAGAATTATATTTTTGGCTCTACAACAACAATTTTCTAAAATTAATAATTAAAATAAAATATACATTTCGAGAAATGGTGTTAATATTATTAATTTACTATAATCACGCTTATTCAAAATTCTTGAAAGTATAATAAGAAGATAAATATTTCAGGCTTTGGAATAAAATATTTTTAGCTTACATAAACATTTGCCTTGCAGTTCTAATACGTTTTGGAGTGTTGTTTTAGTGTAATTTATTTATAACAAACCTTATATTTTAATACTTATTTTTAATGTTCCCCGTAAAATGTATCAGAAATCCTTTCTTCCTCGCTACATAATAAACTTATTTATAGAGTTTCGAAACGCACTGTACTTGGCTTCGCCATTATATGCTGCATCATTGCGAGCGACTGGTTGACAGTTAGGGACTTAGTGCCCGGATCAGCGGATTACATGTTTAGCCTGGTATATGTACATTGTACAATAACGTTTAAGCACACATATAAAGTAAAACTGCGGCGAGATCTCGAGTAGAATCTGTGCAAACTCTTGCCCCTCGACCATTGTCATCAATCATTGCCTGAAAGCTGTGTGTAAACCGAAGGCGGAAGTATTTAGCATTTGAGGTTTATGAAATTTTATTTCTGTTTTTCGGATATTTGTAATACAGATTGATTACGGCGCTAATTCAGTCTCCCACGGTTATTAAAGCTAAAGATTAACGAACTACACAGAAGAGCTAAAACGTTTACATGGTTATTGGGGAAAATAAATTCGTGGCTAGGTTATTGATAAACTTTTTCCATTTCAAATAAAAAAAATTAATTTAAATGGTTTCAATGGTTTTAGTAAGTTTGTCGAAATTGCTTTCAATAAATATATATAATATATATATCCCACAACAACTGAAAAATACTTAGTTTATTTTATTATCAGAAATCCACATGTTTTTATACAATTTTTAATAGCTTTTGTTATATTTTTATTTTTCCCCCCTCAAAATAACACTTTTTCATTTCAAAGTTGCACTCCTCCACCTTTAAGCTGCCCAAACTTGGAAAACCCTTGAAAGACATTTAGCGGCATTTCATAGAATGTTGGGAAAAATAAGTATAGGTGGAAAAGAGAAACCGCATCACGTTCGGCTGTGGTTGAGATGTTGCATACTTTGTTGCATGTTGCATCCTCCATATATGATTGCGCTAATTTGGCAACTTTTGTCTGGCTGCAACGTGTCGAAGATGAAGAAATCGCACTAGATATGGGGGATATAGATATGGATATATGGCTTTTTGGGAAGTGGGAAACGGAGCCGAGCAATTAGTGAGCCATCGTCTCGGTGTCGGAAAACTTTCACAGCAAAAAAGCATTCGCCTGGGAATATTTTATTTCAATTTATTTGAATAGAAGTGAGCATAAATTACAGTGGCATATCGGCACAATGCCATCTATATGGAGCGTATAGTATGGCAGCGGAAAAAGGAAGTTAACAAAATAAGCCAGATAGAGAGATAGAGATACGAGCAAACAAAAACCCTAAGCCCAATAAAAGAAAAGATAAATGTCGAAGCGACGACAAATAAAATAAGAACGAAGAGGAAGGGGCCAAAAAACACAGGTAAATATCAGGCAGCAGCCGAAACTCAATACTAAACTGAAAAAAAAAAGATATAAGTTTAAGTTATCATACCTTTAATATGGAAATATTAAATTTTGTTTAAGTAAAACATTAACACTAGCACTAAAAAAAACAGTAAGTCCAAGAATTTGTACTCAAATGTACTATTGTTCGTATTAAATGGATATATGACATTTTATATATAGATATATTACTTTGTGTTTAAATATTTCATTTGACTGTTTCTGGAATAAATTAGTATCAGAAAATTTTATTTAAATCGAAACCAAAATATTTAAAATCATATATATTTTTACATATAGACTTAAATATTAATAGCTAGATTTAGAAATATACATTAGTACATCAGAAAATTTAATTTAAATTAAAATCAAGTTATATAGCCCATCTTAAATTTTTAATATTTAATTTCGTAAAATTATAAAGTGTCCTTTTTTTGAATTTAATAGCCAGATATTTATTTGTGTTATTCTTACAATTTTTATCAGTGCATCTGAAGTAGAAGATGAAGAAATTGAGCCCTGGCTACTGCCTTCAAGAGTAATAATTTCTGTTGTTTTATTTAGTTCGGTTGGGTTTTTTTCCCTTTATTTTTTGTTTCTTATTTTTGCCATGGATCGTATCGGATCGCATTTCACCTTCTTCTCTTTCAGGTGTCACCGATAGGCATCTCTTAATGCCCACAGAGAGCGCCGGCTCCGAACAAAGCCACAACTTTACAGGTTCGCTTCTCTTTATTTCCCGGTCAATGTCAGATCTTTTATATGTTTATATACCTATATGTATTTCTGTGCTGCCGTGTGGTCCGAGAAATTCTCATTAAGCGAAATATTCACATAATCCCGCATTTATTTGATATGCGATAATAAACGTAAAGGAACGGAAAAGGGACCAAAGGAAGAAATATAAAAATATATAAGTATAATGCCGAAATGAGTACAAAAATTTCCTGTAGTATCTGTATCTGCTCGCTTTTATTCCATCTGCTCCTTTACAGGTATAAATAGTTTGGTCACTTTTCATTCCATTTTATTTTTTTGGCAATGGGCATGGCGAATTGAAGTTGAATGGCAGCAAAATGTGATTAAAATGTTAGATATGGATATGTGTTGAATTAATTTGATTAAATTGCTGGGACGGAAATTTAATGAAGGAATTTTTACTGAATTAAAACAGGGGTATATTTAAGCTTAACGTTAAATTTATTTTAATAATTTGGTGTAGTGTAAGTAAAATTAGTCCTAAAATAATTTGTTTTCCTCAAGGAAATTTAGATTATACAACAAACAGATGATTCTAAATCTTTATATATATTATTTCAAACCCTCTTTACTTCACAAAACAATGAAAAGGTATTGTACATGTTATATATAAAATAAACAATATAAAAATTCACACAAGCGTTTTGGTTATTTTTTGGCATGCGCATATGTTTGTTTATTTAGAATTATATGATTATTTCTTGCACAATCGATTCCCACACAAGACAGCTGAGTAAATGACGTCAGCGGAAGGTCTATAATCCATGGCGAACTTGAAAAAATACACACGTATTATTTAATCTAAAACGGATGCCGGTCGTCTGGACTGGGGTTTTCCCATTAGAAATTGCCCTCGAAATAAAGTGAGAATTACTCAGCGCAATTATGCAGCTCATTGCCCTTGAGTTATGGCTCGCGTTCTGTTAGTTTCTCCGCTCTTTCCCCAGCGGCATATGCAACCTTCAAAATAGAGGTAGATCCACCGAAGCCACACCACACTTTTCATTTGGAGTGTGTGTGCTCAATATGCAACCACACATGTTCAGCGGGTTCCATATTTAAGGTCTTATAGAGATGGTTTCGTGAGGGATTTCCTGATGATTTGATAGAGTCTAAGTATATGTTCATTTAAAATTTATTTAAAATTTACTTAAATATAATAATTGGATTTTTATATCTTATTGAACATACAAACTTATATTATTTGAGAAGACATTTCCAAAAGAACCAGATAAGTATATTGCATTACAATTTTTTTAACATTAAACATTCTTTTCCTTCCTTTGAGGACCTTTTTCCATGTCATCACGTTGCCATCCCTAAGCTCACCTATTTATAGCACTGTTCATTTATTACGACCGAGTTTAGGTTTTCCATTTTGGCTGAGTTAGAGCCACATGTGAGGGGCATGTCTGAGATCCGGGGTGTCGCATTCCCGTTCTGGTTCTCGATCGGAGCTGCTCTTGTTTCGAATCGAATGGGAATGGAAATATGCCGGGCCGAACCCACATTTGCTGTCACATCAGACATCAGGTACCCCTGGAATCCAAATCCATCTGCCTGTCTGCCTTCCTAATGGAAATTGTCATCGCGACACAAAGACACCCAGTTTTGCCAGCAAGCGACCTCAAATAAAGTACGAACCGCATTCGATTGAATCGAACTTTTGGGGCATAGAAATCAACAATCCAACATTAGCTTTGAACGCTACTCGAGAATGTGCTGAATCACACTTCCAGGGAAAGGGCAAAATACACGATGATCATCACCATCATGATCATAATCATGATCCCGAGCTGAGTCCGCATGTGTTTTAATTAGAATATCGTGAGTTGTTTGGCTTTCGATCATATAGCAAACAATATCCCATACATGAGAGGAGAGTTCGAAACTGTGTGCTTAAGCCGTGGGTGGCATTCCCAATGACTCGACATAAAGCCAAATGTAAACTGAAAACAACAGACGCGGCAAAAGAATTTCCATAATAATTATTGTTCTTTTCGGATCAGGTCTTGTCCGCATTTAATAAAGTAATCAAAGCCTTCTCGAGAACGGAATTGGGTTGAGCATAATGAGATTGTATGGCGGTCAGGGCATGAGTTGGCTTGAAAAGTACAACTGACAACTTTTAATTAGATTCGCCGAAAATATTAGTATGGTGCCGGAAGGCTTTTTTGCGAATTTTCTAAACATAAGGTTGTGAAAATGCAAAATTTTCATTATATTGCTTAGTACTTTATTGATAATTAATATATTTTTTTATTTAGTAAACAATTAAAAGCAATACATTAAGAGGCGCATTCAAAGTTGAAGCTAACATTATTTTTGGTATTATTTGAAACTTTTTTTATTTAGATTACAATATTATTAGTCCAAACTTATAAAAAAAAATTAAAAAAACATTTACAACTAACATAATTTTTGATGATGTTACTTATAAAACTGTCACTTATCTGAAATTATTTCTATAATGACTTCAAAGTTATAAGTCCAAAAACATTAAAAAAATAAATTTTTATATCTTGCACCCTAAAAGTGTATATGTTATCCATTCATAATTAATTTCCCTAAATAACCAATCTGAGTCGAATCCCAGTCAGCTGCTTATGCTGCAGCAAAACCTGTTGCCCTCGTGTTGCATGTTGCTTCTTCCCCCAGCAACATGTTGTTGCCAGCACACGTGGCAGCAACAAGAGGAACGAACTGGAAGTGAAACAAGTTCCACACACTAATCGCCTCGTTTTTGGCCAAGTTCGTCTCGGGCCAGTAAAACGATTCGGCCAAGTCGAGCTAAAAAAAAAGAGGACTAAAAGAGCAAAGACTGAGTCGGTGGAGAATCCAGGTGCGGGCGACTCAGTTGACTTCATTACCGGACACTTGAAACGAGGTGACAAACAGCGGGACAGTGCGGTGCGCCTAATGACACACGGATACTTCAGCTCCCCATACGATCTGTATGGTACATGGTGTGTCCCCATACCCACACCCCCATTTGCGTGATAATGATACGACCCGGCACTGTTGACACCCAGAGCATCCTCTAAGACCCCTCCCCCCATCGCCCTCCGCCCCTCTTGAGTCCAGTGGCGTGACAGGTGAAAGGGGAGCAGGACACAAGGGGGTTGGGGATGGGGAGTCCCACATGCAACACTTTGCTGTCTGGGATTTGGTCATTGCCATTGCGTGTCTGCTGCCGCTTATCGCCGCACTGGGCTTAAAAGGCGTTAAAACGGCTAAATGCTTGATTATTGCCCAGGGGACAATGTCCTGCGGTAGCCAACATATTTTTAAACTGTTTCTTAAGATGTGAATTTTTAAATAATGTATTTTACTAAAAACTTTAAATAAAATTAAGTTACAAATATGTATACAATATTTAAATTATGTTTAATTTTCTTGTATTTTAAGGATTAATATTTCAACCTATTAGAATTACAGTTCCCAATAGCTGTGGGCTTTATAAAAAACTATGTTCATTATTTAAAAAATGTAAACTCCCCCAGAATGACAACATAAAAGTCGACTTCAATAAATAAAGCTGCCATAATAATTAACCAAAAAAATGTCTTAAGAACGCGCAGCATTGAATGCCAAGAAAGCTCCACAAGAACATGCGCCTGTAGCTGGAGTCGCGGGGGGGGAAAAAAAGAATAATTCGATGCAAATATGCTGCATTTGGTGGCTGCTATCGTGGGTAATTAATAAGCCATGGCAATGCAATTTTTTCCACTAATCGTTGCAACAAATTGCGGCATGTGTGCAGCACACGTTGCACGAATGGAGGGGCACCATGCAGCAGGCAGCAGGCAGTGCAACTCGATTACAAATTGCAAATGAACGCAAATCGATTAAGTTGTTTGCTTCGCTCTTCTGTGGATAGAAGGAAATATGAATTGATCATGCAAATATGAGGGGCAAGGGGCTTTGGCTGTGGCTGTGGTTGTTGCTGTGGCAGGTTGGCATTGGCATGCACGTGCTGAAAGACAACACATTAGCTTTGTTCTATGGAGTGAAAGTATCTCTAGCTCTTCCACTTTTCCACCTCTTCTGTCCCCTTACTTAAGCCAAGTCCAAGTTGACTGTCTCTGACCGTGGATCTTCCCTCTATTTGCAATTTTTCCAGCAAAACAATGCTCCATACCCCATTCCCCAACTCCACTGCCTCCATTCAACTGAGAAATGTTTATTTAAATGCGCAAAATGCGTTGTGGATGCCCAACTAGATTTGCAGTAAAGATTCGATAAAGTAGACCCTTCAACATTTTTTTTCTAATATAACTTTAAATTTTTTATAAATAAATACAGTGGGTTGATGATTCCAGATCCAAAGATCAAAGATCCAAAAAGAAATCGAAATAAACTAATTAACCAAAATAAAAAGAAACACAACAAAATTATTTATTTTGTTCTTTTAGTTATATTTATTATGTGTAAAAATAATACACTGTTTGGCAATAATAATTGCACAGAAATATAATTTTCTGTGTTTAGTAAGTAATTAAAATCGCTTAGAGATATTAATAATAAAGGGGTAATTATCAATCCTTAAATTATTTTAATTTAAAAATAATTAACTAAAGAAAAATGTGTACGTAAAATATATATTTATGTATATAACTTAAGACTATTGATACCTTATTTCTTTGGATAAAGATTTTAGATGTCTTCTTAAGTTAATTCCCATGACAGGCATTACTGGTATTTATAGTAAATTTTTCCCCCATTCAAGGGCTCACTGTGTGCTTACCTGCCGCCTAACTAGCCAACATGTTTGGACCCACAGAGCCTCAAAATCCACGGCTAAAAGACAGCCAGCCAGCCAAGCGGCCAAAAAGGCCTCCTCATCCACAGAAACAGCCACATCCACATCCAAGTTGATTGCCCAGGCCATTAAGTGCAGCCAAACTGCTGAGCATGCGCAGCCTTCGCTCCATTTGCTGGGGGGTTACCAGGCCCCCCAAAAAACCCCCTCCCTTTAACCATCAGCCTCTGTGTAAGCGCGGCATAATGAGCCGCGCAGTTACATTTATTTTAAATCTGATATACATATTTCTCCCCGCTTTTTTCCTTCTCTTTTTTTGCATTGTTGTTATTTTGGCCTTTGTTTTTTTTTTGGCCAGACTGCAGCAACTCAATGGCCATTGTTGCAGTTCACCGTCCTCGATTCCGCTGGTTGTTGTTGGTGGTGCGCCGACGCCGCTGGCGACTCTTACAAAGACTTTACCTGAGACTAGCCTGGCTTCTGATAGATTTCAGAGTATACGAATGGTCCAAGAACTTAAGGCTTGCTTCTACAAAAATTCTTAGTTTAAATTATTGGTTAAAACAAAAAATGAAGGAAATATCTAATTATTTTAAAAGGATAAAGTTCAAGGAAACTATTAGTTTTTATTTCACTAAAATAATATATATAAATGTATATAAAATATAATAAATCATTAAAATTATCATTTCATTATCATTTATCAATCGGCTTACACATTTTCAGAAGAAATAATATTTATTTATATTTTAAGCATTTACTAGAGACGATATATACTTTATTTCTTCAGGCACAGAGCTTAAATATATATCAGAGATTGAGTATTTTCTTTTATTTTTATTTATTAAATTTTAAATAAAACCCACTACATATTATTGCCATAAGGGCATTGCTTGTTCGTTATTTCGAGTTGAAAATCTGTCCTCCGTTTTCTTGTTTTGATTGTGATTCGGTTGGCAGAGAATGAGCGGGCTACGCATGGCTGCCTAAACGCAAATGTATGCAAAGAGCCATTGAATTGCACTGCCGATCAAGGGGTATGGGTATATATCGTACCAACTAAAGAATGGTTGCAGATTCTTGCGTCTAGATTTTGTGTTTATTTTGCCCCGAACAATGCACATGAATAATGTGTGTGAATCGCGGCCCGAAAACCTGTGCAGATCTACCTCAGATCTCGCATACCCATGCCCCCTGATTTAACTTGCCCCAACCACAACTCCCCATTGAATATTGTGTGAGTGCAGTTTTGTGGCATTAATCAAAGCGCACTCGCCGACAGACAGAGTCGCCATCGCCATCTCGTAATGACCAAATATAAGAAAACGAAATAAGCCCCCTGGCTGACCATCTAAATGCATTGGCAAACAGAAAGGCAAAGGCAAAGTCGAAGGCAAAGGCATAGGCACAGGCATTTGGCATTTCACACTTTTACAGCCGAAAGGCAGCCAGTGGACCGCCCAGTCAGCGCCTATTGATTTAAACAATCTTTCTTTCATTTTTACCTTATTTTCGGGAAGGAGACTTCCCCCGTTTATGTGTATTTCTTGATTTTTTGGGAAAGCGTAAACGTTGCTTTGTAAATTAAATTTAAAGCAAAGTGTTGGCTGCACTGAGTGGGAAAAATTATTAGCCAATGGTAACAAATATAAAGAGTTTAACTTTGGTTCCGTTTTGTACAATATAATTTAGAACAAAATTGTGTTGATGCTTGTATATAAATATACGATTTTGTTAATTAAAAGAAAGTGTCAAAGGCTGATAATTTAAGTCAAACAATTAAATAATTGCTTAATTTTATATTTCTTCGAGATATAGTGTTGATTTAATGTTAAAGATTTTATGTCTTGTAGCTTATGCTAATTTTATAAGCGATTCAGTGACATAATTCCATAACTTTTCTTACAGATATCCGTTTTGGAAAAGACTTAATTCTGAAGGCTTTTTATGATGGTACCCCTTTCAATTTTTCCCAAAATTGGATGTTTGTCGGAAAATAAACCAAACCCAGTTCCTTTAATTGCACAACTTTTCTCTCAGCTATCCGATTTTAAAAAGGCATACCTGCAAAAATTTGTGGTTTTGTGTTCTAAGATTCTGCATTCAAATTTCACTTTTATATTTTGTGTAGATTTTCTAAGCGATTTAATGAAATTTAAATTAAAAAAAAGCCTTGCAGAATATTGAACCAAAACCAACACATTTAATTCCATAACTTTTTTAAAGATATCCGATTTGGAAAAGACTTATTTCTTTATGTTTTTGGATTGGTTTCCCATAAATCTGCGTTTAAATGTTGGCTTGTGATTTCGGGTCGATTTTTTTGATATTTTGATGATGGTACCCCTTTCAATTTTTCCCAAAAATGGATGTTTGTCGAAAAATGACCTAAACCCTGTTCTTTTAATTGCACAACTTTTCTCTCAGCTATGCCGATTTTAAAAAGGCATACCTGCCTAAAGGTTGTGGTTTCGTGCTTTAAGATTCTGCATTCAAATTTCACTTTTAGATTTTGTGTAGATTTTCTAAGCGATTTAATGAAATTTAAATTAAAAAAAAGCCTTGCAGAATATTGAACCAAAACCAGCACATTTAATTCCATAACTTTTCTTACAGATATCCGATTTGGAAAAGACTTAATTCTTTATGTTTTTGGATTGGTTTCCCATAAATCAGCGTTTAAATGTTGGCTTGTGATTTCGGGTCGATTTTTTTGATATTTTGATGATGGTACCCCTTTCAATTTTTCCCAAAAATGGATGTTTGTCGAAAAATGACCTAAACCCTGTTCTTTTAATTGCACAACTTTTCTCTCAGCTATGCGATTTTAAAAAGGCATACCTCCTAAGGTATGTGGTTTCGTGCTTAAGATTCTGCATTCAAATTTCACTTTTAGATTTTGTGTAGGTTTTCTAAGCGATTTAATGAAATTTAAATTAAAAAAAAGCCTTGCAGAAAATTGAACCAAAACCAGCACATTTAATTCCATAACTTTTCTTACAGATATCCGATTTGGAAAAGACTTAATTCTTTATGTTTTTGGATTGGTTTCCCATAAATCTGCGTTTAAATGTTGGCTTGTGATTTCGGGTCGATTTTTTTGATATTTTGATGATGGTACCCCTTTCAATTTTTCCCAAAAATGGATGTTTGTCGAAAAATGACCTAAACCCTGTTCTTTTAATTGCACAACTTTTCTCTCAGCTATGCGATTTTAAAAAGGCATACCTGCAAAAATTTGTGGTTTCGTGTTCTAAGATTCTGCATTCAAATTTCACTTTTAGATTTTGTGTAGATTTTCTAAGCGATTTAATGAAATTTAAATTAAAAAAAAGCCTTGCAGAATATTGAACCAAAACCAGCACATTTAATTCCATAACTTTTCTTACAGATATCCGATTTGGAAAAGACTTAATTCTTTATGTTTTTGGATTGGTTTCCCATAAATCTGCGTTTAAATGTTGGCTTGTGATTCGGGTCGATTTTTTTGATATTTTGATGATGGTACCCCTTTCAATTTTTCCCAAAAATGGATGTTTGTCGAAAAATGACCTAAACCCTGTTCTTTTAATTGCACAACTTTTCTCTCAGCTATGCGATTTTAAAAAGGCATACCTCCTAAGGTATGTGGTTTCGTGCTTTAAGATTCTGCATTCAAATTTCACTTTTAGATTTTGTGTAGGTTTTCTAAGCGATTTAATGAAATTTAAATTAAAAAAAAGCCTTGCAGAATATTGAACCAAAACCAGCACATTTAATTCCATAACTTTTCTTACAGATATCCGATTTGGAAAAGACTTAATTCTTTATGTTTTTGGATTGGTTTCCCATAAATCTGCGTTTAAATGTTGGCTTGTGATTTCGGGTCGATTTTTTTGATATTTTGATGATGGTACCCCTTTCAATTTTTCCCAAAAATGGATGTTTGTCGAAAAATGACCTAAACCCTGTTCTTTTAATTGCACAACTTTCTCTCAGCTATGCGATTTTAAAAAGGCATACCTCCTAAGGTATGTGGTTTCGTGCTTAAGATTCTGCATTCAAATTTCACTTTTAGATTTTGTGTAGGATTTTCTAAGCGATTTAATGAAATTTAAATTAAAAAAAAGCCTTGCAGAAAATTGAACCAAAACCAGCACATTTAATTCCATAACTTTTCTTACAGATATCCGATTTGGAAAAGACTTAATTCTTTATGTTTTTGGATTGGTTTCCCATAAATCTGCGTTTAAATGTTGGCTTGTGATTTCGGGTCGATTTTTTTGATATTTTGATGATGGTACCCCTTTCAATTTTTCCCAAAAATGGATGTTTGTCGAAAAATGACCTAAACCCTGTTCTTTTAATTGCACAACTTTTCTCTCAGCTATGCGATTTTAAAAAGGCATACCTCCTAAGGTATGTGGTTTCGTGCTTAAGATTCTGCATTCAAATTTCACTTTTAGATTTTGTGTAGATTTTCTAAGCGATTTAATGAAATTTAAATTAAAAAAAAGCCTTGCAGAATATTGAACCAAAACCAGCACATTTAATTCCATAACTTTTCTTACAGATATCCGATTTGGAAAAGACTTAATTCTTTATGTTTTTGGATTGGTTTCCCATAAATCTGCGTTTAAATGTTGGCTTGTGATTTCGGGTCGATTTTTTTGATATTTTGATGATGGTACCCCTTTCAATTTTTCCCAAAAATGGATGTTTGTCGAAAAATGTACCTAAACCCTGCTCTTTTAATTGCACAACTTTTCTCTCAGCTATCCGATTTTAAAAAGGCGTACCTCCTAAGGTTTGTGGTTTCGTGCTTAAAGATTCTGCATTCAAATTTCACTTTTGGATTTTGTGTAGATTTTCTAAGCGATTTAATGAAATTTAAATTAAAAAAAAGCCTTGCAGAATATTGAACCAAAACCAGCACATTTAATTCCATAACTTTTCTTACAGATATCCGATTTGGAAAAGACTTAATTCTTTATGTTTTTGGATTGGTTTCCCATAAATCTGCGTTTAAATGTTGGCTTGTGATTCCGGGTCGATTTTTTTGATATTTTGATGATGGTACCCCTTTCAATTTTTCCCAAAAATGGATGTTTGTCGAAAAATGACCTAAACCCAGTTCCTTTAATTGCATAACTTTTCTCTCAGATATCCGATTTTCAAAGGGAATACCTCCTAAGGTTTGTGGTTTAGTATTCTACGATTCTGCATTCAAATGTCAGTCTTGAATTTTGTGTTGATTTAAATTAAAATAAAAATCTCTGCAGGAAAACTGACCCAAAACCAGCACATTAATTCCATAATTATTCTAACAAATGTCTAGAAGCACTCTCTTATTATTCATATATTTGTTATTCCGATTAGATATGAAAATAGTTCTTGGAATTATGCAGTTAGGAATTCCGTTAAACCTGCTGTTGGATTATTCTCGCCCATGGCAGTGTTTACCGTTCTGGACTTTTTTTCATTTCTTAAGGCCGGGCTTCTATTTCTACGCTGCCTGACAGTCGAGAATGGCCTTTTAATGGCCGAATAATATTGCAGTTGCAGTTGGCATTCGGCGGCTTAGCTTCGAATCGAATCGGAAATCTTTAGTCAAGGCGGTGTTAACATCGCCCCAAAAACTCGTGACCGTCGAAGCTGGCGGTGAAAAAGGCGCAAAAAATTCACAGCCAGCTGCTCAGCGTAGACTGCCTGAAATCATCATACGATATACATATATTTGTACGGCTGCATATCGGTTCTTACAATTCCAATTCCTATATATATTCAATTATTGTCTTTCTGCCGAGAAGTGAAGGAGTGTCCGGGGACTAATGGCAAGTGCAAGGAAAGTTTTTCGACTTTCAGCTTTTTGGCCTCTATCAGCAGAGGAAACTGAGGCAATGAGCTGTAATTGGGTAGGGATATTATATCTTTGAGAATATCTAATCTAATAAAAAATTATTTTATTGAAATCTGGAACTAATTACAAATTTGAAATATGTATATCAAACATTTTCTTTGTAAACTAAATAAAATTTTTGTAATGTTTGGTCATAGATTCATTATATTTAAATTTAAACTTATAAAGTATAAACTTAATTCTTAATTCTAAATTCTTTTTAGAAAAAGAAAATTTCTCATTAGTGTTATTTGGTCATACAATTAAAAGTTCATTAATAAAAATTCGAAGTGCCTTTTAATATTCCCATTAAAATTAAATTCTATTATAATATTCGCCCATGGTTACCTACCCACATTTGAAGACCATTTAACCATTGGAAACCCATATGCTCTGGCATTTCAGATGTAGAACCCTTTTCTACTACCGGCGGCAACGGCAGCGGCTGCAACCAGAGTCAAAAAGTTGTGGCCGCTGCCGTCGATGCCGCTGCAACTGAAGAATGCAACAAGAAGCATTGATTTCAAATAAATTTCGCTGCCGGCCAAATTGTATGCCGGTTGCTCTTTTCGGGATAGTTGGTCGGTTTTCATGGGTGTGGGACAATTGGGATGGGTATTGTAATGCACTATAAAAAATAGTTTACTTCCATTTTTATTAACCTTTTTATTTCTAAGCCTTATAATTATTATATTTTAGTTTCTTTTCTTCTTTGGAATTTACAAAAATTATATACCACTCCTATACTTAAGTTAATTAAACATTAATATTGGCATAAATAAAGCTCTATATAAAAACGTAGTATATATCTTTTATATGTTAAACATGGCTGTTAGTTGGCCCGGTTATTGTTTTTGAAAGTCAGGAGAGTAAAATAGGACAATAAAAGAAACAATAAAAGGAAGTCTAAAGTTTAAGCTTTTATGGTAACAACATTTAAGCTGTTAAAAAAAATTGCACTACTTTAATTGACAATTTTAAATTAATGGATAAAATGTAATCAAATAATGATTATATTTGAAAATATGTTAAATATAATTGTCTTTCTAGGAGTTAATAATTTGGCCTATCAGTTTATTTTCTAAAAAAGAGATATTATCCTTTGAAACGCCAGAAAGTAGGCTACAAATTTTGCAGAGTGAAACATAAACATATTGATTATTATTATCATATCAGACATAAGATATTTTTTCCTTTTAAATGTAAATTTCACCTTTTCACCAATAAAAGGACTATATATTGTTTTGATTTCTTTCGAGTGTATGGGGTCTGGGTTTTCGTGCCTTCTGCCGCTTTTGTGGGTGTGTGTTTTGGGTGCGCACAGGGACAGACAGGGACAGACAGAGAGAGATAGAGACGGTCAGATAGAGATAGACCCAGGGACAGACAGAGAGTGGAGATGGGGGGAATCGGGGGAATATATACACACGCCCCGATGCAGGCGCTGATATGGGATGCATGTAAATGCAATCGTATCTTACGGCAGTGCACTTTCTAGCCAAAACCCAAAGCCAAAGTCAGAGCACAAGTTCAAGTTGCACGTTGCACGTTGCTGCTTTTGCTCTCCATCTGGCATTGTTTGCTCTTCATTGTTGTTTTGATACCTCATGGATAAAAAGGTCGAGGGGTATATTAGTCGCTACAACCATTTGGTATATCAAGTTATTATAATACAAACAAACATATCATAAACCATTTATAGAGTTCACTTTTATTATTTCTTGAATTTAAATTTGTGAAAAAAGGGACGACTTTAGAACAAAATTAAGCTAATTAAAGGACGTATTAAAGAATAAATATTCACTGCGTTTTGCCTTCTAAAAATCAAAAAGGCTTACTCGTTTATTATTTGTAACTTTTTTATAATATTAAAATTATTTGAGGTATCATATCACAAAGAAACCTCAAGATTCGAATAAGAAAGGAAAACTGAGGTTTCATTTGGTTTTTCCCAAAAAAAATTAAAAACATTTCTTATTTTTCTTAATACATATTTTTTTTTGTCTTCAGTTCGTTTCGTTCGTTTTTTCCGTAGCATCCTATGAAAATTTTTTTTTTAATTATTCATTTGTTTAAATATTCTAAAAATCAAAATATTGTATAAATTATAATAATAAACAAAGGAATTAAAGAACAGGGTGTCTTAGACGTATCCAAAATTCACCGAAAGAGGTTCCCAATCGTTTCTTATTTTTTTAACTTTTTTTCGGGGGATCCGCTGCCTTGTTTTGCTGTTGTCTTTGTTGTTGCTGGCGTTGTTGTTGTTGTTGGCGGTGCGGCGCTTTGGCTGCTCCTGTTATTCTACTAAGTTGATAACCATGTTCAAATAAATCACCTTTTGCGTGGCTGCAAGCGAAAGGCGAACCGCTACGGACATGGACATGGAGATGGAGATGGCGATTTGGTGGTTAAGGGGGGTTTAAGGGGCTTAAAGGGGGGCTGGGGCGGACAGCATCCGTGGCATGTTGCGGCTGTGGCAGCCAACTATGAGTCGGTTGTCGTTGCATTTCGGCTTTTATCTTTTGTTTGCAATATTCAGATGCATCTCGCAGATAATTTGTTGCTTTGCTAACCGAAAAGGTAACTTAGCTTCGGTTTCTGGTTCGGAATCGGTCCCCTACAACCACATCCGAGGCACCACCACCCACCCAGATGAAACAGTGGTGCAGGAAGTCCATTGCAATGGGTCAAATGGAGCTTACCACTAGATAATACAATTTAATGTACCTACTTTAATTTAAAGCTCTATTTTACTTATTTTTAAATGTTAAAAAACCGTAATTTAAAGCCTGATTATTTTAAAACTAAGTTTTTTTAAGTTTTTGTATAACACTTTATTTAAAAAGTAAGTAAATACATACAGCTTGCCGCTCACATTTAGAAAATGTCTGTTTCTTGAAATTTTACTAAAAAAAGGCGTGAAAATTGACCTTAGACGAGCACTTTTAGGGCCATAACTTGTTTTGAAAATTCGGAATAAAAAATTTAAAATTCGCAATAAAATCATTTTTTTAAGAATTTTTTTTTATTGATAGTCTTACATTTTTTATAGCAACTATTATGCTATTTAACTTTAATCTCTTGATTTAATGTTTCATTAAAAATGTATGCTATTTTGTAATTAAACTATTAATACTTTTGTTCATTAGCTTAATATTTTAATCATTTTCCTTTCCTTTTTTTAATACCTTTATTCCACTGCCCTTGGCCTATGTGCGATTATTTTAGCATAATAAAAATATATCTGCAAAATGTTTTTGTTTTCTGTGGCTGGCGGCCTTTCCTCGTTTTTCTTTCCTCGTCCCTGGATAATGGCATAATGTGCCTGTGCCTTTGATGCCATATCGATTTCAAGGCACAAAAATTGCCATATCCGCCCCCTGTCTTTTGCCTGTTTCCCCTCCCCGCTTATTTTTTTGTTGCCCCCTTCATCTGCGGATATATATCTGTACAGCCGTTGGTCTATCTGGTGTCTTTGCAGCTGCCGTCAATTTTCTGGCTGGGGGAGCCTCGAAACTCAGAAACTCAGGGACTCAGGGACTCAGAAACTCACGAGCCTCTGAAACTCTGAAACCGAGAAACTCGGCCCCCGGCCGTTGGTCTCATTAGCCAACTTTGGTGGAGGGAATTCGGGGACACGGGGCTTGGAGATCGGGGGTTACAGCACAGACAAGTTTTCGCTACGTGACAAAGTCACAACACTTGACACACACGTTCCCAGCGAACAACAAATTAGCAGTAGCTACAAATACTTGACCTTTTCCTCGTCCGAGGTCTTCTGATTAAGTTGTTGCTTATCAAATGACATTAACTAATTGCAAAGAGTGTTGTCTGTCGTGTGTTGTGTGATAAATGTAAGTAGGGAAACTCCCTGCACTTGTGATGCTCATTTATAAATTTTTGAATCCTGCAATCCTCCGTTTTTTCTTCTGCTAATCTCGTTTAAGTCCTGGCAAAAGTCCGACTTCGATTGTGACAACCCCATTGGAGCGGAAAAGTTTTGCGCCATTTGATCTGGATTTAGTTTAGGGTGAAAAAGGAGGCTCTCAGCTGCGCCAACAAAGAATTGTCAACAAGAGCAAAGTTTTACTTTCGAATCGGGCAAAAACTTTTACCCGGCAATTGTTTAGACTGACTCGAATAGATTTTGCCAGAGCGTTACCATAAAGTCGACAGTTGATGTGTGCGAGGATGGATAGAACAGATGTGAATCGGTGGGTGATGGGTGCTAAAAAGTGTCAGGGAAATAGATAGAATATAGCCAAGGTGAAACAAAAGTTATGACACTTAAAATTTATTCAAATACTCACTACCAAACTAATATGTGTTTCGTATAATAAAATTGTATTAAACATTCATAAGAATAAAAATGGATTTAAAAACACACAACCAAAACATTCGATTCCAGTTTATTCAAAAGTTTTTATCAAGACAATTTACCGTGAACGATTGCATCGAAGCAATTTAAAAATTATAGTGTCACTCCAAAGTATTTATTTGCTTTGGAAATATATCAAAGTTGAGTATATAACACTTTAACTTACTCTATATATTATTTTTATCAGTGTTGTACTTGAAAACATGCAAAGTAATCTCGAAATAAAATCACACTTTTCCATTTTGCAATCCTAATTAGCTGATTAACAATCATTCAACTTAAATTTCAAAGGGTAAAGTCCTAGTCAGATTTCTGACTTGTTAGCCATTATTTATGCCGCAGAGGAAATGTGTCTCGCATTTAGCAATGATTGTCATGTTGTCACACAAAATCCAACCGAGTTTAAATGGGGGAGTGGAAAATATGGAAACACGCACCAAAACAGCCACACAACCCAATACAAAACCGAGGAAACCGAGTACCGAAAACTGAAAACCAAAGTGAGGGGGGGATACTTTGGTACAACAGTGCTTTTGTAAACGTATTTAATTACATTTGCCAATTGTCCATGAATATGTTAGCAGCGTGTAAATACAAATAAACATATTAATAAATATGTATGCCGATGCAGATGCAGTGCAAATGGAATGCAGTCATTCAGCAGGATACCATTGTCCTTGAACAGAAGCCAAAAGATAAACTTGCTCCCTTCGATTTCGGTTTGTACACTGTGTGCACACAAATCTGCCTAAAATGTTTGCTTTGAAATGCGTATACTATTGATAAGCCCCCAGTGTTCCTCAGTCCGAAAATTTCGATGGTTCCTGGCCACTGATTGAATTTCCAGAGCAGACCGCAAAAGACCGAACCGAAATCTCATTTACATGGGTGTGTTGTATTGCAAATTATGGTTTACAAATTAAATAACACATCTCTCTATTCAGTTCGGAATGGTAATGAGGTAACCGATAGGCTCCCAAGTTTGGTTTGCACTCAAATTACTTTCAACTTTATCATAATTTCATTAAAACATCTTCTTTCACTCTGGTGTCTGGAATTTTCCCTCTCAATTAAGGAAACTTCGGTGATGAAAGGGCAAAGTCTACGGGCTTCTCTTTGTTGTAATTTAAAGGTCACTCATATTGGCTTTATTGTGCATTGTAGGAGTTTGTATATTTTGTTATTTAATTAAAAAGCTCTAGCCTTGTTCTAGGTATTCAATCAGTTTGTTCAATTTTGTCTTGGGACTATAAAATGTATTTATGTGCAAAAAATAAGGATTCATATTTATTTAATATTTATTTCTCATTTTTATTTGGCAATTAAGGGAAATATAAGGAAATACACTTAGAACTGGCCTAAATATATAAATAAATTTAATAAATCAAATGTAAATATTTATTTTTAAATTGTTACGGTCCATAATATAACTAATTTTTAATTTAGTCAATTTTAATATTGAAAGATTGAACTTTCAATGCATAGTCCTTAAAATTTGTTCATATTCATAATGTTAATTTTTATTCCTATACGGAGACCTTTTTATTTGTATTTTATATTTATTTCCCTATAAATTTCCAGTGTGACTCACATTTACTGCCTGACACATTTGACTATTTTTAGCGCCTTGAAAAGCTCAGCTTAAATAAACAAAGCCAATAAAGGGGACCGCATGAAAGGAATAGGTTTATTGCATATGTGCTGGCAGTCGAATCGTAGGAGTATGAAAATAAATTCAGATATCTGTGCAACGTGTTTGTTATTACATTCGCAGTGGCTGATCAAAACAAAGTCAACTGGCCCAAGAATTTTATTAATGTCATTTCCTTTGAATCACGACGCAAACAAACCGAAAAAAAACAAGACAAAAAGAGGAGCATTTAATGAGAAAAGAGAACTATTAAATGCAAATTATGTCAGATTCGTCAATGACAGCGTTTTGCCCTCTACTGGCATGGCATACAAATTTCCAATTAACAAAATTATCGAGAGAGACACGACCACTTTGGAATGGTTATTTTTCTAACGCTTTCGGCTAATTAAATTGAATTCAATTGAAATTTAGAACGTTGCGCATGGCACGTGATTGTCTTTGTTTTCTTTTGGGCTTTGGGCCTTTTACGGGCTTAATATAAAACGTAATTAAACAGGGGGCACAACGGTAAAGACAAAAGGAGGAGTAGATTCCCGTGTAATAACGAAAACTTTATGGCTTTCCGATAAACGGTTCAGATTATATTTTTGGCCTCTAATAAGCAGCCAATATCGTGATCCGAAAACCAAATGAGTTCGTTTCGTTGACCCACTGAAATCTTTGAATAATCTTTAAGGCCAAAAGCTTTTAGGCGCGATTATCTATACGAAATCATATGGGTCAACTATTATTTACATTTATCTCAAAGCCAAAAGCCCTTTGATGTTTTTTCTTCGCTCATTTTTAGTTGAATTTCACCGATGTTTGTTTACAAAACGAAAGCTAAAGCATATTTTTTGCTTTTTATTTCGCTAGAACAACAAATAAATGCTGAATATACCAATTGAATTGGGAAAACAAAAACCAAGGGGGTAAAATCGAGGGAAAAACCGAATTCAACCGGAAGCCAATGTAAATAAAGTGGCGAACATGTTTGTTGGTTCCGTCAAAGCAGCAAGAAGCAACGAGTTGCAGCCACAAAAAAATATCACTTTGATCTGTAAAGCTCTCCATCCAAATCAGCCCCCAATCACCACCCAGTTTCCACCTATTTTCCTCTCATTTTCCCCCCATTTACACAGTTTTCCAGCTGCCCAGCGCATCAGTCAGCGGGTGAAAAGTTTCGGGCCAAAAAGGGTTGCCAACTTGCCGCTTAAGTTTCTATTTGGGAAATTGTTCCCAACATTTGTTTACACTTTCCACGGATCTCTTGTTTTTGTTTTTTTTTATTTTTATTTTTGCTTTTTTTAGGGGAGTGGGTGGCGGGAAATGGGAAATTTGGTGGTGCGTAATTAGCGGATGCGTTGTGCGCCACGCTTTTGTCTGGTTTGCATTTCAAAGTGAAATTCAAGTAAATGAAATACTTCGAAAAATAAGAAGAAGTAGTTTGGGTAAGGAATGGCAGCGTGAGAATGAAAAGGGTGATCATACACTGTTATAAATGCAACATTAAAATATAAAATAAGAATGCACCAATTTTTGGATGCAAAAACAATATTTATTATTTTTAACTTCTTTTATCATACCCATATATTATATTTTTTTTTTTGTTTTAGCAATAAAAATAATTATAATATTGTAAGTAACCCAAACTTGTGTATGTACTATTAAAATATATATTTTTATATATATTTAAGTAGTTAATTTTAAAATATAAAGCCACAAGCTCACCAACATTTTGGTTTAATATTTTATTTTAACAAAATGTTACATATATTTTAATATTATCACGATCGTGACTCACATTTCCATCACCAATGAAAATGCACCGTGCCCTAAATTGATTTATTTGTTTTTAACTTTTATTTGTTTATTTTTGGCTAATTTGGGGAAAGCCCTAGTTCCCCATTTATTTTTGGGTGCCCACCCGAGTCCACCCTTCAATCAACAGCCTCAATGATTGAGATTGATTCAGTGTCCAAATGTTGTTTTACTCGCAAACAAATGAAGTTGCTTGGTCGCTGAAAGATCTCGGCATAAACTAAGCATTCTCTTTGACAGGAAGTGCCAGCTCAGACCAAACAACACTCCTTCCCCGAGAAACTTCTTCAGTGGCAAAAATGAAAATGGAATAATAAAATGCGGAGGAACTTAAGCCGCTTCACACTTGGCAAATCCCCAGCTTCCTACATAAGGAAACTAATGCGTCCGACAAGTCTGCAGATGTCTGCAGATAAACATATAGAAAATGGAGAAAAAATATCATGCTCATCATGATCAAAAACTCCCACATGGAACAACAATGCATTTTCATTTTCCCTTTGGCCAAACCAGCCAGGTTGAGCATTTCGCTTGAAGCACACTCTCGTTTACGTTTAATTGAGTTTATTGATGCATATTTGAAGTTTCGCCTCCTCCTCCTACAATCGATTTCGCTTTCGATTGTAGGCGGTCCTGGAAGGGTCGATCCAGCACTTGAAAGTGCAAAAATGCAATTAATTAAGCGCATTTATTTGCACACTCAATGGGCCGTGCGATGAGTGGGCATTCTGAAGGGGAAAGTGGGTTTGGCTTGGTGGCTCGCAAAAGCGTGCCGATTTGGCCATCTATCCTTACCTCAATTATGCGGTTATTGATGCCGGGCTAAGCATTGATTAGGAGTCGGAAAGTTAAGTTAAAATATCAATGGGATGTGCTGGGGAAAATTCACTTCACTGAAAAGGTTCTTAATCACTGCAGTTTGTTTAAGCTTTGCCAACTTTTTAAATTAACAATATATTAAGATTTGAATAAGATTGAACTATAAATTTTTAAGTTTTTATTTATATTAACCATTAAATTTAATAGTTACATTATTTAACATCACATACGTATAAAATAGTCATTTAAATTCTTAAATGTTTTATATATCTAAATTTGTTTAGACCTTTTGAAACTTTACGTTTATCTTGCATAAATTATCAGAAACAACCTAATTAAAATGTTATTTATTGAAATCGCAACGTGCCTTGGGGTTTAAGCATTCCCTGACCTCTGGAAACATAGCACTTTGACCTTGTAACCTCCGCACCATAATTTATCCTACAACTGACCATTCGAGGAAAATCTTTTACAACTCCCACACAATTTTCCGTGGCTGGATGCGATGCGATGCATTCCGAGTTCATTAAACGCCGAGCGGCTAATTAAGGCGCAATCGAGTTAATTTCTGTTCTAAGCGAGGCGGTTAATTAAGTAAGCAGACACATCGGCAATCGGGGGCGTACCAAAATTATGCACTAATGTGTCGGCATACAGACACTTTTCCCCTTGGAGCATTTTACTCCGACATTCGATTGGCATTCAATTCGATTCGATTCGGCGACTGCGGTCAATGGTAATTCAATTAAGGCTGGTTGCATTGTGTTTGGTTTGTTGAACTCATCGGAATCTCCGGCGATTGATCCGCTCCGCCTTAACGTTAATCCAGCCCGCATCTGAACTCCAGACCAGTCGAAGTCGATTAAGAGAAGCACCCGCAGTTCCAGGGCGCCATAAAGAAGGTGACTTTACTGGCTCCAAACAGTTGGCACTTCGCAGCTTTCAGTTTTCAGTTTTCAGTTGATAGCTGGCAGTTGGTAGTCCAAATCGCAGCGGGAATGGAAGTGGCTTTTGCTCAGGTGTGTTTTTCAGTTTCAGTTGGCCCAGAAGTGCACAATACAAACACGATAAGTGTAAGTTGAGCGCGGTGCGATCGATGAGTTATGGTTATGGCACAGCATTTAAAGTCGCATCTCGTGAGTGGATATTTCGTGATTTGACTGGCTAAAAAGGCATATCTAAAGTGTAATGGAATCCATGGGGTGGGATTAAAGAGTTAGTGGCCTTTATTAAATATTTCAAAAGCTGCGGGAGACCCTTTAAACCTTTTAAGTTGCAATAAAGGATACTTTTATTGGTTAAAACTGCTGGGATTTGCTAAGCTTACTAAAAATAGGGTTTAATTTACTTTTAGAGCTCCCTCGAGTTTTAAAGCTACAAACTTATAAAGTATTTAATTATAAAAAAATTCTTTATTTTTAGTATATAACTATATAAATTACAAACTTTCTTTTTTTAGAAAACCAATAATATATTTAATAAGTAAACAAGCGAATTCATAATATTTTTGTATTTTTTTAAGCTAACTCCATTAGGATAAGTATAATTTATACTAAATAATTATTTATAAATAACTAACTTCTTTGACCACCCTCGCTGTCTGTATAGCCATCTTTTCATTGCACCTCGGACCACTCATCTTTCGCTGGTTCTGGCTTATCAAACATGGTCATAAAATCGACTAATATGACCAAAAGCATTTGCATCTCCTACCCAAAAGCCAAGTTACTCAACTCCAAACCAAACTCAAACATTCGCACATCTCACACTTGGGTGTGAAAATTATAATTGAATTCAATAAAGTTGTCGTGTGTGATGGCATTTGATTTTTCCTAATTGCCTGCCTGCAAACCACTCACTCCTGTTTTTTTTTCTTCCCTCCTCTTCCTGCATAAAGTGGCAAATCTTACGATTTCAATTAATGTTCGATTCGAAATGGGGAAAATGTGGGAGGTGTGGAGGTCACAACCTATCAGCCATTTGGTCCATGTGGCGTTAAATTACGTTTTTATTTCGTTTGCCGTATACCGGAAATTGCGACATACGCACGGAAGTCAAGTCAATAAATGGCGAGGCTTTCCATCTCCCTGTGCCATTTTTTTTTCCCAGCCCCCAACTCAGTAGCTCAAAACTAGTTACACAAATTGCTCGAAAAACTCAATAACATTTATGAAACTTGAGCGAAATTTTCTCCACATTTTTCCACCACTCTCATGTGTTCCAAAAAAGAGAAATTTCCAAAAAGAAAATCAAGGGGAAAAAAAACATTGACAGGGAAAAAATTGTTTTTCAATTAAAAAGTTTATGTTACTGCTGCTTCTGCTGCTGCTGCGTGCAGACAAATTTGCCATTCAATTTGCCCGCTGGACACGAAGGGGGTCAGTCAGGATACGGGATGTTAAGCGGGGTTAAGGTGGGCACAGAGTGGGTTAAGGCGGGGCACAGAGTGGGTTAAGGTGGGGCCAGGTGTTTGTGTGGTCCACTGAACGTGCTCAGGTGCGCAACTTGGTTACGAGTGGAGTATGATGCACGTTGGCTGCCATAAATTGCCGAGGAATGCGTCTGATTTTCAAGTTAATTGTTTTTGTTACTGTCTAAAGAAATGGGAGAAAAGTCGAAAACATTTGCTGCGAGTTTGAGTTACTGGTAAAAACATAT
Source organism: Drosophila gunungcola (assembly GCF_025200985.1). Lineage (NCBI taxonomy): Eukaryota > Metazoa > Arthropoda > Insecta > Diptera > Drosophilidae > Drosophila > Drosophila gunungcola. The sequence goes on from NW_026453197.1 coordinate 19,079,275, forward strand.
GCTATTTAAATTGCACTTAAAATAATGGCTTTTAAAAATAAAATTTAATTTGTATCTTTAAAGTTGGTATAAAATTTAATACGGATAAAAGGTGATGGAGCTCGTAGTAAACTAGATTTTGGCTTCGAAATATTTCAGTTTAATAATTAAGACCAACATTAATATGCCAAAAAATATGTGAAAATCTTAAGACAGTAACAACTTAAATTATAGCCCCACAAAATTGATATGTACTAATACAAGAAGTAGTTTCATATTCTTTAATAGTAGTATTTCAAGTAGATTTTTCAAATCCCATTTTTAAGCAATCTGTCGATGGATAGACGTATTATTTAATCGCATTTTATCTTTCTCTTCCAGTGACCTCTTTACCTTGCTCGTTATCTGTGATCCACGTCGACCACCCACACTGCCACCAAGGTGTTAAACCAAGCCCCTCCATTTCCCAACCATTTTCCGACCATTTCCTTCGACTTCGTTTGCCTAGCAGCGAAAAAAAAAAAAAACACTGATAAGTTGACTGGGTTTTTTCCGGCCAAGTTTACATAGCATTTAACACTCTCTTCTCCTCAGTTTTTTTCTGTTTTCTGTTTGGTCTTATGTGCCATAAATTATGCAGAGTGCGAGCATATTTGATGTCCTCCGCCAGACGATTCGATGCCAGGAGCACCTGCCCTCGAACTTCCTGAGGCGTCATTAGCAGTCAACAGGCATAGGGAAAAAAACATAGGAAAACTCACCGAAAAGCGAAAAGAATTTCGAAATTTTTTGTGTCGCCCGCATTAGGGATATATGGGGGATATATATCCCTTTTATTATTAATGCCTGGCACGTCGATGAATGGTGTGGAAAACCCTTCTTCCTCCCCTCAAAAAGTTCAGGTCAAGTTATTTCCCCCTCGATAAGCTGCTTTCTGTGGCCGGCTGTTGTTAATCTTAACACAACATTTAACTCAGCCTTGTGGCTATCTTGAACCACCCACCCACACTCTTAAAAAAAGGTAGTAGTTTAAATCAAATTTGAAACAGCGACATAGGTTATATTTACTTAAAAATAATAATCACTAGCGCACGAATTCACAAGTTTTAAACTGTTAGCATTAGGATGAAACCTTTAATGTAACTCAATTGAAATATTCTTTGATGTAAATTTCATCTATCTCGGTTTTAAGTTATTTTAAATATCAAATTAATTTTTAAAATTTAATTGACTATTTTCAGAACAGGTTAATATATGAAAATGAAATTTTACAACTTGGATTTCAATATTCAGATATTTATTTTACTGTTCCATTTTTATTGTCAGTGTAGTTGCAACCACCCACTTTTTGCGCCACCCACAGGGAGTGCAAGTTTGTGAAGGCCACGTGTGGCACATTAGATTCGTCGCCAAACACGCGTCGCATTTGTTGTACTTTCAGGCAACTTTGCCTTCGCTTCGATGCAATTGACTTGAACTAATCCAAATATTATCGCCAACAAAAGGGGGGACATAATGGGTGGATGTGGCTACAATTGCGATTGTCGCATGCCAACATCATTAAAAATTGTTTTGATTAATAACCAGAACGCAGAAGCACGCGTCGGTCCTTGTCTTTTGATCAGCGTTTTTATTTTGTTTTCCCCTTCCCTTTATTTTCAGTAAATATTTGCAAAAAGCTGTACACAAAATTTTAAATTCTCCTGGGGAGAATTATCTTGAGATTTGGTAATTGCCGGGAGAGTTATCAAAAGAAAAGAACGAAGTTTGTTTGCTCGCATAAAGAATTGTTCATGTTTGGCTGCAAATTGTACAATGAGCAGCTGAGAGGGTGCGCTAATGATATCAGTTTTGTGTACCTTTATAGGGGTAAGATATACTATGCAAACGGAACGTGTCGGAAGAAATTATTCCCGGAACAGCTGGAAAATTTCACAGTTATTGAGGTTATCTAAAGAAGTTGAACGATCAACAATAAGAGGAATAAAACGATTAGAAAGTGGATCAATTTGTATTTAAATATTTTAGTTTGAACAATAATTGTTGATTTTTAAATGTTAATGATTTGAGTGTCAAACATTTACCTATTTAAGGGGAATAATAATAAATAATGTTTAGTGCAAAGTTGTGTCTCTTTTTTTGTATGGTTATTGGCGGGTAACAAATTTTTAATGAATTTTACACCTAATGAAAAATCATTTGAATCAATATCATTCTCTCAGAATATCTTTAAAATATTTAAGCAATAATAAATTTCTATTAGATTACTTTTGATAAAACCAAAAATGTTAATTAGTTTTCTTTACTGCCAGTTTTGAAAATAATCAATCTCATTCTTGCAAACCCAAACATCAAACCTTGTTGTGCATCAAACATTTCCATGGCGCCTCTGTTTATGTTAAACTTAGCTGTTCCGTAAAGTTCGAGCCATAAAACAGATACGTTTTATAATTTGTTGTATCTTGACGAATGCATCCGAAAGCGCCACTCAAATCGAAGTGGAGTGGCTATAGCCATGCCCATCAGGTTATTGGGGCTAAGTGAAAGTAAATTTTTGGGTATTTTTATGGACATCGACATCCATTGGGCTAGGAGACAGATGCCATTAATGTTGCATTCCATTTCTTTGGTGCTGGAGTGTTGAAAGCTCTTTTGTCTGTCGCCCGTGGGCACTTCACACCGAATTGCTTAATCAGAGTGGTTCTTTCTTTCCATATCGCCTATATATCGGGTATATATTGCATTCTTTGAGTTTTGAGTGTTATCGAGGCCGAGACCAGTGGCTCAGTGACAAAGGCGATTAAAATAATTGGCCAGCGACGATTCTTTGATTCTTGTTCGTGGTAAAAGCCATTCGCAGCTGATTTATTGCATTATAAATTTGTGCGCATGCCTAAGAAGCTACGATTTTGAAATTTTAGAAAGTTCGTCCCCCCTCCGAAAAATACAGAGCCCCACCTTCCGAGTTCTTCTCGCATTCGGATATTTTATTAGCTACTACGCATCTATAAATTATGCCTAATGAGGCGGCCAGACGTCGAAGACAACAAAAGTCTGAGTTCTCCTTGGGTTGGGCCCTATTTTAACTCAAAAAGTTCGGGGGGAAATGGTGTGAAATTGTAATTGGATTGGAATGCGCAATGAGGCGGAAATGTAATGCAAAATGTTGAAACAAATGGATCTTGTTTGTCAATTAAAGTGTGACCATAAAACATGTCACAATTGATGTATGCCCAAAGTGGATTTCATAATCCCCGGCACACACAGAATTTCATGAATTTTATACTTTTACGAGCGACTGATTCAATTGGAACTCGGGTCGTTAATGAAGTGAACGATCCTAGTGCTTTAATAAAAATATTTGTCACTTTGGAGTTTATGTTTACTGAAAATTATTTATGTGAGTTAAAATTATTTTAATCAACAAAATTAAAAAAAAATTATTATAACAAAATATTTTGAGGTTCTTATTTGTATATTAAATTCCTTTTTTGCCTTAAAAACAAAATATATACAATTTTTTAAACGAACCAAAATGTTAAAAAGAATAAATTTACTGTTAGGCTTCAAACAAATTCTTTCTTTAAAGTACAATTTCTATTAATCTTAATTTTTTAATAATTACAAATTTACTTCACTTCTTATTCAATCAACTGCAAACTCAACTGACTTTAAACCCAATTTCTTATCAAACCACAGAGCTCGAAATAGATCATTTCCACTATCAGCATCACGATCATCGTTTTCTGGGGACGAATAGAGTGTTAGGACACACAAATTCTAGGTAAATAAGAAACCTTTTTTTAGCTAACTGGCCTGGAAAAATTGAAGAGTGGAGATGGGTCATGGCGACAGCAATAATTCAAATAGGAACAGCATTATTCAAGGCGAATTGTGTGTGTGCGAGTGTGCCTGACAGTCGGCGGAGCTAACGAATGAAACCCCGACTTTCCTCTGGTTTTGATTCATGGCCCCTGGCCATCAGCTCTTGGCCAGGCCTAATCGCCTTGGCGACACCTATTTTCGTAGGCGCGACATCATCTCCCCTCTATCCCACCATCCACAATCCACTCCACTCGGAACCCCAAGCCCAAGTCACATCCGTGCGTATGAGCATCATCAGTTGCCAGACCGTAACTAAAATGAGACGCCAAACAAAAAGCAATTACGTGTGCTGCCTGCCCTTTTGAGTTTTCGGTAGGGAAAAGGGTAGGGTGCAGGAGTAGGGTGATTCGTTTGGGGTAACCAGCACTGAATAAAATTCCTTATCGCCATCAGAGGTGTACATGAAGAGAGGAACATTTTTGGGATGGCAGCGTGACGTACGATCGGTAAAGGTTGTAAAATACATTGCAAAATAAATAAACAGGTTTATTTTTATAGATTTTAACAATGATTCTATACTTAATCAAAAGTTTTTATTTTAATTGAACTCAATTAGATTTCTAGGAAACCCAATGATAAACAAAATATTTACCTTAAAAGTATTAACAACTTTTTATTAAAAATTATTTTTGTTGTTGTTTGAAATGATTTATTTTAAATAAATAGGATATTTGTCAGGGAGAACTCTAAAAGCTAATATATTGGCTTTTATATGATAAATAATTTTTCTATTAAATTTTTTGTTTGTTTGTTGTTTTGTAATTTTATGCCATCACTAACTTCAAGATGCATAGCTCAGATATATGAAAAACAGAGACAGAGAGAGAGAGAGAGGGCCAAGATACGTAGTCGCCGAACAAAAGGCTGTGGCAATTAATCTTCGCTTCTGAGTTTGGCTTCAAGGTGAATTGTGTGGCATGCGCCCGAGGGCCAAAAAGCCCGATGTGTTTGGGTCTCTTCCTTAACCCATGTGATGTGCCCCCCTCCCCTTTGCGTACCCCTGCTAATGATGGTGGGTTAAATGCCGTGCTGCATTCAACTTTAACTCATTGAATTATAAATTACGCCTGCCTCGATTTGTGTGTGTTGGGAATGGTAAACGTGCTGGGTAGAACTTTTGGCATTGCCCAATTGACAGCTATTTTTGGGATCCCGATCCCCCTCCTCCGGCAGCTCCAAACCATATGTATCCGAAGCCACGACCTGGGTAATTTGCTTTATGATCCCAGCCTCGACTTCTGGGCTCTGGGCCGATTGCCAAAACGCAGGCAGCCAGGATGTCCGAAAACGTGTGAAAAAGTCAGTCAGGCGTAAGTGCGCCCGGTAGATTTTTGGGATAGGGACTTCACCGGCTTGATTCGGAAAATATGCTCCTGTTTTGGCCCGGCTCGGCATGCAAAGGTATCGAATCGAATGGAGTTCACTGAAGTGTAAGGCATGGACACACACAGCAAATCACCTGGAAGTAATACCCATTGGTAGTATCTCCCGTGAAAACAATGACAGCCTTTTCTGCCGTTTATTGATTCTGTCTGACATTGAAACTGGAGCTGCTGATGTCTGCATTTGTTAGGGGTCGCCGGATGAAAAGGCCCAAATGTGAGCTTGATTAATGTTTATTAACAACTTTTGGACTGGCCAAATCAAAGGTTTTTAGCAAAGTTTTTAGTTGAATGAGTTTAAACCCCTTTACGTGTTTACAGCTTAGTGGCTTGTGCTTAATGCTTAAAAAATTTGTATAACAAATATATGATAATAGTTAGTAAGAAGGTTTATATTCTTAATGAATCTTAAGCTCACAGGATTCAAAACGCAAGTTCTAAATATAAATATGTACAAATTTAAAATATTTATCTAATTTTTTATTAACTTAACTTGGACATTTTCCAATTTAAATTCATAAAGCAACTCTCGATATTTTTATAACATATATGTTTCTCTAAGCAAATAATCTTATTTTTGCAAAAGCAAGCTCATATAATTGAGTCCACTAAATTTTAAAAAATTTTCCTTTACCTAAAGTGTTATGTTTTTCAATTTAAATAAAACAAACAACTTAGCATTTAGTTTTCTATTCAATCAATCTTATTACATTTATCTGAAACTCACTGAACTAGTTTAATTAAATTTAAAATATAAAAGGTAACATTTTCTATAAACTTAGGTGTGCTGTTTTCCAAATAAAACAAAGTAAACAAACAACAAATAAACAAATTATACAAACAAATTAAGAAAGCAACTGCGGAGCCCACTTTTTTATTATGTCAAAATGTAGAAGTGGTTTTAACTTGTACCATATTCTTCTCTATAAAAACTATTGCCTCTTCTCAGTTTCTCAGTATGCATGCCGCAGGCAAAATTGTTGAGTTTGAGATGACCCACATATTACCCAGACTTCGAGACGAGTCTCATCCCATCTCACACTTCTTGGGGCTCATCTTTTGTCTTCGGTCTCATTTTCCCCAGTCTCTTGGCTTTTTTCCGTTGCTATCTTAAGTGCACTTTTGAAGTGTTTTATTTATTGCACGACTTTTTCCTCTCGCCTGAGTTGGAGTTTTCTCTCCTTCTTAAATGCGGAAAGTGTTTCATAATTAGAGCCGAGGTCTGACTCCAATTCCGATGCGGAATCGGAATCGGAATCGTCTTCGGATTCAGATTCCCATTTCCCCTGCCCAATTTCCCACTTGGACCACACGTCGTCAGTGTCGCCAAGTGTTTCTTCAGCTGAATATGATGGTATATGGCATGGTATATGGTATCATCTCGATTAAATCCAGGGGCGCGTTATGTGTGTGGCTTTTATGGGCTACCCATAAAAGAAAACTGAAAAAAACTCAACAAAATACGTTTTTTTTCCTTTGTTATTTATATTTGTTACAGTTTGAGCGCATCTTTTGGACTTTTCCTTCGTTTTTTTATCATCAGGGCGCTGTCTCTAATTGCATAGAACTGCGACCACCCATTCCTATGGACAATATATGGGCATCTCCTCGTTTTCGGGATGGTTTTGTTTTGATTGCTGCTGGTCGAGATCTGGAAACAGCGTTTATGATGATGCGATTCGGTCCATAAACATGCTGGACTTGAGATATGGGAAATCGGTAAATTCATCAACTGCTACGCTTTTCATTTTAATAAAAAATGTTTTACAATTTATTTGCATAATAATAAAATTTCAAAACTGCAAGAAAAAATGTTTTTATTAAATCAAGATGACACAGTTTTCTTTTTATATTTCTATGGTTTTTCATTCTCAGTGAAAAATATAACTATCTGGCGAGGTATGTCCTTCCAATTGTTTTTTATTGTATCCCAAGTGCTATTCTTAAAGTTATCCCAAGTGGATATATTGGGAATGACATTTTCCGACTCAAATGTTTTTAATTTTTCCTCCGGTTTTGACTGCATTACTTCCTTAACTGTACTCCAGAATGCTGAACTTCCTTCCTGAATTTTGAGGTTGCTTTCGCAGTCTCGAAGTTGTTCTACTTTTTCTTGAAGACTAGTTCTCAAACGATCCGACTCCAAGATATCCACATTTTTCGATTTGATATCTTCCAGCTGCCGTAACAAATCAGTTTTCCGAGATTCCAGTGTTTGCAATTCCAGTTCCTTAGCTTCAATCATTTTGCCATATTCATTGATTATAGATTGTTGTTTCTCATTGAAACACAAACTTCTGTGTGAGATCAGCAAAAGTCCGACAAATACTATATAGTTTTTCATTATTTGTGTTTTGAATTCAGATCAAGAATTTATATGTTGTTGACCATTTGGCGTACTGAACTAAAATGACCTAATCTTTATTCATTTTGAATTTTGCTCTTTGTTATCAATGTGAAAGTAGATTGCCTTTTACTGCTGGTATATATATAAGATGATTAAATATTAATAAACAACGTGACTCAGTTTTAGCTATAATTCTTGGTATTAGTTGGTTGTATTTTCGTGTAAGTCTTTAGCCATCCATTTATTTATATAAACCCAAGTCTGACAACCTTAGACTCTTATCAGCATTAATCACTCTTTGTTTATACTTCAATTTTGTTTCGGGTTTTTAATGGTTCATTTCAATTGGAATTTGATGCTAGATTTCTCGCTCGCTCTGCTCCAAAGTTGAAACATGAGCCGCTAAACATTTCAAAAGAATATGAGGTTTAATTTTCTTTTTTTTATTAGTTTTCGAACTGCAGTTTCTTATCTGGCCAGCTGATAACCTTCACGAGTCTGGGCGCTGAACAAAGAAATAATCGAGAGTGAAATTGTAATATTTTCCCCATTCGATTTTGAGGCCCGCACTTTGAGTAACCCTCTGAATGAATCACATTCCCTTGTTCGATTCCCACAATTGGGAAGCTGAAACTGAAAGCAATTTGCGAAATGTGTTGAGAATCTTTTGGGTGATTAGAGGGCCCTGACACCGGGACTCGAATGTCACTGGCAGCCAATTGATTGATATTCGATCGGGATTCTGTACTTCTAAGTTCTGAAAAGGGAGCGGAGATATTTACCAAAGTGATAACCTCGGTTCAGGGCCGGATTATGTTGTGATCCGATCGACGTGTGCGCTCATTTTTCCCATCACGTGCCACACGCGACCTAGGTTTTATTTTCTGCGACATTTTGTGCAACATGCGGCAACAGCAGCCTCTTGAATTTCAACAGGAAAATGTCGCTTTTTGGGAGGGGCGAATAACCCGGGAACTGGAGGAGGGTTATGGCTGGAGTATGGGCTTTGGCGGCTCTTCAAAGCCGCTGCAGGATTTTTCTGGCAAGCCAAAAATACGGCAGAATCTACCAAAGGCTTTCGCCTGTCTGCGGCCACTACTTCTCATACTTTCGCCCCTTGCTATTTTCATTTTTTGCCTTTTTTTGGCATCTCTGCACTGTCTATGCGGCAATAAACCAAATTAAACTAACAAATTAGCCTGCTGCAGTGGCACCCAAAATGGTAAACTTATGCCCGTCTCAGTTTTATGTTTAGGTTTTTTTTGACAATTTTTTTGAATGTATGAACGCATTTTACAATTGAGATTAAAATTCGCTAATGTGAAAAAGTGATGTGATAAATAATAATAATATATATATCTTATTTATATTTATTATATTTATTTATTTATTTTTCTGGTGTTATTTTTTTCAAAATTAATTTGCATTTCTTATTTCTTTATGAGTTATATTTCTAAATAATATTTTAGTTTAGAAGAATTATTGCTTGTCATTTTAACATTTTTTTTGCTTACTATTTTACTTACTCCACAATAAGCACATAAATTCCTTTTCTGGCTAGAATTATCTATTTCTATTTCAACTCAGGTTTTGTGTGACACTTTTCACCCCACACTGGCTGAAAACCTATATCTATCCCTACCCATATTGTGGAAAGCAATCACAGTTCTCCTCACAACAAATTCTTAACGCAAAACCAATAAACAATTACGCATCCATGATCACCATCACCTATAGCACAGTTCCATTGTCATTGTCAGGGGATGACCAGTGCCACTCGATTGCCACCCCCTTTTCCACTCCAGAGCCCACTTTTCACAAGGACTTTTCGGTGGAAACCCGGCAATCAGTGGCCATTGAATTGCATTTGCCACTGGCGCATCACAGTCCCTTTTGCCGGATTTATGCGCCATTATTTCGTGTAATCCATGTGAAATAGGGGCAATGGACATGCAACCGTAGTTCATATTGGTTGAAATTTTTGAGTGTTGCGAAAATTGGTGCGCAAGCGTGTGTACCGGAACCAGAAATGGAATAGGATCGCATTAGCCGGATGTCCGTTATGGTGGCCAGCTGTCTCTGGACACAATTTGCCACCCCCTCAAAAGCATTTTCGTTGCCAGAGAAATTTGCAAACAATTCAAATGGAATTTGTACATGCAATTTTCCAAAAACAACCTTTTGAGTGGAGGGTAAAAATGTTTGACAACTTGATCACACAACAAAGTTGTTTTGGCGTTTCTCTCCTGGCCACGCCCCCCGCACCGCTAACCGCCCACTAACACTCGACTACAGCACCAACTTACTATACAACAAATCACTCAGCCCCAAAAGTCAAGACAAGTCAAAGAGTCGAGAGCATGGCATAAATGTTTAACAACCAAACTGCAGTTTAATTGCCCGGCCAAGGCAGAGGAAAAAACAATGTTTATTTTTTCTTCGCTGGCATGGTTTGGAAATGGCTTGGAAATGACAGGCGATGCCGGCGGAAGAAGAATAGCAAAAATAAAATGTGACCCAAACAGCAATCTGGCAGATAGGCTCGTAAAACGAGCGGCGGTGCCAACTAAAAGACAAAAAATAAAAATGAGTTGGAAAAAAATGAAAGGTTTTTCTGTGGTCGAAACTGAAAAGATGAAAACAACAACGCAAAAACAAATTATGAAGTAAACAAAGCTGGGTACATGTCATACACTCTGCCTCGTTACAGTGTCCTCCGATTAACAGGCAATTAACCAATTAAAATGTTGAAAAAGAGTTGTGCAGATTGCAGCTATTCAAATTATATGATAGGCAATTTTATATACATTCAAATAGGCAGGGAAATTGTGGGAGTACAGCTCTACTTTGAAATAGTTTTATAACCTTACTTTAACAGTTGGTTTATTATAGATTAGCAAATTATATGATAGCCAATTTAAAGTACTTTTAAATAGCTGTAGAAATGATAGAAGAGTGGGTCTACTTTGAAGTAGTTTTATAACCAAGTGTTATTAAAAAATAGACTAAATTTTACAGGAGAAAGGATTTGTTTATATTTTCGTATTACATTTATTTTCCTGTATAGAAACTTTAAACTCGTATATTTAAAGTTTTTTTCGATTGGTAAATCCTTAAGGCATTTTAAATTCAGTATAGCAGTTACCAGAGACCAAAATGCGTTTTAAAATATTTTAAAAAATTTGGTTATTTTTATGGAACTTCATGCTTTGTTAATGCAGTATTTTGACCCACTGTGCGCTTCACAATATACCCTTCCATTGGTCCCCCCTGCAAACATTGGATGGCTGCTTGGAGGAGATGCAACATGTGTTCCGGGAATGAGCCGCGTGCCGTTTTATACACGTTATGCTATAAATTTTATTGTTGTATGCGTGTTCTGCCGTAGTTCCCGGTTCAAAGTTTTGAGTTCCCAGTGTGTTTGTATAAGTTGCATGCATCAGGCCTTTCCGGCCTTCTTTTGAAGCGCCTCACCACATCCACATCCACATCCACATCCATATCCACATATCCCATCCAGAGAACAGAAAACAGAGAAACAGTCAAAGGGCAACCGATCGTAAAGCAGCTGACATTTATGATAGATGCAGCGGATAGACATGGTCATATACCGCCTGGTTAAATGGGCCTCTTTTGCTTTACGTTTGGTGTCTTTACAGCATCGATGGCCAGGAATTCCATAACCACAGCCATAGCATTCGGGATTATTTGTCGCCAGCTTAGATGTATTTTTCATCCTACTCTGCGGTGGCAGCAGTTGCTCCAGTTGATGTTGCCTCTTGTGTCGCCCACACAAACTCGCAATTACGTTGTTTATTCTAGACGACAAGGGCTGAAATGCATGCTAGAAATAAAAACATGCCAAAGGAGCTCGGCAGCAGCAGCATCATTATCATCGTCATCCTTTTGTCATCGCATGCAAACATCCCGACATGGTTCACAAATTGTAAGAATCAAACGGCAAATAATGCAGACAACTACATAATGACAACGGAAAACACAAAACTGAGAAAAACTAACTTGGAAGTCAGTTGACATAGGCGAAGATTTGATGGTCTTTTATGCGAATAACAACAGAATGTTCTACAAGTTAAAAAAAATAATTATTGAATTGCTTACAAAATATGTTTAGTGAAATGTATACAAATAAATATATTCTGTACCTTATGAAATAGATTTTCAATTCAATGGATAATTAATTAAATTTAATTGGCTATTTTTTGATATAGATATATAAGTTTTCAGTTCAGTGAACAATAAAAAATTCAGTTTTCTTTTTAGGAGTATTTTAAAACTAAAAATATTACTTTACCATAGAACATTTAAATTTTATATAACTTTATGTTTTTGAAAATGCTTTTTACTTTTACTAATTTTATTTAAATGCATATATTTTTTAAAATCTTCAAAATAATATATTTTGTACAAAACCCTTTTAAAAACATACTTTCCCTTTATCCAAGACCAAATACCCTTTCAATATTTTAGCTGGTCCTTATCTAAGGATCCCACGGAAGTCAGAACGACAATGCCTTGTGCCATTTTCCACTTGCAACTCCGCCTTTTTCTTCTCCTCTGTCAGCTGCTTGTTTTTTATTTGTGCATATTTGTGCAGAAAATGAAGAAATAATTTGAAAATACACAAGCACATGAATGCATGACTATGACTACATATAAACATGGCAGGATTTCCAGGGCTAGTCGTGTGGTGTGAACACAATGGCGCCAAATTATTTAATACTTCAAATGTCTGTCCCTGTTACTTCGTTTTATACATTTTTTTTTGGCTTGGCCAAACGATGGCAAACATTTGACAATCATCATTTTTCGGAGTGCAATTTGGTTTTGCTCTCGGCTTGAGTCCAACATTTAATGAAGCCTCATTTTGGCTGCTTTTGTCCGAATGTGGAATGCAAAAATGTTTTCCCCCGAAATGGGAATTTTCTTCGAATGATTTCCGTAATTTGTTGCACTCATATGCCGCCAGCAAAATTGTCTGGCGAAGTCAAAAAGGAAGAAGGAAGCTGCCCCCAACTTTTCACTCCACTGATTTACTCCGGCAAAGTCAGCAAATTCCTACGTCATTAAGTGCCAGCAAAGTGCAACGTGCAATCGCAGCACAATTCAACTTTAACAAGCAATTAAATCGAAACAAAAAGGAGGTTTTCAAGGGGTTGCAAAGCGGGAAATGTCACCGATAGAGGGTTGCAGTGAGATGATTTCTATTTGACATTGATTTATTCGAACAATTACATTGCTACGTAAATTTTATAATTATTGTCCATGTAAACAAGCAAACTGAAAAAGGTGAGAAATGTGGCAAATGGAAAATGGAAAGAGAGTCAGTGACAGCTGCTAAAAAAAAGCGGAGACAAAAAGAAATGAAGGGCTAACACAAAACCCATGGCGCCTTGCCTTTGCTCGAAATAATTACTTTTCGAAAGTGAATCCCCACCCCTTTCAATTGCCACCCCCTCTTGAAATAGCAGCACCACCCCTTTCCGCCTGCATACATATGTCGTCTCGTTGCGATTTTAATTTTGAAATTTATGCTAACAGCAGTTGAGAAACTGCCTCGGCTCCCAGGGAAAACAAGTGGAAAATAAAGTTGGGTGTATTGGACTGGGAAATACTCTTTAAGATTAAATAACAAAAATTAGAAACTAGTTTTTAATAACAATAAAAAAATATAAATTTACAAGCTTAAACTCTTGTTTCACATAGATCTTGTTGGTTCAATTTGCATACACACTATTTAATTACAAAAATATAATATCTATTTCTAGACATAATAACTTTAACCTTTATAACTAATATTCCCTACCCATTAAAGGGTACCCAAACGCAGGATAAATCGCATGCAGTGGCAACATCGCAGTTGAAGCAGCAGGTTGCCAAGGGGCTGTCCTTTTTGGGTGGTGGTTGGGTGGTTGGGTGTCCACAAGGCCGTAGAGTGGGTGGATGTGAATGGGTGGGTTAAAGCAAATGAGGCAGCCGTATGACATTATTTGTGCAGCACTTTTTGCCATTCACCATTCACCACCGCACTGAGCTTCCTTTCGTTTTCTGCCATTTATTTTTTTTGCCAAACGGGCCACGCCGAGTGGCTTCATCAATGGACCGTCGTCATCGTCGTCATCGTCATCGGTGTCCTGTTCATCAGCCTCATCAACGCAAAGTAAATATTTGCATAATGTGCAGCTGTGTGTGCCACCCAACTCCCCCTTTTAAACTGCAAACTGTAATTTGTGGGTGGCAATCGGGCGACAGCGGCACTTGGCATGTTTAATGTTTACTTTACAAAATGCAATAACAGAGACTGCAAGCCAAACTGCGAGGGGAAAAGGGGCCAAGACCATGATAAACAAAACAGCATTTGGTTAGCCTCAAAAAGCAGAACCCCATACCTTACCTACAGTAAACCATTAATTGAAAAGTCTTTTGCAGGGCTCATTTGAGTGGATAACAATATGATCAATAATTATTCAGAAACGATCTTCCGAAACCCGACTCAAAATTGAAACTCATCATCTCGGGAACAAGGCGACGTGATGTCATGGAAGAGGTTAATCCTGTAGAGTGTCTTTCAGTGCCTTTTTTAAGTGCATCCAGCGGCGAGCGATGAATCATCATCAATGGAGCCGATGATTGAAAGATGGGTTCTGAAATTTGGTTTGGGGAAAGGCAGATATTTGTTACCATTTGGCTTATTGTCCAAAATGAGAAACATTACCGGGAACACTTTAAACGAACATGATAGCATGCTCTATTGCAGACGTGTTCAGCAAATGATTACAAACTGCTTTTTAAGGAGGCATATTTGGGATTATGAGAGGTTCAAATTAAAGTGGGTATTTTTTTTGTGAGTTAATAAAAAATAATGAAATAGAACCAGTTTTATATGAATAAAGTACCATCATATCAAACGTAGACAATAGAACATTTGATTTCTTAAGAAAAGTATAATATTGGGTTTTTATTAGCTTGTAACTGAATAAAAATGTTGATCTTTAAAAAGACCATCATTAAAGAGGTAGAAAATGTAGAACCTTTGATTTTTAAAAAACAATATTATCTTATTATCTTATCCAAATTGTTAATTGTCTAAATATTAACATGAATATCTTTCCACCAAGATATATGGTATGTACTACAGGTCTTTACAAATTCCTTTGATTTTTAAATGGCGTAATACAAACTATATTATCTTATAACGATAAATTGTTTAATGTCTTAATATTAATATGTAAAACCAAATTATAACCTTTGATTTTTCCACAACATTGTTATCTCATTATCTTATCTTAATTGTTAAGTGTCTTAATATTATTATGTGCCAGCAATGGACATCCTACCAAGTTATTTTTACCATGATATAGTAGTAGATTATTACAATTTCCCACAGCTACTTAGCCACCAAATACCATTATCGAGTGGCTATGGCTATCAACTCCCAGTGGAACTCCTGAACAAACCATATGTACCACTTTTCACATTTGTCAACTGCAGACCACCTACTCGAGCAGCTGTCGCAGGATCTCGAGTGATTGGGAACTGAAACTAGTGTCGAAACCATATCGAAAACCCAGGGACACGCCCCCTTTTCGAGGCGCAGAACTGGCAAAGGCACTTCAGCATTCGTCACGTGTGATGCGAACTTATGTAAATAGACGAAGACGATGAAGGGTGAGTGAAATTGATAGTTGGTGAATGCAATCGACACGCTGTTGCTAATTAAAATGGATGATCGATCGAAAGAGAAATGGGGAGGGTGCCATTAAGAGCAAAAAACAGCCCTTGAGAACCAGTTCTCAATCCCAAATAGGGTGCCAAAAATAACGCCTGGTATTATCCTTAAGCCGACTTACCAACACCTTTTTCCAAGCTCAGCTCAAAACTATCCACATTTCTTATAGGGAAACTCATTGGAGATTGAAGATACATGGCCTGAGGAACACGCAAATCTCTTGCGACAACATAAATAGAAACATGATTTAAGACTTGCGCGGGATCAGCATCAAAATTACAGCTGGGATTACAACGCGGGATGCTGAGTTCCGAAATCGCCACGGGTGGTTCGTTTTTCAATTTTTTTAGCATTTTTTTCGGGGGTTGTTCAATGTTGATTAGCCTTCTGCGCACAGCGGAAATGGGTTGGCATACAGTGTCCCATTTCTAAGCGTACAACCATTTTTTATGAAGCACACACATACATCCCATAAATTATGGCACCGAATTGGGTCCAAATTCTTTTGTTGCGATCCATGTAATTTGGTTTTGGCATGGACGCCGTCGGGGGTTCATAATCGTAATCAGGGAATAACAAACTGCGCAGGATAATTGCATTCGAGGAGTTGTGTAAATTGTGTTTGCTTGGAAACAATGGCCAAAGGTTGATTTTTCCAGTGGGTGATCCCTCGAAACAAGTTCGAAAAATATTGGAATTTTAGCGTTCATAATTTGTTAAATAATATTATCTTTCTGGGGGTAACAAATACAGTTAGTTATTTGTTTTTCTTATGTTTCAAAGATCGGTTGCAAATAAAGAATTTAAAAAAAGTTAATGGTAAATCTGAAACTACTGACTTTTTAAATTTTCTAAAGCTTCTAAAGATATTTACATAACCTTTCACCAACTATTATTGTTATTACTCCTTGCAACCATAAGTGCTAAGGAATCTTAATAAACATAGGGAGTAAACTTTAAAATTAGCCCAGCTCGACCCCAAAAACTAATTGCATTAATATGTCAATATACAAACGCGACTGACTGTTTATGGTTGAGATTTTGGAGTGAGTGCGAGTGAGAGTGCTTTCGTGAATCAGTGTGAGTAGTGTGAGTGCTTATGAGTGCGCACGCCGCACTACTTAAGATTACACAACAACAAAAATTTCGAAAAGTACTTAAAGTTTTTATTTATTTTGCGTCTCTCCGCTCGACACGCAAACATACTATAAAACCGAAAAACGAGAGAAGAAAAATAATAAAATTGATGAAAGAAGCGCCCAGAGAAAAATAGAAATTAATTCACTTGCCACCCACTTCGACGCTTGGCGCGCTTCCCAAAAATGTTTTCTTTTACGTTTTCGGGAAAACTTCTTTCGCTGTGTCTCGTTTCTATTTGCATTCGCCCAAAGTGAAAATGGTTTTTACTGGTTTTTTTCAGGAATTTTTGTTTTATGATTTATGCCACGATATCTAGCCAGACCGATCGCCCCAAAGCGGCACATTAGCATAGTTCAGCCCCTTGGAAAAAGGGCCTTTGAAGTGCTGCTCTCCCTTCCCCGTCTGTTTTTCTCCACTCAACGACGTGCTAATTTGGCAAAATAATAAAACAAACAATTAAAAATACATTCGAGTGTCAATTGCAGTGTAGTTTTCTGCGTTGCATCTGTTTGGGGCAGAATCATCAACGTGAATATGTGAAATTTATGGTCGAATGCTGAAAGGCTTTAATGGCACCTATTTGGCTTGCATTTCGTTGCGTAATCGATCATTATGGAAACGAACATGAAAGCTAATATAGAGTTTGTTTTATTTTGGAGATTTTTAAGTGCATTTGCTAGTTTAATGCCCTGGCTTGTTTCTGTGCCTGGGTGCCTTTTGAATATTTCCTTATTAATTTTGAATTTATTGACATTTTTGTTGAATTTTTTGCCTTTAATCAAACGCAATCAAGTTATTGAGTGCGCAATTTCGACTTTAGTGAAGTGCCGCCAAAGCCTTGATCTGTCAGCTTATAAAGCCTGCCATATCGGCCTGGAGCAACTGATTAGGGCCCAACTTGCTGTAGGGAGACCCCTCCGAAAACCTCCATAAACAATGCAAATGTGGGACTGACTGGTCTCACCCACTCGCACAGCACACTGTGTCCAAAAATTTAATTTATGCGCCGGCAATTAAACATGCATCATTTACGTTCGCATCTGAACGCGAGCGACATCGACATGATTCGACGTTCAACATTCGCCGGCGACAGCGGAGGCGGCAACATCGACACGAGCTCCTCCCTATCGACTGCACTGAGCAAAAAAATGTTGTAGTCAAAAAAAAAACACTAACATTTTTATTATGTTTATTTAATCCTAAAATAAATGATGTTATAACAAATAAGAACTGAATTCAAGCCTTGTATACATTTTTATTAATAAACAAAAGTGTCATTTTGTAAAACTTTTTTTGTAATGTTTAATACCATTTAATTTAGCATTTTATTGAATTATATTTATACGGTTGAAATGAACTATGGCAATATAAACTATAAAAAATGTTTCTAGACATTGTAATAGACATTTATCTTAAATACTTTTATAATTGATTATGTTTTTCTTCTCAGTGCATAATCCCCAACACTCCCCTGCATCCAAGTCCATAGATCTGTCAACACTTGGCGCATTGGAGAGTGGAAAAAGGGACTGAAACTGGGAAAAGAGGGCGAAATAGTGGGCTCCACATGACATCTTGGCATTGTCCATTCGCCAACGCCCCATCATTTGTCAATATTAACTTTAATTAGCAAAATTTCCGTTCTTGTGGCATCTTCGTTTTATATTCAGTGCCCCGTTTAACTTGACATAGTCTGCGCTTCTTCTCAATATTCTAATGAATCACAATTTGTTTTATTCGATTGGGCAGCAGTTATTTCATTGCCCAAGCTGCACAGATCGTTTGTATTCATTGCCATGGGGGAAGTTCATATTTTGTGGGTGGGAAAGTCGATTTTTTATGGAAACACCCTCAGTGCGGTTAATTGGGTAACTTGTATCTAATGTACATTATTAATTTAGAAGTTGTTATAGTAAGTTAATTTGTTAGACATTAGGCATGATCAATTCATACATATAATTCAAAAACGTCAAGAGTTTATTTTGTATAAAAACGATATTTTATGTCGGTTTTATTTTGCGCATTTATAAGTGCAGAGAGCATAATAATAATAAAAATTGTACCTTAAATCTTCCCACACTTGTTGCATGTTATTGAAATACCCATAAATTGATATCTTTTTAATAGAAAATCCCCAGAACTGCCTTTTACTTGTTGAACAGCCAACCTTTAGCGGATTTCTCTGTTCGCTTTTTTCCCGATTCCGTGAAAGCACATCAAATGTGTTACCAAAACAGGAGAAACGGCAGCGGCAGTCGAAGAACGTGCAAAATCTGAAATGAATTGGTAATTTATTATGCAATGTCATGGCTTTCATGTGGGCAAGAACACAAAATACAGAGGAGGCACCGAAAGGAATGGAAAGCTGGTGGGCTAATTAATGACCAAATGGATCTGGTCATGTCAGCGCTTATCGTCGGCGTCCGGTATCGACAACATTTGCCAAATTAATGCAAATCATGCAAACACCAGAAGATCCAACCAGGATGATGCCCATGATGATGATGATGATGCAGTGGGTCCGGTATCAATACGCGCCTAATGAGTCAAGTGGCCGAAAAGGATTTTCGGTGGGTGCGGATGCGGTTTTGTATCTTTGTATCTGTGTATCTCTGTATCTCTGTGTCTGTCTGCCAATGTCTAAATCCCCCAAGCCAGATAAATTGTATTTTGAGGGCATTACTGTGGCAAATGAATGAATCACATGCCTTGGCATCCGCACAGCCACAATAGCCGTAAAGCAATATGTTGACAATGACAATGAGTTTGGGGTCAAGACGGGGTGTTAAGATAAGATGGTATTCCAATACCTGTAGCTGCTTTCCATATCGCAGATGAGTGGACCACCGCACAATGGTCAGCAACAAATACACCATTTCGCCATTTGCCCTTATCAATTCATCCATCATTCATTCACTCAGGCGGCCATTCATTAAGTCACGGCCAAAAAGGGCGTGGCCCCCGGTCACAAAGCTATATATCTTTCGACAGCATTAATCATGTGACAATTGCGCTGATAGACAAAATGAGATGCGTTTTTCATCAAAGGATGCGGCCCAGTCTGAATCGCTCTTTAATTGATCGATTCAAGGGAAGTCAGAGGATGGGTTTATAATAAAACAGTAAAATTTGGAAAAGATGATATGTAAATAACGATTTTCACTTCCTTTTTTACTAAAATAGTTTATTTATTTTAGAATATTTTTTTTTATGTATTTATAGCCAATCCGAAACATAAATAAACCACTTTTAGCTAATCTTATTTTATCTTGTATATTTTTTCGGTTATAAAAATCTATTTTACTTTTTTTTATATTTTTAAGAATTAACTAAAGTCGAACAATTAAACAAAGTACGAATTTAGGTCATTGCAAGACTTTCAGTTAAGCCAAATTGCAGTTTGTTCAAGTCAGCATCAGCAGATAAGACAATATGCATACAACTCAGGCCAATATAAAACTGCAACCGCAATATCTTTACCCAGAAAACACAGTCCATTCATAAAGGCGACATCACAAAGGGAGATTTGCCCTTTTGTGAAAGTGTGAAATATTTGCGTGAGATGCCCAATGAATATCTCTCTTTTCTGTCGCATTGCGGGTATGGTATATGTATATTTTAGTCTTTTGTATTTTCGTATTTTCGAATCGCCAGGCCTTTCTGGCTTTCTGGTGAAATGGCCTGACACTTGACGTGGCCGAACATGAGACACCGGGCGAAAAAAAGGATGGGAATCGTTGAGTTACGCGCATCCAATGGCCATAAATAAATGCGCAATGCATTAAATGCCGCGCACACACAACAACAGCAACAGCAACAACAACAATCAACGGAACAACAACAACTTCGGCTCGATTCCCGCATCGCACGTCTCAGTAATTAATTAAAGCATTAAGTGCTAATTTTACGACAACTCGATTTGTGCGTTGGCCCCCTTGCAATCCGCAGTTCGCAATTCGCAATTTGCATGCTGCCATCTCACCATCGCCATCTCTCGACATCTCGCCATCGGAATTTGGCAGCCGCTAACAAAAAACAAAAAACAAAAAACAAATGTATATAAAATAAAATAAAACGTTGAAAAGGAAGCAAAAGTGTCGTCTGGTTTGCCTTTTGGTAATGGGAGCGTGACTCACGCTAGAAATTGATTGGCATTTCACAAGAACAAAAGCGACAGGTGCTTAATAGGCTGCATACAAATCCATTTTAGTTTTTTATAAAATTCCATGTCAGAATGTTCTTAAAGAATATTAAAGCATAAGCTATATAAATCGTTGTTTAAAACTGTAACCCTTTTGCATGCAAAAAGGCTAAGCTTAGTTAACCAGTTTAAATCCATTTAATTATATTAACTGGTTTTAACAAGCGAAATAATGCTTACTTTTTTTGAGAATTTATCATTTATTCAATCTGTTTTCATATTTTTTTTCTTCTTTAATATTTTTTCATTTCTTGTGTTGTAGAATTTATTTTTTTTTCTTTTTAAAAATGTTTTTTTAATATCGCTTACTTTGTTTGTTTTTAAATACTTTTATTTTTCTTAAATTAAATAAAACTTTATTTGTCTTACTTTCAAACAGCAGACCAATTATAAACTTGTTAAATATATTACGCAAATTTTAAAAGATGATTGTTAGTTTGTGAGTAGTAGGTTTATATTAGTATTGAGTTTTACTGAATTCTTTTTAAACAAATTTTTACTTGATGGTTTTTGTAATATCCTTTTTAATTTTAACTATTGAATAATATTTGTTTTAATAAAGAATTTTGACTGAATTGAGTCTTGCTGACTATCTTGGTTTTCCTTGCTGGTTTTGGTTACTATATTACATACTTTAAAGCAGTCATACACATTTTTTGGGGTATTTTCGTTAGCTTGGGTCTCACGTTTCCATCTCCATAAAATCGCTGCACCTTGGCTCTTTTCCCCCGGAGATTTCCTGGACAGTGTCGACTGTCAAACGTCAAACGTGGAGTCGCCTGTCAGCCAGACAGTCGTCAGATGAAAATGAAGATGAGGACGAAGACGAAGACGAGGACCAAGATGCGGCTGAAACAAGTTGGCCCATGCCAATGAGACGATCTCCCCAAAGGCAATAATAACAGAAACAGAAACAGAAATACAACAACAACTGTTCAACTTTTCAACTGTCGCCAAGATTTTCATCAGTGCCTTGGGTTTTCCACTCGCAGCACACACACACACACACACACACACTTCCCAATTTTCCCTGCATCTTCACCAAATCGCTTGCAGTTTGCAGTTCATATTTTCACTGGCCTTTTGTTTGCTTTGATGTTATTTTTAAAAATGCGGGGAAGTCGAGGGGTTGAGACCACATACTATACAACATAAAAATGCTCATTTGTTGTTGCTGTCACAGGGACAGAGACTCCCTTGTAATTAATCATATGCATTTGCTTTCATTAGCAAGTCAACAAGAAAAGATACTCTTCGGTGCATCTTACAGATGCGTTGATGGCTTATCGAGGAAAAACGCATTTTCAGATATGGGAAATAGGTTAAACAATGCTAAAGAAAAGATGAGTGGGAAAGCTGGTTTAATAATAAACAAGTCAATGAAGAAATTTATAAAAATATCATTATACAAATATTAACTGTGATAAAAATCAATTAATATATTATAGTTGTAGCGCAAATATAAAATTAATTTTTATTTGGCAAATATCATGCATCAAATTAAACTTAAACTATTTCAATCATAAATTTTAAAAGGTTAAAAGGTTAATCCATTTTATTATTTTGAACAACAGCTAAATTTTAACAAATTTTTTTTTTTAATCTATACAAATTTTGTTAATGTTTGTAAGTATCTATAACGTGTTGAATATTTAAGATCCCTGTATCAATCAGCTTGTCTTGTGTATGCTGTTACCATACAACATTCAATCTTTGCTCTGAAAGTTAATTTTAGATTGAGACAGCTCTCGATAAAGCATCGTTTTATTTTCGTTCCTTTTTTGGCTGCCACAACAAATACGAGTTCTTAGTCATCGGTTAAACACAATGGATTAGGCATATAAAGAGGAAATAATGAGTGGAAATTTATCAGTTGGCCCCTAAGCTTTGTGCATTTATAGTTGGCCATTAGGGGATTACACAAACGTTGGCCAAAGTTCCTCAATCTTCTCGTTTACTATATATCCCATAGTTGATCGGGGGGATTATTGTTTCCAGTTGGCGAGGAGGGTGAAAAGGATCGGAATCATTTGCTTGAATGATCACTGGAGTCGGACAAAACCACAAAATCGGTAAAAGATTTCACAAAGGTGGCAGCCATAAATTTCGCATTTTGCATACGCAATTCAGGTAGATTCAGCCATTAAAATTGTAGCACAATTGTTGGCAAAAATGTCTGTAATTACGGCAATGGCCATGGAAACTGCACCCTGGCACTCTTGACTGCGTTTCCGATTGTTCAGGATGTTCGGGGACATGAGAAGAGTGTTGGCAAATAATTGGTTATGGGTGATGGTACGAAATATGCAGGCTACGCCGGGAAAAATCCGAAAAACAAATGAAATGAAATACTCTCGAGTTGGAAGGGGGAAAAATCGCTTTCATTTCCCAGTAGTTATCTACGCATTTCTCCATTCTGACGTCTGTCAGCCGCATTTTATATGGCCCGAAGTGTGTGCGTGAGAGTTTTGTTCAATCAATGCTTGTAAATTCTGCCTACAAATCACATAAATCCTGTCCGTTGGAATAGAAACTAGCCTGAGTTATGAATTCAATAAATAACAAACGGAATTTCGAGAGCTTCGTTTACCTGAAGTGAAGTTGTTGAAAATCGAAGTTGCAATAAATAATTATATCAATTTTTGGAGTTTTGAATAATTTTTATTGCTAGGAAATGTAGTGGGTGTATGCAAACAGAATAATAATGCATTTTATTGAAAACTTGATTTATTAAGAAATCACTTTATAAATGGTGAAATCAATAGGTTAATAAATGCATTACCTACATAAAATCAAGTACAGCATTTAAATACTAATCAAAGTACCCAATATAAAAAGTATATACTATTTATAACTTGCATTATATTTCATTTACATATACTTAACATATTTTTTGTAAATACAATTACAATCCATCACCCGTTGAACTTTGTTCCTTTCCCCTATAAAATCATCATCTCCGCACTTCCTTCTTCTCAATTCGTCTCAATTGACGGTTATGCACTTCCTTATGCAAATGAAGTTCAGCTTTGGGTTGATTGCCATCGCAGATCATTAATATTAATTCCGGATATGCCACACAAAATCTTTGTAAGTATAATTAACCGCAAATGCATAGCCAATCCCAAAAAAGCATCAGCATACGTAATTTCCCGTGACATCGAACAGCTACTTACTCGTATGAGTTCTACTTAAGCCTGTTTGCGCAATATATACCATATACCATTCGTTCTGTAAGACATTTTCGGCTGCAAAGGAATGTTAATGCTGCAAATACAACAAAACATATTCCCAGTCATTAGGAGGAATCCCCATGCCCCACAACTTTTAAGGAGGGTTGGCAAACATGGCAGAAGGTGAACATCAATTTTGAAACATTTTTCTCCAACGCACGCAACAGTACAAATCGATGTCGATGGGCACGCCCCCACAGGGCAGATACACTGATGAAAAATAGTATTCAAGTGGTCTGACGATTTGGCACTCTCTTGAAATGGCAAAGGGAACAATGATAAAAATGGAATGGTAAAAACAAATGGCTATAAAATTCAAAATTTGTATTCAAATTAAAAGTAAAATCATAATATTAATAAAATTCATATTAAATTAATATTTTAGTTTGCAAAAACTTTGTATTAATGTTTAAAATTTTACATTTAAAATAATTTCTTTTTGCTATATATATTTAAATTAATTCTGGTTTTAAAAATTAATTACATATTTGTGACTTTAAAATCTATTTCGATAATAGTCAAATTAAATATTGAAAAACTTGGAATATTGCAATATTTAATATTACTAAAATTGCATTGAATGACAATCAAAGCGAAAAATATTAAAAATTTAGTATAAGTAGTTAATCGATATAATGATTTACTAATTTTTTTTGTAATTTAAAATTCCAGCTAATGTGATTTTATTCACAGATGATCAGAAATGTTTCAGTTCACATGTTATTTAATTATTTAGAAGGCTGGTGCAGAATTAAATCGTTAACTTTTCTAGGTGTAGCAATCCAAATCCAGTCCGTTGCTGATTTGTAGGTGTTGTCGTCTTCATCTCGCCCGTTTAGCCGGCCATTCCGATTTACGCTGTGGCCACACAATTATGCTCATCAACATCCGTCAGTCGTCGTAGTAGTCGTCGTCTTCATCGTCGGTGGAAAAGTGTTAAGTAATGAGTTAATCTGCAACAAGACTCGCATGATTAAGTGCTCTGGGCCTGTTTTCACTCGGGAGGAGGTTAAATATGGATGTGGAGGAGGAGGTTGGGGTCGAGGTGGCAGTGGAAGTGGATGTGGATGTGGATGTGAATTCCACATTGAAATGGAGGTGGGCCAGTCAAATGGGAGGTGGTTGTTGCTAAGAGTGGGTCTTTAAATAGATTCGTTCCGTCCAGGCTTTGAATTCATGAATTCATTTAAAAAAACTAAGTTAAATATTAATATTTATAAATAATATTTATAAAATAAATTTGGAGGAACTTAAAGTACTTTGTGTTATTTAATATTAACTAATATTCTTTTTAAAGGGATAATGATTTTTTTTCTTCAGGGTCTTAACTAGCAAGTGAGTTATAAAATTTTGTTAAAAGGCTTATCAAAGAATCCTGATTTTTATGCTGACATTAAGTTACAACTTATTTATAAGTTATTTATTTTTGATAATATTTATGCTCCCATTTTATCCCCAATTTTCGACCACTGTACGATGGGTAAAACTGATAATTATGATTGTGGCTGGGCAGACGATTTGCTCGAATGGCGGGGCGCACATTTGTTGAGCTGCGCTTATTATTTATCACGCAAATTGAGTTAATGTGGCCGAGATTAAGGACTAGCAGCGATCATAGGGCAGCTATTGATCATTCCACCTCCAGATGCAGACATCGCGGAGACTCTATCTCTCAGGGGCCTTATCAATTTGATAAATTACGATATAGATATAATGCCAGCCCCGCCAGTATCTATGTGGGTGAGTTTGGTCAACGAAAAAGTGGCAGTAGCCGTAGCCCATGACTGTGATTGACATAATTGGGCGCACCATAAACGCACACACACACTCTGTAGTGTACACTGAAACACATAGTTTATGATCGCCACAGACAATGATCAATTACAATGAGCAATCTGAATCATAAATATTGTCAGTTTGACGGCAGCAAAAAAAAAAAAAAAGAAATAACAACAAACGAAAAAAACTACTCAATGCGTTGATTTTTCTTTATGCCGAAACTCCAATTAAAATTGTGATTATGATGAAGCACTGCGAAGACGCAAGAGAAGCCACAAAACAAAATCAAATAAATAAGGAGAAGTAAATGAAGAAAAAAGTGAACTGCATCCAGACTTAGTTGGAGCACTTTTGAAGAAGGTGAACCCACAGCGAGCCATAAATTATAATTATCGACGAGATTAACTCTTTGCCGCGCCACTTAACTGCGATGACACACGCTCCCAAGACGACTTGTAAGTGAGAGAGAGACGGGGCTAGGGGTAGAGAAAGAGACAGCCGGCGAGGGGCTAAGGGGGCGAAGAAAGAGACAGCCAGAAAGGTGGATCTGAGTCTTCTGCTAAAAGAAAGCCACCGCAGATAAGCAACAAAGACGACACTAAATCGTATGCGATAGCAGCAGGAGAGATGGAACAAATAATGTAAGGGTAGACTTCGAAATTACCTTTAAATTAATACAAGTTTTAAAATTAAATATTATTAAAAAACAAGAAAAATGTAATAGTTAAAATACAATAATATAATATTTATAGAAACATATATAGAAATGTTAAATACATTTCTTAAATAATCTTTATCTTATTAGTCCTTAAAAATCTTTTTAAAATGTAAAAATAAAACAAATACAAAACTAAGAATTAAACAGGTTTTTTTTTACGATTTTTATAAATTGAAGTTGTATGTTTTGAATTCAATTTCATTGGTTATTTTATTCAATTTTTTTCAATTTCATTTGTATTATTATTAACATAACTTTTATTTTTATATAAATACTATAATAAAATAATCTTTCCATTATCCCCTAACATGAAGGGGCTTAATATCTCATTTTAAGTCACCCTTCAGCGCAAGTTGTCATGTCAATACCCCTTTCAGAAATACCCTTCACCGATAATTCCTCTCTTACATGACACATACCAATATAAAAATACAACCAGAAAACAAAAAATAAAAGTTACATTGAAAGAAAGAACAGAACTTGTATCTCCCAGTGGAACATTCTTTATTTTTTTGGCGATAACTTTGGACGCAGGACGGCCGGCGGCTACTTCAATTGATATTATTTTTTTCAGGCAAACAAAACGCAAGAAGCTCGAAAAATTTATGACCCCCTGTGGTTTTATCGACGCCTCTGCGACACAACCCTGATTCGATGCTCCGTTCCTGCGACGATTGAAATGCAGACGAAAGACACGGGAATCCGACTTCGAATCCGAGGATGTCACAGCTAAACAAAAACTATAATCATAAATGCGGATGGGGATGGAGAGCATTGTTTTTTGTGTCTTTTAGCTCGAATTTGCCATGGCGATGAGTCGAGAGATTGTGAGATTCCCAGACCCATTTCATTCAGTACGCATTTCATTCATGGCTGCGATTTCAGATGCCCTCCTACCCTGTAAAAGTATCTGTATCTGTATCTGTATCTGTGCCTGTGTCTGTGCATCTGTATCTCTATCTCGTTGTGTTGGTAATTTTCAATTTTTATAGGCGTCTTGGGTCGCCAACGCTCTTGACCTGCCAGATAACGATTCCCTACTCCTCATCCCGTATTTCCAGCACCGATTTATGACACACCACAAAGGCTAATGCTTAATTATGGCAAATTGCAAATCGAGGCCGTAAAAAAATTAACACGAATTTCATTTCTGTGTGTGCATTCTCCGCCCAGTTCCGCTGCAGCAATCGTCTCGGCCAAATATTTTAATTAGCTTCGACGACGATCATTAAACTCGACGGCGGGGGAAAAAGAAACTGTGAGCGTTTTACGATCTGCCAGAAGCAACAGCTTCACAGTTTTGTTCTTGTGTCCAAAAGAGTTTGCACAATGGAACGCCTTAAAACGAAAATGCATTAAAATTTAATCATGAAACTCACTCGCCTAACTGGAACATAAACAGGGATCACGGATCAAGTTAAGCAATGAAATTCGAAACACATTCTTTTGGGGCCACAAAGAGATTAGTCAACAAACTTTGGACGTTTTACAGTTTTTGTGTAAGCTTTTTTTGCCTCAAAGGGGCTTAAATCCCACGAAGGTAGTAAAAGTCATTGCAATTTTAAGGGGAGCTTAGTCATTTTTATGCCTTCTTCAGTATAATAACAAAGTAAAAATACTTTTATCTTTTAATTAGTAACAGTTTTGTTTAATTAGTTATTTACTTATATTTATTATCTGGGGATCGTGGGTGTCTTAGATGATAGATTGTACACAACCCTTTGGCTTCCTGGAACTCATATAGATCACATTGATTATTATCATCACCACATCTTCATAATCATCATCATCAGTGATGTTCGGAGCTTCCTGTCCGTGTTCCGTGTTTTGGCTACTCAAGTCGATCAATCGACCGAAGCCCATAGAACGCCAATGTCTGCATCTTCCTCCTTTTTTTATAAATTCTCAAATTATCAGTTTATGGCTGCTTTTAGTTTTATGAGCCGATCACGTACTAACCATTCAGACGCGATCACTTCGCCAGCGCCTTTGCTTTTGCCAAAGGCACTGCTAAAATCTGTCCCTCTTTTAAAGATGGGCACAGTGGTCAATCTCCTAAAGAAAAATCATATATTCAAAAACAAAATTTAAATTAATATATGATATTTATTAAATTATTATTTACTCTATTTATTTTAATTACTCTATAAAATTTGTAACAAATTGAAAATTATAAATGTAATATTTGTTTTTTGAATTTCATTTGCCAGTGTTTACTGTACTTCTATTTCTGCCTTTGCTGACATCCAGAAACCCCGCTCACCTCCCTTTCTTCGACTTGTCTGCGTGCGAATCTTTTGCCGGCTTAGTGATGTGATCCCCCTCTATCCTCTTATATCTATACATTTTACCCCCTTTCGCTGCCCCTGATCGGTTCCCTTTGTTATTGTTGTTGGCCGGAGCCGTTTCGCTTCATTTTCAGCGCATTTTTATCGACTGCACAGCTAATTAAAAGTGAAAAAGAACGTCGAAAGAGACGAAACTGCGGTTCCCGAGGGTCTTTGTGGTGCGCTGTTAGTTTGGCAGAAATTTAACAAATTATTTAATGATAGATGGTTGTTAAATTGACTGGCCCATGGTCCGTCTGGATGGATCTCCTCTGACCATGGGTTATTGGCGGGTATTAAGTGATTAGAAAAGGAAAAGGGGATCCAAATGGTTGTTAGGGGATTAGCCAGAAAGCCGAAAGCAAAGCCAAAACCCGCTGAACTTTTCAATCGCAATTCAATGGTACTCGAAAAAATGCTCATATGAAAAGGGCAAGCAGAAAAGCAAACAAATGACAATTCGAACCATTTCGTAATCCCCAATGTCGCACAATTGAAATATGTAATTAATTATGCCCATAGGCGGTGGTCGCCTGCTGTTTATTTTCTGCTACCAGAAAACAACAACAAAAATGGAAGCCAAAAAAAAAAAAAAAATTGAACAACAAACATTATTTTTTCGATAGAAATCTACAAAACTATTTGCCACACACTGAAAAGTCGGGGGACTGTTGTGTTTGGGTTTTTGAGGGACCGCCAGCAGCTTCAAAAGCGTCGCTTTTTTGTTTTTGTTGCTGCTCATATTTCGATTTTAATGAATCCACTCTATGATTATCTTGATTACGAAACAGTTCCCCAAAAACAACAGAAAAAAAGCCAAAAAGCGCCACACAAATAAACCATTCAAATGAAATACTCCCGCCCACTCAAGCCAAAAGCTTGAATGCACGACTGAATGCATGAAGAGTTATCGCCATCGCTATCGCTATCTCTGTCTGTCCCCTATTGCCGTCTCGCATGGTGGTCTTTTTCGGCGGCAAACTACTGAAAATATTAATTAAAAGCCATAAAAAGCAACAAAATGTTAATAAGCAGTTATCATCGCGTGCATTTCCAATTTGAAATCCAAATGAATATTAAAGCACATGCAAATTTTAAAGCACATGCAAATTTTACAAAACATTTGCAAATAAATGTGCTCTAATTTCGCGTAGTAGAGGGTAAATGAGGTCGTTTAGTTGGCAGCTAGAAGAGAAAATAAATGAATTTTGGCTTTAAAACAATATTATCCTTGTACAAAAATAAACATTATATTTTATTTTGTTACAGAAAGGGACTTGCATTTTATATTACTAATGCAAAAGTTATGTAAGTGCGGTTGTTTCGCATATAAATCTATTTATATCTCAATTTATTTTAAGTAAATGCTAAATTTAACTTTAAAAAACAAATCACAATTTTATACTTCAGTGTTTTTCATATTTATATTTATGAAAAATTTTAAAACAGTTTTTTGCCTTTTTAAGTAAGGGCAACTTATATATATATATTATTTTTAGCCTTCTCTTAGTAACTTTTTGGTAAATTCCAAAGGTCAAAAATAATCATCATTAGGCTCCAACGAATTCGCTTGTTTAATTTTGCAATTAAAACCAAAAACAATGGCTATTTGAGTGCAATTATGCTGGCCATATCCTTATAACGCATTCAATTGTTGCCATTTGAAATATTTTTGTTTTTTGTTAGTTGATTTATTTTATGAGCATAGGAGGAAAGTAGTCATTGATTTTTATTGTTCGAGTTAGTTAAACTTTTATTGACTTTTAATTTCATTTGTTGTATTTAGTTTATGCTAATGGGATTACAATTTTATGGCAGAGCTGTGGCTTTTTCATTTTGAGTGCCATCTGTGCATATTTTTAGGATCGACGCGATTAGAGTGTGTGGTGTGTGTGGTGTGTGTAGTGTGAGTGTGATAGACGATGTGTGAAAGGGATGGACTTACACTTTCAACCCGACACCTTTGAAAGGCGTAATATTTTATATACATAAATAATTTGAGGAAATTTTTTTAATTACAACCATAAGTCATTGTGGAAATCATAGAAGCAGCACTCCTGCCCATAAATTTCACACTCAACTCATTTCCTGCTCATTATCATATATCCAGCAATTGTACAAAAACCTCAGACACAATCTCAATGCGTTCTGGGTTGGGTTTTGTTGGTTTCATATTGATACACAACAACAAAACAAAAATAAATAAGTAAATAAAAAAAATGTATATAAATAAACACAATATAATCAAATAAATGCCGGAATATCATATATTTGTTTAATGATATCATACATTTATATTGTTTTTTATTTACTTATTTAACAGAAACTCATAACATTAACTATTATATTGTTTTCCCAGTACATTTTTGTTTTTAATTTCAACTCCTATATTTGAAAATTGAATGAAACATATTAGAGAAGTATAATTATTTCATATTAACATAATTTTCCTACATTTCTTGTTTGTTATTAATGCCTTTGAAAATATTTTTTTATATATACGCCCCTTGTTTTTTTTAATTGCCTAGTTATTTTTTGTGATTGGTTTTAAACCATTTTCTTTCGATTTAATATCAACAAACTTTTTGTATAATTATGGTTTTTTTTATTGGTTTTTGGCAGGTAACTAGGTTTCCTCAAATTTGTCACATTTTTCCCAGTGTAGAGGATGGGAATCGGGAAGGCAGAAGCATCCACACTCGTGGCCTGTCCAAAAAACCCACTCAATAGGGGTTTGGCACTCGGCGAGTGGGCGTTTTGGAGTCTTTGGATACAAGATGCGTGTGTATCTGTATCTTTGGCCGCGTATCCGCATATCCGTATATCTGTATCTCGCCCTC
Organism: Drosophila gunungcola; assembly: GCF_025200985.1. Taxonomy (NCBI): domain Eukaryota; kingdom Metazoa; phylum Arthropoda; class Insecta; order Diptera; family Drosophilidae; genus Drosophila; species Drosophila gunungcola. The sequence continues at coordinate 19,110,853 of NW_026453197.1, forward strand.
TCACCTCACTTGTGTGTTTGTCCATGAGATTTGTGGCCTGGGCGGTTCCCTCTGGAGATGTTGGGGAAGGTAATCATGCTGTCACAGTCGCTAATTTCAATTATCTTGAGTGTGCACGTATACGTAATTTGTTTACTTTTGAGCGCACAAATGTCCCAAAGAAAAAAAAAGAAGGCAGCCGCATCCTTCCAATAAAGTTAAACACGTACATTAAAGTGCATTTATAAGTTTCGTGATTCCCTGATTTTTCCTCTCATCTTTTTCGGCTTTGGCTTGACAATCAAAATGTCATTCCATTTCGTTTTGGGAAGCTCGCAAATCCGCAATTGAGACTCAACTTACATGTCATTAACATGGCTTAAAGCAACCGACATGACAGACAAACAGTCAGTCAGTAGATTGTGAGTGAAAGAGAGGGACAGCGTTTGGAGGGAATGAGAGGGAGATAGGCCCAAACATGACAAAGGCAATGTCAACATTTCAGCCTAGATAATTCCGAATGCACTGCCATGTTGCCAAACTTCTTGGGAAGGCAGTTAGCTGAGGTCATGGGTTATAGCAGGTTTAATCAGGCCAGCATTGGGTGTAAATATTTTGGGTATTGAGGTGAAATTTTAAGAAATTTACTCATATTTTCTGAATAAAACACTGTTCTGAATTATATAATTAAATAAGGACCATTTAAATTTGCGTTTTCCGAAATGATGCTAAGGAATTATAATAAATACATAATAAATAATATTAAAAAATTACAATGGTCTTGTGTGTAGATATTTTCTAGCTTTAATAAGGTAGTGTTTTATAAAGTATATTAAGATAGTACAATAATAACACCAGACCAGTATGTAGATATGTTCTACTGTTGAAGATCAGAATAACGTTCACTATTAAAATTATTTAAATAAATGCCATAAAATGTATTTCTATATACGACACATGATCCCTGCACTGTTGCCCAACTTCACTTGAGTGCTAATGAAGCGTGGCAACCGGGCTCTCGGATATCTCGCCTTTCAAGCAGAGCAACTCGCCCTGGCTGTAAATTGGCCAATTATCAGCATTTGAAATATGGTTTACCTGCCACAAATTCCCTCATTGCCTCTACCTGCATTCTTCTCCTCTATAAAAGGTAAGAATCGAGAAGGAGAACTGGGAGAATCGGGGATCGGGAGACTTGAGAAGGCAAACGCACTTTGACCTTTCTTTCTGGCAAAGACAATGCACATTGTGATGCATTCTGAGATGGGGAATACACACCTGCCCGCTCCTAAATGCACGCACAATTCCAATTCCTATTCCTATTCCTATTCCTTTATGGACGAAGAAACACACCTTTATTTTACACTTCTTTCCTGGGCCGTTGTATCTGTATCTTTTCTGAGCACCGGCATTAATGAACCGACTTCACACTCTACCTGGGCGGAGAGAAAAAGTTATTGATTATTTAACAAACGTTGGGAAATTAGGCAGCGATTTATAGAGGAAAGCCCTTTCGGATATGCACTTTGATAAACTAATACAATATCGTCTGGGCTGGACATTCAATTGATTTCGAAATTCATTAGCGCGCCGGTGAATTCTGTGATATAGTCGCGCTCGATATGGAGAAGTGTCCAAGAAAGGGGTCTCCATCTCCCACTTTGATTTCTATTCATCGCATTGTGCAACGGATCGTCTAGAATTTGTGTGTCTGGTTTGGTCTGTTCTGGCTTTATTGCAGTTTGGAAATAGATGAGCTAACAGCTGGAGAGTGAGTGCGGCACTCGAGCAGATTAGATAGCAAATGGTCGCCCCTTTGAGGCGCTTCTCGACTGTCGCCGGCACCGGAGGGTTAAGGCGGACCGGGACCACAAGGGGTTAAACGGGGGGAACAATGGAGCCAAGGGGGCAATCAAATGCAACAAGTAGGGATTATCCAAGCTCGAAATGTTTTCGGATTTCAAATGGAAACCATCGAAGCTCAGCAGCAGCACAAAGGTTGGCAATTTGTTGGCTTGACAACCTGAAAAAGAGTTTAAATGGTCGAAAAATATTGAAAAAGAGTTGGTGGATAAACATTTCGAGCTGAGAAATTGATGTGGCCTCGTGTTAAAGTCCATTTGAATGTCGATTTGTTGTATTTCCACACAAAGCAAAATATTTATGGCCCTCTTTTTATTTACTTATCAAATGAACTAACGCTATATTGTCGATAACTCGAGAAAATTACTTATTTTTATATTAAGCTACATTAGTCTAAAGTCCCACCATTAAATCATTTTATTTACATACTCCATATGCCTTATCTATATTGCATTGCAAATATTTTTTAATTCAGTCATTTCCTTTCGCAAATACCATCAATGAAAAAACCTTTTTTGTCTTTTCTTATCACCTTAATAAATATACCATGTCAAAAAAGCAAACAGTTTTTTGTTATAATTTTATATGCTTAAATATTTATCAGACATTCTCCTTCGTTGAATGTCTTGCAAAACACTTTTTTTATTTATTTAGTTTTTATCAACAAACCAAGTTCGATAATATATGCTCGATATTCTCATATTAAATACAATTTTGTAAGCCATTGAAATTTATTATGACTAATATGTCTGAACTAAAATGTTTTACAAAAATATCCCAATTGATCTGAATTGTTAGGATTGTTTATATTTGGCATAATAGGTTCTGAATCGCAAATTCTCCCTCCAGAAGGTGCAAATAAAGTCTTGAAAAACAATAAATCGCAAACAGATCTCTTGACTCTGCCTTATCAACTTGGTGATGCATCATCACTTGGATAAAATCCAAAATGTTGCTCGACTTGGTGAACCTAAGGCACGTGGAACATTTGCAAACGGAACAAAACAAACCGAGTCTGCAGTCCAACAAGTAAACAGAGGTCCAATGCGTTCCACAGCATGCAACAAGCGGTACAACTGGAACTCACGAAGTGAAAAACGAAGTAAAACCCGAAGTGGATGGCCGAGCACCAACGAATGCGAAACGAAATGAGAAACGAATGAAATACACTCGAATGTTATGTATACACTCCATTTATCTGTTAACTTTCATGCAAACTTTTCTTGCACACTGTTAATCGCCATACAAAACGCACTCACTGTTAAAAAGCCCTGTTAACTGCCCTACGAAATCCACACATAATTCATGCTCACTGTTAGCGGCCATACAAAACGCCCTCACTCTCCTAGCGCACTGTTAACAGCAGTACAAAATCCACTCGTTTTTCCACTCGGCTCATGTTAACCGCAACCAGATCCAAACTACCCAGTTTGTTGGAAGAAATTTCCTGCCGTTTAGTCGAATTTCGAGTTTCAGGCGGTTTGCATGCGTTTGGGGGAGTAGCTATATCCGTTCGATCCGTCGGCTTCCGCGAATCGTTCCGGCTAACGGACTTTGTGGCGCCATGGACTCACATTCTAGTGATTAAAATCGGACGAATATTGTGTGTGTGCCAAAAGAATAACGCGAAATGAGTGCAAATCTATTTTAAATGGTGCGTAATTAAAGGAAGCAACAAAAGAGAAGAATACTTGACAAAATGCATTTGTGCGAGGTGCGTGTGCAGCCCCAGCGTTTAGCTTACGAAAGCGAAATTGAAATTAAAATTCAAAGCAAAAGTAAAAGTAAAAATAAAAAGGAAAATCAAAATCAAAATCAAAATAAAAATACCAGAGTCAGCGAGATCAAACGCCGGCACAGAAACAATCGAAATGCTGCTGCTGTTGGGGACCGGCTAAAAATAATCAAAGTCGATCGCAGTCGACGGCTGATTTTCCCACTGCTGCTGCTCCTCACGGGATTAAATGGATTAACACAAGTTGGAGCGCTCAAGGGTAAGTGTCAACAGATGCAGATACATTCGGAGTTGCAGTTGCAGTTGCAGTTGCACATAGAAGACACAATTTGAAGGGCAATATGACAAACTGTTTCCTCCTTAGGCCCAAGCAAAATCCTTTGTGGCCTGCACATGAGTTTTCCACTCCCCATTTATTTATTAGCGTCATTTGTTTCCATTTACGTTTTTTTTTTTTTCGTCGACTCCATATTTTTGGCTATTTTCGGCTGCAACACACAAACAACAAAGTGAAATTAAGGCACTGCGGTTTATTTATGCCTGCAACGTTCGCTAATGGATTTTAAGGCCGCTTTATAGACAACGCGACATCGTAGACCCATTATTCATGCCTCTCCCTCAAATTCTCATTAGAGATGCACATTGTGGGCTTTATTTTTTGGGTAGATATGGCTGAATGTTTGGGATTGGATATCGTTAACATAATACCAAGGCATCACAGAAGTTCTTGGCAGGTTAAAGAAGGCTAAGAAGTTCGTTGGGATCGTTTTGAATGAGTTTGTTTTAAGACTTGAGACTTGGAGATTTTGTTTAAATTATAATAATATAATGATTTTTTATTGGGTAAATATTTTTTAACTCCTTTGATAATTTAAAATTTATAGTATAACTTCTCTAAACTTAGTTTTATTTGAGGATTTTTCTAACGACTATGAAATTGTACAGATTTTCCTTTGCTTAAATTATTTACCTATTTTTGTTTCTACTCTTAATAATAACTAGTTTTCAATTAGTATTTCTTTTATAAATTATTAGAGTCTACCCAGTCTAAACCACGTTTCTTCTGCCCTAATCTAACTAACCCAAATCAGCTTTCTTTATCACCACATTAACAAAAACCCAAAAATGTTAACCCAATGAACCCACTTAGGGATCACATTTGGGAAAACTAAATACAATTTTCAAAGAATACGCAGATCGTATTACGCATCAAAATGCATGTCAGGAAAAAAAATATGGATGAGGGTAGGGCAGCTCGAAACAAAAAATGTGAAACCCCTAAGGGAGGATCACGGGAAAGATCACTCACCAAAAGCCGAACTTTAGATAAATGACTAATGAGTTGGCAGTTCGGTGCTTCACCGAAAAAGACTAATCAACCGCGTATAGTTTTCCCCAAGCCACAGTAATCTCACAACTGATTACAAGAAAATCAAACAAAGAATCGAGTTTGTGGCTTTTGTGGTCTGGAGTTTGGGAGCAAAAGGCTTTTAATGTTGACTGGGGGGTTAAGCAATCCCTTTGGCGATTTCATGGCTCGACAAATCCGCCGATAAAACATATATCTAAATGGGCTTAGGCTTAGGCCGTCACACCCCTTTATTTTTAGCCACGGATGAGGACTGAGAATGTTGTAATCTAATGCTTATTAAACGCTTTTTAATGCCAAACCAACGATATCGGCCGTGGACACACGCAATTCGGATTTTTGAATTCGGATTTCAGTTAAGCACTTAAACACGCAACCTGAGGCTGTACGGTATGCCAGTATAGTACTATATAGTATCTGTATCTTCCCATCCCGAGTGACGTGGCAAGTGTTGCACGCGACGTCGCTCGTTTGATATAATAAATTGTATAAAATTATCTGCACTGGCACACGACAGGATTTCTGAGTCCTCTCCTTACTTTACACTGTATTTTGCTGGTGGTGTGTGGTGTATGGTGTATGGTGTATGGTGTGTGACCAGCGAGGTGGCAGCTTTTTGGGTGGTGGGTCAATCGCAGTCGGCTTGAGAATCTGCAGGGGTCATAAAAATTATCGCCCTCGACACAAAGTTTCAGGGTTGACAAAAGTCTAGCTGCTAACCTTCCATATTCCATATAATGCCACTCTGGGGAGCGTTTTTCCAGCTAACTGGATTCGGTGCACTTTTTTCGTGACTTCGGGGGTGGTAGGTAGACTGTCTATCCTTACTTTGTCTTGGCAAATTTCTGTTAGCATTTTTTGTGCCTTTCGGCTCTTGTGCAATTTTCTCATGTGCATTATGCGAAAATTGGGCTAAGTAGCGGTCTTACTTTACTTTCCATTCCCTGGCGATGGAAATGGAGTCAAGTGCTGTGGCAGCTCCGTAGCATGTTATTTGCTCAATCACATGATTGCCCTACCAATCGCCAACGCCACTCAACGAGATCTCCCATTTGCAACAAGGCTGCAGGCAACATAATGAAGGGGCTATATAGTACCTAGCCATAGCTAGAGCTATAGCTTGCCCCGATATGTTTGGCACACAGTTTGGGGCAGGAATGTGATTGAAAATCGACTTTTGGATTCGGATGTGGGTGGAGGTGTTGCTAGTCGACTGGCGAAAGGTTGCCAAGTATAAAGATGTATTTTGAAGTGATTTTTGAGAGTACCTACTAACAGCAGCATAAAGATATTGGGTTGTCAATACTTTCGTTATGTGTTTAAATTAACTTACAATTTTGAAAGGTCACTAGCCATAAATTAGACTTACAAATTAAAGAAAAACAATATCAAAAATAATAATAAAACTCAACATATTAAATAAAGGTGTTCTTTATAAGCAAGTACTTAGAATATTGTCTTTGTTTGGGTTTACATATCAGCGCATCATTAACTCATTTAAATAGGCTATACTTACAAACAAATTAACTGAAAATAATTTGTGGATAAAAAATATATATTTCTATGCCTTCATTCAAAGAACTATTTTGGCTGAATGTTGTTTTTCACATTAAGGAAATTTATAAGTAAGGGTTACTTTTTACTTTGGAAAGGAAGAGATTCAACGATTGGCCAGAAATAATTTAATTTCTAAAATTAATGTGTGTTTTATTGCATTCATGCCGTGATTTATTAACGTTAAATGGTTATAAGTATGTTCTTAAAACATCTTAGAAGCACTTAGTTCCTTCTTAAAAGACCGCTCCTGAAAATATAACCCCATTCCCCGGGGATAAAGCATTTTACTACTAATTGCAACTACCCATGGCTGCAGTTCTCCTACCCAGAGCCATTCGATCTCGAGTCGTCTATTTGCCAACTAAACAATAATTAATTATTTAAAACAACAGTCTTACAGGCTGCTGCCAGAACCGAGTAATGGCAAAGTCTGGCTGAAGAAGGCGACTACTTGGACATGGTCAGCTGGGCAGTTGGAGCCAAGTTTTGCCTACGCAAAGATTTTTGTTATTTCTTGCTTCCTGGAGATCTGGGGGACCCAGCTTGACAGCCAGTCCACATCGCTTCAGCATTGTATCTGTATCTGTGTATCTGTGTATCTGCGTATCTGTATATCTGTATCTATGTAGTTGTTGCTGGCTGGACGTACTTGATATAGCCGTGGGTTTTATGTACATTTTGTGGCCGTTGCTTTGGCTGTGATATTAAAAATAAAGGAAAATTAAGCCTGGCAGCCGCGTAAAATGCAAACTTGCATCCGAAATGTTGCAGTTATGCCAGTTGGCGTTTTAAAGCCGTTGTTACTGTTGTTACTGTGTGCCTGCTGGCCACATTTTTGCATGCAATGCAATGCAGCCTGGAAAATGGTTATTTCGTTTTTTTGAGAAGGCGTTACTGCATTTTCCGAAAAGCCTTTTTTTTCACTGCCCGTTTATATTCGTTCGTGGTGGTTGGTTGCTTAGTTGGCTGTGTTAGCTTGGAGCAAATCTGAGCTTGGTGAGAAAAAGGTTCGCAAATTGCATTGGAAATGCTATGTGTGAAGGAGGTGGAGATGGAGAATCGCCAAGAGAAAGGCGAGAAAGGAGCTGAAGGAGGCGTGTAACCCGAGGAGGATATGCAATTCTCGAGAGGTCAATCAACATGGAAATTTGATGCACAAGTTATGGGAAAAGCAGTAAGCAGAAGTGGCTGAATGGCGACTTAACTTTGGGTCAAATATTGGAAATTATTTATTGAAATACACTAAAGATAAGGTAAAAATACTAAAAACTACTCATTATATGTATGTTTTACATAAAAATAAATACTTATCTTATGAGGTCATTTGTAATAGGCACCAACTATATAAATTTCAAAAATTCTTTTGCATAAATTCAAATAAAAACAAAGGTTTATACCTTTTTGGCAAACATTACTCCTCGAAAAATTGGACTAACGAAAGGTAACTTTTATAGTAGCAAATAAATTAGAGACATGAAAGTTTGACTTTAAGTTAAATTATTTTCCTTAATTGATAAAATAGCTTATAAATTGGTGCAACTATGTGTGTATTTCCCCTACACCAAAAGCCATATTTAATCTGCCGGAAAACGCATTTACAGTTAGGCAAAGTGAGTTAACTGGGAAGATCAACAAGTTTCGCTCGGCTAATACGTATTTAATTACACAAATCTGAAATTTCCGGCTTGGCCCCAAAAAGAGGTTTGTCTTTGTCTTTGTCATTTATCCTTAAGCCAAGTCGTCGGCAGAGATTTGCATATTTGCACTTGATGATGTTGCTGCTGCAAGTTGCTGGTTGCAAGTTGCTGCTGTGCCACAGCCATGGCCGCCAGCAATAGCCATTTGGGTTTTTCGTTTTGGTTATACGTTTAAGTTTCTGCTGCCTACGCGCGGCAGGGAAATTATGAAAAATTTTCAAAGAATCGCCTTGAGTCATCGTTTGCAGTCAGTTGTGGCAACAACGTTGGCGTTGCAGAGTGGGGGTCTCACAAAAGTTTTTCTTTTTTTAATTTGTTAACAAGCCCCTAAGAGAATCGGCGCCGTGGTCTGAAGTCGCGGCAATTATGACAAGTTGACAAACGGCTTAATCTCAATCGGCGACTTGCTGTGCGATCCTCGAATCACAGAAGATGCGCGGCATTTAAATCAATAAAGTGGAGAGTCGAGACGTTTATCGCATTGGGGATATCTAATATCTGGATGGGGGTATCCCCATCGACTGCGACTTCAACTTCAGCTTCAGCATCGACTGGGAACTGCCAGATATCCAAGAGCCGTGTTTAAAGTCTTGCCAGCGAGTGCGACACATGCAAATTGGCCAATGTTGCTAAACAAGTTTCGCGGTTGTTGCTGTTGTTGTGCCTTGTACTCACCTGCGTACGACGACAACAACAACGACAACAACAGCAACAACAACGACAACAAACATGCAAAAATTGGATTGCTGGATCTGCGTGCAAATAAGGCAACAACAAAAAAAAAAGCACAAGAACCCAAGCAAGTTGGCTATAAAAAGGCGCTGCCGTTGCAGACAATCAGCCATAAATCTAAATGACTGTCAACCCAGGCGAAACCCACAATGGAGTCTTGTTCTTGCAGCACAGCAACATGTTGCCAATTCCCCGCTTACTTCACCCCTTACTTTACCCCTTACTTCACTCCCTACCCGCACAGCACACACAACACAACACAACACTCATTTGCTGCCATTGGCGGCCGCTGATAAGACACTAAAATATGCTAAAAAGCTAAAATAAACTTGATATTGATATTGCGGTGGCATTGCCAGTGCCATAAAGCAAAAAAGCATTTAGTTAGGGATCATAGTGGAGCTGCAGGAATTCTTATAGAGTGGTAGGTGGGGAATTTTATTGCAATAAAAAATAGAAAAATATGTTAAAGATTGTCTTTAAAGTCATAAGATGCAATAGACAGGGACACCATATTTTAAAGAAGTAATGAAATTGGTCTTGGAGTTTTATTAGCCATTTTAAATAATAAAGAAATTGAACGCACGAAATTCAAAATTAATAACTTATCTTTAAAAGTAATATATGTATGTTTATTAGAGGGCGTAGTTTAATACAGTTCCTTAATGAATTACATTTTAAATTACATAAAGCAAAAAGGTTATTCAGATTATTTTATATATTTTAAGATTTAAATCAATTTATAATTTATTTTAAATAAGAAATATGTAGTTTGGAATTCAATAGCAAGCTTTTATTATTTCTTTTTTATCAGTGTATGCACTTAACTGGTTAGAGAAGTAAGCCCACCAATTTCAATAATCAGAATACAAATTATGTATTCCTCTTAAACTATCCCCTAAATTAGATTAAACAATATCAAATATTCAACAACTTCATTTCAGACCAGCATTCCATAAACCTTTCAAGCAAATTACGCATAAATTTTCGTAGGTAACCAAAGCCTGACCACTAAAGTTAAACACTTTTAATTCAGGTATCGCCGCATCGAATTGTGTATTATAATTTATTTTTTTTGTTGTTCTCCACCCAGCAAAGTGGGAAAAATGCCAAGAGTGGGCTGCACAAACTGCCCACGTTCGTCTGGAGATTTGGTAGCTTTTGCCATTCAACGAGTTTGTCATAAAATTAATTTGGTTTTTAGTTGCTTAGTTGATGATGAGAGGATGGTCCAGCGGGCAACCTGCTCTGAGGCTTAAGATCTTTACTGGTTTTTCCCTCTTTATTCGACTTTTTTCTCTCTTTTTTTTCCTGTGAGTTAATTTATTGCACTTTTGCGACGACGGCAAATGGGGAAATGCGATATGCCAATCACTCGAGAGTGCGGCGACACTTTTCCCGACCATCTCCCCTCGAATTTCCTCCATTTCTTCCATTTCTTTCACTCGGGGCATGCATTTAAGATAAGGCCTCACTTGTCGCCTTTCGAAACGATTCTTCTTTGTTTTATTTTGTTTTTTGTTTTAAGCATTATTTACATTTTGAAGACTCTCGAAAGACCTGCATTCGTTTGCTTGGTTGTCCCTCTGGGGATCGTTTCGAATTACAGAACTCTTCCGACATTTGTATGTGTACACTGGTAAAAAAATTTAATAGTAAAATATCTGACATATTCTAAATTTATATATTTAAATCATAAAATTTAATTACAATGCTTAAGAAATTGAAAGATTTAATACTATTTAAATAAGTGTAAAAAAAATAAGATTTAAAATATTTAATGTTGATTTAAATGTATTTTAAAAAAGTTAAATATTTCAGCATTGGATACAAATCAAAGCGTAAAATATTTAAATTTATTTGAATTTACCACTTTTTTCCAGTGTAGATCTGTTTACGGTTTGGTAAATGCCTTGGAGAACTTGGTAAACATTGCAATCAGAATTTAGAACTGGGTTAGACGAAAGTCGAGAGGTGTGTCTTTAAATATTTAATTAGCTGACGCACCTTGTGGGAAATGGTTTTGTATATTCTACGAAATGCTAAAATTTATGTTTCCTTTCGATTATGAACGCCCCAAGGAAGCGCAGGAATCTGGCTATAAAAAATAAAAAATTAATTAAAATTGCAGCGGCAATTAATCAAGTGGAGGAAGGACACAGAAAAAAAGGGGAAGGAATTTGCATAGACTGTTCGACGATCGACGATCGGCGGTCTTAAAGTGATCGTCCGACAGCTGAGTGATCTTTCTTTATCTGAGATTGATGCACATCGCGTGCAGGGCAAAAAAGATCCACAGAGACTATATCGCGATCTCTGGGCAGCCGCAGCATGATCATTAATAAACCGCTGTGAGCTGTCAATAGGCATCAACGTCCAGCGATTCGCGATCCGCGATCTGCAATCTGCCATCTCTGGGATATCTGGAATCCATGGGGGGAATTAAGAGGAAAACTGGCTGAAATCAACACGTGGATCGGGGATCGAGGATCGAGGATCGAGGATTGACTGACAGTGTTTGGCACTCGGATTGGCTGCGATTCGGTTCCTGTGACAATTGCCAATTGGCTGGCAGGGTGATAACTTCATTTGATCGATCTCAACGGAAATCGCCTTGCGGGAGCCTTATAAACATTATGGCCCAGCATTTTGTAAACATTCTCAGGCAAAGTCATAATAATTGCCATTGCCCCACCAGCAGACACCCAAACATGTTGTCTTCGTTTTCTTATAAACAAAAATTCAATAATGCATAACAAAACAAAAAAAAAAAACGGAGAAAAGGGAAAAGAACATGGGAACGAAAGGCCTTTGGGGTTGCCTGCTGCAACATAAAATAATGATGATGAAAATGTTGCACATGCCAGGATGGGAATGAAAGGCTGACAATGATGAGGCATGATGACAGACCAACAAATCGAAGGTTTTGCAGGCTGCAGGCCAAAGTTGCCACCGCTTTTGCTCGTTCGTTGTTGGTTGTTGTACGTTGTTGTTCATGGTTGTTGCTTGTTGATGTTGCAATCGACAGCAATCGTCATCGTTACCACAACACACAGTGGAGCACATTGTAGAACATCTGCACAAAAGGGCAAAAGCACATGGAACGACCATGAAAAGCAGCAATTGCTACTAAAATGGGGGGTAAAAAAGCGATGCCCATTGCAAATGATGGGAGAATTTTGTGTCTGTGGAATGTGTGATAATCATGTTTATGCGTGGCAGGCAAATCGGGAATAATAAGATATAGTTCAGAGATAGTTAGATAGAATGCATTAGATAATGAATAAAATAGAATCAGCAAATATAGTTTATTTTAAAGCTAATTAGTATTAAAAAATTGATGTTTTTGAACAACTTTGCTTTTAAATTATTAGGTCTCCTTAAAAACCAAACAGAAATATGTAAAAAAAATTTACTATATTACAACTAGACATTTGATTACATAAAAAACTTTTTCTAAACAGGATTCAAAGGTATTTTTCATTGAAAACTAAATTTTTCCATAAAATAAACTAACTAAAATACCTTTCTGTTTCCGAATATGGACATTATAAAGTTATAAATATAAAATAAGTTTTCTTAGTTATTATTACCAATATTTGGATTCAAAAAAGTATTACAAATGCCTTCTTGACCTTAGAACAAAATAAGTTCTGAAATTTTAAAAACGACCTTTAAAGTAAACGGCTACAAAATTTTTTGCCAAATTCGATGGCCATTAAATAAGCAATCCAATCTTTTCCCGTATCAGCAACAAATCCTACTCATCGGCGACTTTATCTCCATGCCATTCGTTTTTATTAGCAAATCCTTTATCAGCCAACGCATAACGCATAAACCCCATTGCAATATCTCCCTGATCCCCGAACCCCTCGAACCGGCATCAATTTTCTGTCTGTCTGTTCGGAATGCCCCACACACACAGGGATAAAACACGAAAAAAAGCGAAAATCTGCCGTCGGGCAGAAATTAATTTTTCATAATTTTTTTGCACCCTTTGCTGCTGCTGCTGTTGTTGTTATCGCAACTTGTTCGCCAAAGCGAACCCGAACTCGAACCCGACCCCTCCGACTTCTTGCCATGTTTTGTGTGTGGGGTCAAGGTTGAGTGGGCAAAAGGGGGGGCAAAATGTCGCTTTTCGTGTTATTATTAAAGTTGATTGTCAAATGCGGCCCTTAAGTGATTTTTATAGAGCTTTAATTGGGCGAGGACAAAGGCGGCTTGCCTTTTTTGAAGCTGGCCCAAAGGGACAACGACTGGGCAAAGGCATGCGGCTTAATTACTCACAGTAGCCAGAAGGCAGGAAAATATCTTTTCCTTTTTTTCTTCTTTTTTTTCCTCTGGTTTTTTGCAGGGAGTATCTGTATCTCATTCAAGGTGCAAACTTGCGCGCGACATTTTGTGTTGCTGCTGTCGATGTTGCTGGTTGCTGTTGCTGCTGGCTGACTGTTGACAGCATGACGTGACAACATGCAATGCAAATCGTGTGACACGATGCCCCAAAGGGTTAATGTATAAATTAAATTTCAGTATCTCTATTAGCTCCGCAGATACAAAAGCAATGCGGTTACAGTTGCCAGTTGCAACTACAAGACAGGTCAAGACCCCAAAAGTGCGTAGGTGAAAAAGGGAGACCAAAAGAATTGCCAATAAAGAAGTTGCCTTAACTTGGCTTAGCGAATTTCCACAGTCTCGGAAAAGCAATAAGTAACAGAAACAAAGACCAGACATAAAAGTTGTATAATTTCGCATTGGCAGGTCTAATCCCAGCAGGTAGAGAAACCCACACACAAAACGCACACCTAAATCCCACCGAAAAGTATTTATGATTATATATATTTGTTTCTTTGCTCCAAGGAAACTTGGCCGAAAACCAGCTGCTTTTGATGTTTTTTTTTTTTTGTTTTCCACAAATTAAATTCGCCTGGGCAAAAGTTTTGGCAATAAAATTTAACAATTCCCCGCCTCTACAATTTTTATGATTATCTCTTCCTTTTTTTTGGAGGACTGTGCGCTTCGTAACAATTTCCATTTACCATTTCGTTTAATGCCCAAGACCAAGAAGTTGCCTAATTGTGGCGGGAAAATCTATTTCAATGTTCGCCCGCCTGGAAAATGGCCGCCTAGGCAAGGTCAAAAGGAGTGGAAAATCTGTTTTCTCTATAGACACTACTGCGTAGGTAGAGGAGAATTCCTTTGGTGCAGCAGGGGCAGCATCATCTCACAGCTATGGAAGAAAAGAAAACCAAGTCAAACAATGGCGGAAAAACAAGAAAACGCATTCCCCGCATGAGCAAGTCATAAATTTTCCCCGAAAAAAAGAAAAACAATAAAAACGAAGCCAACAAAAGGAGAACACGAATCGAAGACTCGAACATTGAAAAAGCAAATAGTCCGGGAAAAGAGGCTGAAAAGGTTCTCCACGGCGACAGATTCGGAAAAGTAGGTAGGCGGCCAGCCATTCGATGGATATAGTAGATAACTGCACTCGTGGGCTGGCCAAGTATCGAAGTATCTGAGTACCTAAAATATCTAAAGTATCTTAAGTAGGTTTCGGCTTAGGTAGAGCCATGCAGGTGTCATTTGGCCGCAGGGCACAGTATTTACTCGCAGAAGAAAACACATGGCCAGGGAAATGGGAATGGAAACTGTATTAGGATAAGATATTTGAGGATTTCGGTCTAGGCTGAACTCATGCTGGCAGGGTCCTAAGATCTTTTGTGAAGATGCAAGAATGGAAAAGGTTTCTACAACTGTTTTCTTTAATGGTAACTAACAAACCTGTATTGCCAGGGCAGGCAAGTGGAAAAACGAAGTATTCTATTTTACAAAATATAGAAAAGTTTTTCTTTTTTGTGTTAGGAAGATATTTTATTATACAAAATATAGAAATATTGTAATCTTAGTGTAAGCAAAATATAAAAGAATTGTATTTTTGGTGTAAACAAGTATTTTCAATGAGGTTTTTTTATTATTTAAAATATAGGAAAGTAGTATTTTTCGCTAGAAAAGTTATGTATGTTGCATATGTGCAACTTGTAGAAAAGTTTTATGTTAAATAGTTTTCTAGCTTCCCAAACAAAATTCATATTTTATAGGAGAGTTTATTACTTTTAAAATAGAACCCAAATATGAAATAACTTCAGTAATCAACACATGCCTCCTCTACAAAACTTTTCAAACCGAAACCACCACAAGTATGCAGTTTAGCCACACCGCTGATACTTTGTATCCAAGGCACTTAAGTGATCGCTAAACGAACGCATTCGACCAGCCCCAAATCGCATTAATTCGCAGATACTTCCTCTGCGATATCCCAAACGCTAAACTCCAAGCTCCAAGCTCCAAACTCCAGACTGCAGACTACAGACTCCACTTAGCCAAAGCGATCATTCAAATTTCGGTCTTTAGTCAAATTACAGACTCTTTGGGATGGAGTTCGTTCAAGTTCCCCAGCGAGCGTCGTATCCGTATCTGTGCAATTTTGAGCTACAAATTTGGCGCCCACACAGATACACACACACACACAAATAGCCGAAAATGGCAGCTAATTGGAAGTAAATCGAGTTAAACTTTCTTTCGCTAAACTGGTAAGCTGCTAAGCCAGAAAAACACCGAAAAAAAGGCCGCGAATTGCACGCATCGAAACTCGAGGCATTTTGAGATACATGGTATCTTGTGCTGTGTATCTCATAGTTTGCATAGCTAATTAGCCAGCTTCGGCTCCAGAGTTTCCAATGCCAATGTTGTCGGTCTTTGATCATTGATCAGCACTGAGCACTGGGCACTGAGCACCGAGAGCCAAGGCTAACGAACCAAATGTATCTCATGGAACGTTCTCACATTAGTTACGCGTTTAACATATTTTCGTTTCGTTTCGAGGTCCGTTTTAAATTTAATATATTTCTTACCTGCGGAAAAAGAGAGAGAATGAGGGTGGGGGAGGGGGATTGGTGGGGTTGCTAGCGTATGCAAATATTTTAAGCTGCAAATCCAGCGTGCGTAACCAGGGAGAAACACACTGAGTGAAACTTAGCTAACAGATATTTAAATCAACCGATCTAATCCAAAATAAAAATAATCTAAAATAAAAATCTCTCATTATTATAAAAAAAATATTTATTATTGGTCCATATTTTTGATAATACATCCTTACGTAAATATTATTTTAAATTGTATAGTTGTTTATATCATACATTTGATCATTTAAATCTAGTCTTGTTTTTATTATTTCATTGTTTTACCAATAATTGATAGATACTTTGCTGAAATTGTTTTCTTATTTTATAAATCTTAAATAATTATTATTTTCAAAATCACTTGATCATGGATCAGTATGATCAACTTATTATAATAATTTTAACACTAATACTAGTCTTTGGTAAAGATACAGCTTATATATGTTGCAACTACATACAATTTTTTATAAATTATGCTAGCATCGGACTAAGTATCGCATGTTTTTCTCAGTGCTTAGAGGGAGCTGAGGACCCAGACCCGTACCCATCTGCATATGCTAAACACAGGGTCCAGCATTGTCTCTCCGGGCTTCTCTTCACCCCTCAACCCCCCCTTTGGCGAGCACTTTTCTTGTATCTGATTTGCGACAGTCAAGTCAAGTCAAGTCGCGCTATCTGCTGCCTTACGTTTTTCCCCTTTTTCCGATCCGATCCGATCCCCAGCTGAATATGGTAAAGAAGCTTTGGTAAAATGCTAGCGAATTAGGAACGCGGAATGCGATCGATACGTGCAACAGGGAGCAGGCAGCAACATGTTGCACATGCCGCAATGTTGCTGTGGTCAGCAGGCAGCAGCAGGCAGCAGCAACCAGCAACTAGCAACTCGCGATTCGTTTCCCATATTGCTAATGCTGAAAGTCGTGCTCTTGGCCACTTGGGCAGCTGCCTTGGAACTTCGGACTTCTTGGCCATGCCAAATGGAGTCTCCCAATGGCAATTAAGGAGCCCAAAACGTTCTGTGTTTTCCAGCCTGTCCGGGGCATGTCTTTTATAGTTGCTGTTGCTGCTGTTGCTGCTGTTGCCAATGTTGCTGCTCGCAATTCTTAACGGTAATTATGTTGTTCGTTTTGGCAGGCCGCATTTTGCGTAGCCCTCTGAAATGGATTGAAATTCCCCAAAGTCCGCGAAGATCTTGTGTTAAATTGGATTAATTTGACAGTAAAATGCAAATGAGGCAAATGCGAAATGCGAAATTAAACTTTTAGGCTGCCACTCGCAAAAGGGCGAACTTTGGACATGTTGCCGGCAACAAATTATGTGTTGCTCCTTGGCAAAGCCATTTTTCTCTGGCTGCCGTTGCGGCCTTTTAAAATAATCAACATGTTTTTTCGGGGGGGTGGAACTAAGGAGGAGGCACATGTTGCTGCCGTGCAACAAGCAAAGTGCAGCAATAATTTTTAAATTGAATTTTTTTTTGTTTTGCTCCTCTTACTGCTTTAGAGCCGCCAAAGTAAAGCAAAAGCAAAAGCAAACAAATCTGCCCAAAGAGCAGACAAGTTTTCCTGTGGTATTTCTGTGTGGTTGATGGGGGGGCAAAGAAGTCTTGAAGTTGCTGCTGCCCTTTGGCAACATGCATCACCACCGCCGCGAAGTCGGCGTCGTTTTTCATATTTCTGCACTCACATGAGTCGCCGTTTTACTGCCCGTTTTTTTCTTGTAATTTTTAATTCATTTTCTTTTTCAGTCTTTTTTTTTTTTGGTTTTTGCAAAGCCGGAGATTGCTTAATCGATTTGCCATGACTCGGGCGCCAGCAGCAGCAGCAGCAGCAGCAGCAACAACTGATAAATTGTTTTGCCATGTGTTTATTAATTATAGCGAAAATGGAATGTCAGTGGTTTGCAGAAAAGGGGGAAGAACTCTAAGAACTCTATCAGCTTGCTACTCCAGGTGGTCTCAGCCAAGAAAACCTGACAACAAGACAAACATTCGTTTGTTTGCTGCTCATTTTGGTCATTTACAAATGGAAATTGCATTGATTTGATGTTGCTGTTGCTGCTGATGCTGCTGCTCCATGGCTGATGATCCGAACCGTTGACTATCTACTTTGATGATATATTGCCGCCCAAGTAACATTCTTTTTTCAAGCCATTCCCCTCCATTCGACTGGCCATATTTGATGCCCAGTTACAAGTTACATGACGTTGTCGCTGTCTCAGTGCCTCATGTTGCTGTTGTCTTTGCCGATGTTGCTGCTGCTGCTTTGTGTTGGTTGCTGTTGCAGTTGTTGCAGTTTTTGTTTGCATTTATTAGCATTTTGCCCTTTGCTTGCTGCTGTCAGTTGCTGCTGTTGCTGCAGTTGCTGTTGCTGTTGCTCCTGTGTGTGGCAACATTTTCAATTCAATTATATTTCATGTTCATGTTGCATCGATTTACATTATAATTTGTGTCCGTGGCGGAAGTCATTTGTGAGAGAGAAAAAAAACTACAAACTGGCAATCAGAGAGTTTAGACATGGGGGATATACATATATATACTTTGTTCCCTTTCAAAATCATGCACGCTTTATGAGAGCCCACATCTTAATCAAGTTCTCATTCTTAGGAGATTTTCCTTGCCCACTCAATAGTTTGCTGTAACAAATCGTCTCATGATTTTTTGATTAGTCAGGCCAGTGAGTACCATTTTCATTTTTCCCTCGACTATGAGCATTTCCCAGCCAATCTTCAAGTGTCGCTTTCATTAAGCGCATCGAATTTCCCCGCGCGATGACAGCTGCTCCAAATATTAAACAGAAATATTCCGAAAAATGGGAGGAAAGTCAAATAAATATTTCGTCTGTTTATTTTAAAAGAGAGGAAAACTTTCTTTGACACCTTTGACTCTGGCATATGGCCAGTCAATCACCCGATTCGCCCCATCAATCAATCAATTAGAGCAGTTTTCTTTTGGGGCAAAAATTAAGTTAAAGTGCGTTAAAGTCTTGGCCGTCTGCACTCTTAATGTTTATCGTAATAAGCTGAGTAAACAGTTGCTGCCAAGACTAATGAGGGACCATACTACAGAGTGGGAGTGATGGGAGGGAGGTATAGTAGACCTTCATGATCTAATGTTATGACAGCTCATCAAGTGTCAGCGCAGAATGGTGAACGCTGCCAAAGAAAGAGGAGAAGACGCCTTTTCTGGCTGCTCTCTAATGACATTTACTTTTAACGCTTATTAAATGTTGTGTGTGCCAAAAGAAGCTTAAATCAGTTTGCCAAGGGCCAAAGGCACAGCACTGGACATTAGTTGAGGATAATAAGGGTTCGTTTTAATGGCTTTTTGCCACCCAAAATCAGCTCAAGGGTAAACAGACTGGTTGAAATTTTATCAAGTTTTATTTTTGGTTTTCTGGATTTTATTCAGTTTCTTTGGGCAGACTGAAATTTGTTTGATTTTTTAACTTAACTAAATCAGTAGTTTTGTAAAAATGGATTCTTAATAACTAAAAAATTTTCAACGGAAAATACTTAAAAGAGTGAGAATTTACCTTAAAGGGTATTTAATATTTTATATTTATTTTATTTTGTATTTACTTTCAAAATGTTATTGAACTTAACTTGATTTATATAATTTTTAGCTTTCTCCCCTCATGTTAGTTTTTTATTAATAAGCTAAGTGCCATTTAATCTCACTGAAAGAGTGATTCTTTGATAAATTCCCCTGTGCCGCACTTTACCCACCGATTTCCCCAACAAGTAGTATCTCATTTCATTTAAAAAGTATCTCCTTCCGCTCTGGCTTTAATAACAGCAATTTGTATCATCATCAAGTCTGGTCTCTGGACTCCAATAATAACGCTTAGAATCTGTTGATTTGCCTCTGCTTATTTCGTTTGGTGTTTTCTTCGCTTTTTGTGGGTTCTTTCATGCTCGTGTTGTGTTTTCTCTTTCAATGCGATTTCATGGCCCTTGATTAAGGTTGTTTCGCTTTCGTTTTGTGTCGCTTAAGCTGCTGGTACTCGAACTCGGGTTTTTCGGACAATGGAGACCAGTGACCAGTGCCAAAAAGCCTATTAGCTTTTTGATTTCCTTTTTCCATGGCTTGGGGCTCCGACTTCGACTTCGACTTAGACTCGGTGGTTCAGTGAACGCTTTGGTACGCCTTATAATTATGCGCTTTTGGCAATTAAACGACAGTTGCCCCGCCCCCTTGCCCTTTTCTCGAGCAGCTCTGCAAAAATGACTGGCTCCAAATATGGCTAGTGTCATAATTCTTGTCAAAAGCCAACCCCCAAGCGACTGAAGTCCACAGACGACCGACGACAGAAAAAAGCGGCGGCGACGAGGGGCAAAAAAAAAACTGCATAAACATTGCTGATTGAAATCAACTTTGGCATGAAATCAATCATCGCAGGAGACGGCAACCCTTTTTTCTTCTCCAGCCTGCCATATATATTTTATTTTTTTAGTTTTTGGTTCAAGTCTCGCCGTTGTCCTGCCTTCTGCTTATCCGACGAGCAAATCTTGCCCAGGGCCGATGAGGCTGTTTATTTTTACGCTTTGTGTTTCAACGCTAAATGGATACCCTAAAAAAAGGGTATCATGAAATCATGAAAAGAGAAAGGATTTACTCAAAGCAATTCGAATATTAGATTTAACAAGAACTATTCAATGATTTGATTAATAAATTAAATATGGTTCTAAAACCCTACTTTAATTATGAAAATTTAAAAGTAAATAAAAAGGCAATCTAAAACATTATATTTTATTCATATTAGTTATAACCAATGCCAGTTTTTCAAAAATATAATCTTACTAATTTGTAATGCAATATACAAAACCATTTGAAGTCAACATTAGAAAGTCCTTTCATATAATCAAATAAATTAGTTTGACAGCAAAACATTAGCTTATTGGTTTTGTAAGTATTTGAAAATGATCCCTTTGTTCACCGAGTGTTACCAAAATCATTGAGCTGGAAATCACAATAGGCAAACCATTAAAAAATTTCCACTGCCATACCCATTTTGAAGGGCATTTCCTCTTCGACTTCATCCACTTTTTTATCCCTACCCATCGTTTTTCCTTGGTCAGTGTTGAGTTTCGCGCTTCGAGTGGCCCTGGATTTCGATCCCGATTCCTGCCTTTGCCTGCAGGACATGCAACATGTGACATTGAGAGCCTCCAAGTTGGCTTTTGTTAGTGGCCACTCAAGTAGGAACACCATTCGGTGCCCAAACTGGCTGGCTTTATTTATGATCATAGCAGTCGGATGGCAATGGCTATTTCTGCTGCCGTTTTTCAGCTCATTTATTCATATTTACATTTAACATGCGTTTTTCTCTAACGAAGTCAGAGCGTAAATCGATATTCAATAAACGACATCTGTGAGCATTTTTTCTGTTTCTGTGTTTCTGTGTTGCTCCAAGTCGGCAGTCGACAGTCGACAGTCGACCCTTACCCTGCTCGATAATGATCTCTTTGTTGGATTCGGAGGAGGAAGGCAGGCAGGCTGGCAGCTGGCTGTTCGCTCAGATCCGGGGGTTATAGCATATATAGTAGATGCATATCTGTCAGGGATGTCAAAACGACAAAACATAATTTATGCTGCACATGCGACAGTCCGTCCCATAAACGGGCTTTACGTTTATGTGCAATTGTTTATGGCTCTGGTTTGAGTCTGGTTTTCAGTTTCGGTGGCTACTGTTCCAAGATTTCCCCGAAATATACCACTTCATTTTCCATTCACCGCATGATTCACTAATAAATTTTCTTTCTTCTCTTCTCTTTCTAGGTAAGCAAAAAACATATAGATAACGATCTGTTGGAGAGATCTTCAAATTCCAATATTAAATGTGGAGCATTTTCGGAAACTGTGTCGCAGTCATTAATCACACAAGCCATTGACACATTTCCTAGAGCTTTCGGTCTGTATTTTTAACAATTCCAACATCTATCAAAAATAATTAATAGAAAACTTGTCGAAATGTCAATGGGGACGACAAATGTAATTAATTTGAAGCCACAAGAAAAATTGACAAATTATGAACTTTGCTGGGTTTTACATCTTCCAAATGAATTTTATTCTGGTTTTTGATTCGGTTTCGGATTTCGTTTACCGCACAATGCAAACTGGGAAATTGTTCAAATCGGCTTATGAAATAGCAAATTAAAATCTAAATAAAATACAATTAAGAGATTAGGCCGAATGATTAATTGGATTTGGGTTTAAAGTTTTTTTCCACGCAGACATTTTTCCATCTATTATTCAGTTGTCACAATACATACTCTATTTAAGTTGAGCGTGGGGCATATTGGTTTCGTTATGAAATGAACTTTTGGCAGGTGATAATGACAGGCTTGATGGGATTATTTTTTAATTTTTTTGAGGGTGGGATGATTTGGCAGTTTTCTGGGGTAGTATTAGTAAACATTTGTGAGGGTAAGAGACATGATATATATTTGGATAAGTGAGGGAGTGCCACTATATCCCCTTTGAACATCAAAGTTTATTTAGAAACAGATGTGGAAATAAAATACTGATAGAAGCAAGCAAATAAAATAAGGCAAATATTTTATATTATGACTCTTACAGCTTATAGTCTTCAAATACAGTATCCATAACAAAATTAAAACGTCTTTATCATCTAAAAAGCAACTAAAACGCCATCTCCTCTCATTCTCACCTTCATTATGCACAGTATTCACCATACATCATCTCTATCACTTCATCTTTTGACAAATGATCTCACATTATAATGCAGATTTTGGATTAGCATAGCTCTTAGCTCTTAGCTGACTTCATAAAAGATGTTGTGTGTAGGATAAGCTTTTTGGTTACATCACAAGCCGGTTAAACGTTCTCTTGGCCAAAATGCAATTTCTCAATAAAGCACTCAGGGACCCTTTCCCATTTCGCATAAATGGAGCCCGAAAAAAGGAAGGCCAGATAGAAAACAAAGATATAAACTATAAAAGAGTTGATAAAAAAGCTGTGTAAAAAATATGACATTGATAGTCCCCTCTTTTTCTTTTCCCAGCCACATGTGTCCCTTTTTTTGCGAGCACCTCTCATATATATTTATGACTGGGGACTGGATTGTAAATATGCTGGTGCCGAGAACCTTTAAAAGGATTTCAGTGTTTTTCATTTATGAAATTATTGATAAGAGCCGAGGCAAACTGGCGACGTTTTTGTGGCGGTTTCTCTTCTCTTACCCTGTTTTTTTTTTTCGTTTTATCAAAAAATGCATATTTTGCTGATAAGCAAAGTGAGTGAGAGGAAACTTGGATCCCGAATTCCCTTTGGCGGAAAGTGGTTTTCCTCCTTCCTCCCCCTTTTACCATAAAAAAGCACACACACACACGCACACATGAGAGTTGAATGTCGAATTTAATTAACAGCGCAAAAGTCGCACAAAAATGGAGCAGAGCAGAGAACCCCAGCAAAACCCCTTCAGACAATGGAAAAGTTATTCCAGGGGAAAACGGGGTCGGTGGTCTGGGAATTTCGTACCCTGTGGCGCCAAATTAACAATATGCGTACAATGTGCGAAAAAAATCCGAGAGCAAGACCAAAACCAAAACCAAGATGGAACAGACAGAAAGACTGTCTGAAGTCTGAAGTCTGTAGTCTGAGCATTTTCCCTGGCACCTTCGGGCGATTTGGCTCATTAGCGACTCCGCCAGACTCGACTTGGCGTGCCCTGGCATAAATTTGACATTGAAAATGAGAGATGAAAATGCTCCAGACTAGACAAATGGCTCCACAAAACAGTGGTTTGATCGAGCAGCCTAATAAAAATATAACAATGGAATTTATAAAATAATTTAAAGGAATTGCACATAACAAAAAACGAATTCTGCAAGATGAACAATATACTATATAGACAAATGGTTCTTCTTTGTAATATGGAAAGCTTATAAAAATTATAAAAACTTATTTCAATATTATTTTAATGCACACCATTTGTTGGACACTATAAAAAAAATTCACTAAACCTATATTATAAAAATTTCGCTAAAAATTTAAAAGCTGTTATTCCAATATGCTACGTAATATTTTCAAATTATTATTCCCACATTTAGCCCACTGTGGCCGCCTTAATTCAAGAGCTCTCAGCAGGGGAGTCGCCTGCGGTTTCTCGCTCCTTGTTTTGCCTAATCAAATGCTTCGCCCAACGGGATTGACTCCAGATGGGAAGTCCCTGGAAAAGGTTCTTGAGGGTTCAGCTGGGAGTATTCGGGATAAGCAATATGTTTCACTTCTATTAATATGCGTGCATGGGTCCAAACAACATTTTGAATAATTTATTTGATTTTTTGATTTCTTGTGCATTTTTTTGTGTGCTGTAATAACGAAAACAATAAAAGCCAAAGTCATCGAAAGCGGGAAGGGATAGGGATAGGGATATATATCGTATGAGTTTCCCGGAGCTTGTTGAAAATCCTCACATTACGGACCATAATCCCTGTTGGTTTATTGCGGTTTTTATTGCTGCCCCAGGGCATTCCGTTTTGGGCAAATATTTGGCTGCTCTTCTGCCTGTCGGTGCTGGTTTTGTTTCCCAAAATCTTGGCCCGTTGTGCATATTACATAAATGTGATAATGATTTATGCTGCTTACCCTCCCTTTTTTCCCCTCTTAAGTTGGCCCACATCCGCCGTGTTGGTAGGTAAATACCAGCATTTAAATAATTGGCAACCGGGCAGCTTCCGCTCCAGGAAGCTGTTGTTGTTCGTCTTATTTTCCCTCCAGTTTTCCCTCTAAGCAAACAAAAAACAACAAGAAGCAGGAGGCGAAGACGCAGAAGAGCAAACTCCAGGGCGCGCAAATACAAAGGCAAACAAATAAAAACAAAAAACAATGCGTAAAAAATTTTCCTGAAACATTACCTCGGAAAATATTATTACATGTGTCGACTGAAAAATTCTCTAAATATATATTTTTTTTTTTTTAAATTCAGGTACTAAAAAATATGGCATACTTTTTTGTAAATAAAAAATGTATTTTGATTGTGCTATTTTTGTAAAGATAGAAAAAAATTAAATGAGCAAATAATCTTTACAAATTAAAGTAATTTTTATAAATGCTTTTAACTGCAACCTATATCCCTTTTGAGTTTCAAAAACGGGTTGTTAAGACTTTACTTTAAGACTTTTCTTTTCAAAAGCTTGGCTTAAAAAGCAAGTGCAAAATTGTAAGCGCCTTCGTTTATTTAACTCAAACAGCAGTCAGAAAACACAAATCTGAAATACTCATATACGGAAATACGAAAATACACAAACACCCACTCTTATTTCCCATTTTACTTGTACAAAAGCTTAAGTGGCAAAAGTTGTGCCAAAGGCTTACAAAGTCCTCAGCTTTTAGAAGCCCAAGCCCTCAACTGAAAGGATACCCATGCCCCCAATTTCCCGGCCAAGTTGCATGCCCATTTAAAATTAAACATTTCAGCATAAATAAATAAATGGTAGCACAAAGTTGAAAGCAGCAACAACACAGAAGCAACCTCCATCAGATGGCGGCAAATCAAAAACTTGGCTGTGTTGCTTTTGTTTTTGCCCGAGAAGTCGCGTTGCACTAAAAGCTTATAAATTATTGTACAGTTTGTTGTTGAGCCAATGCAAAAACAATAAGAGCAACGACAACAACATTGGGGAAAGAAAGTACAGAGAAAAATATTAAAGAAAAATACTTTTTGATAAAATAATAAGAAAACGTTTATGATATTAATAGAATAATTTTTTCCAATGAATTTATTTTGTTTAGATGTTTTTTTTTTTTTTGCACTTCACCATATAAAATAATTAGAAATCTCTTATGTTATTAAAAGTATTATTTTACCAGTGAATTTATTTTGTTTATTATTTTTTTCGGTGTTCAAATACAAGCGAACAATGAAAACTCAAAATGGCACTAAAACAGGAACAGGACTAGCTGAAGCTCAGTTAATTTTTTAACAGACCCTCCTCGCCTGACGTCACAGTTCACATCAAGGACTTTCCAACCTGTCGCTTTCCCCTTATTTTTTTAAATGGGGGAAAATAGAAAAGGCAGAGTGCAAAAAAGGAAAATGGTTGCAGTTCTCAAGCTGCCACAGTTTGACATTCTGTGATTTGTGAGGCGGCAGCAGAAATAAAAAACTTTTACTTTCTGACGAGGGCTAAATAAAGTTTGGTTGTATTTAAAAAAATTAAATAATTTGAAAAATAAATTTTAAAATTTCTGTTTGTACTCAAACTTTTTTTTTGTGAAGGAGTCTGAAAATTAATTTGTAGTTTTTACAACAAATTACAAGTGGCAGGTGTTCTGTTGATTTAAACCTATTTTTGGCAAAAGAGAATTTTTATAAAATTGTAAGGTATTTATTTTAGGAAAATTTAATTATGAAAATAAATTATAGCTTTAGAAAACTATTGAGGTTGATATTAAAAATTTTTAATTCAAATATGTATAATTGCATTAACAATAAGATATGTGTATACATACATCTTCAATTATCTGAACATATGTAGCTTAGTTGATGGTTTTCCGGCAGGTTGCCCCCAACAACTTCTCCTGCTCACCTGTTTACCTCATCCCCCCAAATTGCGTCTATTCGTTGTTTGATTACAAGTCTGTCTTGTGGGTGAGCAACTGGACAACATATTTGCATATACATTTTGAGCAGCTGCTCGTATACACGTTTAATGTTGCCGTCATTTGGGAAAGTTGTGATTTTTGTTGTGTGTGCTTGTGTGCATAGTATGTTGTTGACATGCTAATAATGATGCATATTGGCATAAGATGCTTGAGAACCCCTGGAGTTTTGAGTCTTGGGTCTCTTTTAGCACCTACTGGCCCAAAGTCAAACAACGGGGCAACAGCAAATTAGCAGAAATGCAACAGCATCAAACAGCAGCTAAAGTTGTAGTTGCAGATGTGAATGCTTCTAGTGTTTTTGTTATACCCTATAATGGGGTATATTGTTTTTGGGTTCAGTTCAACTAAAAAATTTCTGATATATAAAATTATTTTAGCATCTAAAGAATTTGGGAAATACAAAATAATATATATCATTTTAATATTTTATAAAATGGGATAATAACTATAATTTTTGAGACACAAATACAATGTTTGGTATAACCGCTACAAAAGTTATAATCTACCGACATACCAAATTTAATAATAATTCATAAGGAATCAAATCAAATATATTTGTATAAAACCCCATATCACCTAACTTCGTTGGAATGTGATCAGAACTTTTGGGATACAGACTTCCAAAGACATAATAAGCTGCTATACCAAATTTCATAAAGATTCAAAACCCCGTTCTTGCGAAATCAAGAGACATAACTAAGTAAATCACAGTCGAGTGATAGCTACTTATTGCTCTTATGTTGCTCCCGGGCTACACAATTTCTTTTATGCTTATGTTGGACAAACAGACAGAAACGGCGGCAAACAAAAACAACAAAACACGGGGAGAACAACAACATAAGCTAAGATAACAGACAGCAGCCCGGCGATTTCTTAACAGCCAGTATACGAAATGCATTTCCTGTTATTATTGTTGGTGTTTGCTGCTGCTACCCGCAAAACTCAACCAAACTCCCCAACACGTTAGTTGTGCATTATGAGTTCTGCAGACCCCCTACCTATCTCTGTCTCTTTTTCCCCCTCACAGAGACTGTCTCTTTCTGGCCCCCAAATGTGAACGCGATTGTTTGCTTAGGTGCATGCTTGCATGATTTCATCGCCGGCAGCACTTTTTGCCTCTGTGTTCCTGTTGCTGTTTATTTACTCAAATCTTCTTTTACATTTTCCACAGCGATGTATGCATGCATAAATTTCCATACCACCCACACATATGCATGTACTTTCACCCACACACACACGCACAACAAATGAAGAGCATATATGCCAAATGAGCGTAATTAAGTGCTGAGGATAAATGGGTGATTGTGTGGTACAATCTGAGAAATTGTTCAAAATTTTGTTACAAAAATATTACTTTTTTAAAATGTCTTAGATATCAAAGCTGAAACAAAATTAATAATTTGTTGGAAAATTTTAAGAATATATCATTAAATATCTTAAAAATTTTAACTTAGTATTACTAATAGATTTTTGAAGAATTACAACTTTTTCGTGGTTAGTTTTTAAATTTATAAATAAATTTGATTTGAGTTTAACTAGTCACAATCTAAATTTTCAAATGCACTTTTTTTTTATTGTTCTTCGTGCTGTTAAAGTTTTTCTGCTGAATATTTTCTCGCAGTTGCATTTTTACATATTATTATGAAAAACTTCAACTCTCACTCACTCGCTTTATTTAACAACTGCCGCAGTCTGTGCGTGTGGAAAATTCTTGCTGGAAAGTTTACACATTTTACCTGTTTTTCTTTCTTTTCTTTTCTTATTTTTTTTTGCTTTTACTTCTGGCTAGCTTATCGAAGTCCTGACTCGCTTTGGTTTTGCTTTACTGTGTGGTTTCGTTTGCTTTTGGTAGTATAACAAAAAAAATGCTGAAATATTTATAAAACAGCAGCAGATTTTTGCTTAATTAAATATTTTGTTTGTCGGGTGGAGAGAATTTTCTGGTTACGAAAGCAGGAAAAAATATGTAGACTTTGTGGTGCGTTTTTAATAAGCTATGCGTTGGCATGACAGAACTATTGGAGTATATTTCATCATTTAAATTAGCACACAAGAAAGTAGCCATGACAACGAGGACAAATGGAACAAAAGGGGCAGGCACAATGCCTTTGGACATGGCCAAAATCAGATTCAGACAATGGCTCAAAGCCCATCCACTACATCCTTTTTTGCCACCCCCCCACTTTTGCAAATTTAACAAAAGGCTGCTGTCCGGGTGGTAACAGCAAATACAACAAACACTAAGGCAACAACAGCAACTTCAAAAGCCAAGTACAACAACAATTGACAAATGTCCAAGGTGCAGTTTCAGTCCTTCTATTTCCCCACCAGCCTCTTTCCTTTTTTTTTGCCCAAAACACATTTGACAAATGTCATCGTTCATCTGCTGCTGCTGTTGGTTTGAAATAGAAATCACTGGATGCTGATTCAGTGATTTCCCATAGTGATAACAGTGTCACGATTCGATTTGCATATTGGCATTGTCAGGGGTTCAAAGGTCACGCCTTGGGTGTCGAATTGCGAGCAGATCTAGTTACTTTTGGTTGAGTTAATGAAATAGGAGATGTGTTGGGCTTAGAGTGACAAGGTTGCATCCCTTTTTAAGGGTTATTTATAAAATGAAGACTACATCATAAGCTTAGTATAAAATTAAAACATCAATTACAGATTTTTTATTGCTTTGGCTCTAATTTATTGAAGAGTTAATCTAAAAATGTTTAAGTTTTGGTAGAAGGTATAAAATTATTGGTTTTTTTTTATAAATAATAACATAACATATAATATATGATACTACATAATACCCTTAAAATCATTTAAAAAAGAAAGTGTTTCTTTAAAAATTGGCTTAGGATGCTATAAAATATGCATTCAATTTTTTTATTTTATTCTACTTCTTGAAAAGGTAATGAGTCATAAAATGATTTATAAATAATAAATTTAAAATCCACAAAACAATCATTAGCTTAGGATGCTATATAAGTTAAGTTAAAAATAAAAATCTTTACCAACCCATATACCCAACAACTACCTGCATCCTGTGATTTATTCCCGATTTTCCAACAGTGATACCCAATGCCCATCTCTATGCACTGTTTGCTCTGGTTTTTCCGTACCTCCCCGTCGCTGCAAGCTCTCATTACTATCCGCTTTCAATAAATCTGGAAAACTTAATTTCCGGCTGAATGATGTTACCAACCAAAGGCATTCCATTCCACCTCAGACCTCGGATTTCCAGCGCTCTTTGGCAAACACACACATTTTTCACCTTTAAGCGCTTTTCGTAATTACATTTCAGCTGTTGCCCAACAACTGTATTCGTTCGTTCGTTGGTTCGTCCGATTTTAACTGCTTTTCTGCTGCTGCTTTTAATAAAGTTTATCTAGCGATGTCCTTTGTTTCATCCTTATCGACATGTACAAATTTATGTTTAGTCCTGTGGGGTCCTTTGTGCGCGAAGAAGCCGTGGGCGGGCAAATATTTTCATGAAGTTAATTGAATTCGAGAGGAGGCAAAGTGAGATGAGAGGTGGCTGCCTCAAGTGAAATTTCGTTGCTGCTTAACATAATTTCTGACTGGATTTCCCTACACAGTCTACTTAATGGCCTCTTAATTGCCGCTGCATTAAGTGACAAAACTTGTTTAGCCGTCAAAGATGAGTTTTTGTGTAGGGTAAGTCCCCAGAGATGATGTGATGAGTAGGATCCTTCACTCAAAATGAAATACAACACGCACTCAAGTGGCCAACTCAGTGTAGGGTTACACTACATACACAGAAGTATACTAATAAATAAAAAAAACGTTTCCTTTTTTCCCATTCCCATTCCAGGTGAAAATCCACGCATCATCGAGCATCCCATGGACACGACGGTGCCAAAAAATGATCCATTTACGTTTAATTGCCAGGCCGAGGGCAATCCAACACCAACCATTCAATGGTTTAAGGACGGTCGCGAACTGAAGACGGATACGGGTTCGCATCGCATAATGCTGCCCGCCGGTGGTTTATTCTTTCTCAAGGTACGCATCATAACCAATCAACTCATTTCGATTCTCGATTCAACTCTATCATTAGGGGTTTTACAGCTGTCGATGAGGAGGCGTGCATTTGGGTTCCCATGTGAAACGCAACATTTGCTTATAAGCAATTCTTTTTCTTTTTTTTTGGCCTCGCCATATTATTTTATGGGCTTCCGTCTGGTTGCATTTCAGTTGATAGGCAAAACAACCTGATGAACAAACAAAAGATGTTGTTGTTTTGGGGGTTAGAGCCCCAAGTACTAGACCAACCCCTATATCATTTCGTGCGTGCACATTGCGCAATTTCAGCTAACGAGACTCCTCGAAATCCCCAAACTCCCAGCAAAGAAAGGGTGTCTCTTCCCATCAGACATTGCAATTTCCTCGGACTCTGTTTATATTAAATTCCTACTCGTTTTTTTTTATCTTTCCATCTCCCTGTTATTTTCATTAAATGCAACAAATTCTGTCGATGTTTTGTTATTGTTTTTCCACAAATTATTAATGGCTCAGTGAGTCTTAAAGTCTGGCTTAAATTTAAATTCAAATATTAAAAAAACAAAATAGCAGACAAAAATTTCAAGTTGAGGCCCGAGGCAAACCATTTACTTTTATTATTGTCCATAACAATTTCTTCTGCAATTTGTAATTTTTTTTTGGGGGTAAGTCAACCCCATCCAAAGGCGAGATTCAGTTTGTTGCCAATTAAAATTGAAGTGGCCAAGTGATTAAGGCCCAACACAGGCAGGATGCTGCCCCTTGTGCTTGAGTGTATTTTTTAATTAAATTAAATTGCGTATACGCAGACTGGACAACGGCGAACGAACAAAAAGAGTGGGACAATGGGCCATGGCACGTTTCACTTTTATTTGATTTCGGATGAGCGATTTTGAGACTTTTTGATCTGACACGTGACCCGGGCCTAAGCTGCCCAAAAACTACTTAAATCTCTTAACTCGTGTATCTAATAATCTCTTTTCCCCGCCCGTTTTTCCCCGCAGGTTATCCACTCACGTAGAGAGAGCGATGCGGGCACTTATTGGTGCCAGGCTAAAAACGAGTTTGGAGTGGCCCGTTCCAGGAATGCAACGTTGCAAGTGGCATGTAAGTAACCAAAATTAACAATAACTGCTTAAATATTTATGCAGCAATTAAGTTTATGGCATAGTACACCAGTTGTCCATTTTGTTTATAAATTAATAGATGTTTTATGGTTTTTATTACGTTCGTTTGGGGTTATTTAATGCAGTTTCATCAGTTTATAATAGCTGAAAGTAACAATGTTTTATTTTTATTGGTAAAATTTGTGTATTTAATTTAAAAAATGCTTTATTGTTTTTATTCCAAACAACTGTGGTTATTAATTGCAGTTTTTCAGTTTATTATAGCTTTAAATAATTATGTTCCATTTCTGTCGGCAATAATTGATAGTTTATTGGTACAGAAAATACCTATATGGCAGCTTTATAAATTAAAAAATCCATTAATTTTATTCCAAACATTTAAATATATCAAGTGAAATTCTTTGAGCTTATCATGTATTTTAGCAGCTTAACCATTACAACTTTTTGACAACTTCTTTAGGGCTTAGAAAAATAATTCAGTGTTCAAAAGCAGGAATGTTAGAGCATCAACCACCCAAAAACGACATTGATCGATTGGCCTTTGGGCCAAGGCAAAATTTTCAGCTAATTGGAGGGTTGCATTTCATGAAATTTACCCCAAAATCGAGCAGCTGCATTTCAATTTCCCCTTTGCGGAGTTCTTGACTTCTCTACTGTGCTTTCTAATTAATAAAATAAAATAAAATAAAGTTGGGAGAAATCCTTTTTTGTCTGTAATCGATAGCCAACTCATTAGAGTTGTGCAGATTTCAGGTGCACGCAGAAGTTGAGATTAATTAATCTGGTAAACCGTAAAGGATTCCGATTTCAGCAGAGCTTAAAGTCATAAAAACTTGACCATTTGCCGGCATGCTATCCTACTTATGGCAAAGAGAAGCCAACGCGTTGGTGTGTTTTCATTTCGGTGCCTTTGGCGTTCAGTGGAGCGCATTATGCGTTTATTGAAGTGCATTTTGCATTTCGCATTTTACATTTTGTATACTCTCCAATCATTTTGCATTCTGCATTTTCGCTCAATAAAAAATGCGAGTGAAGAAGATGTGCGAGTGGCGGGCGAATAAATAAAAGTATAAATAAAAATAAAAATAAGCATTGCAAATGCCAAAGCTTATTAATATTTCCGTTGAGCGAGAGAGTTGTGTCCGTTCAAAGCCGTAAACCTGAAACCTGGGCATCATTACCAAGCTTTTATTGGCATATTGAGGCAGTCGTGGGATGGCTTGGCCTGGGATGGGATGGCTTATAAAATATGGAGGAGATGTAGCTGTAGCCGGGCAAAGTGGACGTTGCTGCCTGTACACCTGACAGTTATTAATATTGAATCAATCAAAGCTCTTACTCCGGGCCATTTTCTCATACTCACTGGCGTTTCGTTTGTCCACCTTTTCCCATCCCATTTACCCACCAGTTTTGCGCGACGAATTCCGCTTGGAGCCGGCAAATACCCGCGTGGCCCAAGGCGAAGTGGCCCTGATGGAATGCGGTGCCCCCCGAGGATCCCCGGAGCCGCAAATCTCGTGGCGCAAGAACGGACAGACCCTGAATCTGGTCGGCAACAAGCGGATTCGCATTGTGGATGGCGGCAATCTGGCCATCCAGGAGGCACGCCAATCCGACGATGGACGGTACCAGTGTGTGGTGAAGAACGTGGTCGGAACCAGGGAATCGGCCACTGCCTTTCTCAAAGTCCATGGTGAGTAAAAATAAATACATTTATTTAAAGTATCTAAGAAAAAATCAGAAAAAAGCTATCCTTGAAGCTGGCGATAAACGATGCATCTAAATCAGCTGCTGCATCGTTTACAACTTTGAAGGATAAAGCTACAATAAAAAATACTTTTTTTTTTTTAATTTGAAAGCTGGTACTAAACAATGTGCAGCAGCTGCACAGTTTACAACCAGAAAAAGAAATAAAGGAAGAAAAAGAAAAATAAGTAGGTCTTTAATTTCTACTTTTATTAAAATGCAATCTTTATTAAATCTGGTGATAAACGTTGCCTCAGCAGCCTAACAGCATACAAGGCTGAATCAGCAAATGCACCGTTTACAACCAGCATAATACATCGTTTTCATTTAGTCTACTAAGGAATTAACTGTAATTAAAAATGTTTTTTCTAGTTTGTATTTCTCTAATTTCCTGTTTTAATGTTATCTTAACTGAAATTATATTTTCCTCTACTTTATTTCCCTTCCAGTTCGTCCCTTCCTCATTCGTGGACCCCAGAATCAAACGGCTGTCGTGGGCAGCTCGGTGGTCTTCCAGTGCCGCATTGGAGGCGATCCCCTGCCCGATGTCCTCTGGCGACGCACTGCCTCCGGCGGCAATATGCCACTGCGTAAGTTTTCTTGGCTTCTCATTCAGCTTCAATTAGCCGGAAATGCTCGGGCAGCCATGTTGCTAACGTTAGTGGCTTGGCTCTCTTACTGGGCCAGTTATTCACACATACACAGGCTGCAATTTCAAATGAAATTAAAGCTTTTTTGTTTACCCATGGCTCAAGTATAGTCGAGGGTTCGTTACACACTCACACAGAGCAAAAAAAAAAAAAACTGCAAAAAAAATAGAAAACAAAACAAAAAGTTAGTTTATGCGGTTGCTTTGGCCTGTGGCTTTTCGTGTTGCCAATTGGATGTGTTTACGGAATGCACTGGGAAATTTTTAAAATTTTCCTTCGATTTGAGAAGAAATAAAATTTGGCATTTGTTTTTATACAAATTTTAGGTCACGTAAAACCATTTATTAGGAATTTTTGTCAAGTTTTCAAATAAATTTATAAAGATACAAGTTTTAAAAAAAAATTAAAAACTTAACCATGAATTATGGTAAATATTTTATATATATTTTTTGCCAGTGCACAAAACACCTCTATAACAACACAACTCCCCCCTGCAATTTCGTTTGCTGTTGTTAGTTTGGGTTCACGGTTGGGGTGGTGCGGTTTTCGGACCAGAGTAGCCACCCTCTCTCCCAGTCTAGCTCCCGGCCACGCCCCCTTTTCCGCCCTAGCTGGGCAAACACAACTGTAACTTTTAATTCCGTTAATTGCCAATCTCTGTTGGCAGCAATCAACAATTTTGCTTGCACAACACTCGACTGTTGCAATGTTGTCCTTCAGACGGAGTCAGTTGCCAACCCGAAGGGCAGTGCAACCACTAACCCCTCTTTGGGGGAGACATCCATGCCATCTCTCACCCCCTTGACACTTTTCTCCAGCTAGTTTACGCTTCTTTAAAGACCTCAAAGAAAATAGTAGCAGAAAAGATGCCACTCAGGGGATGGGCCATGGAGACGCCTCGGTTGTTGTCCTAAACTTTTGTTAAGCAAACAATTGGCACAGAGTGGCCAGGAACACACAGAAGCAAGAAGGTGCACCCACATTTAAAACCTATTTCGCAGTCAACCAACCAAAAAGAAAGCAGAGTCAGCTTTGCCGCCAACCCCCCCAAAAACCTTTGTCTTTTCTTTCTGTTTATTGTACGGGAAAAACCACAAAAGGTGCTCTGCCCCTCCTTTGGGGAGAAATGGAGGGCATGTCGCATCTTGTCTTGGCTTACTTTGCTGCGGTTATTCGGCTCTCCGGCTGTGGAGAATACGGCTTGGCCATTTTTCCGCCACTTGAACTACTAACGAAGTAGAAGCAGCAGCAGCAGCAGACAGATAGACAACCAGAAAGTTTGTTTTTCTTTCGAATGGGTCTGGGCCGATGGACCCATATCCACCCACACATGAGATTCATTTCGCCGATTTTCTCCATTCTTTCGACAGGTCGTGTGCACGTACTTGAGGACCGCAGTCTGAAGCTGGACGACGTCACGCTGGAGGACATGGGCGAGTACAGTTGCGAGGCGGACAATGCGGTGGGCGGCATCACGGCCACGGGCATCCTTACTGTTCACGGTAAGTTAATTGCCAAAAAGCGGCGGCCAATGCTCAAGGATTGCACTTTGAACAATCGTTGGGCGCCACTTATTTATTGACAAAAACATTTTAAAGTTAAAAAAACACTTTCAAAATTTAAAAAAAAAAAAAAAACAGAAAAATAAAGAACAAAAAATTTGCACTATTCTTCAAAATCAATAAATACATATTTCACCATAACAAAAACGTTGGGCGCCAACCAATGAAGCTTATATAAAATTTAAATAATAATTCTACCAAAAGACTTGTTAAATCCAAAAATATTAAAAATAAAAAGTTATGAACATCAAGTTGGGAATTATAACACAGCTTATTAATTTGCACAATTCTTAAAAATTACTTATACATTTTTCTATACATTTTTCTCTAAGTGCTAACATTTCCATTCTCCTCCCCCATTTTAGCACCCCCCAAATTTGTGATACGCCCCAAGAATCAACTGGTGGAGATCGGTGATGAAGTGCTGTTCGAGTGCCAGGCGAATGGCCATCCCCGGCCAACCCTCTACTGGTCGGTGGAGGGCAACAGCTCCCTGCTGCTTCCCGGCTACCGCGATGGGCGCATGGAAGTGACTTTGACCCCCGAGGGTCGTTCGGTGCTTTCGATTGCTCGATTTGCCCGCGAGGACTCCGGAAAGGTGGTCACTTGCAATGCCCTCAATGCCGTAGGCAGTGTCAGCAGTCGAACGGTGGTCAGTGTGGATACGCAATTCGAGTTGCCACCGCCGATTATCGAACAGGGTCCGGTGAATCAAACGCTGCCCGTGAAATCCATTGTGGTTCTGCCCTGTCGAACACTGGGCACCCCAGTGCCTGAGGTGTCGTGGTATCTGGACGGCATACCCATCGATGTGCAGGAGCATGAGCGACGAAATGTCTCGGATGCTGGAGCTCTGACCATCTCGGATCTTCAGCGTCACGAGGACGAAGGCCTGTACACCTGCGTGGCCAGCAATCGCAATGGAAAATCATCGTGGAGCGGCTACCTTCGTCTGGACACTCCCACAAATCCCAATATCAAGTTCTTCCGAGCAGCAGAGCTTTCCACCTATCCCGGACCGCCGGGAAAACCACAAATGGTGGAAAAGGGCGAGAGCTCGGTGACTCTCAGCTGGACGAGGAGCAACAAGGTGGGTGGCTCCAGTCTGGTGGGCTACGTAATCGAGATGTTTGGCAAAAACGAAACGGATGGCTGGGTGGCTGTGGGCACGCGAGTGCAGAACACAACCTTCACCCAAACTGGATTGCTGCCGGGTGTGAATTACTTCTTCCTAATTCGAGCGGAGAACTCTCATGGCTTATCACTGCCCAGTCCAATGTCGGAACCCATTACAGTGGGAACGGTGCGTAATTATTTATTATTTTTTTTTTTTTCATTTATTAATTTTTTTGTTCTTACCATTTTGGCAGAGGTACTTCAACAGTGGCTTGGATCTGAGCGAAGCTCGTGCCAGTTTGCTATCCGGAGACGTTGTGGAGCTGAGCAACGCCAGTGTGGTGGACTCCACCAGCATGAAGCTCACCTGGCAGGTATATAATCGACCTCACAGACAATACCTTCAACCCAGTCCATTACTCATCCGTCACCTTCCCTTTGTTCATGCAGATCATCAATGGCAAATACGTCGAGGGTTTCTATGTCTATGCGAGACAGTTGCCAAATCCAATAGTCAACAATCCGGCGCCCGTTACGACCAATGTCAATCCGCTGCTGGGCTCCGCATCCGCATCCGCTTCGGCATCCGCATTGATTTCGACAAAACCAAATATTGCCGCTGCCGGCAAACGTGATGGGGAAACATCGAGTCAAAGTGGCGGAGTATCATCCCCACCACTGAGCACCAAGTACCGCATGCTGACGATTCTGAATGGAGGTGGCGCCTCATCCTGCACCATCACCGGACTCGTCCAGTACACGCTGTATGAATTTTTCATCGTGCCATTCTACAAATCCGTCGAGGGCAAGCCGTCGAATTCGCGCATCGCCCGCACCCTTGAAGATGGTAAGTTGAACAAATTTTAAGGGATAGAAAAAAGAGGGTTCTTAGAAATACCATTAGCTCCTTTGATATGGGATATTTGACTGCGTAAAGTGCGTACAGGGCATGAGCGTGCTGAAGATGCATCGAAAATAATGAAACTCTGTAATCGATAAAATTGTAATTTCGATATTATAGATAGTTATACTTAGCAAGCTTTGTCTCATTTTATATTGATTAACCTTTCGAATTTATCAATTTAAAAATTGATCAAATTTATCGATAAATAGTAACTTGAAGGCAACGTTTCAACCTATTACAGCCAAAATTGATCGAAACTATGCAATCAAAAAAAAAATCAGTTTGGACACTAAAGGTGATAAATTT
Organism: Drosophila gunungcola; assembly: GCF_025200985.1. Classification (NCBI taxonomy): domain Eukaryota; kingdom Metazoa; phylum Arthropoda; class Insecta; order Diptera; family Drosophilidae; genus Drosophila; species Drosophila gunungcola. Next base: position 19,148,796 of record NW_026453197.1, read on the forward strand.
TATTCACATTAAAAAAATGTATTAAAAAAAAAAACCGTATCAATTTTTATATTGATTAACCTATCGAGTTAACCTTTATAATATTTGCTTGTAATTTAGACTTCAGTAACTTGCCCGCCGAGTATTCAATCCATTGATTGCTATCTTTGCAGTCGGGCTTAGAAAATTCAATTTCCAGCTTTTTGGATTGTTTTTTCATACTGTCAGTCAGGATTTGTAATCAATTGTGAGCACTGTTTTCTCTAGAATTTCTCCCGCCCAAGCTAATGAAGCATGTGCATCAAATCCAGGCGCAATCCAACAAACCGTATAAATACCTTTACAGGAAACAACCCCCGTAAATCCGAGTGAAAGCAACCCCAACCCCCAGTCATGAACCTCATGTGACAAATGCAGAAGGCGGGTTACAGGGCACTTTTTGCATTGCAACAATAACCCAAATTCAATAAAAGGATATGAGCGGTAAAAGGAAAACGGCTGAGCCTTTATCCTTGGCGGACATCAGCTGCACTGAAATGCGGGTCGCATAATCGCAAATTATTTTTGCCAGGGTCGCACAACCCAACAAAAAAGAAAAGGGCGTAGGCAGTTGGTTACTTTTTTTCTTTTTATCGGGGGCCATGTTAAAGGGCGAGTAATGGAAAGTATGTCAATCACTGAGCACCGACAAAAAGCAAATCATGCGTACGTAAATGCCAAACCATGTTAGAAGCGCCCAACCGATGATATACCAAGGACAGCAAGGTAGGGATGTCAAATCCACGTGAAAAACAATTGCTCAAGGGGGCGGAGGATAACATTTCCAGTTGGGGAATCAAAAAGAGTCTCAAATCAAATGCGGTTTGTGTGCGGAATACTTGATGTCGGCGATTTACATGTGTTATACATCTTTTGGGGGTGGTTAAAGGATTGTCTGCAGTTCAGCCAACGGTTTAGGGCTATCTAAAAATATCATTGACAACCAGGGAATATGTCAGATAAGATTGTTTCAAAAGCTAAAAACTTACTAGCCAAGGAAAATGCAAACTCAACGGGAAAAAGAGGAAACTTTCCAGACAGGTTTATCACTTCATTCCATCACCAGCAAAGCTGTACAGATACAAAAACTTCCGAAAGTGCAACGAAAAGTGAACAATTCTCAATGAGCAAAGTATCTCAAAGGGCGAGGAAAATTAAAAAGAAAATAATTAAAAAACAAAAGCCAGGCAAACAAAGTAAGAAAGGGAAACGCTCGCACAGTGCCGCAAATAAGTCAACAAACCGCAGCAATATAAAACGCACAAACGTCGCGAATCTCTGTGCCACCTGCTCCTTTCAAGGATCAACCCCTTCTCTGCACCCTGCTGTCATCAAATCAAAACTCATTTCGCATGCATCACATTTTCACTTGGGTGACAACAAACCCAAAGAAATTGCCAACGCAATTGTGTAAAGATAAACAACAATTATTGCTGCTATATGAAGCACTCAGTACTCTGAAATACCCCGCTCCTTTACAGTGAGCCACAAAAATTTGCAGTGCTGGCAATGCAAATTTGATGCGAGTTTGCTTAAGCGAGGAGAAAAGGCTAGGACTCCTTTGCACCCGCAACAGGAAACATTTTTACCCACGTCGGAAGTTGGCAAATAAAGGTGTGCTCCACAGAGTAAATGCTAGAGGGTAGCAAAAGGAGGTTAATTTTGAAGATTAGACTGGGAACTGATGACTAGCGTGTGCCCTGTATTTAAATATATGAATACAATTTCACTTTATGTGCTTTATATTGCTTATAATTAATTAAACTCTGCTTTAAGCATGCTTACTAAGCAAGTTTATTGTTATTAGCCATTTTTCTTACTGTCCTTCCAAAAGTGTTTCCAATTGTTATGCTAGACACCGAAAATGTTATTTAAATATATGGTTCAGTCATTTGATTTTTTTAGAATTAAAAACTTTATACTCTGCATTAAGCATGCTTATAAAGCAGATTTATAGTTAGTTGCCGTTTTTCGTTTAAGTCCTTCCAAAAGTGTTTCCCTTGTTTTCTTAGACACCGAATATGTTGAAAAAGGAGTGGTCACTTTAACCATCAGTCACATGCAACCCAATCTGAGTCACATTTGTGCACTATCAAATTAACCCCCGAAACAAGATGAGTCATATTTTTGCAAAGGCTATTGAATCGAAACCCACTAGACTTCCACGTTTAGATAAGCTGTCTTCGGTTGCAGTTGCATTTTGAAGTGATCACAGAGCCAATTTGGAGTTTTTCAATTGCTGGAAAGTGTGTGTCTGAGACAATTGTCGAATCTCGTGTGCCCGGGGGTCATTTATGCCACACAATGGCAGATACGTGTTAAGCATCGCGGTGCCTCATCAGCGGAAGAAAAGGAGAAAAAGCAGAAAGCATCACCAGGAAGAAAGCAAAGGGGTACGAAAAACGCCCGCATAGACAAAAGCACGACAAGCACTTTAGCATGTCGCAATGTCGCCGAATGGAAAGGGGAAAACTCAGCGAGCTGGGTAGCACAACAAAGCCAAAAAAAGACAGAAGAAGGACTACTGCACTCCACTTCACACTCCAGTTGAATATCGCTAGACGTTGCCTATTTAGAGATTTCCCGCTTTCTCCGCTTTGTTTTCCCGGTCTCCCACTTTTGTCTCGTTGAGAAATTTGCACGTGTGTGTTTATTTAAAGAAATTGCTTCACTCAGCCGCACACACAAAAAGATATAAGACACAGGGGATGAGGAGCTGTAAGGGATGAGGGTTTCACTCGAAAAAAATATATAATTCCTACGAACTTAGCAACAAAGGAAATTAATTATTACAATTTAAAAATTTCACAAATGTAATAATTTCATTTAACAATGATTTTTTAAACTATAAATTTTAAAAATCATAAAGAGTAAATGGAAATACTTTAGTTAAACTTTTGTTGCCCAGTGTATCCACTTGTATAAAGCGACAGCAGGAAATAAATAAACAAATGAAGATGAGCTCTTCTGTATGTGTGAAGTGAGCTGCAACTGGGAGAAAGGAAAGGATTTTATGGTTCCTTTTCAACTGTTTCCTTTTTTGTACGCACTCGATGTGCTGGCAGGATGTGTCTGGGTGTAGTGCAATGGTCGGGAAACCCTTCAAGCCAAAACCCGGAACTAGTTGCAGCCAGATCCCCTTTGCGACCCACACACACACTAAATGCTAATTAATTACGGCCACCAAATCTCATTAGAGCGGACGTCAGCTGGGTGACATCACGCACCACAATCAAAAAGCCATTTAAATTTGCTCCTCAATCTCTGCCCCGGCTCAAATTCAAAATTCAAATCTAACCCAACCAAAATTCGTTTTCCTTTGCAGTTCCCACTGAGGCACCATATGGAATGGAGGCTCTGCTGCTTAATTCCTCAGCGGTGTTCCTCAAATGGAAGGCACCCGAACTTAAGGATCGACATGGTAAGTAAAGCTTAAATTACAGTAGCATTAGAAAATATTAAATGTATTTTATTATATTCTTTCAGGCATTCTCTTGAACTATCATGTAATAGTGCGAGGCATAGACACTGCCCACAATTTCTCTCGAATTTTAACGAACGTCACCATCGATGCCGCTTCGCCTACTTTGGTCTTGGCCAATCTCACCGAAGGCGTCATGTACACGGTGGGCGTGGCAGCCGGAAATAATGCCGGAATCGGTCCATACTGTGTCCCAGCCACTTTGCGTTTGGATCCCATCACGAAGCGTCTCGATCCGTTCATCAATCAGCGGTAAGTTGGAGTCCTTTTTGGGACTAATCTATATCTGTTGCCCCCTGTAAGTGGATAATTTCTATTTATAATTTTGGTTTTTCGTTCTCAGCTATCCCATCAATCAGGACCATGTTAACGATGTGCTGACACAGCCCTGGTTCATAATACTCCTGGGCGCCATCCTGGCCATCCTTATGCTGTCCTTTGGCGCAATGGTCTTTGTGAAGCGCAAGCACATGATGATGAAGCAGTCGGCCCTAAATACCATGCGTGGTAAGTGCACTGAAAACCTTTTTTTGGCTCTTATAGGAACGTCCGAAATTGGGCGCCAAATATAATACTTGTGGCGAATAATTGCTTTTTAAAGGTTAGCTATTTATTTTCTTAATTGACTTAATGTTAAAAAACTTAAAAACGAAAATATTTTCGGTGTAAATCCTCCATTATTCCACTTTACATATGCATGTGCCACAGTTATTGGGGGTTTGTGGACATCCGACTGCGGCCCTCAAGCTCTGCATCCGTTGCGAGCTGGTAGTTTTCGTTTCCTTCCTCGCCAGACACGCCACACAAACATTTGCATATATAAATAACGCTAATTTTCCATTGTTGGACACAATAACAACAACTAGAGCGGGGAACGGAAAATAGAAAAGAAAAAAGAAACCGAAATAGGTGCGAATAAATATTTTAGCAGGCAGAGCATAGAAGCCGCTCGACACACTCACATGCCACACATAATAGAAATTAACATTTTGCACGTGACGCCAACTTCCCCTATATCGGAATTCCTCGACTCAACCCCCTAATGGCTGCCATTGCAATTATGCATTTAGTTTGGTGTGCATTATTAACCAACAAGTTGTGTGTGTGCTGGTCAGCTATATATGTATAGCGACAGGAAAGGGAGGGCTGTGGTCTAATTGAAATTAGCAGCATTACGAGGTGAGTGGAGAGGAAGAAAGGCAATGGGCATTTTGGCTTGGATGGCCCAGGGAAATGGCCTAGATTTTCAAGCATTTAAAGAGTAATAATAAGGAGTTAAATAAAGAAAAATAAAGTTTAATCTTTAAAGCTGACAATGAAGCGGCTCTCTCGACTGTCAAAACTCAGCACTCAACAATAGCGTAGACAAGCCAAAGCCAAAAAATCCAAATGGTCTGAAACAGGACAGCAAAAATACAAAACAAGTTGCATATTCATGGGCGCCATTTACCATAAACTAAGCTGCAGAAAGGGAGATCAGAATATTCACCTGCCAGGCAACTGAACTGAAAAAAACAGACAAAAATATGAGGGAACACTAGACAGGAGGTGGCGGACTATAAAACACTCGCTTGATGCTCAGTTATAACCCGGGGACAGTTTAATTGGTTGCATTTTTTATGCAGCCCCCGCCGTTGCATTGGTTGTGTTTTGTTAGCAGGCAACGCAAGTGGAAAATTGACAATAATTTATTTGATTTTGTAGCCTGCGAGTGTGAGGAAAATATCCAGCCGCGACTCCACTGAATGGGTATAATATTATTTTAATGCGTTCAATTTATAGCAGTGGCTTTTAACTGTCCCAGGATTAAATTTCGATGGGAAAATATATTCTTTTGAGATATTATACATATTTTATGTTCATTTTTTTGTATTAATATTAATGGCACAATTTTATTATTTAAAAATAAAAATAAAAATAAAAACCTATGTTCCGCATTTTTTTTGAAACAGTATTTTGAAAATTTCTAAAACTACTTGCTAGTTATTTTGAAAAAATCGCTCTAATTTTGAAATCGGTTTCCCACAGAATCTCTCAAAAATAACCCCATCGAAATCCTTTAACGGAACACACAATTGTCTAGGCAGCTCTTTTGTATGTTTTTGTTTAATTTCCGGAAAGCAATTTATTCGGCTCACAATTTGTTGCACCACATTTAATTGCTCTGACTGACTGTCCCCCGTTTTACCCCGTTTTATCCCCACTTTTCGACCCACCTGCAGGCAATCACACGAGCGACGTGCTCAAAATGCCGAGTCTATCGACTCGCAATGGAAACGGCTACTGGCTGGACTCCTCCACCGGCGGAATGGTGTGGCGTCCCTCGCCCGGCGGCGATTCGCTGGAGATGCAAAAGGATCACATCGCGGACTATGCTCCCGTTTGCGGTGCCCCGGGTTCTCCCACCACCGGCGGTGCTGGTGGTGCCGGTTCCGGTGGTTCCGGCGGATCCGGCGGTGCGGGCAGTGGTGCCAGCGGCGGCGATGACATTCACGGAGGACACGGCAGCGAACGCAATCAGCAGCGGTAAGTTTTACCCCAGAAAAAACCAATCCAACAATATAGAGGGGCGGATAAAGGCTGACGAGCTAAAAACAATAACGAGTTAGGGATGCTCTTTTGAAAAAATGAAAAATGAAGGTTTTAAAATCAATTATAAAAGTGTCAAAAGTATCAATCAAACATTAATTACAAATGTCGACAATATTGTTTTTTATTGCATACTTATTATTTCATAACCCTAAAGATTTCTGTATTCAAGTTTTTAATAAGGGGCCCTGGCAATTTTAGAAAACATTCGGCTTAACTTAACACAAATATAAACAAATTCTCTAGTTTTGTAAGAAGTTGCAAAATAAAAGATTATATTTTTTAAAGTGAAACCAATAAATCCATAAACCTTAAGACCTCGTCAACATTAAACCTTCTACAAAGATAGTGTGTTTCGGCGAGACAGCAGCTCAAAGCGACGACAATAAAAATTCACCAAACTGTGAAATTGCATTTTTCTGCCGCGGCGACTACCAAAAAAAGCAAAGAAAAAGGAGCATCAAAAAAAAAAAAAGAAAACCCACAGAAAAAGCACACTTTTTGGCAGAGTTTTTCTTTCATTCTCCCCTGGGCCATAGGGAAAATCAAGTTACGAATAGAAATGTTGGCCACGCTATTTATGTTGATTTTTCGCCAAAGCCCAGTTGAGTTCGCACCGCAAAAAGAGCAATGAAATAATTATGGCCTCCGAGTGTCGGCTTTAACACAAATTTAAGGTTATTGAAACAATTTGAAATAGGTTTTAGGGTTGATTTAAAATATGCTATGCATAATTTGGCCACGAATTCGCAATTAGTTTTGTGGTAGATGGCGAATCAAAGTTGAAACCATGTAGCAGGCGATTTATTTGTCTGGCCCCTGGCAAATGCATGAAAATAGCCAAATGGGGCAGTGAAAATATTGTATCGGCTTGAATATGTTTTGGCGCAATGTTTCTGGCATCGAATTGTAATTGTTATTTATTTGCGGCTGATTTTATACTGGCCGCAAATTAAACCAAAAATTATTTGAAGTGGTTTTAATATGATTTAAATACTCCAGATTTAAATTAAAGTGAGAAGATAACGAAGATAAATTACTAAATTATAAAAATGGCATTTTGTTTTCATTCCTTTTAAAAGCAGTTCAACCAGAAAAATATAATGAAATCTGTTTAATGAAAAAATATACATGCCAGCCCAGCTGCTGCCCAACAAATGGCAATTAAATGCCAATCAGCCATCAAAAAGTCACACTAAAAATGCAGGGGTTAAATATCTAGAAAAGCAAAACAAAAATGTTTAATTTAAAAATGCAATGTCTGGCACTTTTTCCAGCGACTACTGTAAATAAATACGCAGCCCAGATAATTATAATTATTTTTGCACACTTAATTAGCCATTAAAACGCAAATTGAAAATGAGTCGCTGTGAGTGTGTGCAATATAAGAGAAATATTAATAATTATTGCAACAAAATAATAATAACCATAACAATAAAAGTAATCATGCAATAATGAGTGTCATATGTGCCGGCGAAAATTCGTTGATGAGCTGACCAGAGCTAAAAATACTCTACGGAGGAAGGCCAAGGATAATGAAAGTCCAAGGATATTAATGAATACTTCAGCTTAAATGTAGTGCTCCCCTCGAATAGCTTTATGATAATTAATTCGTTTAATAATTTTAAATGCTTTTTCCGCCGTTGAACCAGACATTTGACAAGCTCATTACTATTCCGTGTACACAGGACCAACTTTCATTCCACGGCGGCACTCATTAAGGGCATTAAAAGCCTTCTATGTGGAGTGGCTGGGCTTTATCCCCTTCGCCATGGCAACTCCATCAATGCGCCATATATTTTTACAAGCTTTTCAGAGTTTTAAAATCGCTTTTTTCCCCCTTTTTTCGGTTTGAGTTTGAGTCGGTCCCCCGTCAGGTTAATCCGCTTTCAGTATTTAAATACGAAAATAATGCTAAAAATGCGAGAATGAAATGGTATGGCATGGAAATTGGGGCGGCTTTTCGAAGAAAGCCCTAGCATTTTCACCTTTGTTTTAAGCTGGTAATTTATTTAATGGATGTAAGGATAACCGTCTCTAGCACTATTTTGCCACCTGATTTTGGTCTATGTGTGCCTTGAAAATAGATGTTTTTGGGAAATCCCAACTAAATTCACATATTTCCCGCTTGGAAAAGCACGCAGGCAGCAGCAGCCGAATGCAAATTTCCAACCGAGCCATAAATTTCACAAATTTATAACTAAAGTGGGAAGGGGAGCAGAACTCAAGGGAATATTGTAATAAACAAGCCAAGTAATAACCGAGCTTTTTTTGTTCTGTTTTTATCTGTTCGTTTGCAGGTACGTGGGCGAGTACTCCAACATACCCACTGACTATGCGGAAGTGTCCAGTTTTGGCAAGGCACCCAGTGAGTATGGGCGGCACGGCAATGCCTCACCAGCGCCCTATGCCACCTCTTCGATTTTGACGCCCCACCAGCAGCATCAGCAGCAACAGCAGCAACAACAACAGCAGCAACAGCAACAGCAATCGCGTTATCAACAGCGACCAGTAGTGGCCGGTTATGGCCTGCAACGTCCTATGCATCCGCACTACCAACAGCAACAGCAGCAGCAACAGCAGCAACAGCAGACACACCAGCAACATCAGCAACACCAGCAATTACCCCCGAGCAACATCTATCAGCAAATGTCCACCACCAGCGAGATATATCCCACGAATGTGGGTCCGCCACGCTCCGTTTACTCGGAGCAGTATTACTATCCGAAGGATAAGCAGCGACATATTCACATAACCGAGAATAAGTTGAGCAATTGTCATACCTACGAGGCAGCTCCTGGTGCCAAGCAATCCTCGCCCATTTCCTCGCAGTTTGCCAGTGTACGACGACAGCAATTGCCGCCAAATTGCAGCATTGGCAGGGATAGTGCCCGATTCAAGGTGCTCAATACGGATCAGGTTAAGAACCAGCAGAATCTCCTCGATCTCGATGGCTCTTCCCTATGCTACAATGGTCTGGCGGACTCGGGCTGTGGCGGTTCGCCATCGCCAATGGCCATGTTGATGTCGCATGAGGATGAACATGCTCTGTACCACACGGCGGATGGAGATTTGGACGATATGGAGCGGTTGTACGTGAAAGTGGATGAGCAACAGCCGCCATTGCAGCAGCAACAACTTATACCCCTAGTGCCACAACATCCCGGCGAGGGACACCTGCAATCGTGGCGAAACCAGAGCACACGGGGCAGTCGAAAGAATGGCATCCAGGAGTCGATCAAGGAGCCAAACGAGTTGATCTATGCCCCGGGAAGTGTGGCCAGTGAAAGGAGTTTGCTGAGCAATTCGGGCAGCGGCACCAGCAGCCAGCCAGCTGGCCACAATGTCTGACCTATGCCCTCTGGTTCAGCATCCTTGGGCCAATCTCAATCGAAACCGCACTCACAATCACAATCACAATCACAATCCCAATCCCAATCCCAGAGCGATTTGCACTCACAGGAGCAACTTTATGCCCGCGAAGTGCGGGAATTACTCGCCTGGTGCGAACGCTTCAACAATGGAGGTGTGGAAAACTTTGAATAAATTGGGAAATGGAAAGGGTATTTGCAGAGGTTGATGCCTGAGGAAAGGGTATGCGAAGGTAGAGGGGTTCTGATTTAAAAGCAAAGAAAGGAGCGCCAAGGGAACGAGGAGAGTAATTTAGAGGTAAACCGTTTTTGGTTACAAATGATCTATTTTTGGGTTACAGAAATTAAAATCAGAAAAATTAATAAATTAAATTAAAATAGTAATCGTTGAAAATATTTATTTTGCAGAACAAGTCAAAAAAAAATTTTTAAGCATTTTTCTCAAAAAACATGTCATTTTTTTATCAATAACTTTATTTTATTGTTTTAAAAGCCATATCCAAAAACCCTGTTCACTACGGTGTGTTCCATTAACAAACTAAAAACCATCACCTCATTGCAAAGAAGTAGCTCGTTTCCCTTGCTGCCATTGTCACAAACTGAAAAAGTGACCAAGACTGAGACTGACAGAGTGCGAGAATTGTGTGAGGATTACTTTTAATTTGATTAGTATTACAAGGTTTCGTTTCTATATGATGAGAAGCCGATTTATCGGCCCTATGCTAGTGATAGACATATTACCCTTTTTCTCCAACTCTCCTACTCTTTCTATTCTCTAACTCGCATTAAATCTCCGACTAAGAAACTGCTTTCGTTACACTGTAGACTAAGGTTAGCTCTAGCAAAGATCATTGTAAATTAAACGAAAAAAAAAGTATGATAAGTTCCTCCAAGTATGCAGACGATTATAGCCAAAACGCTGCGTTAGTTTTAGGATACATATATATATATATATAGAAAACACCCAACTTAGATAGATCGATGGGGCAGCATTTTGTTTGTTACTTAAGGGGTTCGTAATTAGGCTTATATCGATTCTATACCCATGAATGTTTATCCACTAAATGTACATATTGTAATGCACTAGCTGTAGTTAATTATACGTACATATACATATACATATACATCTATAAATATCAAATGAATTATTCAATCTAATTATGCAAATGTGAACACAAATGAGTAGACATAACAAATAATATTTAAACATAAAGAGTTACAGACAAGTGAATAAATTGTGCATATAGTAATTTAAAATGTAATAATTATAGCAGCCTACACACACACCCCCTTAAATTAGTTGTTGTTTAAATACATATAGTAATAGAAATTGCATTAAACAAAAATACCACCAGGGCATATATGAAAAACAATCCTTCAATTTCGAGCCAAGGAAAGCAAAAAAACCAATTTTTGTACATTTCTTTGGTTCGCACTAATGAACTGTTCTCACAGGCAGACAATTATTTATAGATATATCCATCGATTTGTACCGAAATATCTCTTTTCGAGAATTTTCAGCAAACACAGGTTCATTTGGCATGTTGTTTATCGCACCCAAATTGATGGAAATTAAGTGCGTTTGTATGTGTGTCTATGCGTAATTGTAATTATTGATATTGAATACGTATTTACAATGTAGCAATTACAAAAGCAAAAATAAAAAAATGCCATAATTATGAAATTAAAACAAACAAAAGTCTTTATTTACTGTTTGGGCTCTGTTGACTTTGGATTGGGTAAATATTAAGCAGCTGAAATGATTGAAATGATGATATCTCGTTTTTCTTGAATAACAAACGTACATAGATAACTTTAATTGTTGTTTAAAGGAAAAGGGAGAATACGAATATTGGTTTATGGAATAAATAATGTTTCCTTTTATTTTTTTATTTTAATTGTATTTATTATTATGATTAAATATTAAATTTAAGTATTTGTTATAAAAATTTGAATTCAATAGTCAGATATTTATTTTTACTGTTCCATTTTTTTTATCAGGGTATAGATATATGTAACTTTTCATCCACCGGTTGAATTTTTCCTGTGCAAAAATATTAATTTCATTTTTGGATGTCGTTTTTCTCTGCTGCCTAAATGCCGTCAAACAAAAACCGACAGAATCCGTTTTTGCTCTTATTTCGCTAATTGAAAAGTCACAATTTGCCACCTGTGACTGTTTTCCCCGCTTAATCGCCAGCCCTTTTTTGAATTTTCAACGAACTTTCTATGACCCATCCCTTTTTATGGCGCGACTAATTTCAGCCGGCAACGCGCTTTTAATTAGCTGCAAACTCCAGGACCCAAATTATGCATGACTCCCAAATGCAACAGTGTGGGTTTTTCTGTGTGTGTTTGTGGGTGTAAGTGTGTGTATGGCGACCGCGCCCATTTTAACTACAAAATAATTACGTGCTAGGCAATTAATGGCCCAAAGGGGTTAGAGTTACAAAAATCCGGTAATTTTTTGCCCTCGAAGCTGAAGCTTCCACGTGCGCCATGTGGCAACATCCGGAGGCCATTTGTTGCAAATCGACAACCATTTCCGGTGCATGAAATTCCGGACGGAGAGTGAGCGAGAGTGGAATAAAGCGGAACAGCATTTGTGAGTTGCGGTTTTTTAATGTGAAAAAGAACCCATCACATTGTTTAATGATAATTTAATCAGCTAAAGGAGAAGGGAAAAACAAGTTGAAGAAAAAGGGATTCAAAAGGTAATTAAACAGGAAAGACTGTTTGTAATTCTAAAAAAATATATGTGATGAGGTAGAACAAGTATTAAAAAATTAAACAAAATAATATAAAATGGTTAGATAATATACTTGGCTGCTTAATATTGGAATATATATCAAATTAAGTATAATTTTATGTTCAAGTGCAACCAATATCTTAATAATATTATCAACTAAATATGAAGAGAAAATAATTTGACGAAGAAAAAATGTATTTAAATGTTAATTAAACTTTTTGTAAAAAAAAGTAGAACGAAAGTTAAATAGTGATGAAAATGAATAGAAAATTTACTTGGCTTTGCTTAGTTACTTACATTTTATATCTCATTTTCTGCCCATGTGTGTGTGAGTTGATGACATTTTTTTTAAATTTCACGTTCATAAGTTAAACATTATCTTATCAGCTTATTTTCAATGATTGAAGTTTAAATGATGCTTCTTTTCTCGAATTTTGCCAGTCCTGTCCAATATATGTATTATCATTTAATAGCTTAAGTGGCAATACACAAAGTCATTGTTTATCTTGTGCCCAAGGCAAAGCAAATCAGCCAGTCAGCCAGCATCCTCTTGAAGGACAGACAGATGGGATTTCGGTGGGGCAACAGATGCGTTCGGCTTCAACTTGTCACCTAACGTTTAACGATAAATTTGCTGACAGCGACAACGGATAATTAGTTTCACTAACGAGAAAACTTCCACTGGCACCCACACACATGGCTCATGGATGGGAGCCGCCCTAATGCAACATGTTAACTTCGAGGGGAAGAAGCTGGAGCAGGATTTGCGAGGATAACAACGGAGCTGAGCTGATGTTCCACTGAACCGACGACGATATAGCAACAGGATGGACCATCCGGCGTAACGATTCACAAGCTTCAGTGCATCGTTCTCCTTGAGCTAATAAAATGATTATGTGTTATTTTTATGCTGACAGCACAAGGGAGTAAGTAAAATGGGATGGGGATAAGGACTTTCAGGGACAGACTCTTGCCAGCAATTGCCCATGATTGTTTACATATTAATCGCAACTTTTAATGGGCAGTAAAACCATTTTTGTTTGAGCGTTCACATAATTGAAGTGGCTTAATTTAAGCTCAAGGGAAAATTAAACGGTAATAATCCATGATAGGAAGTTGGGCATAAAGAATCAGCTAAAAAAGTAAAAAATTTTATAAAAAACGATATTGTATCCTTATGTAAAAGAAGATCTATTGTAAAGTTATAATAATTTTAAGAATATTGTTTTGAGCATGGTGCTAGAAGCTTTAAAGCAAAATTCAGAGACAAATTTAAAATTATGTATAAAAACTCTATATATTTTAATTTATTATATTTTGCAAATAGATCAACATTGTTTTTTTCTCAATCTTAGCCTCTTAGTTCTTTTTACGGCAGACATTTCAATGTTCTTCGAACTTTAAAGTTTAATTAATCGATAGGCTTCAAAAATTCCCAATTCAATCAACTTGAAAACGCATCAGCCGAAACTTGATGAGCAACTTGAGAGCTGTTTAACTAAATTAACAATGCCAGGCATGAAAACTTTTCAACTTTCCCCCCTCAAAACCCGCCTCTATTGAATTGAAATTTTTTATTGTTAGGTGAAAAGGCAAACAAACACGGAAATAAACAAACGAACAAAACGCACGACAGACTAGAGGACGAAGGACAACAACGGAAGCTGGCAAACAAGCGGAAGGCTCTTCTGGCACTCAACTAATGGCAACATAATGCGTTTATTGTGGGGGACTCAACTTCAGCTGGGGAATGGGATTTGGATTGGGAATGGGAACCAGCTGGGGAATCCCCCAAAGAAGTGATAACCCGGCGCAAATGTCAACGCAAAAGTCAATCAATGCATTGATGCTGAGCAGATGAGTGGAGGCAGGGGGCGGGGGCCGTGGCACGGGGCAAAGTGGGCCGGACTACATCCCCAGGGGGTGGCGCAATGCTCCCGTAGGCGTGGCAGACTCAACCAGACAAAAACTGGGGAGGTTACAGTGTAAAAAACAATGGTTTTTTTTTATCAACAATTTAAATTGGTACAGTATTTAACGAAAATTAAAATTAGGGAATTAGTTGATTGCTTTACTCAAATAATAGATATTTCTTTAGTGCTTGGTTTTAAGAAAAATATTTACAAAATAAAAATAATTAAATTTTTGAGACGTAAAAAACTTAAATATTGATCTATCAAAGGTTTCGCAATTGATTTAAATTTCTACAAATTGAAATCTACCTCAATTACTTCATATTTTACTATACATAAATTTCTTTCAATTTCTAACTATTAAATTATTAGGAATAATTTTCCGTGTAAAGGGTAGGCGTGGGGGTTTTTGGTTGTAGTAAAGTACGCACTTTTCAATGGGCCAAGCACAGACACAAGTCAGACAGAGCGCATTCAAAATCAATTCAATTGAAAAACATTTTCTCCTCCTGTTTTTTTTTCTTTGTCCCTTTTTTGGAGGGTTGACTTTTCACTCTGTGTTTTTTGGTATTCGTTTTCGTTTTGTTTTGTGGATAGTCTGCGTTGTCATTGCCGCTTTTTTGTTAGCTTAAAAATCACTTTGAGAGTTACACAAAGTTCAACCAAAATTGTGTTCATTTTCGTTTTCGCTTGGAATTGAATGATTTCCTGGATGCATTCAAAACGTTAATGAGACGTAATGTGATGGCCATGACGCGGATGAATCCCATTTCTCAGTGGGCCACTCATGGATCTGGATCGCCTTCGCAGTGCTGTCTCATCAAGTTGGACAATTAATTGCCAGTGACGCCCCCGTCGAGAGTCGTCGTCGTTTGTCAAAAACTTTGTTGCATACTTAGTGGCAGCCAGATATGGTATATATACAGTATAGTACAACGGCCAGAGATTGCCACATCATCATGCAAATGCCTCGACAGTTTTCAGATACTTATAGCTCATTAAGCCCGGAGCTCTGGCCTGGGGCCCAAAGTATTCGCCCAGTCATGCCACGCCCACATAATGACTAAGCCTGACAAATTTTCACAGCTCAACGCTTATTAAACTCGGCTGAAAACTTCAATTAGCTTGGGGGATACAAAGTCTTGAAGGCAGGAAGCTGGAGGAGATTCAAAGTTACTACGGAGTATATTTTACAAAATAAGAGACTCTTTTCAAAAAGGCTGCTAACGAATTCTGTTGCTTGCACTTAAATACCATAACAAACTTTTTAAATAGAAAGGGGGGTTACATCATAAAAATGACAAAAAATCAACCCCAAATATCAAACCAATTTTTAAACGCAGATTTTTAGAGACTGATGCCCCAATACTTTAGAGATATGCCACTTTAAAATCGGATGTTTGCAAAAAAAGTTATGGAATTAAAAGTGCAGGTTTATTGTACCTTTTTTGCAAAATTTTAAGAGGCTTAAGGCTTTTGTAGAGGCTTAAGCCACAAGACTTTAAAAATATATACAACTTTAAAATCGGATGCGTGAAAGAAAAGTTATTGATTTAGAACTGCAGGTTTTTGGTCACATTTTTGCTAAGACGATGTTTTCTGAGATTTAGAAAGGGGTTACATCATAAAAATGGCAAAAAAATCGACTCGAAATTACAAACCAATCCTTTAATGCAGAGTTTTAGAGACTGAAGCCCCAATACTTTAAAGATATGCCATTTTGAAATCGGACGTTTGCAAGAAAAGTTATGGTATTAAAACTGCAGGTTTTTGGTAACTTTTTTACAGTGAATTTTTCGGAAATAATTAAGAAAATATGTCCAAAAATAAAATAAACAATATTTTAAAACAAAATTTAAATGCAAATTTTAAGACACTTAAGCCACACGACTTTAAAGATATACAACTTTGAAATCGGATGCGTGAAAGAAAAGTTATGGATTTAGAACTGCAGGTTTTTGGTCACATTTTTGCAATGACGATTTTTTTCGGAGATTTAGTAAGGGGTTACATCATAAAAATGGCAAAAAATCGACTCGAAATTACAAACCAATCCTTAAACGCAGAGTTTTAGAGACTGAAGCCCCAATACTTTAAAGATATGCCATTTTGAAATCGGATGTTTGGAAGAAAAGTTATGGAATTAAAAGTGCAGGTTTTTGGTACCTTTTTTACAATGATTTGTTTGGGAAACTAATTAAGAAGATAGGTCAAAAAATAAAAAAAACCAAAATTTTAAAACAAAATTTAAATGCAAATTTTAAGAGGCTTAAGCCACAAGACTTTAAAGATATACAACTTTAAAATCGGATGCGTGAAAGAAAAGTTATGGATTTAAAACTGCAGGTTTTTGGTCACATTTTTGCAAAGACGATGTTTTCGGAGATTTAGTAAGGGGTTACATCATAAAAATGGCAAAAAATCGACTCGAAATTACAAACCAATTCTTAAACGCAGAGTTTTAGAGACTGAAGCCCCAATACTTTAAAGATATGCCATTTTGAAATCGGATGTTTGGAAGAAAAGTTATGGAATTAAAAGTGCAGGTTTTTGGTACCTTTTTTACAATGATTTGTTTGGGAAACTAATTAAGAAGATAGGTCAAAAAATAAAAAAAACAATATTTTAAAACAAAATTTAAATGCAAATTTTAAGAGGCTTAAGCCACAAGACTTTAAAGATATACAACTTTGAAATCGGATGCGTGAAAGAAAAGTTATGGATTTAGAACTGATGGTTTTTGGTCACTTTTCTGCAAAGACGATGTTTTCGGAGATTTAAAAAGGGGTTACATCATAAAAATGACAAAAAATCGACTCGAAATTACAAACCAATCCTTAAACGCAGAGTTTAAGAGAGTGAAGCCCTAATACTTTAAATATATGCCATTTCGAAATCGGATGTTTGCAAGAAAATTTATGGAATTAAAAGTGCAGGTTTTTGGTACCATTTTTACAATGATTTTTTTGGGAAATTAAATAAGAAGATAGGTAAACAAAAAACCAAAATTTGAAAGCAAAATTTAAATGCAAATTTTAAGAGGCTTAAGCCACAAGACTTTAAAGATATACAACTTTGGAATCGGATGCGTGAAAGAAAAGTTACGGATTTAGAACTGCAGGTTTTTGGTCACATTTTTGCAAAGACGATGTTTTCGGAGATTTAAAAAGGGGTTACATCATAAAAATGGCAAAAAATCGACTCGAAATTACAAACCAATCCTTAAACGCAGAGTTTTAGAGACTCAAGCCCCAATACTTTAAAGATATGCCATTTTGAAATCGGACGTTTGCAAGAAAAGTTATGGAATTAAAACTGCAGGTTTTTGGTAACTTTTTTACAGTGAATTTTTCGGAAATAATTAAGAAAATTGTCCAAAAATAAAAAAAACAATATTTTAAAACAAAATTTAAATGCAAATTTTAAGACACTTAAGCCACACGACTTTAAAGATATACAACTTTGAAATCGGATGCGTGAAAGAAAAGTTATGGATTTAGAACTGCAGGTTTTTGTTCACTTTTCTGCAAAGACGATTTTTTTCGGAGATTTAGTAAGGGGTTACATCATAAAAATGGCAAAAAATCGACTCGAAATTACAAACCAATCCTTAAACGCAGAGTTTTAGAGACTGAAGCCCCAATACTTTAAAGATATGCCATTTTGAAATCGGATGTTTGGAAGAAAAGTTATGGAATTAAAAGTGCAGGTTTTTGGTACCTTTTTTACAATGATTTGTTTGGGAAACTAATTAAGAAGATAGGTCAAAAAATAAAAAAAAACCAAAATTTTAAAACAAAATTTAAATGCAAATTTTAAGAGGCTTAAGCCACAAGACTTTAAAGATATACAACTTTGAAATCGGATGCGTGAAAGAAAAGTTACGGATTTAGAACTGCAGGTTTTTGGTCACATTTTTGCAAGGACGATGTTTTCGGAAATTTAGTAAGGGGTTACATCATAAAAATGGCAAAAAATCGACTCGAAATTACAAACCAATCCTTAAACGCAGAGTTTTAGAGACTGGAGCCCCAATACTTTTAAGATATGCTATTTTGCAATCGGATGTTTGGAAGAAAAGTTATGGAATTAAAACTGCAGGTTTTTGGTACCTTTTTTACAATGATTTTTTTCGGAAATGAATGTCGTAAAAATATCAACCAAATTAGACGAATTACTCCAGTTAACTTCAAAGCAACCTTTGGCCACCAACTATTTGCAAGCAGTTCAATTAATTACCCCCACCCAAAGGGTTTTGTTCGAATTTGGAAAATCTTTTTGGGACAGGCGGCAGGACATTTGTCACACGCTCGCTTTCACCAGCTCCATCATCATCTTGAATCATCTTGATTTGGCTGGCCATTCATTCATCCATTCGTTACCCTTATCCAGATCCTTATGTTGATGCTGGTGCCGGAGGGGGTCCTTTCTTGAGCTTTTCAATATTAATTGCGTAGCTTTGGCTCGCCGAAAACCAAGACGAAGACGGATAAGATGACTATGGGGTCAGGGGTCAAGTCGAACCAGCACAAAGGACACGCTGTCTGACCCGCGTCCTTTTCCCCTGCATTTGACTTTTGATGAATGGTCAAGAATTCGGCATGACATGAATGAGCATTTTAAATAAATTAGTTGTATTCGATACGCATTTCTTTTGGCCTGATTGAGTCCTTTGATTAGCTAGCTATAAATCAACAAAAAGGACTTGCAAAATGTAGTGTAGCTTGTCATATATATGACTCTCTGGGAGTAGAGTCATTGTTAGAAGTAAAATAAATTCGTTAAAGTTTGTTTATTAGGTAAATCTTTATATTTATACAATTTGCAGCCAATATTTTGTGAATCAAGACAATCAATGCAATTAATTAAGACAATAAACAGGTATACAAATTGTAATAAATGAGCGTTTTAAAATGATTAGTGGTTTTCAATACGCTTTTATTTTAAATCAAGGGAAAGACTTGAAAATGTAGAGGTATTAGTTTATCAACTATATAAGTAAGACAATCTTGGAAGTAAATGCTTACTAACTCTACAACCAATATTTTGTCAAGTAATTTTTAAATCCACTCCATCCATTTAAACTTACAATCCGCCCAAGATTTATGCCTGGGGCTTATTAATTAAGACAATAAACCGGCATAAAAATTGTTATAAGTTAATTAAGCTAAATGAAAAGCTCTTGAGCAGCCAGCTCCAGACAACGTAGCTGAAGGTGAAGATGGAGCACAAAAGTGCCAGATAAATTTGATATAAACAGAATATGAGCAGACCAAACGAAACCTAGAGAAAGACAAATGTCTGGCAATTTGGCTAAATGGCAAACTTGGCCAAGTAAAACATGCAATAATTATTATTGTCATGTGTGTATTTTGGGCGCTTTCCCCCCAAAAACTTCGTTCTTTGCTTCGGTTTGCCGTCTGTCTGGCACTCATCTTTCCAGATCCCCAAAATCACTCTGCTTTTTGCTCCGCTTCTCCACCGACTGACTGACAACGTGTGTTAATTATGGCCATCTGGGCGAGGAGACTCAACTTGAGTTTCGTTTTGTTTTGGGGCCCAAATCGCATTAGGGAAATTACCCTGAATGGCGAATACCTGGGCAGACATAAATAGTTCAGTTGTTTTGGCCATTGTCTTTGTCTGGCAGCCGCTTAAAGGCTTTCCCAGTTTACTTCTACACAGCTTCGAACTATGTGTAGTTTTTGCCTAATTAAGCGTTGAATTGGCATTCTCGAGTTAAACGAATCAATAGAATCTTTAAGCCGAGTCAGTCATGCTTCAATGCATACATAAGTATATGCACTTCAGTAAATATTAGCCTAAAGACTTATAAACTATTTCTTAATTCGAAACTTAAAAAAAATGTAAAATAAACAAACTCTACAATTATAAATATAAACATTTAAAATTCAAAAATTAAATCTTAATATTCGTTCCTTTTATTACAATTGCGTGTGCTTAAGAAAGAAATATAATCATTTTTAATGCTTTAAAGCCCAATAAAGCGAATTAATAAAGCCTTTCTCCAATTACAGATGTTATTTGGACACAACAAAATTTAACTATATAAATGCAGAACTTTAAATGCATTGCCATCCAAATATGCCTAGTTTTTAAATAAAATGTAATAAAAAAATATATATAATATTTTATTTACTGTGCATTCAGCTCGATAACCGATCATTAACCGCTTAAGTAAGCTGGGGAAGCCTAATAGTATAGATACTCGTTGAAAAGCCAGCTGAGGAGATATAATTAAATTGATGTACGCATAGTCACGCCTCCGGCATAATTGACTTGTCTTGACCTCAAAGTCCTGACCAAGCAACCTCAAAATCAGGCCCGAACACTTTGTCCAATTTGGGCGGATACAATTTCATTTTGGGCCCCTCCAATAATTGCTATTGACAGTTATGGTTAGCCGACAGACAACAGGATGATTAAAAATTTAATGAGTCTGAGTGGCGAGTGGTTTGGGAAAAGGGATAGACACTTTCCTGAGGCTAACCGCAGTCCATCAGTTTCTGGGAAAAATCAAAGATTTTTGGACGGAACAACAGAATTAAAACTGCCAGCAGGCATTTTCACTCGACCCTTGTTGTAGTTTTGTTTGATTTCCCCCACCTTCCGGCAACTATGGAAATTTGTTGTTCAACTTGTTGCTAAATACACAAACATAATTTGATTACGAAGTTACAAGGAATGGCATTAGAAGAGCGTATTTTGAGTGGCAAATTCGCAGAAATTGAAAATGTCTCAAGGTGTTGGGTAAGTGCAGCCGCAGGCCATCCAAAATCACAAAATGACATCTGCTCGAGTGCTCTTCGCAGTCTAATGAAAAGTGAAATGATATTTGGTGGCTTTGAGATTGGGGAGTCGAAAAATGGCCGGCACATTTCAGAAAAGCCAAATATTCTAGGAAATATTTCATATTTTGTGTGCTCAACGCAGCCTGAAATAAGATTTTAAATACTCTTTTAGGGGGTAACCAACTTTTGAGACAAATATGTTTTTATGGCTAAGTCTTAAAAATATTTACAAAAACAAAAGCCATAAATGAATATAAAATAATAGCCACATTTTGAATAGGAGTTTTTAGTAATTAAAAAAATAGATTTCAAAAATGTATATGGTCTTTTGAATCGTTTAATGCCTAAATTATATTTAAAATATAAAAAACAATAAAACAGTATACAAAGATATAAAGCAAACGCTTTATTTATTCATTCTAGACTTATAAAACTTATAAATAGCTCGGAGAATAAAATAAGAATATTTTTAATAGAATCAAAAATCAAGAATATGTAACACAAAGAGTATTTTATTATGTCATATTAAGATTTTTTCCAAGCTTCCATCGTGCATGTTGTATCCGTTGCTGATGTTTGTAATTCGAGCTTAGTGTAATGGAATTTTTAAGCGAATGTCACAGAGATGCACAAAGTACAATGAGACAACAAGCTGCTCAAATATGCAAAGATCTTTACCCCCAGCACACGCACTAGAAAACAGAAAAAGAACATAAAAAACACACAGGACACCTTACAGCTTATTACATTCAGCCAGCCAAGGAACTGCGACCCCATTTTCAAGGACTCCCCGCCGGAAAAAAAATGAAACTTATTTTCATAGACAAGAGCGAATCTTGTGTTTATTTGCGCTTATATGCACATCATCTATCATCTATCATCAGGTGGTGTGTGGGGCTCCGGCTTTCCTTTTCCATTTCCTTCCTGCCATTGCCCCACTGCATCAATTTTCTCGCTGCCATTATTATGATTGTTATTAACTTAAATAGAAAATACTTGACTGTTTCATAAATCTCACCCACTCGGTTTTCCCGCTGCGAGGAAAGGTCTGAAGTTGGGGTCTCGCTGCGTCAAGTAGATTTATTTGGCTGCTGCTGTTTTGTCGTGTGGTGATGAGTTCCCTTTTGATTTATTTGGGCGAAGAAAACTCGTACAAAGGAAGTTAAGTTAACCCCACGAAAAGAATGAAACATCTGATGGGATAATATTTATATCATCTGTTAATATTGGATCTTAAAGGTTGTAGTTTTTATTTTTTTATTTCTAGATACTAAAATTTCTTTTAAATTCCAAATCTACACAGAGATTTTAGGTCACCTTTTGACTATTTCCTTACCCAGGTACACAAAATGAAAAAAATTTTTAGTTAATGTAAAAAAAAAGATAATATGATTTTAAAAAGTGTTTCGATTTCCTCGGATCTTATTGGATTTAAAAGTTGTATTTAATTTACTTTGGCACTTTTTTTTCAAACTAACTAATTTAACATGTTGGAAAATTTTAGTTTAGTTTAGTTTTAATATACCTTCTTATTAAAAAAACCCCTTTGCAAATTATGATCATTGTATTCAAGTTTACTCATTCAAAAACCCAAAGCATCCAAACTTTTTAAACTGCTTAAATATGCTTCAACTGTTTGTCAACCAAGACCGCAGAATTCAATTAAAGCGTTTTGCGTTTCACCTCAGGAATTAGGCAAACTAATTGGCCTCCGTTTTCAGGGAGCGAAAGAAAAGCAGCCTTTTGCAGTCCGACAAAGACTGCGTCTGAAGGCGCTGAAAACTTTTAATAAATCCGCAAATTACTTTATAAGCAACTCGTTTTCGGGTTGGCTTGCTGCTTATTTTGTTTGCCTTGGGATGGTGGGATGACAATGGGAATGAGCGCGATAAGAAGTTGGCATAAACAAGCCCAAAGCCGTACATAAACTGCAGAGGGCGAAGGATGGCTGAAATGGCTGCAAAGGCTGAAAATTAAGGCAGATGGCCCGAGGATGAAAAGAAAATGCGTTCAGTCCAGTCAGGATATACTGCCATCCTACACAACACGTTGACTGCCGCGTTGGCAATTTTTATTTAGCTTTTGTAAGTTAATTTGTGCACTATTGTCCAGCAGGACCCGTCAAATGAAACGTTTGCCTTTTGCACTTTGCTCCTTTTCTCTTGCCTTTTTTTTAAATGTAATTCAATTTCAATGAAATTTAATCGTCCGTTCATGGCAGTGACCATACAATCACCCACCCCTCTTAAGCATTATTTGCGTCATTTTGTGGTGGTTAATTTCAGTGCAACGCTTTTACTATTCAATTATGTTGCCGCTTGTCGCCTCGTTCGCAGCATTTTTTATGCACTCTTGTTTATGATGAGGACTGCTTCGAAACTTCCTGCTCCATTGTCCTGCTAATGTTTGTCATCCCGCGTGTCCTGCTCCTTTCATTGTTATGAAAAATTAAATGGGCATAAATCATGCTAATGGCGCATTCAAAATTTATTATGCTTTAAAGCCCGGCAAGCACACAAAATCCACCATCAACTTATTTATGTATTTGCAATTATTTCTGCCTGGGGTGGAATTGGTTCCAAAGTCTAGTATTGAATGGTTTTTAGGTTTTAGTTTGGTGTGGGCTAGTACGGTTGATC
Source organism: Drosophila gunungcola (assembly GCF_025200985.1). Classification (NCBI taxonomy): domain Eukaryota; kingdom Metazoa; phylum Arthropoda; class Insecta; order Diptera; family Drosophilidae; genus Drosophila; species Drosophila gunungcola. Next base: position 19,172,368 of record NW_026453197.1, read on the forward strand.
TCATCTCGGTTTCAATTAGATGATTGTCAGAATGTGAGGATATTTTTATGGCGGGATAATGTCTGCGAAAGCTGATGATGTCAGCAGTGCTGTAGAAATAGGGGAAAGAATTGTTTTTAGTTGTACTTAATCTTGGAACAGTTGAAGGCAGATACATTTATTGAGGGTTTGGGCATGGAAATTGGATTGGCCAAACGATTTTATAATTGACAATAATTTAAAATTTATAATTTCTTATCAATTTACTAAAGTATTAGAATGCTGACAGAATTATAAAAAACGAAGGGTAAATATATATACCTGCTTTCTTAAACTTGATTAAAAATAGAATCCAAATTTGAATACAATCATATCTTCTATTACTCTGATTATATTTAATATTAATACATATTGAAAAATATGTAAATAAATAAATAATTAATGGAGAGAGGTTTAGAAATAGAGGACTTAATTAGCTTTATTAAATATTGCATATTTACGAAATTTTCAGATTATAATGAACTGATTATATATAGTCTAGTCTTATGCTGCTAACATTGTTTATGTATTTTTTTTTTGCAAAAACCACGTCTGTGCAAATCAAGCTCTCCACTTTGTGTCCTTGACGAATGTAACAAAAATGGTTGACAACTTTTGCGTGATTAACCCACCGGCAGCTGACATGGTGCATCCGCCCACTTAACCGCCATAAGTAACTGGGGCAATCTAAAATTTCATGCGCCACGCATCTGGTAACAATGTGCCCCGCCAAATCCGCCTCATAAAAGCAGGGGCAGTAGGGGGTTAAGGGCCCAGACCACCCACATAATGCAAATTGCTATTATAATTTGCACAGCAGCGGCGTCATTCATCAGGTTTAGTGGGTGTGTGGGTCTGTAGAAGTTAGACAAATTTCCCGGGGATTATCTGGAAGGATGCTCGACTGCCCTGGCTGCATTTTGCTGGTGCCCCACGCTGTTGCAACATTCTCTTGCAGCTCAACGCGCTGGCGCTTCATTCCATTTATTATAACAACTTTTTTAGACTTTTTCGGGGGTTATTTTCATTGCCAAAAATATATATTTCAAGTGGGTTCAAACTGCAGAGAGCATTTTATTTGGTTTTCTGGGATTTTTACCGAAAATTCACGACTTTGTTGCAAACTGTTTCGTATATACACACACGAACCTTGACTACGCAGACACATTGGCACTGCAGATACAGATACATTTGGCCATTGCAGTTTGCAGTACACAGATAGAGATACATACTCTGTTCGACCACCCGCAGAGCAGTTTTCATTTGGATTTTAGCTTAGTATCAGGGAAAGTTTGTTTTTTTTTCGTTGGATGGGAATATTCGAACAGAGATTAAAGTGATTTGAAATAAATAAAAACAACTTAAAACGTTTTATTTAATTTTCGCACAGAAGAAACTTAACTAAAAACAATACAAAACCATAAAATGTTTTGTATGTCAAACAATTTATAATATCTCCATAATAGCACAGATTTAATGGTATTTATTTAACAAAGCTATTAAAATGGTGAAAACTAAATTAAAAATTTTTAAATTCTTAAAAATAAATGGGATAACAAAATTGATTAATACAAACCTTGTCGATAAAATCAAAAAGTCACAGAATAAAAAACGATTTTTTCTGTGTTCAAAAGAATATAATATAAATAATTTAAATTCAATTAATTTAATTTAAATACACAAAAATACTCCAAATCAAGATAGGTAAATCCTTATTCGATTACAGCTAAAGCAACCGCAATAGGTCTTAGTTGATTTTCCTTTGCATTTTGGGTTTTCTTTTGTTTTTCCTGCCTGTCTCCCATTTCCCCCCTGTTTGCTGGCTTTTCCATTGGTCCACCTAGTGTGTTGTTTACATGTTCATTCGCGGGACTTTTCACTTGAAATTCGAAAGTCGACGTCGGCGCAAAGAGTTAAGACCTTACAGCATGTAGAGGAAAAGGAATCCTGTGGGGGAATGCCGCTTATTGTTCTGACCCACACACACACACATTGTTGCCTCAAATAAAGGATTTTTTGCGGTTGTCTTTGCATTAAGCTTGTTATGGCTTTAATTTAGAGGCATCCTTGGCGAAAATCGCATCAACGCAGCTGGAGATCGTTAAATAATTCATGTCAGGCCGCACCGAAATCGGAAAATGGAGGAAAAACCGAAGCAATGAAAGCCAAATTAAGCAGTGGAACGCGTTTAGCCGGTATGGGAATGGAAATGGGAGGATAATCGGTGGAGGATAACCAGGAGCCAGACTTTCCGAGGAGGATGTTCCCAGCTGGGCGCCTGATTTACGCTGCAATAATTTTCATCTCATTTTCATTACGTTTTCGGGCTTATCCTGGCACAGCCCTTCCTGCTTGTTTTTCCCCAGCACTTGCCATCTCCATCTTTTGCTTTTTGCATAAGGCTAAAAGGTGAGAAGCTCGTTTGGCCTGCAGGTTGGCCACTTGAGCCCGGCTATTTATCATTCCCCAGCAGCTTATACATAAGTTCCAGCCTGTCCATAGGCTTCTGGGTTCTGGATTCCTCGGTTACCAGGGGGAAAGTCCTCCAGACCTCCTCCTCCAGCCCGCAGCTGTGAAGTTTCCATGGTGTTGCCTTATTTTTTGCCCTGCAAGTGCCATCAAAAGTTGTGAACAAGTTGCAGGTTTGAAACAACAACAACTGGAACAGGAACAGGAATAAAAAGGATCAACAAGGTACTCAACACCAGCAGCAAGGGGAGAAAAAGGGAAATTGGAATGGCAACGAGTGTGGCACTTCGCAGTGGTGACAGATTTACATCAATTATTGATCAGGTGCGGGGTAACAGGTTGCTGATGGAGGGAAAAAGGGAAATTGAATATAAAATGGGTAAATCTTTAAGAGCATTGACAACTATTTCGAAAAAAAGCTTAACAAGTATTTGGCTTCGATTCGTATTGTCAAAATAAGATTGGTAAGTTTGTCAAAAGAAAAAGATCTATAAACAAATGCTATACAAATTTTATTCAAAATCGACCTACTTAGTACAGTTTAAATTAATATTTGTGGAACTTAATATTGCTCTTTAACTTAACAAAAATTAAACAAAATATAATCTAAACAAATCTAAACAAATCAAATCAAAATCAAAATGACCCATATTCTTTTTCCAATTGTATCAAAGATTTCTCAAAATTCCTCAAACAACTCTCGCTGAAAACTTTTCCCCTAGAATGTTTAACTTTTTGATTTGCGTAAAATTTGTTTGTGCCTTCTACGAAATCCTCACATCCGCTTTATTAAGTACTAAGACCTTTCAAAATGGTCGGCCAACAACAATAAGAATAAAAACGATTTTTACCAGGAAAAGGATTTGCAAATTCAAGAAGGAAAGCGAAATCCTCAACTCAATTAGTTGCACGCATCCATTAGATATTCCAGGCACAAAACAAAAGAGTAAAGCGATTGCAAAGCCATCGAATAGCCGAAGGCCAAGGGATCCTAAAAATGGGGGAATTTGGGGACTTGGGATCCAGAAAGGATGGAGATTATTTTTTGGCCGTGCAGGAGGTCAGACCACAAACAAAGATGTCACGCAGTGCGTTGCCCAAAGGGATTTGGCCATTGGTACGCCCAAAAATATAATATATGACATTTTGTTATGAATACTAATGCGAGCTGGAGGGTCGAAAGTGGGGGTGACTTAAAAGTTTATGCCAAGGATTGTTCTTTGCCTAGTCCAGAAATATTTATTGACAACTGGATTGGGAAATGGAGAAAATACTTGAGATGATTTAATGGGAAACTAGAAAGTTGTTGTAATTTTATTTTAATTGGCTACAGGGTGCAATTAAGAAAACTATTTTTAGAAGCAGATAGTATGTCTGTATGTTTCATAACTAAATTAAATAAATAATTATATATTTATTTATCATATATTAATATATGTGTTCTGTTAAATATTATTTACTCAAATAACATAAGGTAAAATATTTTAAACCCTAATACATCTATTTATCAAGCATACGACATGTTTTTAGGTCTAATTCTGATAATGTTATAACTTGTTTTTAACAAATAGCATTTACTCAGCATCAGGTAAAATATTTTCAATTTTAAAAATCGATAACAAAGTTGAGAAGTGATTTTAGTTAATAAAGCTTAAAAAGCCAGTATTTTTCATTCTCATATTTTAATAAACAGCTTCTGCTCAAAAGCGTTATTTTAAATACTTCAAATCTCTTGAACCTTGATTATAACTGTAAAAACGTTTCTTCTTTTTTTGAGCATTTAGAATACTAGGTAAATATATATTTAAGTAAATTGAAGGAATAGCCAATTTCTAAGGATTAATAGCAAAACGCATACCCAAACCCTGTAAAATAATCAAACTGATTCATAATCTCCTCTAGATTTCCACTTCCTCTGCAGCAAGAAGTACTATATAATCAAATCAATTGGCAGACAGGAAATGCCCAGACAGTTGGGCCAACCAACTGAGACTAATGCGTCGCCATCAGATATGCAAACAATCGGCGAGCTGGACGAATCTCCATTGGAGTCACAAATTTATTAACCGAACTGTTGGGGGCATGGGATATGGTTTTTTTTTGGGGGGAGGAGATACCTCTGCTCAATTGTGCTCCTTGGCTGGTTTTCGGCAGACACTGCGCAGGACATCGGGCAAAGGACGACCCGAAAGGCTGAGAACTGCACCCGGCTGGATATTCCGCAGTACATTGTACAATCGCTGGTGCTGATAGCCAAGGGGACCATTTCCATTGTAGATCTTGTCATCCACATAGACCACATCGATGCCCTCGTCCATGATCCTGGCATGATAGTGATGGTTGTGGGGGAAGAAGTTCAGCTCAGAGCCCAGTTCCTTTGTAATAAGGACATTTCTTCCATCAGCTGGCTGCTTGACCAGAAAAACCACGATATCCTTATCGCTGTAGAGACTTTGGCCAGCCGGCAAAAGCGTCAACTCCACAACAGCATTCTTGCAGCAAATGAACTCGGGTTCGTAGGGTTGCAGGGAATGGAAGCTCAGCAGAGTTGGATCCGGCTGGTAATGTTTATAATTTAAAAATTAAAAAAAAAAAAAAACAAAACGTAACTCCTCCACTCACATTAAATCGCTTTCTATAGCTATACAGCAACTCATCAGAACTGTAGATAGTACCATGCCAATTTGGCGGCATAAAGAACTCAACCTCCGCCGATGTCAGCAGTTTAGTGCCATGCTGCATTCAAATAACTATATTGTATATTATATATAATTATTTAGGCATACTTTATACCAGATCATAAGAATAGCTGTTTAGATTGTCGGCTGTCACCTCCTTGGGGTTCCCAAAAGCGTCCAGAAACATGGCTTTATTAGTTTTACAAAACGTATCTTGTTTCAGCTCAACGAGAATTTTGATGATGTTATAAATTTATCCGCGTGTGAGCTTTGTTTCCAGAAGTGCTTTGATCTAGGGGCTTATAAAGTGATTTTACAATATAATTTATCAGCACAATTTCTGTCAAAAAAGTTTTGCCGTGCTTTGAGTGTGACCGGAGTCTATTTCATCAGAGATCCATAGATTTTGGTGTTAATAGGCCATCAACAGTGCTGTAAGTTGTCCAAGAAAAGGGATTTCATAAATGCATAAGATTGTCTTTGAAAATAAGCTATTATAAATTTAACAGCAAATTTATGAGAGCTGAAATAAAATATTGAATTTTGATATTTAGTTCGTATTAAAAAAGTTTTTTTTTTAGGTAGTTCGTTTTTTTTTAGTTATTACTACCACATTGCATATCACAAGCCCAGGGTTGCATTTAAATCAACATATATCTTCTTGATTCGCTATCAAACTACTAAAAGAGTCATTTGTGATATTTTTATTATCTTTGATTATAATAAACAAATTTATGTTATTTTTTTGACAAAATCCATAAACTGTGCATTTCACAAGTGATTTTTGGTCCCAGAGTTGCAATTTAATTTATAGTGCTTTTTTCGTTAGACAAATTCTAAGGATGTCATTTGTGATATTTTTATATCACAACTATTTAGTTTTTAAGTCTTAAGTTTTACTTAATCACTTCAATACGCCAATTCATATTAAAGGACTTGTCAGTGTTGGTTGTCTTCAAAATTCAAGGTTGCATTTCACAAGTGATTTCCGGAGCCAGAGTTGCATTCTAATCCACAAAGAGAAGCCCCCCAAACATTTTCAAGGCGATTATCTGGGTCTGCTTGTTGGGCCCCATAAATTTGTCCACGCCCATAACTGGGCTGACAACTTAAGTGCGGTCATGTTTTTGGGGTCCTGCTCAGCTTAGCTCTCCCCTCCATTAGGAAAACAATTACAGACGACACTGACAGGCCCGAAATGCCGAGCGAATCTGAGATCCTGCAGGGGAATGGGTGGTATCCTAGCAGGAAGAGATAGCATTCGAAGTCTGGTCGGGATGTGGCCATAAATTATGAGTTTGTCGTCACATGCTGGCGGTCTTAGCCGGTGGTCCTGTCTATTAAGTAGCCTTTAGAGTCTCCGACTGTCCAGTGTGTCCAGTTTTTTGACACTCCTTGGGGCTTATTTTGCCAATCCTTTTTGGCTGCACAGTGCAATTCTGGGGGCAACATTCCGGTTACCGTTTTGTAAAGTTTTCCTAGGTGCTTTTCGGTGGTTTAACCCTCCCTCAATTCAAATCCCCAACAAACATAAATTATAGACCATTTTCATGCTCACGAACTAGAGAGAACGTCACATGTGTGTCTAAGTGATTTTCAATAAGTTCGTTTTCCTGGGGTTGGGTCAAAGTTTTTGGGGCACGATTTTTCACGGCTCCAGATGTCTATATATACATATAGATATATACTGTATGTGTATGGGAAGTAACATAATTTATGGCGCCTTCGCATGTGACTGTGTGTGTGTGTGTCTGAGCTGGCGGATTTTCGCAGGCGTCGATAATGACGAGCGATTTCTCATAGCCAAAAGTGAGTATTTTGGGTGGGTGCCCTCTCATTTCGCCAAAGCACCAGCCATTTGCAGCAGCTGCGACCGACCTTTGACATCCTTCAGGCCCGAAATTCTCCATTCCTCCACGTTCCCGGGCCCAACTATATGGCACGTAAAAGCAAACTTGATTCTCGGCCATCAAAAAACGCCATCCGTCTTCTAGCAAACGCTTTTCGCTTCTCGCTTTGACTGCCAAGCTGCCAAGTACGCGACGTGATTCAATATTTTTGCGAAATTATTTTTTAATCATAGTTCGACAGAAGTCAAACAAATATAGAATGTAGCGAAGAGACATGCTCGAATACAAAGTGAGCAGTCGGTTAAATCAATAAAACATAACATTGTAAGGTGACTTTTTCTTTAAGTCTTAAAAAGGCAAGTAATACCCAGCTGTATAGAATTTTAGAATAAAAAAGAAGTTTGCCCAGTGAAAGATTAAAGAACTTTAACATTTTTGGAATAAATTAAACAAACACATTTGTTTGGTAAGTGGAAAAAAGATTTTATTTTTAATCTAATTAAAAATTTTAAAAAAGAGATTATTATATAAAAACACTTATTTTTTTGTAAGTGAAAAAAGTCTGCTAGTTTCCGATCCTATTATAATTTAAGAAATTGAGTAATAAATAGAAGTATTGAAATATTTATAACTTTAAGATAAAGAAGTAGTTCAGTGGCCCAGCGAATAATAAAAAATACTTATTTCTTTGTTAGTGGGGAAAACATTTTATCTTATGAGGATTTTTAGTTTGTAAGTGGAAAAAAAAACAATTATTTTATTGTATTTATTATAAAATTAATATTTAAAAAAATTGAGTTTGAAGTCTGAACTGAACTAGATATTTTTTCTAAAAAGTGATATTATTTGCTCTTAAAATTATCAATCTACCATTTTTTCGAAAAGAAGTTCCAGCATACCTTGAATACCTCTTCGAAAAGAAAACCCCTGAGACAAAAGATGACAACTACATATGTATAAAACACATAAGCCAACAAAGAAGAAAACCAAAAAAAAGTGGAAAGAAAAACTTTTGCAATTTGTAAGATTTGCAGCTGGCATTGGTCGCCACTCTCGACTATTAACGCAATCGAATGACGTTCTTGGCTCGGATTCCGATTTGAATCCGCTTCCCTCTTTATGGTAAATGCCCGCAAAATGTTTGAAACGCTCAAATGGTGAAATTGTGAAATGGTGAAATGGCAACCAAATCAGCGGATCCCATGCCATCCTAAAAATTGCAATTGTGACAATGCTGACAATCTGCAGGCGACAACCAACAGCAGAGTTCCGAGGAAACTCGGAAGTCGGAGGGAATCGGAAAGTTACTGGCGATGAGGGGAAACAGACGGCCATGGCAGTTCCGTCTACATCTCCTATACAGAGAAAAAATATCTTATTTTCTAAAATTATATTAACCAATATTTTATTTATTTTCAAGCAATTACTTTATTGATTTTACCGTATAATGTTTTTTTTTCTATTTTATTCCATTTATGTGGTATTTTTAAAATACATTTAAATATTTTTTTTCAAATTTTTTTCGTAGTTTAAAAAATGTAACCTTTTCTAAATAATTTTACAGAAGTAAATATTTTTAACAAAGCAAAGAAGGGACACTTCTTTTATTTTCAAATATGTAGTTTGTCATTTTTTTTACAAATAGTTTGTAAAGCAAACCTTAAAATATTTGAATGAAAAATATATTCACCCTCTAAACTTTAGTCAAACTAAAGTATTTATCTAAAAAAAATTCAAAATTTTACCTGTGTATTGTCCGTCTAGGTTTTGCCTTCATGGCAACGTCAAGAAAACGGCGACACTTACAATCAGTATGAAATTTACGCGATTTTCATTGCGGCAAATGGTTCGCTTTTTTCGGTATTAACATTTCTCGCCAAGCATTCTGGGGAAGAATAAAGAAAGTGGGGGTAGTGATAAGTATGAGGTGTGGGAGCTGAATTCTACGGAGCCCAGCTGAAGTCGTGCCAATTTTCATGATTCCTTTCCTTTTTGGAAGGGCATAATAGTTCTTATAAAAAAAAATACAATTTAATAAAACTTTTAAAGAATTTTGGTAATTTCTAAAAAGTAAATATATTCTTGAAATATTGTTAAAGTAAATATTTGGGATATATAAAAAGTCAAAGTGTAAGCCGATATATATATTAAAAAGGCTTATCATGTTTCCAGTGTTTTAAATATTATTACTAAACCTTAAAAATATTAAAACGCTATTTATAAGCTTTATTTGCCTGGTTTATAATTTAAAAAACAAAATTTAAGATTTCCACTTAATGAATAAGATATGTTACCATTCATTAAAAGTCCTATCTGATATAATAACAAAAATCTTTATATGCCTTACTAATTCTTAAAAAGCTAAAGCTAAATGTGTTTCTTTTATTTATGTAAATAATAAAACATGACTTTACTTCGTCTGCAAAGTCACAAAGGCAAAGGCCATTAGTCTCCGGCGAGTGTAGCAGGTATTCGATGTACCCTCGATGGAATATGATTTTGTTGGCCGTGGCGCTGCAGCCATAACCGGGATAACAACAAACAGGCAAACAGCCCGCGGCTGCCACGAGCCAAAAGTGGCATCAGCTGCGGCAGTTGGCGCGGATATATCTTCCTGAACACTTCCACTTCCATAGACCGACATCTATCCGGGGGAGTGACTGCCTCTGGCCAAGAAGGATAATGCAATAAGCGTTTGCCAACGTCTTCGTCCTGCGAACTGCGAGCTGCGTTTGTGGGTGGGTTTTTCCCTTAGTTATTTTGGTTTGGGAGAGATTTTTCTAAGGGGGCTTGCACATGTGTGCCAGACAGGTTATGCGCTATAAAAAATTTAAGAAATTGCTACCAGCGCCAGCGCCAAAAACGACAATACTTACGAGCATTTCACAAATCAAAATACTTTCGAGACTTGGTATCCCCCTTGTCCTTTGTTGTCTGCCACGAGTTGTTATTGTTATTGTTCTCAATGTTAGCTTTCTTGTGTGCCAGACTTTTCCGCGTTTTCCCAATATTTTCTTCTTTTTTTTTTGTTTGACTCGGGGTAACAACTGATGCCCAAAGGAGCGATGCGAAAAACAATGTGCTAAATAAATAAATTTGTCCACGATTGCAACATCAAAATAAGGTGGAAAAACTTGGGATATGGCTGTGCGAATGGTTTGGTTTAATGGTGTGGCAGGTGATCAGGTAGGTATTATGTTGGATGTAAAGATTGAGAGAGTATGTGGTACAAGAAAACTATAAAAGATCAAATGGGAAAAGATAAATGTAAGCGATTAAGATTAAGTATGTATAACCGTTTCTTTTAATTACTTATATGTGCTTTATTAAATATTAAAAAAAAATACCATTTTAATTTTAGTTGAAAAACTGAAATCGTAATAGTTAGTATTATCTTCGCGAGTATATATATTGGGGACTTAAAAATATAGTTCTGAGTCAATTATTCCTTTCAATAAAGGATGCTGGTTAGGCTTAAATTGTGGATTTATGTTTCAATTACTTATCAACTTTTCCTTTTGAGTTTCTTTTTGGACGTATTTCTTGTTATAATATATGGAAATATAAGAGAAATAGTTCTCAGAATAACCTGAACACGTAAAGCATTTTTAAAAGTCTATATGATGGTTTGGTTACAATGTCATCAAATATAGATAAGAAGCCTTGTGGATTTATGTTTAAATTCTTTATCAATTATTCCTTTTGAGTTATTTCCCAGACTAGCAGTGTTTTTTTTTTTTTTTTGGCTCGAACTTCTTGGCCATATCTCTGTTTAATGGCGGCACTTGGCCAGCACCTCCCTGCCCCCTGGAACCATCCTGATATATGGCCCATTGCGTGCGTAGGAGAACACGAGCAGTTGGTAATATCCTAGGAGAATGGCATGCAAAAGGGAGCTGCCAACAAAAGCGAGCACAAATTGCGTCATGTTTTGCAATTCCCACGCCTTCCCCACCCCAACCCCCCCCCCTTTCGCAACTCCCACGCTCGGGTTAAAGGTCGCCGGAGTGTGTCTCCACCCACTTGATGTTGCTGCTGTTCCAGCTGTCCTCGCCTGAATGTTATTTAGCCGACAGTTTAGTGTGATCCCCCTTCGGAGGAATGGGAATGGGACTCCTTTCTTATGTCAACTGTTGATTGCTGTAGCAGTTGCAACCTGAACCCATCTGAACTGCAAAAATAATCAAAATTAATTCAATTTTGGCGGCTGGATTTAAAGGTAGCCACTTAATTAAATAGCCACACGCGTACTCCATATATATTCACGTATATTTTCCCATATCCTGTGGCACTGCACTGATTTTTATATATCAGGCCAAATTCTGTTTAAATCAAATTACATTCAACAAAATGCCCATAAAGCGAATGAATAACCACAAAATATTCGAGCACTTAAAATGGCAAAGTGATTGAATTGTGGAAAGGGCAGGGATTTTTGAAATGCCAACGTGACACGATCTTTCTGGATGGACAAAATTAGTTAACAGTTTTTTTATTAATTCTTAATCTAGGTTATTATAAATTTGTATCCTATGTAGACCATTATTATCATTAAACATTTTATTAAAGGTGTTTATTGTAGGTGCTTCTTTTAAATTCACTTAATTAAATTCAATTTATTTTTACTCCTTATATAAAAAGTTTTGGGATAATTATTTATTTAAATAATAAATATAAAGGAATTTTAAATATGCCTATACTAAATACTTTAAAGTCTTAAAACTTTTCTGTGTTATAAAATAAACTTTCTGTTGTATATATTTAAGGTAATGAAATTTTTTTTAAATCAATTTCCGTCATTTTATGTTATTCACGCACTCAACTCCAATTGTCAATGCACTTTGAACCACATTTATGAACCACAGTGACAGGTTGCAAAGGGGACCAACCGCAGGAAATACTAAGGACTCAACCCCAAATATAAACCAAATTTTTGAAAATAATAATATAAGTATATTAAAATTAATTAAATAAAATGAGTATGGCCCTTTGGGACTATTCCCAAAATACGCCCCTGTCCTCGGCAGAGGATATATGGATGAAAACTGCACTTCTGGCCTGTAATAACCAGCCGGATCTCATCTGTCCACTCCCAGCTGCAGGCTTATGGTTGCCTTTGATCAAATTATCCCTGGAACCCCACATCACCATTCCCCCTTAAGCATTGCACCTGTTTTTAAGCTCAGATGTCCGGCAAATGTGTACATATTTTAAATTTAATTACTACACGCTGCATGCAACAAACAGTGGCAGCCACAGCAAATCCGAGCAGAGGCCATCCATCCATCCATCCATCCATCCGAACGGGGCAATCCTTTCAGGGGGCAATGCGCTATAAATTCCCATACCCCAAATAGTTGGCTGGCCATTCAAAATATGCACAAGCCGCATATGGAAAAAAAAATATGAGTGCTTTAACGAGGGTAGTTCTTACTCAACAGTTAAAAAATCTATGTTAAGTTATTGGCAAAAATGATTTTCCATTTTTAGCTGTAAAATCAAACTGAAAGCTGTTAAAAAATATTTTAAAATAGAATGAAATGTACTATATTTAGTTATTGTACGAACACTATTCAATCCACCCTAGCCGAAACATACATCACCTGGAAAATCTCTCTTCAACCCAAAAAACCCCTTCGTCAGCATTCGTCCGGCGGGCATTTTTGAACATTTAACTCAATTTGTGGTTTACATTTAATTAATTTAATAATATATGGGAAAACGTAATTTCCCTACCTCTACCATCTGCAAAAAGAGAAAAAACCGCAGAAATCTCGTCACTGTCAACAGTTTTCCTGTCCAGTTTGAGTGCGAGATAAAGGATACGAGCTGAAGGAACCTCAAATATACGAAAAAATCCACTTATTTCATCGAGCAAAAAGCAAAGCGCTCAACAGATGGCGCCGTCAGAAGAGTGAGTAGATGGCGCCACAAATGCAATCCACATGGGGAGAAAAAGCTTTGCTTTGAATGGATGATAAGAATAACCATTTTCGTTTATATTAAATTATATATTTAATTAAATATTTGTTATATTTAATATTTAAAATATTAGATATAGAGAGTAAATTTACAAAAATATATTTTAGTACATTTTTTGATGATTTCGATGGACTGAACTTAACTGCTTTTATAACCCCCATAGCTTGAACCTTAAGATTTGTTGACTAGTTATCTAAAAATTAAAAAAAATTAAGATATGATATACAAAAATTTTATAAACTTTTTTTTTAACATTCCGAACCTTTTTTTTTGTCATGCCTCGCACTAATGTGAAGCATAAACTCATTCAAGTAGAATATTTTTGATAATGAAAATAACTAAGTTCACAAAAAGATAATTAAAAGCTCGTTGTCACTTAGTTCGCATATAAAAGGGACTAGGCAGCTACGGTCGAACATCAGTCCTAATCCAAAAGTAGTTCATTCGTATCACTTAATTCTTCTCCACAATGAATCACCGGTCAAGGTGCGCTCCACTAAAAAATTTTAACAAATACCTTTTTTTAATGTTTATTTGGTAAATAATATATACTTTTTTTTACTTAATTATCGTTACAGCTTGTGGCTGCTCATCTTGCTGGTTGTAAATGGAGTTTGGCTGGGAAGTGCCCAAGTTCCATTTCCCGGCAAGTGTCCGGATGTCAAAATTGTTGACCCCTTCGATGTGGAGGCGGTGAGTCCTTAGATTTAGCAATCGCATTGGTTTTCATTCCATCAACTTAGAATTCTTAGTCAAAACAATTAACTATAAAATTAATTTCATCTTCAATAGTAGACACGCGCCATTGATAGTGATTTTGATTGCAAATACTTTTGGAACTTCGTGTGAAGTCTTAGGCCTATTCAGCTGCAAGATAAGACCTCAATTGAAAACAATTTTTATTTGATTCGGTTAATTCATTAAATTTTTAAGGCAACCATATCTTATCAAATGTTCCTTTCTAATAAACAAAATTGGCAATTGTCACGATGAATAAGAAACTTTTATTTAACATAAACAAATCACACTTGAGTTTTCTTGATTATATTTTTTTTTGTATTGCATCACATAATAAATAACTTTGTTACGTGAAAAGAGCTTAATAATTAAGTGAAGTGACACTCGAAGATCTGTTTAAGTTAAAGTCATAATATAATCAAACATTAAAGCCATAAATAGTTAGGACTAATTTATTAATTTTCCATTTGTTTTAGTACCTGGGTGTCTGGTATGAGTACGCAAAGTATCCATTTTCCTTTGAGATCGGTAGGAAATGCATCTCCGCCACCTATGGTTTAATAGACGAAAGCACCGTATCTGTGCTCAACGCGGGTATATATCAACTGTGAGTAAAAACATATTGATTTCAATAAACTAAGTTAATTAAACCCTATCAAAACAGCACTGAACAGCCCTCGAATATAACTGGAACAGCGAAGCTCCTTGGACCTGGTCAATTGGCAGTCGAATTCTATCCTGGCCGTGAGTAATTCGAGCAATGAAGTAGTTCGTTTTTTTTATTATCCAGCTCATTTTAGAGCCGCAAACGGAGCCTAACTACTTGGTTTTGGGCACCGACTACAAATCATATGCCGTTGTCTATAGTTGCACTAGCATTACTCCCTTTGCCAATCTTAGTAAGTTAATTATTAGCTATTTAACTGGCAACGACAGAATTGTAATTAATTTCGTAACTCTAGGATTCGTTTGGATCCTGACTCGTGAGCGGTTACCTTCAATGGAGACTATTGATAAGGCCGAGAAGATCTTGGAGGATAATAAGATATCGCAAGCACCTCTCGTCAAAACTGTTCAAAATAATTGCCCCCAACAGTAGATGATGCGATACATGTGAATGACTTCGTCACCATTGTGGTGGCAAAAGCCATCAAAATTATGTTACTTAAACTGCTATTATTCAAGTGTAAAAATGTCAATATTTGAATGTTCTGAAATGAATCAATTAGTTATTATTGTGAGAAATAAAAGCAAAAAAAATCTATCGAGTTATTAAATGTTATTATTTATATACATTATAATAGTTTCCAAAATTAATGGACAGTTATAGTTTTTATTTCGACAGACGCTTAAAATAACTAAGTCGATAAATATTTTACCCTTTCATTTTTGTCAAAAATATAAATTGAAAACTTACAAAATCATCAATCAATTGTTTAATCACTACAACTACTACTTTTTTCACGTGTAATAATGTTATTTTATTAAAAATATTTTTTTTCAATTTTATTTCCCACATTTTAACAATATTGACGGACAACTGTAATAGTCAAAACAAAACGAATAGATATTTAAAATACATTTCTGAATTTTTGTTTGGCCAGATTGTTTACGTTTATTTAATAAGTAACTAAAACCAGGACATTGAACTCATTCCCACAATAATCTCTTTTAGATAGCATTTCAAATTGTTCCGCTCACAATGCGGAAGCCCTTATCGAAAGCGAATCATCGCGATGTGCATACGAAAATTATGTAAATAATACAATGACATCGGGCTAATTTTCTATATGTGCTAAGCGAGTGTAACGCGAACACTGCCAGACGGGTATTTCTAAGCCCCTCTCCCCAAAACTTTCATCCAGATCGTCTGCATTTCACTTTTGTTTACAGCACAAGCGATTGTTTTTGTTTACATTGCGTCGGCGTACTGAAAAAAGCTCGTGCGCAAAAAAAAAGCTCTCTCGGTTCGCATATAAAAGTTACAAGGCAGCTGCACTCGAACCTCAGTTCTAAGTCAGAAGTAGAACAGAAACTAAGTGTTAGGAAACTAAGTTCTCCTCTAGAATGAATCACCGGTCGAGGTTCGCGACACTCAAGAATAAAAGCCCATACCCTATTTACATATCACCATATTATCGTTACAGTTTGTGCCTGCTTATATTGCTGGTCGTTAATGGAATTTGGCTGGGAAATGCTCAAATTCCATTTCCCGGAAAGTGTCCGGATGTCAAAGTAGTGGACACCTTCGATGTGGAGGCGGTGAGTCTTTAATTAAGCGATCGCATTAGCTCTTAATCTACTCAATCATATCATTTAAATAAAAGCAAAGAACTATTGTTAGATATGCGAAAGTCAAAAGCTGTATACGATCAAATACCCTTAACAGTTAATTAGTTTTCAAGAAATAATCTTTAATTTATTTTAACTACAATATTTTGTTTGACAATCTGTCAAACCATCAAATGTCAATGACCTCATCAATTACTTTTTTAAGGATTATCCACTAATTTAAAAAGTGTAAAACTTGCATATCAATAAATTGCCATTCATAGCAAACATGATTTTGCTTGAAATTTGGTCGAAAACTCTAGACCCTTTCAAATTTATGATAAGATAAAAACAGAGACCCTAATTGAAATTTGTTTTCATTTGAATTGGCTAAAACATTTCATTGTTTTGGTACCAACATCTTATCAAATTTTCTTATCTAATAAACAAAACTATTTATCGTATGATGACTAATTAAAGTTTTCTTATCTTGTCGTAATTCTCATAATCATTCACATAATACAAATGTTTGTTACGTTCAAAGAGCTTATTAATTAAATTTGCTATATAGGTTGTAACTTTTTAATTCATTTTCACAAGGGCATCTGCTTAGACTAATGTTTTTTAAAGCCGGAAATAAATATGTTTTATTTATTATATTCCATCTTTGTTAGTACATGGGTGTCTGGTATGAGTACTCCAAATATCCATTTGCCTTCGAGATCGGAAAGAAATGCATCTACGCCAATTATGGTGTCATAGACAACAGCACCGTGTCTGTGCTGAATGCAGCTATCAATCAATTGTAAGTAAAATAGTATAATAATAACAATTAATTAAACTCATCAAATGTAATCAAAACAGAACTGGAAATCCATCGAATGTGACTGGAAAAGCCAAGCTGATCGCACCAGGTCAATTGGCGGTGGCATTCTATCCCGGCCGTGAGTACTGCCAAACTTCGAGTGGTCTCTTGTGCTTATTTTGCTGATTGTCCAAATCATTTTAGAGTCGTTAACGAAGGCCAACTACTTGGTGCTTGGCACAGATTATGAATCATATGCCGTTGTCTACAGTTGCACTAGTCTGACGCCCTTGGCTAATTTCAGTAAGTAAACGCGGAAGTCTACTCAAAACGTTGGCATGCAAGCTGTCTCGTAACTCACTTGGGATGACAACCATTTGCGACAGAATAATAATTGATATTTTAATTTCAGAAATTGTTTGGATCCTAACTCGTGAGCGCGAACCTTCAACGGAGACAATCGATGCGGCCAAGAAGATCTTAGACGACAATGAAATATCGCAGGCATTCCTCATCGACACCACCCAGAAGAATTGCCCCGAATTGGAGGGCAATGGCACTGAGTTGGCTGGAAGTGATGAGCTTGATGTGGATCACTTCGTCACCACTGTGGTGCCAAATGCCATTGGCAAGGCATGAGATTGGCTGCAACGCTTCTATGAGCGTTTCTACGACATTTTTATGAACTTTTTGAGTTACTAAAACTGCTAATATTCAAGTGTACATATATCGATAGTTGGCTGCTCTTTAAAGTAGCAATTTTAATTAGTTGTTATTGCTAAAAATAAAATCGAATAAGTCAATCGAATTATTAAATATGATTATTGAATTTATTATATAAAAATTATACTGCATAAATATTTTCAACGAATTTTCTAAAAGTATGCAATGAAACATAGAAATGAGCTCTTTCGAAAAAAATCGTTCGGAATTTCGTATTATTGCATATATTTAGACATCTTTATAAGTAATTATACAACCAAGCGATTTTTTTACGATTTCTTTATCGGAAATTTAGTGTAAAGATTACTCGTAAAATCTTGATTAAACTGTGTTAAAGCGTTTAAAGTAGATTTAACTTAGCCTGGCCAAACGATTTTGTTCTCATTTCTAGTTGAACTTTTTCAGCATGAACAAGTGGACATTTTTTGCGTGAGTATAGTATACATTTAAAATAATGTTTAATCCATCATTTATTATTAAGCCTTGTTTTGCTCGATCTTCAATTTTCCTTGGCCATGAGGGCTTTCCATGGACCCTGCCCATCAAACATGACATCAGTTAGCGACTTGGATATGGATCGTTTTAGAGGAAAGTGGTACACTCACTCCCTTTATCCTCCTCTCTCATTGCGAATAGCAAAATGTCAGTCAACGGAATTTTTGGAAGACACTGCGGATAAATTTTACGTTGTTGCCCGTGAACTGAGTTTGGCGTACGAATTTGTTATATATTTTAATGCCATGTAATTGAAATTCCCTCCACAGAACCGGTACAGTAAAGGTAAGAAAAGCGGATATTATGAAAATAGAGGCAAACATGGGAAGGTATATTTTGGGCACAAGAAATACAGGTAAGCGTATTGGCTATTGGCAATTATTGATAAAAAAGCATTAATGAATATTGTTTGTAGCATTTCCTGAAGGGGTGCTGATTTATGTTCTGGATACGGACTATGATAACTTTGCCATACGCTTTATGTGCTTTGATGCCAGCCACATTTTCAGTTTTCGTGAGTTGTGTTATGCTTAAACAGACTTGATTTTCTCATTATTAATATTATATATTTTATTTTTTAGACTGGGCTGTGATCCAGACCCGTAAACGTTTACCCCCCACGGATATAATATATTTGGCTCAGCACTATGCACATAATGCTGGGATTGTTATAAGTGACATGAGTAAAGTTGCCCAGGAGTCATGCCCTGAAGATACTTAAATTTTATTGGTCTTCTTTTGATATGTAAATAATTAAAATATGGAGCCCAAATTTATAAAAGCATAACCAATTGATTTTGAGTAATAAAAGTTGTACAATAATAATTAATAAACCATGACAAAGAAAAAACAGTTTATTGAAAAGTTAAATAGTCATTTGTATTTCAAACTGCACGACAAGGAATATCTTTTTTGAAGTTATTTATAAAAACTTGTTAAGGAATAAGAAAGTCAACTTAAAATACTATTGGAGAATATTACAAATCAAAATATTTTCGTATTTCATTTATTTAAAATTAAAAAATTAACTTTGTTTATCCTAGATAACTTTACTAGTGAAGTTAGTAAACAACAGTATTTTATGTTGATTTTTATATTCCTTACACATTCCGTGTTTTCATTGATTTAAGTTTTCAAAAAACGTAATCATAATGGTATTAAGCGACAACTTAAGCAATTAATCGATAGAATACAAGGTTATTTTCCTCTGTTCAGTCGGCCTTGGTAAGCAAAACAAATGTTGGCCAACAGAGAGGAGCATAAATCAGAAAACCGCACTTGGAACGGATGCGCATAGATAAACCTGACCCACCCACTCGTCTCATTCCCTGGGCAGAAATAACGAAAAAGGACAATTGTAAAATTAAACAGCGAAAAGGCAGAATGGAGGGTCCTTGCAAAACGAAAACTCCGAGCGACCATTGGGGAAATTTTCTGGTACAACGATTTTCAGAAGCTGTGCAAACATACACAATGTATATATCTCACTGTCTATATTTTATTTGTCCGCCTTTCCATTTTTGCTTTCCAGTTGTCCCAGACTGCCTCGAGTTGGGTGTGCAGTTCACCTCTTTTCTCCCAACAAAGACTACCACTACTACTCGCTATGCATACAAAATTTGTTTTGTAAACAAAGTAATGCCATTACAAACAAATTGGACTTTGTGCCCATGTTTTTTACCCACCCCCACCGCCCCCTCTCCACGACATTGTTGCACTGAAGACCCTTTGGGAAATCGCTCCAGAGGGCGTCGTGATGATTGAAGGAATATGTGACTGACATTTGAGCCTGCTATGCACATAGATGGATAACATTTATTGAGTGCCAAAGGATGACTGGGGCCTGCAGTTTTTGTGGCTTGCCCGCCAGCTATTGGGTTACTCTTTGGAGATTATAGCGTATACTATTTATTCAATTTGGCATTCCTTGCGGTGGCCCAAGGGTTGGGTTTGTCTTCTTTTCGGGATTCTGTCAAAAGGGATGTTTGGAGTCGCCATTGAAGACAAAGTACATATCTTGTTTAGATGATAGCAAAGCTCTTTAAAAATTAAATACAAAATAACTTGTGTATTGGTAAAAGAGCTAAGTGTTTAAAAACATTTAATAATTGTTTCTATAATTTTTTAATTTAGTTTCAAAGTTTTAATGTCTTTAATAAAGTTTTGTTTAGAGGAAATCGCTGACATTGATTTTACTTTGTATGAAATCCTCTTTACCCATTTTCCATGCTCCAAGCTCATTCAATCGCATTTCATTTCTTATTGACTCAATGGAAAATGCCAAATCACCCAAAGCAATTTGCTGTCAGCACCACCAAGGTGCTGGCTATAAAAGTGGCCCTTTCCACACACATCGCCCATTTAAGCACAACCCCATCCCATGCCAGTCAATAAAATGCCTTTTAATTAATCGGACGGTTAGCCGGAGGACGGACACTTTTCCGGACTCTGTGCGTCAGCTGTTGTGGCAACCAAATGAGAACAGGACTCGAGTTACAGGACATTCGAATGCAGTGACGAATTGTGTGCATAAATTATGCAGCCAGCCATTTCGGGTAGCCCAGCATTTATGACAAAACGTTTTAACTGTTTTACCTTTTTACATCAAGTACTTTTTGGATTAAAGGGAATATTTGCTTCTAATCTTTCTTAAAATATATTTATTAATTATTGTATAGATTTATTAGTATAATATATAACAATTCTTTACAGAATTAAAGAAAAATTAACAAAGCATACCGTTGAGAGCCATATTTATTTCAATTTGCTTAGTTTCTTTATCTAAATATATTTATTTTTATTGAATAGATTTGTTATTGTTAGTCCAACAATTATCAACAGAACTAGGGATCTATAAATGCATTGCCCGCATTGCCCATCGTTGAGCGCCAAATACATATATTAACGCTGTACGTAGTAACTTATGGTCTATACCGTATTTATTTTGGTAAGGGACATTCCCACTTCGTTTGGCAACAACAATATGTTGTAAACGTTTAATTTAAACGCGTCGTCTTTAATCGCTGTCGTGGCAACGTCGTTCTCCACCTGCCACCTGAAATCTGGGCGCTGTAATTGCGTTCATTGAATTGTTAACCGGTCTGCCCGCATTTCATTCCCTCAAAACCGCAAACTTGCAGCGACGGCGGCCAAAAGCCGTTGTTATCCTTGCGGTCGATGTGGCTATGTGTGTGTGTAGCTGTGTGTGTGTTTGACCAAATGTGTCCCCTTGAGCTGATTTCCACCGATGCGGACTGCCATTTGGTGGGTTGAATCCCTCGATATCCCGGTCAATGCACATCAAACTTTTTGGCTCTCCCTTTTGGCCATCTGCATTTGGCATTTATTGGTATTGTTCCAATTAAAGTTGGACTTGGCCATAAAATATGCAAGCTCAGCGAGCCAGTTAGCCATTCGACCATCCAAGCAGCCATCGAACCAACTTCTGGTTCGATTTTGGCGGC
The DNA here is from genome assembly GCF_025200985.1 of Drosophila gunungcola. Taxonomy (NCBI): domain Eukaryota; kingdom Metazoa; phylum Arthropoda; class Insecta; order Diptera; family Drosophilidae; genus Drosophila; species Drosophila gunungcola. Next base: position 19,193,861 of record NW_026453197.1, read on the forward strand.
CACAGGACATTAATGCGTTACGGTCAATGGTTTTGAGTGCAACTGAAGCAACGTTGCCAATAAAAGGTAATAAAATTGCCCACTTCGTTGGATAGACAATGGGGCACTTGAGTTGAATTTTTCAAATGTTTAGATTTATGTAGATAATTGTGGTAGTATTTTTAATTAATTTAATAATTTCATTTTTAAAAAAACTACTAGTTGTGCCATTTAATAGTTTAATTTCTATAGATTTAATACTTTATTTATACTGTATCTTACATAAGTGTTCCTATTCTTATATTATCATTTGAAGTTTTTTTTTTTTATTTTCATTATTTTCTGAAATTTTTTTCAGGAAAATAAAAAGGTGTTTTTAAATTTCAGCATATCCTAAATTTCCATAGTCAACTTTCACGCAAAGTCTTTCAGCATGCACAAACATTTTCGTTAACTCGTTTTATACAGCCCCGGTACGTTTGGCCATTAAACCCGTCCCAAAATCAAGCATCGCGACGCATTCACCTTTGATACACCTCATCCACCCAGCCCACCGCAGAAACTTTTGCCCCACATCGCCACATGCTGCATGCACCACCCGTACCCACACCCATACCCATATCCATTCTGCCGAATTTTGTGGCACGTATTGGCCAAGGCCAAAGTTTCGGCGACGCCTTGCCGAAAACGTCTCTTGCGGCCTGGCTGCCAACTGCTTAATCAATTACGCAACTTTGTAACAACATGCGAACGGCAGGGGGATCTTGGCCGAAAAGCGTGCACCGCATGCATTAGACTTGGTTAAATGTATAAAAGTGCCAAAGTATCGCGAACAGGCGCCAAGGAAAACGACAGCCAAATGTTAAATTTTGAGCTCAATGAATTCTTATTAAAAAAAACCTTTTCTTAAAATATCTATAACTAAGAAAAGAAACATTTTATTTGGCTAATAACAATTAATTGTTACTTAACATAATAGACTTTTCTATCTACTTTTTTTATGAAACATGTATAAATAAAAGAATTATAAACTCAAATTAAATATTTTTCGTTTTGATTTTAAGTTATTTTAAATCTTATTGAAATTGTTCTTTAAACATCTCTTAATAAGAATATATTATTCAAATATACATTATTTTTAGCTCATCAAAAAAAATTGTTATCCAACATGATAGCTTTCCACATTATGTCTACATTTTGTAAAAGAAAATCTATTAATCAAATGTAAATATTTTGGATTTTGTTTTTGGATTGGAAAAACATAATATTAGTCAAAATTTAATCAGCATGTTGTGAGAAGAAAGGGCGGCCAAGACTCCAACTAAATAAAACAGCTTAAAAATGCCTTCGAAGAAATGTTTCTGTCCAGTCACCCATGTCATCTTCGATTGCGATGGCACCTTGATAGGTAAAGCCTATCATTTACAATAAAAATACAAGAAATGTGTTAATTCGTATTAATTCCTCCTAAACGGACTACGAACTTTTAATACTTTTCTCACCAAATATCGGTTAATTAACATGTTAAATCTCCTTTTTAGATAGCGAAGTCATTTACCTAAGAGCAGTTCAAGAAATTGTAGATCGGTTTGGCAAAACTTACAGCACAACTGATCATGCCCGTCATTTGGGAATGCCAGTGGACACTTTTTCGCAGGCCATCGTGCAGGAGATGAATCTTCCCATAAAAAAAGAGGAATTCGCCGAAATTTTCCAATCAATTTCTAATCGATATTTGGGAAATGTTCCGCTGCTACCAGGGGTCAAGGATTTGATACTCCATTTGCACGAATACCGAATACCCTTCTGCATTGCCACAAGTTCCGGCAGGGAGCTCTTTAAGGTGAAGGCCAAGCCACATAAGGACATAATGCTGGCCTTTCATCACGTTGTCTGTGGAGATGATCCCCAATTGCCAATTGGCAGGGGAAAACCCAAGCCGGATATCTTTCTTCTGGCCGCCTCGAGATTCAATCCACCAGCGGATCCCAAAAAGTGCCTGATATTCGAGGATTCTCCGGCGGGTCTAAGAGGTGGTGTGGAAGCTGGATCTCAAGTCGTTTTTATACCCCAGCCTCATGTGACCAAGGAGCAAAGAAAAGGCGCCACTTTGGTGCTCAAATCGATGACGGAATTTAAACCCGAGCATTTTGGCCTCCCCGCCTTTGGTAACTGCTCCAAATTCGAATTTGGCTAACTAGAAATTCATCTCTTGAAACTTGTAGATCTTTAAAAATAAAATATATATACTTAAATGTCGAAACGGAAATAAAGGCATTATATTTTATTTATTAGTTTTAAAATGTGCCCCATTTGATTTGAAAGCATTATTTTAGTTGAAACCAATATTATTAAATTTTAATTTAAATTTTTAGTATAAAATCTATTCCGAAAATTATCAAATGAACTACTTCAAAAAAATTGAAAATATTAAAATTTAACATAGCCAAAACCTGCAATTGATGAAAATTAAAGCGCAAAATATTAAAACTGAGTATGAAATACTTGTAGCACTCTAAATTTATCTCTCAAAATTTGTGGATCAATAACTCTTACAATAAAATAAATCAAAATTTAAGAATACAAATATGTCTGAGGAGGATAAAATAATGAAACCGTACTTGAGGTGTTGTTCATTTCAGCCCGTTACCCATTGCATTTTCGAGTTGGACGGATTGCTGATAGACAGCGAACGTCTGCGAACTGAATGTGTGCAAAAGATTCTGGATCCCTACGGTCACACATACAGCTTTGACATTAGGATGAGGTGCATGGGAAAGCCAGATGCCGAGCAGGCTGAACTGATAGTGAACACTTATAACCTGCCCTTCAGTCGCACCGAGTTCGAGACTCAGCAGGAGCTTCAAAGTCGCAGCAAATTGGGTTTCATACGACTGATGCCGGGTGTTGAGCGTCTCTTGAAACATCTTGATGAGTTCAATGTGCCCATGGCCATCGGAAGTGGCAGTTGTCGGGATTCGTTTGCCACAAAGACGAGGCGGCATTCCCGACTCTTCGATGTCTTCCATCATGTGGTTTTGAGCGGTTCGGATGAGGAGGTCAAGGAGGGAAAGCCAGCTCCAGATATCTTCCTAACCACAGCCTCTCGATTCGAGGATCCTCCAGAGCCGAGCAAGTGCCTCGTCTTCGAGTCCTCGCTTGCCGGAATGGAGGCTGCTCTGGCCGCCGGCATGCAGGTGGTCCTTGTTCCCGATCCTCTGGTCTCCATTCGAGCCAGTGCTCCGGCCACTTTGAGGCTGCGATCCCTGGAGGGCTTCAAGCCTCAGTACTTTGGACTACCACCTCTGTAGAATGTTTGCTTCAAATGTCTTTCATAAAGAACTCTCGCCATTAATTAATAATAAATTCCAACCATCTAAACTTTATATATTAATGAAATTTCCTTCTGATTGTGTCACTAAAAGATCGGAACAGACTGATTAGAATATTTTCTGAATTTCAGATCTAAGATTTATATTAATATAGAGCTGAAAATTAAAATGAACTTATTGTTTTGAGAGAGATTTACATAAAACTCAAATAGCATCTGTATCGCTCCATTTTATTTGGTAAAATTTCAAGAATAAAAATTAGGTCGAATTTTATAATTGAATCATTTTGAGAAGCTGACTTTATTACTTTAAAAAAATTGTAAAAGGTTCAAACTCACATTTGAATGCAATAAGTCGTTAGCATCGTTTCTACTGCCAAACACGACTTTATTAGGCCCTGATTCGGAGCATGTAGATATAAATTTGTAGAAAATTCAGATCTTTCCTGCAATCGTAGAGTCCTCAGGTGCTTCTGGCCCAATCAAGATGTGCAGTCCTTGCAAAGTTCCACCGGAATGTTGCGGTTGTCCACCGACGTGCTGTGGTCCGGCCATTAGCTACTGTATTTTTGATCTGGAAAGCGCAGTTTTTGGTGAGTTTATGCGAAACCCTTAAGAGTTTTAATAAGTGTCTATACTTAGACACCCGTTACATCTACCGGAAGGCCCTAAAGGAGCTGGCCCTGAGCTACGACAGGAGGATACCAGAACATTTACTTATTCAAAGCGGACCCATGACAACCTCAGAGATGTCGCAATTAATTTGCCGAAAATGCGATATGCCAATGGACTGGGAATCGTTTCGCTTCGAGTTGAATGAGCGCACTTCCCAGTTGATAGCGAATCCTCCCTTTATGGACGGCATTGAGCGGTTGGTGAATCACTTGCGTAACTGCTGTATAGGATTGGGATTGGTGACCTCTTGCTCGGAGGCGAACTATTGCGCCAAAATCCGCGGCAGGGAGGATTTCTTCGAGAACTTCTCGTCGGTGATCTGTGCGGATGATCCGGAATTGAGGGCCTTCAAGCCGGAACCAGATGTCTACCTGATTGCCATGTCTCGACTGGGCGATGCTGGACCGGATTGCACCCTGGTGTTCGATGGCACTCCCAAGGGAGTCCAGGCAGCTGCGGATGCTCGATTGCCAGTTGTCATGGTGGCGGATAAAGATCTGCCCTGTTGCTGGTCTGAGTTGGCCGCCCTGCGCTTTGAGTACCTGGACGATTTCGAGCCGGAGATGCTAAACATGCCTCCGTTTACGGACCCTCCTCCTCGAAGGCGATCGAGTCGTCGACGGACAAGATACAGCCGCAGATTGACCGTGATCCGGAGGAGAGCCGCCGAAGCCGCGGCAGCTGAGGAGGAGGAGGAGCAGGAGGAGGCAACGCCGGAGGTGCCACCACCTCTGATCGCAATCGCAGATCCATCCATTTTGAACTTAAGGGAATAACTTACTCCTTACTCTTAACCAGACTTTAATAAATATTATTGTTGAATCTTATTTATATTTAAATTTGTACATAATATTTTTTTGGTTTTAAACAACACAATTAAAAACAAATCAAATGTGACCACATGTTTTATTTCGCTTGATAACATTTTATTCGTATAAAACTTGTTTTTAAACCTTTAATATGAAAGTTTTGGTCCTCTGGGATCAACTTAGTCCTTCGATAAAATATTACAAAATTTGCGAATAACACAACGCTCAGCAGTTATGAAAATCCTATTCAGTTCCTGAAATACAATGACATTGTCTGGATCAATTGTAGGGCTTATACTAATTAAGAAACACTTTCGAATAATATGATTTCTGATATTTCAGCTGTCGGAGAAGACGGAACGAGCGGTGGCTCAAGTGATCCCGAAGAAAATGTATCTTTGTTTTCAATGCGACAAACGTCAGTGCTAAGCCAAAAATTCGTAGAATATAAAAACTAAAAATTTCGGAAAACTTATATTTGAATTTCTTCGGTAGAATTCTTGTGGTGCAGCCCCAAAGATGTGCACTCCCTGCTGTAAGGCATGCAGAGCACCGACGAAGTGTTCCAGTTGCCCACCGATGTGCTGTAGTCCGGGTATTAGCTTCTGCATTTTCGATCTGGAGAGTGCGGTGTTTGGTGAGATGGTGTTGGCAAAAAGAGCTTAGGGATTTTTAACACTCTAAGACTTCTCAAACAGACACTCGTCACGTTTACACGAGGGCTCTAAACGAGCTGGCTTCGAGTTACAACAGGATGGTGCCCGAGGATGTGCTGATCCAAAGTGGACCCATGGAAACGGCCGAAATGGCGGAGTTGATTTGCCGGAAGTGCGATTTGCCCGTGAGTTGGGAGAGTTTTCGCTTTCAGCTGAACGAACGCACCTCAGATTTGATTGCAAATCCCACGCTGATGCCTGGAGTCTTGCGATTGGTCACCCATTTACGCAAATGCTGTCTGGGATTGGGATTGGTCACCTCGTGCTCGGAATCCATGTACTGCACCAAGATCCGCGGTAGGGAGGACTTCTTCAAAAACTTCTCGTCGGTGATCTGTGCGGATGATCCGGAATTGAGGGCCTACAAGCCGGAACCGGATGTCTACCTGATTGCCATGTCTCGACTGGGCGATGCTGGACCGGATTGCACACTGGTGTTCGATGGCACTCCCAAAGGAGTCCAGGCAGCTGCGGATGCGCGATTGCCAGTTGTCATGCTGGCCGAAAATGATCTTCCCTGTTGCTGGTCTGAGTTGGCCACCCTGCGATTGGAAACCTTGGAGGAATTCGAGCCCGAGGAGTTCGATATGCCCCCATACAGTTGCACAGAGCCACCTCCTCGAAAATCCAAGACTGCAAGTCGCCGAAGTTCGCAAAAATCCGACGGAAGTCGAAGGAGTTCCGCTGCCAGGAGAAAAGCTGCTGAAGACTTGGCAGCCGATGAGGGCGAGGAGGAAGAAGATGAAGGCGAAGGAGTTGCCTAATTATGGTAGAAATTTTCGTGTACTATAACTTTTTTTTGTACTGAAGCTAGTTTAAAATTTTTGAAAATTGTATATAATAATAAATAAATAAATACTTAAATAAATAATTAATTAATTAATTATATTTCACTACATTTTATTCAACTAAAACCAGTTAGAAATTAAAGTCAATCTTATATTAAAGACAAGAAAATAGTGCAATTTAAAAAGCTAAAGATAGTTTAATTTGGCTTGAAAAAAACCGAAGAAATCACAGATATAAGCAAAAAGTATTCTATTAGAATTGGCTTTTAAATGAACTAAATATTTAATTTAAATTATAGTCAATTTTATAAAATACATTAATAAATAAAAAAAATTATTCTTTAATTAATACTTAGTTAACATCGCAGTAAATTTGCGGTTAAAGATACTCCTTTTCCAACTGCAAGTCCAGGCAATCTGCCTAAAAGCATTTAAAAGCTTTCAAAAAATAAAATCCAATGGTTAGGATTAAACAAACATAATAATTGCAACTGAAAGAAATAAACATAAACATTTTAGAAATCATAATTAAGCTAGAGTTCATTTTATTATTTATTAAATGAAATTTCCTTGTCAAACAAAATCACATTTAACTAAATCCCATTTCTTGACACTTTTGTTTAAAACGAAATTGATCCCCAGAAACTTTGAACAGCGATAAGCCGACTTAGCAATATTAACTATTTAACAGGGAATAGTTTGCTTTATCTGCTAAATAATAAATACAGTTTAATTGAAAATGTTTGCATGATGACAAGAAAATTGAATCCTATCAGCACACACTCATATAGAAAAAACAAGAGGAAAATGCAAATTCAGATGGAGATTAAAAAGCATTATAAATAATGCCGATTGTTCGAATCGTCCTTTGTTCATTGTTCGTTGTTCATTGGCATTTGACTAGCTCATCAAGTGCTTTCAATTAAAGATGATTAAGCGACTTTCATTCTTGGCTAAGACAATATAAATCCCAGTTAGCTTCAGCATTTTCTCTCATCTTCATCCTTTCTCCGTCTCTCGCACTTGCCAAAAGCCAATTGTTTGACAATTTAATTATTCAACACATTACGCATACGCAGTGTGCGCCAGTGTCTGCCTGTCTGCCAGAGTGTAGACATGCAATATGTGTTTGCCTAGTTGCAGATGCCAACTTGCAACTTTGTTCAGGCTGGCTCAACTCCTGGCCAACTTATAATTACTTAATGTTCAGCTCGGAAAATGTGTCTCCAGCCACCGAAACTCGGATTTAACGTCAGGCGGCGCAAAGTGAATTAACCTTTTAACTCTTTAGACACATTTTTTTAGCCCTCTATTTTTTTTTGACTTTTCGAGTTTTCTTCCGCTTTTGCCTAATGAACGAACGCCACAGGAAGGACTCAAGGGCGAAAAGCTCAGCAGAAATGAAAATAACAAAAAATAGTAAAAAGAAAATCATATAAAAAGGAAAGTGCCATGAGGAATAAAAATAATAATAATTGCTGGCGTCAAAAGTATGATGCTCAAACAAGATCTGCAAGTTCTTTAATGTCTTAATTTAATTAAGCCACCAAAGGGCCGCTGGGGATCACAGATTCAAAGAAATATGCACTTTGCAGTTGGAAAAAGCAAAAAAAAAAAACAGGAAAGAACTTTTTAGATCACAAAAGAACCTATGAGAAAGAAATGGAAAGTAGGTATACATTTTAGAAAATATTTTTAAAATGTGAATTTTTACTCAGGATAAAACATGTATTTATATAAGTTTAAAGCGTTGTCTGATAATAATTTAACCGTGTTGTTGAATATTATCAAATTGCAAAAATAAAACTCCTGAAAATCTAATTGTGTAAATTTGCTCAATTTGTTTTAATATATATTTTAGATGTAATTAATTTTCAATTTATTTAAAAAAAAATTGTAAAGGAAATTTCTATAACACTTTTTGCATCATTACCCAGCAATTCATTGATTATCGACTATCAAAGTATTCGAACCCTACAAAATCCCCATTGTTGCAGAACTTCAAGTGTTTTTGGGATTTTGGGTAGACCAACGGAAAGCAATTACAACAACACGGATTAACATGTGTCGACGAATGCTGAAAAGCTTTTCATAGTCTTCTGCAGCATTCCGCTAAATTAATGTTAAAATGCAAGGACGCAGTAGGTGGGTGTTTGGGTGGTGGGGCGTTGAACCGCCATCCAGTGGTTTGTGTGGGCGTGGGTGTGCATTCAGAGCGTGCTTTGTGCGAGCCTTGTTATAAAGCATTAATCAAGCATACCTGCTGGGCAATGGCAGACCCCGATCCCTTTTGTCCCCATTCCCCGCACCTGCGGCTTTTGCCTTTGCTTGTTTGCGGTGGCGACAACGACGAACCACCCAACCACCCAACCACCCCAGCACCAAAATTACCACCCACCCGTCCAGCGGCTCAGGCCCACATCCACCACCATTCAAAAGGGCACTAAATTGCCGCTCATTATGATGGGCTGGCAAAACACGTATGCGTTAGTGGTGACAATCTTAATTGGCAAATTCCCAAGCAATAGTCTTGACAATTTTATTAAAAACGAAGTCGATTTTAAAAATTAAACATATGATTTTTCTGTGAAAAAAAATCCAGTATTTATTGGACAATCTCAGAATGTCAACTTTTAATTATATAAATTCAAATTCATTGTAGTATTACGTTTAATTATATTGCTACTTAAAAGTTGTTATGTTTATATTATTATTATTAATAAATAAAATCAAATAAAAATATTTGTAATAAAAGGAAATGCTAGGAATATCATAAATTTAAGAGTGAAGTTGTAATAAAATGGTTAACGATGTTGCTAATTATAAAAAGCAACTTAATGTTGTTTTTTATTTAACAAATACTGAAAATCTATTTATTATTTTTTTGTATACATAATTATAACATTATTAATAGTTATTAATTAATTTTCAATAATACAAAACATATATTATAAAAGCTTTTTTATATATAAAACAATTTTTATTTGATCACAAATCCTGTGATAATCCAATTCCAATTCACGCCACCATTTCTTGCGCTTAAACCAATTTGTGTACGTGAGTGTGTGTCCCTTTTGCAATTTTCCAGCTAAATGGCATACATTAATTAACGGTTTTGTGCGACAGACGACTCGGGTCCAGATCCAGGTTCAGATTCAGATTCACATTCAGATCCAGACCTCGGCTCAGCAGCATTCATTCATTTTGACCCCCGTGCTCTCGGCTCACGAAAAAGATTAATGGTGCGCTATTTATGTGTAATGACAAATGTTAGTGCCCCCCAAAATGCCACGCCTCCACCTCGCCCGCCCCCTTCATCTGAAGGTCTCACTTCAGCAATGAATAGATTTTCGTACCTCGCCCCAACGGTGTCCATCCATTTGCCGAAAATGATTGAAATAAATATTTAATTAAGGTACCAAAGTGCAACCAACAGCAGTGGCATCAACGGCAGGCAAACAAAAAACCAAAAAAACAAGAAACAAAGAAACAGCCAACTTTGCTCTAAATTTTCATAAAAAATTCAATGCCACGTTCCGACAATAGCCGACAACGATATGCAATAAAGTGCGGGCAGCAAAATGTGTCACCGTGTTACAAATAAAACCAAATGGGGGTCTATAAATAATGGTCCCAACGAATCAAGGATACGCTTCTTAAGAAAATAATTTGCAAGAATGAAAGATATTTATATCACAAATTTTAAGTTTAAAATATAAATTCTTATTTAAGAAAGAAAATGTAATAAAAAGTGTATAATATAAATTAAATAATTCATTGATTGAAAAAACAATATTTTTACTACGAATTGTATAATGTAAAAATATGAAATACCACAGAACAAATATATCTCATAAATTTGAAAATGGCATTTTTAATGGAATTTAAATAAATGGCTTGAAAGGGTTTAACTTATTTGTCCTCAAAAACTTTTTAAAAATGGTTCATACAAAAGGTATTTTGGATCAGAAAATTGTCACTCAAAAGTTGTTTAATTATAAAATGTATGGTAGCGCTGCATTCCATTTAATTAATTTTTAGTTTATTTTAAAAGCCTTGTTAAGCAAACAGGCTGGGATTGTTTAGTAAAATATTTTAATTCCGTAAAAATACAAAGTAGTTGCTTTTTTACCTATACCCCGTGGACTGAAATAAAAGCAAAGGCGGCAACATCAACGTCAGCGTCAAACTGCCAACAACAGACGCACACGAGGAACTGGGCACAGATCGTTCCGGGGACTAGAGATATGGGCACAGGACTCGGAGAATGGGAGGTGGGACCCGTGAGGTGGTCGCTTTGACCAACTGTTGTGGCAAACAAGTAAATAAATGACAAACTAAAGCCAAATTAAGTAAATAAAATTGTTGCCGCTGTCAGGGGCAAACGACATACGTCTGACACGGACACGAGAACATGGAGCCAGGACACAGGACATAGGACACAGGACTCCAAACCTGGAGACTGACAGGACACACAGGTTCGGGATCTCAGAGTCCTGTGACAGGCCTGAAAATGTCAACAAGTTGAATGCAACCAACACACACACACACGACTAAAATGTTACATAAACGATACTCAAGTCAAAGATCAGGTTGAGGTTAAAGGTCAGGCGGCAGAACTTTAATGTAAGAAAAACCATTTCAAAATTGAAACGAAAAAAAGGACGATAACCCCACAGGATATTCAGTCCAGCCTAGACAAGCCCAAAAGACTGTTCGCATTGGGCAGACAAACGCTGACATGTGTCAGAACGAAAAGCGCACAATTTATCAAAGGCAACAATATAGAAAATAAAACCAGGAAAAGCAGTGCAAAAATCTAAAGAGACAATGGGAGCTGGATAAATACAAAGAACTACAGAGTTTCGAGACTGTAGGATACCCGGCAAATGACTAACGATTTTTTAAAAATTGTATCAATTAAACAAAACTGTTGTAAAATCAATACAGAACTTTTTGGCACAATAAAAAAAATAAAACCAGAAAAATAATGAGACAAACTGGAAAAACAAATGCTTTTAGACTATATAAAACCCGGTCAAGGATTTTTAAATATTAAAACAATATTTTTACTATTTTTAAATTACTAAACATATCGTATTTAATTTTGTAAAAATTTCTTAACTTCAACTACAATTTACACTTTTACAAAAAAAGCCCAAAGATTTAAAGCGACAAATGGTAACAAAAAAGTTTCGAAAGGACAACCAAATCCTGGTTTAAGCCAAGAAATGAGCTTAGAAGTGGTAAAAAAAAAACAAAAAAGTGGCAGGAGAAGAGCCTCGTTGACGACAATGGAATTGGTCAGGCAGAGATAGTGGCCAAAAAGAAGGGAGACAAGCTTTGGTTGATGATACGTAAGTCAAATGAAAAATCGACTCCCCAAGTGGGTGACTTTTGCATGTGTCCTTGTGGCTCCTTGTAGACTCATTCATCACACTACCCCTAAAAAAGGAGCAAAAACTGTGAAGAAGCATGCAACTTCCGCCATTTCGCAGAGGAAAATCCCATATCTTCGTCTTTTTCGCTTTTTTTTTTTTTACCAGTTATGCGATTATTTTTGTTTATGTGGACGATTATCCAGAGAAATGGGTTTATGGAAATTCACTGACCACGCCTACGCCATTTTCATGTATGGATGGTTGTTAAACAATAAAATTGTTTAGTATAAACTTGCAACATTTATATGTGTTTTTAGATTACCTTAAAATTGCATGACTTGAATTGAGATTGAATTAAATTTAATGTACCCTTAAAAGTGGTGAAAACAAATATATAGTTTATTTTTTAAGAGGTTGAGTTAAATACCCCACAAAAACTGAAAAGTAATGATGACTTTCTTTTATACGAGTATGCTCACAGCATATTACAGAGTAAAACAACTTTGCAGCGAAGGACAAAAGTAATTTTTCCATTTAATTTTTGGTACAGATTTGGAACATTTATTTTTTGCTTAATGAAAAATTGTTGTGACTTTTTATGCAGTGCGGTTTTTATTGTTTGTTGGCTGTGTGCTGAGTTTTATACAGCACCCACATGCCCCCACATTCCGTATTGTTTGTGTTTCATTAAGATTTTTTGTCATTGTCGAGAGTTAGCTCCTCTGTATTACGTGTTGTGATAAAACTAATGCTGACTTTGGGCTGACCCCTTTTTCTGGCTCATATATAGTAAGCTATATGTACATACGTGTGCCTTGAAAGCAACAAAAAATGGCCATAATTATAGCTGCTGAGGTCACAAAAAGTTTACATATCCATGTGCGTATGTTTCTGTGGTCGGTTCGGTTTGGTTTGGTTTTGGTTTTGGTTTTTCTAGCTTTGGCATTCAAGTAAAATGCAATTACACCCGTATCTATTACACTCGCAATTGTTCCACTGTCTGTGTGCATTGGTGTGTGTTCAAGTTATGTTGTGCAATTTTATATTGAGGTCACTGCTACTGACAGTAATTTATAAAAGTTTTGTTCATTTTTTCCACTCGGGGCTCAAAAAAGGTCAAGAGTTTTGCTCATTTGCAGTCACTTGATGTTGGCTGTATAGTGGGAACGGGACTATGCGAGATTAAATTGGAATTATGTGGGAAACAAAACAAAGCCATGAGTTTGCAAGAACTAAATGTGCCAGCAGATTTTTTTTATCATCTTCGGTGGTTTTCATGCGAGTCATAAATAAATGCAGATCGAAAAGAACCATTTTTTGTTTTAATGTTAATTAAAAAATTATAGTTGAGGTGAAAACTATTAATAAATTAAAAATATTGTGGCTTCAAAATAATTAGACAATGAATTTTTGGCCTTAATATACTTTTTATTTATATTTGTTTTTTTATATACTTTAACTTGTAACACTCTATAATATAAAAAATTAATTGTTTTAAATTTAATCTTACTTAGTATACATTTTATAGATAACAAACAGAAAAACTTTAAAAAAATGTTTACTTTAATTTTAAATGAAGCCAAAAAAAATATATTAAATTTTTTTTTATATTATTATTAAATTTTAAAATATATGTTAACTTTTATTTTACAAGCAACCCATAAAACCTTAGTTCAAAAATCATTATTATTATTCTTCAAAAATCTTTTAATACTGCTACGATGATTAGTATGCTTCAGTATTATTCCGAATTTTTAAGCCGTATTTGTTACTTAAGCTTTGACGTATTTTTTATGTATTTAAGCCCATAATGCCTAAAATTATAAAAATAAATATTTATTAGGATGCTAATTTCAAAAACTCTTGTTCAAAACAATTTGCTAAGTTGAAAATCCACAAAACTTCTCGCTGGCGCCATCTACCTTCTCGCTGGTTCAAAATTCCCAGTTAGTCTCTTTTTTCTAATGCGCAGACTCAACTCATCTCGGAGTAGTAAAAACCATTACTCATTCAGCCCAGTAAAAGCAGCGATGCCGAAAGAAATCAGAGAAGCTGCTGGGCAGAGTTGAAACTTCACTTCAAATATGAAGTAAGTAACGATGTGGGCAGTTATATTTAAAGAAGCTCAAGTATATATGTTGCATCTTTATTTGTAATATGAAAATGCATAAAAAATAAATAAAAATGTTTGTATTACACAAGAGGTAAAAAAATTAATAAAGGCTATGTCTGAAAGAGCGTAAAACTGATTGCGAGGCACTTAAGTTTTTACGACTCGCTTTGGCCTTAAAGTGTGGCATTAAATTTGGTATCCTTTGCCGTATTTAAGCAAGCCATGAAATATGCATGAGAATCTGTCTGACCGACCAATTCCCATCGAAATACGGATGCAGGAGTTCGAAAAAAACAGAAATGGGAGCCAGCTTGCGGAAAATCGAGGGGACAAGGCCAAAAGTCGTCAAACTGTGAAAGCGGCTCAAACCACTCGAAAACCAGGAAAACCCAAAAAAAAAACATTTTCATGTGTTGCGCCTGCCGGCGGTCAAGTGTTAAAGTATTTCGCAAAATATATTCGCACCCGTTGCGAACTTTATTAATATTATTTTTATGATTATTATTGCGGCCCTGGACGTGAGCTGGCATAATTACCCCGACGATGTCCTGTCCGAAAATGGCCAATCGCAGTGATAATAAAAACGCATAAATGCCGCCGCCGCCAGCACATCAGCACATGGAAATGGAAGCACAACGGACAGCGACAATATTTTAATTAACTTAATTAAGCAATTTTTATTTGCCCACAGCCAGGTGAGGTGAAGCTGCATCATCAGCAGCAGCCCGAAAATCCCCGCACTTTGCCCCAAAAAGTATTATCTGATGTGTCCGGGTCCTGCTGAATCATCACAGAATACGCAAGCTGAAATGTGGGATAAAAGTTCGTGCTTTCACATTTAACATAATATGCTTTATAGAAATATTATTATTATTAAATAATACCGATGTCTAAAGGTTTTAGAGATATGACTTTTCCAACTCGGATTGTAGGTCACTTTTCTGCAAAGCCATTTATTGACAAAGTAGAACGGGCTTACATAAAAAAATTACAGCTCAAAATTACAAAACAATTTTTAAACGCAGAGCTCATAAGACTTGATCCCAAGACTTTACAGATATACCATTTTGTAATCGCAAGTTTGAAAGAAAATTTATGGACTTAAAACTGCAGGGTTTTAATTACTTTTCCAGCAAGCCAAATGGCTTAAAAATTTTGTAAATGATAAAAAATATAGTCGAAATTATAATATAATTTTTTAACCCAGATTTTTAGAAATTGATGCCTGAAAGAAGAGTTATGGACTTAGAACTGCAAAATTTTGGTCACTTTTCCGCAACGACGATTTTTTCGGAGATTTAGTAAGGGGCTACATCATAAAAATGGCAAAAAATCGTCCCGAAATTACAAACCAATCCTTAAATGCAGAGTTTTAGAGACTAAAGCCCCAGTTCTTTAAAGATATGCCATTTTGAAATCGGATGCTTGCAAGAAAAGTTATGGAAATAAAACTGCAGGTTATTGGTACCATTTTTACAATGATTTTTTTTTGGAAATTTAATTAAGAAGATATGTCAAAAAATAAAAAAACAATATTTTAAAACAAAATTTAAATGCAAATTTTTACAGGCTTAAGCCACGAGACTTTAAAAATTTACAACTTTGAAATCGGAATCGTAAAAGAAAAGTTATGGATTTAGAACTGCAGATTTTTGGTCACTTTTCCGAAACGACGATTTTTTCGGAGATTTAGTAAGGGGATACATCATAAAAATGGCAAAAAATCGACCTGAAAGTACAAACCAATCTTTAAATGCAAAGTTTAAGAGACTAAAGCCCCAGTTCTTTAAAGATATGCCATTTTGAAATCGGATGCTTGCAAGAAAAGTTATGGAAATAAAACTGCAGGTTATTGGTACCATTTTTACAATGATTTTTTTTTGGAAATTTAATTAAGAAGATATGTCAAAAAATAAAAAAAACAATATTTTAAAACAAAATTTAAATGCAAATTTTTAGAGGCTTAAGCCACAAGACTTTAAAGATATACAACTTTGAAATTGGATGCGTGAGAGAAAAGTTATGGATTTAGAACTGCAGATTTTTGGTCACTTTTCCGCAAAGACGATTTTTTCGGAGATTTAGTAAGGGGTTACATCATAAAAATGGCAAAAAATCATACCGAAATTACAAACCAATCCTTAAACGCAGAGTTTTAGAGACTGAAGTCCCAATACTTTAAAAATATGCCATTTCGAAATCGGATGTTTGCAAGAAAAGTTATGGAATTAAAACTGCAGGTTCTTGGTTCCATTTTTACCACGATTTTTTTCCGGAAATTAATTAAGAAGATATGTCAAAAAATAAAAAACCCAAAATTTTAAAACAAAATTTAAATGCAAATTTTTAGAGGCTTAAGCCACAAGACTTTAAAGATATACAACTTTGAAATCGGATGCGTGAAAGAAAAGTTATGGATTTAAAACTGCAGAATTTTGGTCACTTTTCCGCAAAGACGATTTTTTCGGAGATTTAGTAAGAGGCTACATCATAAAAATGGCAAAAAATCGTCCCGAAACTACAAACCAATCCTTAAATGCAGAGTTTTAGAGACTAAAGCCCCAGTTCTTTAAAGATATGCCATTTCGAAATCTGATGTTTGCAAGAAAAGTTATGGAATTAAAACTGCAGGTTCTTGGTTCCATTTTTACCACGATTTTTTTCCGGAAATTAATTAAGAAGATATGTCAAAAAATAAAAAACCCAAAATTTTAAAACAAAATTTAAATGCAAATTTTTAGGGGCTTAAGCCACAAGACTTTAAAGATATACAACTTTGAAATTTAATGCGTGAAAGAAAAGTTATGGATTTAAAACTGCAGAATTTTGGTCACTTTTCCGCAAAGACGATTTTTTCGGAGATTTAGTAAGGGGCTACATCATAAAAATGGCAAAAAATCATACCGAAATTACAAACCAATCCTTAAACGCAGAGTTTTAGAGACTGAAGTCCCAATACTTTAAAAATATGCCATTTCTAAATCGGATGTTTGCAAGAAAAGTTATGGAATTAAAACTGCAGGTTCTTGGTTCCATTTTTACCACGATTTTTTTTGGGAATTAATTAAGAAAATATGTCAAAAAATAAAAAACCCAAAATTTTAAAACAAAATTTAAATGCAAATTTTTAGAGGCTTAAGCCACAAGAATTTAAAGATATACAACTTTGAAATTGGATGCGTGAGAGAAAAGTTATGGATTTAGAACTGCAGATTTTTGGTCACTTTTCCGCAAAGACGATTTTTTCGGAGATTTAGTAAGGGGTTACATCATAAAAATGGCAAAAAATCATACCGAAATTACAAACCAATCCTTAAACGCAGAGTTTTAGAGACTGAAGTCCCAATACTTTAAAAATATGCCATTTCGAAATCGGATGTTTGCAAGAAAAGTTATGGAATTAAAACTGCAGGTTCTTGGTTCCATTTTTACCACGATTTTTTTTGGGAATTAATTAAGAAAATATGTCAAAAAATAAAAAACCCAAAATTTTAAAACAAAATTTAAATGCAAATTTTTAGAGGCTTAAGCCACAAGAATTTAAAGATATACAACTTTGAAATTTAATGCGTGAAAGAAAAGTTATGGATTTAAAACTGCAGAATTTTGGTCACTTTTCCGCAAAGACGATTTTTTCGGAGATTTAGTAAGGGGCTACATCATAAAAATGGCAAAAAATCGTCCCGAAATTACAAACCAATCCTTAAATGCAGAGTTTTAGAGACTAAAGCCCCAGTTCTTTAAAGATATGCCATTTTGAAATCGGATGCTTGCAAGAAAAGTTATGGAATTAAAACTGCAGGTTATTGGTACCACTTTTACAATGATTTTTTTGGAAATTTAATTAAGGAGATATGTCAAAAAATAAAAAAACAATATTTTAAAACAAAATTTAAATGCAAATTTTTACAGGCTTAAGCCACGAGACTTTAAAAATTTACAACTTTGAAATCGGAATCGTAAAAGAAAAGTTATGGATTTAGAACTGCAGATTTTTGGTCACTTTTCCGAAACGACGATTTTTTCGGAGATTTAGTAAGGGGATACATCATAAAAATGGCAAAAAATCGACCTGAAAGTACAAACCAATCTTTAAATGCAAAGTTTAAGAGACTAAAGCCCCAGTTCTTTAAAGATATGCCATTTTGAAATCGGATGCTTGCAAGAAAAGTTATGGAACTAAAACTGCAGGTTATTGGTACCACTTTTACAATGATTTTTTTGGAAATTTAATTAAGGAGATATGTCAAAAAATAAAAAAACAATATTTTAAAACAAAATTTAAATGCAAATTTTTACAGGCTTTAGCCACGAGACTTTAAAGATTTACAAGTTTGAAATCGGAATCGTAAAAGAAAAGTTATGGATTTAGAACTGCAGATTTTTGGTCACTTTTCCGCAACGACGATTTTTTCGGAGATTTAGTAAGGGGATACATCATAAAAATGGCAAAAAAATCGACCCGAAATTACAAACCAATCTTTAAATGCAAAGTTTAAGAGACTAAAGCCCCAGTTCTTTAAAGATATGCCATTTTGAAATCGGATGCTTGCAAGAAAAGTTATGGAAATAAAACTGCAGGTTATTGGTACCATTTTTACAATGATTTTTTTTGGAAATTTAATTAAGAAGATATGTCAAAAAATAAAAAAACAATATTTTAAAACAAAATTTAAATGCAAATTTTTAGAGGCTTAAGCCACAAGACTTTAAAGATATACAACTTTGAAATTGGATGCGTGAGAAAAAAGTTATGGATTTAGAACTGCAGATTTTTGGTCACTTTTCCGCAAAGACGATTTTTTCGGAGATTTAGTAAGGGGTTACATCATAAAAATGGCAAAAAATCGAACCGAAATTACAAACCAATCCTTAAACGCAGAGTCTTAGAGACTGAAGTCCCAATACTTTAAAAATTTGCCATTTCGAAATCGGATGTTTGCAAGAAAAGTTATGGAATTAAAACTGCAGGTTCTTGGTTCCATTTTTACCACGATTTTTTTTGGGAATTAATTAAGAAAATATGTCAAAAAATAAAAAACCCAAAATTTTAAAACAAAATTTAAATGCAAATTTTTAGAGGCTTAAGCCACAAGAATTTAAAGATATACAACTTTGAAATTTAATGCGTGAAAGAAAAGTTATGGATTTAAAACTGCAGAATTTTGGTCACTTTTCCGCAAAGACGATTTTTTCGGAGATTTAGTAAGGGGCTACATCATAAAAATGGCAAAAAATCGTCCCGAAATTACAAACCAATCCTTAAATGCAGAGTTTTAGAGACTAAAGCCCCAGTTCTTTAAAGATATGCCATTTTGAAATCGGATGCTTGCAAGAAAAGTTATGGAATTAAAACTGCAGGTTATTGGTACCACTTTTACAATGATTTTTTTGGAAATTTAATTAAGGAGATATGTCAAAAAATAAAAAAACAATATTTTAAAACAAAATTTAAATGCAAATTTTTACAGGCTTAAGCCACGAGACTTTAAAAATTTACAACTTTGAAATCGGAATCGTAAAAGAAAAGTTATGGATTTAGAACTGCAGATTTTTGGTCACTTTTCCGAAACGACGATTTTTTCGGAGATTTAGTAAGGGGATACATCATAAAAATGGCAAAAAATCGACCTGAAAGTACAAACCAATCTTTAAATGCAAAGTTTAAGAGACTAAAGCCCCAGTTCTTTAAAGATATGCCATTTTGAAATCGGATGCTTGCAAGAAAAGTTATGGAACTAAAACTGCAGGTTATTGGTACCACTTTTACAATGATTTTTTTGGAAATTTAATTAAGGAGATATGTCAAAAATAAAAAAACAATATTTTAAAACAAAATTTAAATGCAAATTTTTACAGGCTTTAGCCACGAGACTTTAAAGATTTACAAGTTTGAAATCGGAATCGTAAAAGAAAAGTTATGGATTTAGAACTGCAGATTTTTGGTCACTTTTCCGCAACGACGATTTTTTCGGAGATTTAGTAAGGGGATACATCATAAAAATGGCAAAAAAATCGACCCGAAATTACAAACCAATCTTTAAATGCAAAGTTTAAGAGACTAAAGCCCCAGTTCTTTAAAGATATGCCATTTTGAAATCGGATGCTTGCAAGAAAAGTTATGGAAATAAAACTGCAGGTTATTGGTACCATTTTTACAATGATTTTTTTTGGAAATTTAATTAAGAAGATATGTCAAAAAATAAAAAAACAATATTTTAAAACAAAATTTAAATGCAAATTTTTAGAGGCTTAAGCCACAAGACTTTAAAGATATACAACTTTGAAATTGGATGCGTGAGAAAAAAGTTATGGATTTAGAACTGCAGATTTTTGGTCACTTTTCCGCAAAGACGATTTTTTCGGAGATTTAGTAAGGGGTTACATCATAAAAATGGCAAAAAATCGAACCGAAATTACAAACCAATCCTTAAACGCAGAGTCTTAGAGACTGAAGTCCCAATACTTTAAAAATTTGCCATTTCGAAATCGGATGTTTGCAAGAAAAGTTATGGAATTAAAACTGCAGGTTCTTGGTTCCATTTTTACCACGATTTTTTTTGGGAATTAATTAAGAAAATATGTCAAAAAATAAAAAACCCAAAATTTTAAAACAAAATTTAAATGCAAATTTTTAGAGGCTTAAGCCACAAGAATTTAAAGATATACAACTTTGAAATTTAATGCGTGAAAGAAAAGTTATGGATTTAAAACTGCAGAATTTTGGTCACTTTTCCGCAAAGACGATTTTTTCGGAGATTTAGTAAGGGGCTACATCATAAAAATGGCAAAAAGTCGTCCCGAAATTACAAACCAATCCTTAAACGCAGAGTTTTAGAGACTAAAGCCCCAGTTCTTTAAAGATATGCCATTTTGAAATCGGATGCTTGCAAGAAAAGTTATGGAATTAAAACTGCAGGTTATTGGTACCACTTTTACAATAATTTTTTTGGAAATTTAATTAAGGAGATATGTCAAAAAATAAAAAAACAATATTTTAAAACAAAATTTAAATGCAAATTTTTACAGGCTTTAGCCACGAGACTTTAAAGATTTACAAGTTTGAAATCGGAATCGTAAAAGAAAAGTTATGGATTTAGAACTGCAGATTTTTGGTCACTTTTCCGCAACGACGATTTTTTTCGGAGATTTAGTAAGGGGATACATCATAAAAATGGCAAAAAATCGACCTGAAATTACAAACCAATCTTTAAATGCAAAGTTTAAGAGACTAAAGCCCCAGTTCTTTAAAGATATGCCATTTTGAAATCGGATGCTTGCAAGAAAAGTTATGGAATTAAAACTGCAGGTTTTTGGTACCATTTTTACAATGATTGTTTTTGGAAATTTAATAAGGAAGATATGTCAAAAAATAAAAAAACAATATTTTAAAACAAAATTTAAATGCAAATTTTAAGAGGCTTAAGCCACAAGACTTTTAAGATATACAACTTTGAAATTGGATGCGTGAGAGAAAAGTTATAGATTTAGAACTGCAGATTTTTGGTCACTTTTCTGCAAAGACTACTTTTTCGGAGATTTAGTTAGGGGTTACATCATAAAAATGGCAAAAAATCGTACCGAAATTACAAACCAATCCTTTAATGTAGAGTGTTAGAGACTAAAGCCCCAGTACTTTTAAGATATGCCATTTTGAAATCGGATGCTTGCAAGAAAAGTTATGAAATTAAAACTGCAGGTTATTGGTACAATAAAAAAAACAATATTTTAAAACAAAATTTAAATGCAAATTTTTAGAGGCTTAAGCCACAAGACTTTAAGGATGTACAACTTCGAAATCGGATGTGTGAAAAAAAAGTTATGAACTTAGAACTGCATGTTCTATTTCCATTCTATCAAGTTTGTTTCTTCTCTGTTTAAATAAAGTAAGTCAATTTCGAGTAACAAGCATTTAATTTAATATCAGATCAAGTAAGTCGCCCCGGGAAAATGTTTTAGAATTTGTCGAAAAATAATTTGTGGGAACTTCAGTTTACCATGTGTTGATGTGACAGTTCAAGAAATGGATAATTAAATGCGCATAAACAGATATTGAAGTGTTGATATTCCATTGAAAGGCTGTGGCTTCTGCGTTTTGCTCCGGATAACAACGATGTGTGCCAGTTGGTGTAAGTGCTGAATCGATATTTAGCCGCTCTTGAAGAGCAGAATGGCCACTTGGCCCAGATAGAAGTATATGAAGTGGCGCGTCTCATGGGTCACATACGATCCAAAGTTGCGGCCGACGATGCAGTGCCAGGTGGGATTGTACTTCTTGTCGAACTCCTTCTTGATGTAGGCGGCAATGTCCTTCTCGATGTTGTACTTCTCCAAGGCCTGGGTGGCACAGTCCACAGCATCCTGCTGCATCTCCTCGCTCATGTCCGCATTCTTGATAACTGCCTTGCGATCCGACATCTTTGGTTCTTTTTTCGGTACCTTTCCTGATGGTTAATCTGGGGATTAAGCTTAGATTTCTATCTACTTTACGAATATTTATTTATTTTCAACGCACCCTGGTGCTCTCTGAATTCGGCTCTAGCTTCTGGCTTTTCGATTTTTTCTTCAGTGACTTGTACTTTTAGAACTTTGACAGCTAAATCAGCTGACTTTATTTCTTTACTAATTTTGTGGCTACCCTACAAGCTTCAAGGGTTTGCACACCTAAAATAGATAAAAACGTAGCACAACACTAGAAAAAGTGTTGGTCAGATATATGTTATACGTAACCAAGTCAAAATTTTAACTGCTAATAGCCTGATTCCATTGCGCATTTATTTACAGGGCTAAATGCAGCATATATAATAATTGTAAACAAATAAATGCAATTAAAAATCATTCGCCCCGAACGATTTTAGATAAAACAAGGGAAAACAATACTTTATTAGTGCCACCACTACAACAGCTGATTTTTACATGCAAGTATGGCGCAATTTTTGATTATTCTTTCTTTTTGATACATTTTATAAGTGATGTTCTGCTTTTTCAAGATTTACATACATTTTTCGCTATGTAGTTCACTATGAAAATGCCTAAGTGTGATGATTGGTAGATACCTGAATCGCACAAAAAACAAATTGGAAAGCAATTTAGTTATAAATTTCTTTTTTTCATAATCTTTTTTTTTTTATTTTTTGCTATACACTGCATATGCCTAATGTTTTAAAGAAGATATATAAGAAAAAGTTGGGAGGATTAATAGCTAAAATATGAAATATGTTATAAAAATATTTGGATTTTCAGTTGATAACTAAATTTATGTTAGTACGTAAGCTTTGAAAACAACTTAAACATTTAATTTACATGTTGGCTAGCCAGGTTGAGATTATATATTCTAGTTTTTCCGGAATCTAGGGATTTTCCATGCCAACCTGCCTCTGGTCACGTAGTAAACATGCAAATGGCATTAGAGTGGAAGGAAAAGCTTAGAGCGACTTCAAATCAGAATCGCATGACACGAGTTGCAGGCCGGAATTTGCACTTAATATGAAATTCGTTAATTTCCTCGCTACTGCTCTTTCCACATCCACACTGCAAAAGGTTGTTAAATTCGATTAGACATGCAACCTGCTCACGAGACTTCAACTTTTGAGGGGGGGGAGGGGAAATTTTAGATTGAATTTTAATAACAGCATTGCGCGGACACTAATCAAGTAATGCAACCAATTTGGAATAGGTTCGAGACATACCATATATAGAGTGTGTGTGCTTTTCACTCCTAACAACGACAACATTGTGAACAAATTTCACTTGTTATTCCTAATGAAAACGCTAATTTATTGGACACACGCTATGGTTATGGTCACGGTTCTTTTGCCAGGACTACTATATTTCTAAGCTTTGGTAATCTAATTTATGGAAGTTTTGCTTGGGCGGGAATTTTGCTACTTCCGCTTGGGCTCTCATAGTGCACATTTAGGCAAATCATTTATCATAAATAATTTGATTGGAGAAGTAAAATGCGGAAATTAAAAAACGCTTATTAAGCTTTGAGGGGTTATAGGAAATATTGGATAATTTTGTAAAAGTATAATAAATTTTATATATTACGAACTATAAAATAGAAGACTATATATATGTATATATCTGAGATATAATTTTGTCCTACTTTCACAGCTCTGAAAATTTGTTGAAGTACTCCTAAAAATACTTGGATATCTTGAGAGCTCACACCTCAATAAATACCAAAGAAGAGGTGTATCTGACTTTAAGCACTTTGTGTCAGCACTGCATTTTCTGACAGGACTCAATTGTGAAAATGAAAAGTTACTTCATAACCGCATGTTAAATCTTTTCTGCCCTGCCACGCCCCCTTTTTCCTGTTCTTGGGGCTTTGTGGCACATCCGCAGAGCGTTGAGAAGAGAAAGAGAAAGAGCCACGCAATTGCACAATATTTCCGGGCAGAGGTAATAAATAAATTGCATACGTAATTAAAATCGACGACTCTGCACAGGACTCTGAACTTGGGCACCTCCTACTTGGCGGCAATTACAGCAACGGCAACAACAATGGCCACAAAAACAGCAGAAACAATGCCAAGAACAAAAGTTTTCTTACTTGACTTGTGTTGTGTGCTGTGCTGCGTGTTGTGCACTGTGTGTGCCTTTCCCTTTAACGTCAACTGTATTTCTTTCACCATTTTCCCACTTTTGTTGCCTGTGTTGGCAGCTCTTTTGTTTTTTACTTAAGTTGCATGCGAACAACATGAAAATGGTTAATGGGGAAATGGGCTGGAAGGTAAGCCAAAGCCACGTCGCCTTAAGTTCCCTCCTTGATCCTGGGAATAGCCCCTACTTACGAGGAATTTGTATAAACAGCGGATTAGGAAACGATTTCGGATCAGCATCAATAAAATTAAACTGTTTGTAAAACTTTGAATTTGAGACAGCCGTTTGGCGAACACCTTTTGATAGAACTTTATTAATGTGCTCTTGTTCGTTAGATAAAAAAATAGCTAAATATATTTTAAAAGAAGCTTTGATTTGTTCAGCTTTTATTTTCAAGACATTGGAAATGCACCTACAATTAATATCATTTATTTATGCTTTGTTGAAAAGACCACTAAATGTTTTTTTAGTATCTGCTCACATTTATTTAATGAATTAAAACTTAAATAGATATATTACTTATTTTTATATTATATTATAATTATATATTTTTTATATTATATAGGGTATTTACAAACAGTCTTTTGATCCCTATGTTGTTTGCTTTTAATTTTTCTTCATGGGCAATCAACGTCACCGTCGACATCCCGCCTTGCTTGTTGAGCAATTTGCATGACAAAAGCCCAGACTCAGACCTAGACCATGTCAAATGCCGTGTATCCTTCACGATTCCATTCTGTTGTTTCCTTACTTGACAAAAGTCATCCAAAGTGTTCCAAAAAAATATAAATTTTCATTAAACTCGAGGGGAATTTCGAGAGTTTCGTGCAGATCTCTAAAATTTTGGTCCGTGGCTTTAAGATAAGGGTTATAAAAGCTTAAATGCTCTTGTTTGCTGTCGCCAGGCGATCCATTAAAAAATCAAAACAAGTTAACGGCAACTAGCCGAGGCGATGGCGATGGCGATGGCGTAGGGCGAACCGGAAACCGGAAGTGAGAACAGGGCTCAGTGCCGCAAGTTTGCGGTGGCGGCATGCGGCGTTTGCAGGAAGTATACCCCGTTTATATGGTAAATATAGGGAAAAACACAGCGCGGTAACAAGTCGATGGAAACGAAGGAGGACAACAACCAATGTTGTTGTGGTTGCACACGCAAAAAAAATGTATCAACACTTACTTATTAATCGTATTTTTCGACTTACAAAGACTTTTGTTTGAAATTTAAGAAAAAGGTTCTTATTTATTATTATAGTAAATATTTTTAGATCACAACATTTTAAAATGCGATCCAATTTTATCTACTAAGATGTACACTAGACTTCTGAAAAAGGTGTCATAAAATGCAATTCGGACTGACAATATATTGTAGCATACTTTTAGACACATCTTTTAGCAATGTATATACCGGTAGTCAATTCTGCATACTTTTCATTGCAAAAATAAAGCAAATAAAGTGTGCAATAAAAAATAACTTGTCTTTCGCAATTATTGTTGGGGACTTTTAGATTAAAAAATATTGTTGCTTACTTTTAGACATGTGTATAAGTAACGTCAAAGTTCCAATGATTTCTGGGTGTTGTTCTCTAGGAGAGTTTAAAAAATCTTTAAGGTGTAGCCTTAAATCCGTGTCCTGTGACTTTAGTCTCGCGATAAGAAGCAAAGATTATGGGCAAAAAGCTCAGAGTCCGGGGCTGCAAGGTGTTTGTCTTAGTCTGCGAGACCATGTGTGAGCTTGTGCGACCGATGCTGACATCGGTGACCTGTGTTAGCCACAGAGGACAACAAACGAGGGTCACTTGCCCACTCCGTGTGTCCGCCTTTGGGGCAACAAGTCATCGACAACAGCAGCAGCAGCTATGAAACAGGAGCCACGAATTTGTGCTTTAAAAGCATTTCTCATTGCAACGGAATTATGGCACACTTGCCCTTGGCCAACTTGAAATATCTGGGAATAGCTCAACTCCGCTTGGCTCGGGCAGATGTCAGCGTTTTGGCATTATAATGCCATTAACTTTGTCATAATTCAGTGCAGTTTCGCAGCGACAATTTATGCATAATGAGCACGGTCTTGTCCTGCTCCAAACTACTTGCACATGCAACTGGCAACCCAGCGAACAAATGTGGAAAACGGAAAACTATTTATTCCATATATAATATAAAATATTTTGAAGGAACTGTTATTTTATGATTAAGTTTTAATAATAATAACAAAAACAAGCAATTGTTTTATAATTATTTAACCATTTTTTTATAAAACAAAACACATACACATTGTTAAATAACATCACAAAGCAACAAAATTTTTTTAAAACTATTTAATCATGCTTATATTAAATCTATACTTCATAAATTCTTAAGGTCGATAAAATTTACAAATAATAACTAAAACATTTCTGAAGTAATATAAATTAATTAGTGAGTTTTATTTTAAAATACGATTTTTAATTAATATTTATTTTTATAAAATTATTTTGTATATTATAATAATTTATAAAATAATAAAATATATTTTTGGTTGATTTATTGACACTAAAAATACCATATCGTAGACCAACATAATTGTGTTCATAACTTGATTTTAAATACATACTTTTAAGAATTCAATTCAACTTTCTGGTAAGTATTAATGAAAAATTCTGAATGTTCTAGACAACTTCTTAGCTGTTGAAGCTCAACAGACTCAAAATGTTTGCTGGGTATGCACGCGGAACCTTTTGAAAATGAGCTTCTTGTTGGCAATGTCGCCCGCTGGGTAACTAACTGCAGTCGGCAGTAGTTGGCGGAGTAGTAATATAGCTGGCAAAGGACCGACATGAACTAAGCTAGCCCAGTGATATTAGCAAAGCATGTGAAAGCTGTGCTTGTGGGTGGATGTATCCCCAAGCAGGTGAAATTTCTTGGAAACTTGGAAACAGAAAGCGGAGATTTGCAGGGGTTTTGGCTCATTTTGGTTAGCTCATGACTTGCATTTCAATTGTGTGTGCGTTTGCAACGGGCTTACATTCACCACCCGACTCGTAAACGTCAGCGAAAATTTTTTAGGTTATTTGCCTTCATGGTTTTTGGGGGTTTTCCTCTCGACTCCAGAAGTTTATCACACCGCACATACAAAAAGCACACATTCGGCATGTTTGCATTAAGCAAATTAATTTTGCCTGCCATATTTACACATTCCTCTCCTTTTTGTACTCATTTTTGTGCACAAGTGTAATTGTGTGCCTGCTGCTGTACAAACACATATTTGGTTAACTAAAAATGGCTGTAAAATTATATGACCTTTATGGAAAAATGCTGGTTGCAATATTAGAAACTAGATTAAATGGGTGTCATATATCTTAAAACTATAGATAAATTACTCTAGATTAGTTATATTTCAAATTGTTTCTATAAATTGGCTTAAAAATCAATTTATTAGTTAATTAGTTTGCTATATCTGATGGTTCCACAAATGTGTTTATTCAGTTGCCCATGGTTTTCAATATTTATTTTGTATAAAGAATATGTGAGCAACCCACTTTCTATGTGTCATGTAGATATAAATAAATGCAACAAATATTTTGTATGCCAACTGCGCCAATAAAAAAAGGAAACCCACATTTATTTCAATAACCAGGACACATATTTGCCTTCCATTAGGAATATTTATTGTTTTCATTACTTTGCCTGAACAAAGTTAGCAAGTTCAAGCCCCTAAAATGCACCGCCCCATAACATAGAAAAGAAATGCCATCACAGGCCATTGTTTGCATGCCCTGTGCATACTTTCAAACTGCTTTTCCTTCGACTTTCGAGTGCATTGGCAAAACTTTCACATTTGTCTCTGTCACAGAGGATGGCGATCAAAGTTTTCGGCTTAAATTTCTGCATGCACTTCAAACACGCAATTGGCATGTGACGACAAAACATACGAATCGAATTTTTCTTATCTGCCTTCTACTTTTCTTTCCTTCTTTTTGTTGATATTTCAATTTGAAAAGTTTGACTTAGTTTCCTCAGTGTTGGCAGCTTTTCGATTAAAGTTTTGCATGCGGCAGATTAAAAACTTTCGTATCCCAAGTTGGAGCAACTTTTGTTCCTCTATCGCTTTTTTTTTATATTTTGTGGCATATCTAACATTTCTTGGCCACATCTGCTGGTTCTTGGTGGCATTCACATACACATTCGATTGCCAAGTGGCACAGCAACAAGCCACCAAAAGTAAATGTGCACATATGTGCATTCAATAGGTTACCAGAGGAATTTACTGGGTTCACAATTGTTTGCTCAATCGGGAAATAAATAAAAAAGAAAGAATAGCACTTTAACAAAGCTTTTATAGGTCTCAAAGTGTTATATGCATCAAATTGATTGGCTTTTATGGTATGCAGAAACAGGAAAAAAATAGAATTAGACATAAAAGCTTTAAAAAACTTTTGATAGTTTTTAAAATGTCATGTTTTTATTTGGAATTTGTTGTATGCAGAATCGGGAAATATTTACTTAAACAAGGTTTTACGAGTTCTTTAGATAAGCATACAATTCGTTTTTAATAAAAGCATTAATGCTTAAAGAATTGTATTGATTTGGTTGATAAAACAAGTTTACTTTAATAAAAATGCCGATTTAAAATATGTTCTTTTGACATAATAGTTTTTTTTGATTTTAAATACTTGCCAAATCTGCTTAAAATTCCTTTATTCTTTCTTTTAACTCAAAAAAGCTAAAATTCCTGCACAAACACAAAATGGTTTCTTACACGCTCCCACAGACACCCCGAGAAAATCGCTTTCTTTTTAATGTCATTAAGGACTTTTTGGCGTTTTCGCTTTTGACGGTCCACAAAACCAGAAAAAAAGAGCAGGCTGGGAAAAAATTTGAATTTTTAATGCTGTTTCAGCGTAATTTGGCAGTTCGTTAGGCTTGTTAAGGAGGCACTCACACACACGTAGACTCATAAATATGAATAACAACAAAGACCCGGGGAGAAAGTGGGAGGAGAAAGCTGGCGGAGAAAGAAGCAAAGCCAAGTGCGATATTTGCGGTTACGCGTGTGTGTGTGTGTGAGTGTGTTTGCCACATGACACATCGTTATGCTTTGTTAATGGACTTTGGGCCAGGTCTAAATAATGTAAAAGAGGAAGAGCGGGGGAAAATGCGTGGAAAGTCTGTCTCGGCCGGAAAAGCACATCAAATTATATTTAATTATTTAGATCATGTTAATTTGCATGCATTTAAAGGGACGATATTAGGTATTGTTGTCAATTACACTTAACTGCAAAATGATTGCAATTTACAATTGATTTGTAAATTTGTTTCGGAAGTAGAAAGATTGTATAAATGGTACTTAAGACATGTTCCTTGAAATACCTGATTTAATGGTCTATGTCAAAAGAAAAATATATATAATTAAATTGTTATTATTTCACAAGGAATTTAAAGACATTAAAACAAGTTTAAGTCGAGTTCCCAGCTAAGACATGTACTTTACTTAATTTTGTATTAACAATTTTTAAATAAATTATTTTAATTGACTTAAAGGCATAACAAATGTTAAACAAAACTTTATTTATTGTATTTTAAATTATTATATTCAAGTATTATCAACAATTAATCAATTTGGTTTGGCTTAAAGCTGGCGTAATTCCCTTTATCTTCGCCAGCCCAAAGCATACCCACCATTGCAAATGCGTTGAACGTTTGGGAAAGTCTGGATTCCACACCCACCCGAGTGCCCGCCCCTTTCCGTTTGCAGAGACGAGATCCTAAAATGTAACTTTAAACTGCCCGAGGAAGGGCAACAACATCAAACACTTTGCTGCCGGCAAAGCTTCAGCTCAAAAACTGCATGCGTGTGTTTACTCTGCGTTAATGAAGTTGTGCGACGGCTGAGGGGCTGCGGGGGTTGGGAAAATTTTGGGGCGGTAAAATGGGTGGAAAATGTGGGGGGATGGCACTGTCTACGCATGCAGACAGCTTAGCGTCATCAGCGCCCCGGTTGTCAAAGGTAAATGGCAACTGTAACGTTAATACCGCTGCACATGGAGCGCAAATGAAATGAAATTGCTGCCAGCCAGACAGAGACACCCATATATAGCCCTCTCACTTCCACTCCCTGAAATCAGACATCAATGTCAGAGCGTGTCTTCTATGCAATTAGTGCTTTTGTTGATTACGCTGCGAATGTGTGTAGGGGATTTTCGCTGCGTTTTCGTAGACGCCACTTGCAGGGCAGTAGGGGTATGCTCGATTTCATAAAAATATGGAATTAAAAAGGAAATTTTGAATAGCTCTAAATAAGTCAAGAATATCGACAAGTATTTTAGAAATTATATTAAACACTTAGTTATATCCAGAAACTATTATAATTAATGTTTTTTGACACCTCAATTATAATATTAAGATTAAACTTTATATGTACCAAACAATACAATTTGCTCTTACAATTTTTAAAGTTAAATCAAAAACAATTTAAAAAAAATTTATCAAAGCTATTTCTAAGTAAACCGTAAATGTATTTCTTAAATTTATTAAAGAGTATTTAGTCTTCGTAATGTTCTGTGATTTGACTGAGCCTTCTTGTTTTAAGGAGAAAAACTTCGTCGTTAGCTTTTTGAGCATGCTTAATTAAAGGGAATTTTGAAATGATGGGTGAAAAATGCTAAATTGATGATGCAATATTAATGAGGATAAGCAAGAGTTGTGATTAAGAAGAAACAAAATATAAGCTAAAAGAAAATCTTTTCTATAACCCATTACATGCCATTCAAAAAGTGAATTTTAAATTTTTTAACCATTCCCAAAAAAATTCTTAAAAAATACTTGCTTAACTTATCAGAACCAAAACATTCGCACACACTCTCATTAAAATGATCTATGGAGCCACTCATAGAAAAATGTAGAACTTTAACCAATTGTTTGAAGAAAAACATATTTATAAATATTGGAAAAAAAGGAAAAAAAACGATTGCGGAAGCAGGGCAAACCAGGCACAATAAATGGGAAAACATTAAACAGATTTAAGCAAATTTGTTTTGGTGCGTGTGCCATCAATAACTTTGGCAGCATATTTGACTTGTTATCCCCGGTTTTTGTTTTTCAGATTGCCGAGAGGGTTGATTGCCAAAAAGGGTTACCCACCATAAAAGTAAAAGAGCGGTAGAAGAATTTTGTTTGGCTTTCGGTGGCTAAAATCTCGTGGAACTGGAATCCACCCTTTGCTATCTGACTTGTGCTAATGTTTGTCCTTCTCCTACTTCAGTTTCATGCAAATGTGCTCCACTTTGCTGCGAATGTCCCGGGGAATTCCTCTCCCCACAAATTGCCCGAAAAAGTATGCAACACCTGACAGTTTCTGGCAGCGACGTGGCCTGTGCTAATTTCGTGTTTCCTTCGCCTGAACTTTTCCGCGTGTAATTTTAAAATCGATAAGCAACAGTGTAGAGCACCTACAACCCCACCTTTCGTCCCCCTTTTTCCACTTTTTTTTCTGCAAAATATATATTTTCGCATGGAAATCACGAAGTTGATGTCAAAAAATCCTATCGAATTTTTGTTTTGGCTATGGCGGAAATTCGTTGGCAACGCCTTTGGTCGGCCACTCAAAAGTATTGCCACAATCGGGGCGTAGGTGTGTGGACGTGGTCCAAGTTCTCAAATTGTGGAATGAACAATTTCCAAAGTTGTCAATAAAAAATATTTGTTGAGTTAGTCGACATAAATATACCATTAAAGCGAGGATACATATAAATTAAATTATATTAAAAAAAAACTCATAAAATGTGATATGTTTATTTATGAACACATGTCCTTTAAACAAATAACGAAATAGAAAGCAAAAAATGGGAAAAACAGTTAAATAACTTATGTGCTTGGTTGCTTCTTAATTTAGCTTAATTTAATTTATCCATTTGAAGAATACTTTATTTGTATTGCTGTCGTTTTTGGATTGAGAAACTTTAAGGGTCGCGGAACTCATTCCAATTTGGCATATCTAAATTTGAAAATTAAAAATATAAGTGATTGTTAAAAGGAATGGTTGGAAAACCCACCTTTTCGTCCAGAGACGTGCAGTTTTATCGTGTTCTTCTCGATTCAAAACATATTGCTTGGCAATGGAGCCCACCAAGGGATCGTCCGGATTGCAATCGGTGAGCAGTGACGAAATGGATAGAAGCACCTTTGTAATGGTCAGTGCCGGCGACCAGTTTTCCTTGAGAATATCCAGGCAAATGTGGCCCAGGTTGATATTACAATGATAGACGGGCGTGCGAAATTTGACTTTTGGCGGCTTAAAAGGATAATCCTTGGGGAAATGTATGTCGAGGCAGAACATGCCGCCCTCGTAAACGGATTCCGATGGTCCCATAATGGTAGATTCCCACTCGTACAGGTTGTCCTCCTTCAAACCGGCACTGCAATTGGCAGGTGGATCACGTGTGATCTCGTCCAGCTCCTTTTGAATGCGCTTTGAAGAAGTGCGAAGGATTTTCTGGTTACCGGAAACATTGCCATTGAAGTTGCCTTCTTCAGCAGTAGATATCATGTCCATATCGTTGGGTTTTTAAGTTTTTTTTCTTACTTTTTTATTTTTTTTTTTTTGACTAGAAGCCAAGAAGAAAAGCCCTTATTTGTTACTCTTTACAAAGCTGTCATAAACTGAAGTTTATCACCTGGAACAGTTGCTTATTATAAATTGTGTTTTTATTTTAGGAAAACAAATCCCAGAATTTCTCCACATACAATATACCCCAAAAAGTACCTTTTAAAAAAATTGTTAGGCGGTCTCATACCTCTAGAATATTTAAGCAGGTTGACTTGGGGCAAAACCTTCAACTGGCTTTTTAGCAAAATATTTGCTGTTCACCTCTCGACTTGTCACTTGCAGTGAGGCGAGCCACAGAAACGACAAAGGATTGACATATTTCAAGTGCCAGAAACTGGAAAATGACGAACCGCATTTCGTATTCATGAGCAAGCCTTCAAGACTCAATTTGTGTGATAAATATTTTTTCTTGGGAGTTTTTCTACTTCAGTGGAGTAGCAAAAAAATCAATAAAATAAAAATAATAATATTAAAGAAAAAGTGAAAAATGCGAGAACAAACCATGAAGATCTACAACAAAAAAAAAAATTGTCATAGAAACTATACTATTGCTACATGAACTTTAAAATTTAACGAATGAAAAATTTTATCAATAAGATAATTATTCGATTAATACCACTAAAATATCAAAATAAATATATATGTGGCTCAAAAACAAGCGCTTCGGTACAGAAATTAAACTAAAAAGTTATGGTGTTCTGTTATTTAGTATTGAATTAGTTCTTATTCTTTGACAGTGTCGGTAGTTAATTTCCAAGACAAACTTTTCAACAAAAACTATTAGATAAAAAAAACCATTAAAATCGTTCAAAACGAAAAATAAGTTAATAAGAAAGGTATGATTTTCAATAAATATTTTTTTTATTAAATATATTTTTAATGAAATCAATTGTCGTGAAATATTTTACTCATTTTTTCTAGTAAACGGGTCAAAAAACAAAAGATTATTTGCTAAACGGATACAATGCAATTAAGGCATATAAACTATTTATCTGAGATAAGTGATATGAAAACTGTGTAGCCAGTCAACTATGTTTAAAAGTTTCCTTGCGATTTAAAATGTAAATAGCTGGCAATTAGCTGGAAAACGGCGGCATATGCAGGCTGAAAACTGTACACACAGTGGCTCACACAAGTATGCGCTGTCTGTCACCTGGCATCAATGCCCCAGATGCCGCAGGCCTTGTTTCCTTTTGCCGCTTTTCCAACACCCCCTCCCGCTTATCCAACACCCCTCCTCCCCCACCCCTTCTATAAAATGAAAACCAACAATGCAGGCAGCCAAGTGGGAGAGCTCTCAAAAGTAGGGAGATGGGTGGCTCCTGTGTCCCATTGTGCCTTTGTTGGCCACTTTTTTTCGCCCCCACTGTGTGTGCGTGTGCATGGGGCATTGTTGAAAGTGATGCCCGACTCCTACTTGTTGCCACATCATCATCATTATCATCATCATTATCATCATCATCATTAACATCAGCAACATCAGCAGTCCAGCACTCGGCCTGTAATGAGTTTGCCATTTTATTTTATTTATTTGTCCGCGCTTTGTTTCAGACGACAAACAGCGACAGCCGTGGAAAATTCCTTGCTGCATTTTAAATTCAAATTAAATAATGATTTAAGTGCCCCAAGAGGCTTTGTCAGCACACAAGTGCGCATTAAGGGGGTGCGGGTGCTGATCCGCACCAGTGAAATGTGGAAATGGCCAGGTGCAGAATTTGCCTCATGTGTGGCGTAGTCAGATAGTGAATAACCTCAGGCATTGTTTCCAAACCACTCATTTAATGGGCTTCAAATAAATCTCTTTTTAAATGTTTTTAGTACAAGAAAAAAAATAATTAGAAAAATATAAAAAAGCTCAAATGAAACTGTATAAATGTAAATAAATATTTATTTACTTGTGACTTAAGCCACAAGAGTTTAAAGATATACAACTTTGAAATCGGATGCGTGAAAGAAAAGTTATGGATTTAGAACTCCAAGTTTTTGGTCACTTTTCTGCGAAGACGACTTTTTCGGAGATTTTTGAAAGGGGTTACATCATAAAAATGACAAAAAATCTACCCGAAATTACAAACCAATCCTTAAACGCAGAGTTTTAGAGACTGAAGCCTCAATACTTTAAAAATATGCCATTTCGAAATCGAATGTTTGCAAGAAAAGTTATGGAATTAAAACTGCAGGTTCTTGGTTCCATTTTTAACATGATTTTTTTCGGAAATTTATTAAGAAGATATGTCAAAAAATAAAAATCCCAAAATTTTAAAACAAAATTTAAATGCAAATTTTTAGAGGCTTAAGCCACAAGAGTTTAAAGATATACATCTTTGAAATCGGATGCGTGAAAGAAAAGTTATGGATTTAGAACTGCAGGTTTTTGGTCACTTTTCTGCGAAGACGACTTTTTCGGAGATTTTTGAAAGGGGTTACATCATAAAAATGGCAAAAAATCGACCCGAAATTACAAACCAATCCATAAACGCAAAGTTTTAGAGACTGAAGCCCCAAAACAATAAAGATATGACATTTCGAGATCGGATGTTTGCAAGAAAAGTTAAGGAATTAAAACTGCAGGTTCTGGGTTCCAATTTTACCATGACTTTTTTCGGAAATTTTATAAGAAGATATGTCAAAAAATAATATACCAACAATTTTAAAACAAAATGTAAATGCAAATTTTTAGAGGCTTAAGCCACAAGAGTTTAAAGATATACAACTTTGAAATCGGATGCGTGAAAGAAAAGTTATGGATTTAGAACTGCAGGTTTTTGGTCACATTTCTGCAAAGACGACTTTTTTGGAGATTTTTGAAAGGGGTTGCATCATAAAAATGGCAAAAAATCGACCCGAAATTACAAACCAATCCATAAACGCAAAGTTTTAGAGACTGAAGCCCCAAAACAATAAAGATATGCCATTTCGAGATCGGATGTTTGCAAGAAAAGTTAAGGAATTAAAACTGCAGGTTCTTGGTTCCAATTTTACCATGACTTTTTTCGGAAATTTTATAAGAAGATATGTCAAAAAATAATATACCAACAATTTTAAAACAAAATGTAAATGCAAATTTTTAGAGGCTTAAGCCACAAGAGTTTAAAGATATACAACTTTGAAATCGGATGCGTGAAAGAAAAGTTATGGATTTAGAACTGCAGGTTTTTGGTCACATTTCTGCAAAGACGACTTTTTTGGAGATTTTTGAAAGGGGTTGCATCATAAAAATGGCAAAAAATCGACCCGAAATTACAAACCAATCCTTAAACGCAAAGTTTTAGAGACTGTATTCCCAATACATTAAAGATATGACATTTCGAGATCCGATGTTTGCAAGAAAAGTTATGGAATTAAAACTGCAGGTTCTGGGTTCCAATTTTACCATGACTTTTTTCGGAAATTTTATAAGAAGATATGTCAAAAAATAATATACCAACAATTTTAAAACAAAATGTAAATGCAAATTTTTAGAGGCTTAAGCCACAAGAGTTTAAAGATATACAACTTTGAAATCGGATGCGTGAAAGAAAAGTTATGGATTTAGAACTGCAGGTTTTTGGTCACTTTTCTGCAAAGACGACTTTTTTGGAGATTTTTGAAAGGGGTTGCATCATAAAAATGGCAAAAAATCGACCCGAAATTACAAACCAATCCATAAACGCAGAGTTTTAGAGACTGAAGCCCCAATACAATAAAGATATGACATTTCGAGATCGGATGTTTGCAAGAAAAGTTAAGGAATTAAAACTGCAGGTTCTGGGTTCCAATTTTACCATGACTTTTTTCGGAAATTTTATAAGAAGATATGTCAAAAAATAATATACCAACAATTTTAAAACAAAATGTAAATGCAAATTTTTAGAGGCTTAAGCCACAAGAGTTTAAAGATATACAACTTTGAAATCGGATGCGTGAAAGAAAAGTTATGGATTTAGAACTGCAGGTTTTTGGTCACATTTCTGCAAAGACGACTTTTTTGGAGATTTTTGAAAGGGGTTGCATCATAAAAATGGCAAAAAATCGACCCGAAATTACAAACCAATCCATAAACGCAAAGTTTTAGAGACTGAAGCCCCAAAACAATAAAGATATGCCATTTCGAGATCGGATGTTTGCAAGAAAAGTTAAGGAATTAAAACTGCAGGTTCTTGGTTCCATTTTTACCATGACTTTTTTCGGAAATTAATTAAGAAGACATGTCAAAAAATAAAAAACCAAAAATTTTAAAAATGCAAATTTTTAGAGGCTTAGGCCATAAGAGTTTAAAGATAAACAACTTTAAAATCGGATGCGTGAAAGAAAAGTTATGAACTTACAACTGCAGGTTTTTGGTCACTATTCTGCGAAGACGACTTTTTCGGAGATTTTTGAAAGGGGTTACAGCATAAAAATGACAAAAAATCGACCCGAAATTACAAACCAATCCTTAAACGCAGAGTTTTAGAGACTGAAGCCCCAAAACTTTAAATATATGCCATTTCGAAATCGGAAGTTTGCAAGAAAAGTTATGGAATTAAAACTGCAGGTTCTTGGTTCCATTTTTAACATGATTTTTTTCGGAAATTTATTAAGAAGATATGTCAAAAAATAAAAATCCCAAAATTTTAAAACAAAATTTAAATGCAAATTTTTAGAGGCTTAAGCCACAAGAGTTTAAAGATATACATCTTTGAAATCGGATGCGTGAAAGAAAAGTTATGGATTTAGAACTGCAGGTTTTTGGTCACTTTTCTGCGAAGACGACTTTTTCGGAGATTTTTGAAAGGGGTTACATCATAAAAATGGCAAAAAATCGACCCGAAATTACAAACCAATCTGTAGACGCAGAGTTTTAGAGACTGAAGCCTCAGTACTTTAAAGATATGCCATTTCGAAATCGGATGTTTGCAAGAAAAGTTATGGAATTAAAACTGCAAGTTTTTGGTTCCATTTTTGCCATGATTTTTTTCGGAAATTAATTAAGAAGTTATGTCAAAATATTTAAAACTTAATTTTTTAAAACTAAATTCAAATGCAAGTTATTAGAGGCTTAGGCCATAAGAGTTTAAAGATAAACAACTTTAAAATGGGATGCGTGAAAGAAAAGTTATGAACTTACAACTGCAGGTTTTTGGTCACTATTCTGCGAAGACGGCTTTTTCGGAGATTTTTGAAAGGGATTACAGCATAAAAATGACAAAAAATCGACCCGAAATTACAAACCAATCCTTAAACGCAGAGTTTTAGAGACTGAAGCCTCAATACTTTAAAAATATGCCATTTCGAAATCGAATGTTTGCAAGAAAAGTTATGGAATTAAAACTGCAGGTTCTTGGTTCCATTTTTAACATGATTTTTTTCGGAAATTTATTAAGAAGATATGTCAAAAAATAAAAATCCCAAAATTTTAAAACAAAATTTAAATGCAAATTTTTAGAGGCTTAAGCCACAAGAGTTTAAAGATATACATCTTTGAAATCGGATGCGTGAAAGAAAAGTTATGGATTTAGAACTGCAGGTTTTTGGTCACTTTTCTGCGAAGACGACTTTTTCGGTGATTTTTGAAAGGGGTTACATCGTTAAAATGGAAAAAATCGACCCGAAATTACAAACCAATCCTTAAACGCAGAGTTTTAGAGACTGAAGCCCCAATACTTTAAAAATATGCCATTTCGAAATCGAATGTTTGCAAGAAAAGTTATGGAATTAAAACTGCAGGTTCTTGGTTCCATTTTTACCACGATTTTTTTCGGAAAATAATTAAGAAGATATGTAAAAAAATAAAAAACCCAAAATTTTAAAACAAAATTTAAATTCAAATTTTTTAGAGGCTTAAGCCACAAGAGTTTAAAGACATACAACTTTGAAATCGGATGCGTGAGAGAAAAGTTATGGATTTAGAAGTGCAGGTTTTTGGTCACTTTTCGGCGAAGACGACTTTTTCGGAGATTTTTGAAAGGGGTTACATCATAAAAATGGCAAAAAATCGACCCGAAATTACAAACCAATCCTTAAACGCAGAGTTTTAGAGACTGAAGCCTCAATACTTTAAAAATATGCCATTTCGGAATCGGATGCTTGCAAGAAAAGTTAAGGAATTAAAACTGCAGGTTCTTGGTTCCATTTTTACCATGATTTTGTTCGGAAATTAACTAAGAAAATATGTCAAAAATAAAAAACCCAAAATTTTAAAACAAAATTTAAATGCAAATTTTTAGATGCCTAAGCCACAAGAGTTTAAAGATATACAACTTTGAAATCGGATGCGTTAAAGAAAAGTTATGAATTTAGAACTGCAGGTTTTTGGTCACTTTTCTGCGAATACGACTTTTTCGGTGATTTTTGAATGGGGTTACATCGTAAAAATGGAAAAAAATCGACCCGAAATTACAAACCAATCCTTAAACGCAGAGTTTTAGAGACTGAAGTCCCAATACCTTAAAAATATGCCATTTCGAAATCGGATGTTTGCAAGAAAAGTTATGGAATTAAAACTGCAGGTTCTTGGTTCCATTTTTACCATGATTTTTTTCGGAAATTAATTAAGAAGATATGTCAAAAAATAAAAAACCCAAAATTTTAAAACAAAATTTAAATGCAAATTTTTAGATGCCTAAGCCACAAGAGTTTAAAGACATACAACTTTGAAATCGGATGCGTGAGAGAAAAGTTATGGATTTAGAACTGTAGGCTTTTGGTCTCTTTTCTGCGAAGACGACTTTTTCGGAGATTTTTGAAAGGGGTTACATCATAAAAATGACTAAAAATCGATCCGAAATTACAAACCAATCCTTAAACGCAGAGTTTTAGAGACTGAAGCCTCAATACTTTAAAGATATGCCATTTCGAAATCGGATGTTTGCAAGAAAAGTTATGGAATTAAAGCTGCAGGTTCTTGGTTCCATTTTTACCATGATTTTTTTCGGAAATTAATTAAGAAGTTATGTCAAAATATTTAAAACTTAATGTTTTAAAACAAAATTTAAATGCAAGTTTTTAGAGGCTTAGGCCATAAGAGTTTAGAGATAAACAACTTTGAAATCGGATGCGTGAAAGAATAGTTGTGGATTTACAACTGCAGGTTTTTGGTCACTATTTAAATACCTCTTTGTGAATATTCCCCCAAGATTTGTACACCCACTGTATTTTTGTTCTAACTCAACTACCATAAATTTCAGTCCTTTTCAATCTCTTACTCCTTTTATTTGGGCTTGACCCAGTTTTAGTCCTTAAGCTGCAATGGGTGTATTCATTTGCAAAATACGCAACTGTCAGGACTCAGGGCAAGGACCTCTTTGGCATGCACACTGGTATGGAAATATACCACTCAATCGGGGGCATTCAAATTTAGAGAGAGAAATGGGGAGATAGTCAGATGGAAAGTTGGACAGTTGGTGGCAAAAGAGCAGAAATCAAATTACAATTTCAATATGCGATGCGTACTAAATGTCTGCTGGTGTCAGTTTTGGCTTTCAATGTGCAACATGCAACTTTCAACTTGATGTTTACAGTACGTATATGGATGTGTTTGTATGGGTTGCAATGCAAGAGTGTTTGTGTATGCTCCTGGCTGGTACATTTTGATTTGGTGCCACACACACAAAATGGATTTCTTGCCTGTCCATTCGAAACATTTCTATGTGGCGTCACTAGAATCTAGAGATGCGATAAAAAGGCGAATTTGGTTAGATTTATATCAATTCTATGATTGAAACAAAATCTATGTAAGTTTCTAAAACCGATGTCCTTTCAAAATAACTAGAATATAGACCTAAAATTCAATAGATACATACGCTTTAACTTTTACTTATATCAGATCATTATTATTTTCTAAAACCTTGTTACAACCTTAGAACAAACTAACTGAAATTCCCTAAAAATCTATTTTAAACTTATTATTCAAAGACAAAAGCTTATAGGACAGATATATATATTTATATATTAGACCATTACCCTAATTTTAAAACTAAATTGTTATTGATAAAAATATTTTTGTATATTATGTAAGGGAGTAGACAATATAATGCAACTTTAAAGCTATATTAATAAGAAAACCTTTATTCTAGTTAAATTAAAGTTTATAAAAAAAATATATATAATTCTGATTGAGGTTTCTTAAAATTAAATTTTTTTCGTATAAATAATTTTACTAATCAAAAACCATAAGGTTGTTATGAACCAACTAGGTCCGCCTTAATTTATTGCCTAATGCCAACCGATTTACCATCTCTAAACCCAAATACAGTTTACGTTAGCATTTCGTGTGCGTTTCTCTGTCACTTAATGGAATTTATCACATTTTAACTGTGTGACAGGAGACAGGAGGCTGCTGGCTGCAGGTTCGGACATTTCATCCTGCGAACTTCCCTCATCCTGGCACATCCTGTGTGTGTCCAGGTCCTGCTCATCTGCATCAGTCATTGCCATGCATTAGAAATGCTAACCAACGTGTCACAGTTATTGATTTGGGCGCATTAATAATGCATGGCCAACAAGTGTGCCGGCTTGTTTATTTATTACATGATTTATTCACGCAAACAACGCTCCAATTAAAAGCATTTTTGAGCGATTAAGTGTAATGTCAAATCCGGTAAACTGGCCAGAAAAACTTTGCCCCAACTTACCGACTTCAGACGACGATTATTAAATTAAAACGTGCACGGAAAACTTTCATATTGCAGCGAACGTTGGCGAAACTTTCAACTCGTTCGCTTTCTCTCATCTTCTTCTTCCTATAATTTAATTTTTTTTTCCTACCCAAGTGCAACGCATAATTTATTATACGAGGTAAAAATCTTGTGACCAAATTTGTCACATGGGAGAAAAAATAAAGGGAAAAGTTTTCCGCAAAAAAAAATTGAGGCTAGAGGGAATGAAAG
This sequence comes from Drosophila gunungcola, assembly GCF_025200985.1. Taxonomy (NCBI): domain Eukaryota; kingdom Metazoa; phylum Arthropoda; class Insecta; order Diptera; family Drosophilidae; genus Drosophila; species Drosophila gunungcola. The sequence goes on from NW_026453197.1 coordinate 19,235,691, forward strand.
ACTCTGGGATTTGGGGCAGATTACTCATACGTCCCGTTGGAATCTTGGCAGAGAAAAAAAATCAGTCTCTTATAATAGTGAGATCGGGCGAGCGTGAAATTAGAGCTAAGCTCGAAAAATTACGGCGCCGAATAAGCAACTTTATCATAGGTTTATCAGCATGATGTGGGATTTTCAAAAATAATAGTGTCTTTAAATATTTAAAAAATGTAACAAACTTGTTTGTAATACTATGTTTATTTATAGCTTAAAACAATAATATTTTGAACATATAAAAATAAGAAAGCCATAAGAGTTTTAAGAGTATTTATAAAAACTGTTATATATGTTTAAATATTTTATCTGTATTTCAGTTTCATTAATTCATTTATAATCTCAAATAATAATAATAACTGTACTGTTACATACTGCTTTATTTACATTATAAGCATATAATCTACTTCATATAAGTAGTCACTTTCATTGCCAACTAAATCCAATTATTCGAGTTTGATATTGTGGCCACTTTTTTCCTTTTTCTATGCCGTTTTAATGGAGTAACAAGCAAATCGGAGCCAGATCTTTGAGCTTTTTATCGTCGAGACAATTGTCTTGGAACCGCCACTAAATATGTCAAAATAAAGGCAAATTTATACACAAACTGATAAACAGAAATACCAGCACAAGAAAAAAAGGAAAGCCGGAAAGGAAAAAATTCATTGAGGGAAAGGAAAAAAATATAAAGGAAAAGAGGGTACGACTTTTTGGATGGAGGGGTGCAAAAGCAAAGCTGCAACAATTCCTATCTTGACACTGTCATCTATCCGACTGAAACTGGGGAAATTGGCCCGACACCGGGTATTTTCCACCACACTCCCCCCACGTCTGCGTGGAAAACCCTCAAATCTTCATCTCCGTTTCCATCTTGGGCCGTTTGTTGTTGCCTTGGCACGCCTATCACTCGAATTGAATCAAATTACCTTGTAATCTTAACCTTAAGGTTATTTGCCATTGCCCACAAAAAGCGCTTTGTGCTCGACTGCGTTTAGTTACTATTTGAGTGGAGAAACTGGAGAAGGAAGTGGAGGAGGCTTTCCCATATTCCCTTTTTCACCCCCCTTTCACACTTGTTCGAGTTTATATAAATGGAAATCTAACATTACGTGCTATCATGATTGCAAAGTTCAAGTGACTTTTGTGCTGTTTTTTCTTGTTGTTTTATAACTCGGGGGATTTAGAAAATGTAGCAAGTCAATCAAAACGGTTGAGGAAAATGCTGTAAAGTATATTATTGCAGTTGGCTGATCTCTCAAGTGGCCTAGTTTTGCAATCAGTCTTGCCATCGTCACTAAATTAAGGATATCAGCTTAAATTAGTAACAGAAAAATGTTTTAAATTTGTTCTACTCTTTTTGGAATGCTCATAGCTAACTACATAACTTTATTAAACATAAAAGCGAAACAAAAACTTAGAAACCCAACCAAGGAACCTATCAACCCCTTACAAGCCGTATACCTTTAGATTTCCAAACCTTACTCAATTGTTCCATAGAGTGTCTTCATCAATTCCGGAACATATTCATCCCACATGGATAGGAATATATTCCCAGCCACTGGAGTTCCCAGTTCGTATTTCTGAACGAATTTCATCACATCGAAATTGCTATGACCATCGGCATTACTTAGCTCTATTTTCTTCTCATCAAAATCCAGTTTAGCCGATTGCTGATAGACCAGAACAAGATACCGCTGAACGCCACTATCTTTTGGTGGCAGAGGACCAAAGTAATCGGATATTGGTTGACCATTCAGTACATCCAAGCCGGGAACATTAACCACCAGCCAATGAAGCCAAGATCGGTACATAGGATTCTCACGATTCGGAGCATCGGGACAAATCATAACCACAGTATAAAAGGTCTCAGGATCTGCGTTCCAATCGAGTCTGGGCTGGAACTTAAGTTCTTTTGGGGCATAGGACTTGCCCTCTTCAATGTCAAAGGTATTGTCATATTTAATCTGAAGTTTATTGGATTAAAACATTACAAAATGCATATCAAAACATTACAACTCACCCTGAGTAATACACTAGGAGGTTCATCTAAAATTTCAGGAATCACCTCCATTTCCTTCATTATCTTCCTGACATTTTCATTTTCGTCCTGACTGCGACTTAGGCAAATAAAGCCCACAAACAGCAAAAGTAACGCAAGCAATTTCATTGCAAAACTGTAAAACTGGAAACTCTAGACCGCAACGTACTTATATAGTCGTATTGTCAATAGTAAATATTATTACAATAATTGAGACCAAATTATGGCAATTTTCTATAGAGTTCTAAACAGCTAGGCAAATATTTACAATATATTTTTGTTGATTGGGTAAATTGGAATTGGAGCAATGTAATTGATATTCATTCATTCTGATAACTAGCGGAAAATTACAAATAATTAGTCACGCAGTGTATAAAGTTAGACGATTGCATATGGGAGTTACTTAGTTAGTTTTAAAACTGTGACTTTCAATTTGTTTATTTATAAAATAAATCCATCATATTCAATATTATGAAATAATTTCAATATATGCTTAAGCCAAACGAAAATTTTTTTTTTCTCAATTATAAAATATAAGCTTAAGCGAGTTCCACAATTTAATGAGTTCGTTCATGTTAAAACAATTAATTCAAACTTAATCTTAATGACTTTTAGCCTTGTACACATGAGTTCATTCGGGCAAAAGCCAAGGCAAAGCTGTAAAAAATATAAAAATATTCCATAATAGCTGGGGAAGGATTGCATAAGCTGATGCATTTACATGCCAATTATAAAATATTCCAGCTGCTTTACATGATTTCTCCTTGTCGTGGGGGAAAAAATGAGCCGAGAGGGAAAAAAGCAAACACAATTCAGGAGTTGGCAGCATGTGCGTCTAATGTGCGCACATTAGCAACACAAATGCAGCCCAGTACGAAGGATGAAGGACTAAGGACGAAGCCCAAACTCAGAAATAGTAGAGGAGTCACAGGAGCAGAGGTATAGAGGACTAAAGCCAGAACCAAAGCCACTCAAGCAAGCGAACGCACTTAATTTATGCAATTTGGTTAACAACGTTAAAATAGTAGACGAGACCAAGAGGAGCCCAAGGATGCCAGACATAAATCAAAATGGAAACAATAACCCGCCCGCGCAGAATGAGATAGCTGCACAGCGAAAATAAAGTTGTAAAACAATTATGGTGATTTTATAAAATAATAGTAAGTTTAACTTGACACCTGTCTGTGACCTTTCCACATCACATTTAAATCGTTAAATGATTAAATGATTATAAAGGATTAAAGAAAAAATTTTATATCAAATACTCTTTTTTGTTGTTTACAAACAAAGGGAAAAAACTGTTTAAAATACTGCAAAATCTCAATGATTATCACATTAAATCAAAATGATGTCACATAAACGGCATGGGGAATAAAAAGGGCTGTCATTAATGACCATGTTTTTTTCTCCAGTGTACACACACATGAGCTGAGCGAGATGGGCAGATTGGGTAACTGTAGCGAAAGGAGTAATAAGGATAATGAAGCGGCAGCGTTTGCGGCATGCAACCATGAGGCACTTGCCATGTAAACGATGATGAGCACGATAATGATGGCATTTCAATGAGCTCACACACACACACATACACTGGCACAGGAAATTTCCTCGCTTTTCCTGTCGACGACATCGCAATTTCCATCGCCGCTCTTCCTGAACCAATATTTGCTCAAATATTGGCTCATTATTTGACATTATTATAGATTAATTAGCTTATTAATTATTTTAACGCATGGCATGGGGCACTCCACGGTTGTTTGTGACATGCGGCCGAGAATTCAGGAAAAGTTATTAATACTCAAGCAATTAGTTGGGTAAAGAAAATATGTAATATATTGGTTTTGGTTTTATTTTGGGTTGTAAAGATTTTAATCAATGTAGGATTAAAGTAAGGTTTTTCACTTAAGTTACGTTATAAGCTATAAACTTTTAATTTTAGGAGAAAGTCAAAAAAATATATTTGAAAGACTTTTAGGACAAAAATATTTACAAATAAATGAAGAAGATTATCTTAAATGTGTGTTATTAATCAATTTGAATAAAAATTGCATTTGCTTAGTTAGTTAAGGGCCTACAAATTAAGTACTTACTATTTTATATTTTAACAAATTTGCTAATCCAGCAATAAAGTCAAGGGCCTACAGATTCTTTAATCATTATTTCCAAACCTTTTTAAAGTGATCAACAAAGAACCAACTATTATTATGATTTTCCTAATCAGCTAATCAAGCCAGTTCAAAGAGTTAAGCAGGTATCAGAATCAAACCTCAAGTTAGGTCAATAACCCCACTTGTTCAGCAGAAGCCGCCTTATTTTCATGAATACCCATTGGGGTTTTATTGGGGTACCCAACCCCTCAACCCCTTCGAGAACTACTTAGTTTGTTGGTTGCTGCGTTATCTAGTTACTTTTACAAGTTTTCCCCAGCCAGGATTACAACCGGCATCGAGATGGAGTCTGCGTCCAGAGTTGGCAGTTAGCCTGTTCGGCAAAACTTTTCCGTTGCCATGAGTTTTTGTTGCTGCTGCACTAATTTGCGTGACCTTTTTGGGGGCGTGGAGGTGGGGGGTTGAGGATTTTGGGATGGCAGTCAACTAACCAGGTAACCCAACTAACCAGACTACAGCAGCCGAAGCGAACCGAACGGAGCGGTGGAAGGCAAAAGCCTTTTGAATGGCATTTCATTTGCGACGCCTTTCAACGTTAATGCCATGGAAAATGCATAAATTGTGGCATCCAAGTGCTGAACTTGCAGCCAGAACAATGCTCATTTTCAGCAGGAGTGGAGTGGTAATGCTAAGATATCAGCTCGTTTCATTTTCCAGCTTATCAGGGCAAGAGCTTCACTTGAATGCAGTCCGCAAAATGCTTTCAAAGAGTTGAAAATAGAAGAAAATATCTGAGGACTGGCATTCATTTTAGGGATTCTATGGTTATGAAATAAATGTGCTTTTACTTTTAGGATTAAAGGAAAATTTACAGAATATTTGATCAACTGAGGAGTGACTATTTATTGATTCCAGATATAAATTATGAAACGGGTGTACATAGCTTAAATTTTTAAGTAAGAAATATGAAAGGAAAATGTTAAAAAATTGATTAATGGCTTATGTATTCTTTTTTCCATAAGTAATGATAAATTTTTCTATTAGCATTACTTTAAAAAAAACGAATTATAATCTTTTTTTAAATTAAGACCTTATTTTAATGATAATGAAAACTGCATTTATTGGCATTACTTTTTTTAGTATTATTAAAATTAGCTCTTCAAAATTAATTACCTGTTTTATTGATAATAAAAGCTGATTTTACTAGAACTATTTTTCTTTAGTGTTAATGATATTGCCAGATAATTACAAAAGTAAGTAACTCCTTTATCCTTTATCCAAATACAATAAGGTTGTCTCTACATTTCTGTTTCTAACGTGTTTATTTAATAACTTTATATAAAGCTAACACATCTTCATTTCTGGCATCAATATGATGAAGCCAATAAAAGAAATCCAAACGAGACACAGTTGAACTGGAAATTTGGATAAAGTGATTTCAAGAAAACCGGCAGTCAAAGGACATTCACACTTTTCAAACAGAATTAGGCGACTTTAAAGTGAAGCGAAATCCCGGCGGGAGAACCCTTTGGAGCCCATTAGCCGATTTGCATATATAAATATATCAAGTTGATCAAAAACATATATTCATAGTGCACGCACACAGGCACACTGGCACACAGACATTTACAACAAAACGATTTTCCACTTGACATAAGCTCAAGTGGCCCACGCCCCTCGACAGGAGGAAATTCAATCTGTTCTTTCCATTTAAACAACTTTCGAAAAACTTGCTTATAACTCAATTTTTGCAGACACACACACGCACTCGAAATAACACTTAAATAAATAAACACAAAAAGTGCTTACCCAATGCAAAAGTTGGTAAATGAACAATTCCATTTTGCGATTGTGAATGTGTTTGATTGTGAATGGAAAATGTTTGGGGGCAGAGTTCAGCTGGGAAAATGGAAAATCCTCTTGTCTGAGTTTTGGTTCACACGCATGTAATACACAATGGTTGTTATTGTTATTGTTAGTGTAGTATTGTTGTTGCAGCTCTTAACATGGCACGCGAAGAATCCTCCAAAATGCGAAATGGATATATCCAAGCGCTTTTAGAGCTCGAATTTGAGCTCGGTATGTTTGCCAAAGGATACAACATTGAAATTGCCAAATGGCATTTTATGCACCTATGTGTGTGAGCTTTTTAGGGGCGCCAAACTCGAGTGGGCGTGGCTGGCACATTTGTGAGTGCTGCTTAAACATTTTTGCATACTTTTTTTCACACAATTCAATTTGTATCTTAATTTGTTTGACGCATTTAAAGTATGGTATATCTTTAAATGTGATTTTATGCTTATCAAGCAAAGTAAAAATTTGTATCATTGTGTTTTTGATGTAAGTTAATATATATTTAATTGAAATGTTTCAGTAGCCTATTACTATAATTTAAATACTTATTCTTTACTTTATATATTGAAGTTAATCCCAATTATATTAATTCTTCGTTTTATTTACCGAGACAAATACCGAGACAAATTAATGTTTCCGTTTTTCCTGAAATACAAGATATGTAGAAAGATTAGATGATAAAGATGATATTATTTGTTTAATTTCCCAATATTAAGTATTTAATGTGATTTTATTTACATATAATAATATATATAATATTTATTTTCGTTTGTCTAAACTTACAATAAATCAGTGCCATAACCTTAAATTAAGCTTGCTCTAAAAAGCAGTATACATCAAAATTTATATATGGATAATAATGCCCCTTTTCGCTTTCAATCATTCGTATTCATATCTGTTATTGACGTTTTATGCATGACATTCCCCTTTTTTTCAGTCATCCCTTTCAGCATCCTTATTTCATGTCAAGAGAGCAGCAGCGGGCAAAAAAGCTTTGCCTGAAAATGACGCGAGTTGTCATCGTGAATTAAAATAATTGATTTATTTTAACGCAAGTTAAGCGAAAAAACAAACAAACTGATGGGAATGGCAAGAAAAAATAAAAGGGAAAACCATGAAAACGGCAACCGCACTTGAAGTTGTCAGCAGCAGAGAAAAATCCAAAAAAAAAAAAGAAACGGACAGCTTTCCCTTTTGCGCAGTTCAAAACAAGTATAAATTTAAAGACAAAGAAAAACGTTGATGTTGATGAAATTATTAGCGAAATGGACAAATTACTTAAGGGTTTTGGCCCCGAAGGGTATTCAGTTTTTCAGCTCTTATCTCAGCTGATGCGCAATGTTGTGTAAATTGTCAAAAATTATTAATTGCCATCGTTATGCCATGACTTGATGGCCTGCGGCTGGTTTTTTGGTAGTAACTGGCTACATTGCCCATCCACCCACTTTAATTAGCCAATAAATGCCGCTGCGAATGGGAATTAATGCCGCTTGCTAACTGTTGGCGATTTGTTATCATTAACAGCCAAGTATTTTCTTGTTACTTTCGTTGCATATTTTTTGATCTTAGGCTCCACTTTTTGGGGAGTCTCCTTTTGGGTTAATCGTTTTGTTGCCTGCTGGCTGGCAAAATATTATACACACTCTTTTTATTAGTCGTCATTAATATTTTTATTGGATCTGTCTGGCAACTTTCGGTTGCGGCTCGTTAATAAAGACATAAACTCGAGTTATGCCGTTCAGTGGAATGGGAAAGGCATATTTTTTAAATTTATGAACAGTTAACTTCACGAAAATTTGGCGAAGCAATTTAAAACTTGAAAAGCTGAATATAAAAATTCAGGAAATCCTATAGCCAAAACTAAATGAATGTTATTAAGATAAATGTATTGGGAATTACCAAATCATTCTGGGATTTTCAAACCTCGAAGTTAATGGTAAATCAAAAAATAAAAGCTGCCAAGTCTGAGAACCATTTCTCAAAACCACTCTAACAGTTTAGGTCTTATTCGGTTCCATTGTCATACATTTATCCAGACATTTCATTTGGCCCATAAGCTATTGCCTATTGCCTTAGTTTTTAACTCGGCTTTGGCCACAAATTGCATTCAAATGCAAACCGCAGGAGTCACATTAGGATGCAAGGAGTCGAGAGCCCGATGCGGCCATACTTTGTCTTCCAGAAACCCCACCGCAAAGTCGCCAAATCGCTCTTCGCCCAACTTCACCCCCCAAAAATCTTGGCCAAATGTGGAGCAGCATCAGTGGAGAAAGAGATGGTAACAGTGGGCGAGAAAAAGAGGCAAGATAGCATAGTAAAGCGAGTTGAAATTTCTGTTTTATTGCGGTTTATGAAACGGTTCATAAATAAGCATATGTGCGTGTGTGCCAATGCATTTTCCATAAGTTGGTGTACGTGCACAGTGCGTTTCAAATTTATAAAATCAGAAGTTTTAAGAACTTAATTTAACAACATTATTGCAAAAATACATATGCAAAATATTAACACACTATATAATTCTAATTGTCTGCAGCTATATCTTTATTAGAATAATATTTCTGGTACGTATTTTTAGGCAATTTATTTTTAAATGATATGAATATGAATGCATTCTCCATAAGTTTTAAAATCATAAATAATAATAATATTTAGCTCTTTAAAATATAAATTTAACATTTTCAAAAATACATCTGCAGCATGAGATAGAAACCAAATTATTTGAATTATTTTAAGTTGAAAATTTTTACTTTAATAATATGAATAATATGAACAAGGCAATAATGGAAATAAAAACGGCATAATGTTGTGGCAGCTAAAAACCCTTCACAATACAAAACTGAAATTTTCTTTGAAAAGGCTCAGTTTTTAAAAGATCATACATTACCGAAACGCACCTTTCATGGTTAGGTATGTAAACCCAATTTACGGAAGAATAACTGAATTTCTGCGGATGAAGCAAACCGAGGAGGAGAAAAAGAAATTTTGGAGTTTCAGTTGGAGTCAGAGAAGGCAAGTAAAATTTTACTACTGACTGAGTTTTTGGTTTGGCACATTTCCTGCCATAACCAAAACCAAAACCTCACATGGGACTCATTTTCCAACGTCGCTTTAATTTTCTGAAGCACAAAATATTTTAGTGCATAAAAAATTAACCACCAATTTGAAATGTGTACTTTTTTATCGAAGTACACTCTTTTCTTGCATGCCTTGCAGCAAAAACAAAAGTTTACGCCAATAAATAATGGAGAAAAATTTAATAATACTTTGGCCGAGACAAAACTTGGCCATTATCAAACATTACCGAAACTTTGCTGTTCACAATTTTACAACAAATTTAACATTAATTTGACAATTTACATCGCAGCAGCCAAATGGCCCGAAGGCAAAGCAAATGAATGGCTGAGTGAGAGGACGGGAAAGTGTGAGACCAAATGAATATTCAATTTTAAGTTGCCCTTGTCCGAAAGTTTTCCGAATTATCCAAAGTAAATATTTTTCATTTCGAATTTTCCAGAGGCGTTTTTTTGATTGGAAAATGAATTTAAAAAAAATAATGTTATTAAATTTGATTTTGTTTGCGAATTTGATATGTTTATTAAATTTTAAATTCTCTCAAATTATCCATAGCAAATATTTTTTATTTCGATTTTTCCACAGGCGTTCTATTGATTGGAAAATTAATTTAAATGAATTTTCTGCTGTTAAATATAATTTTGTTTTAGCTTTTGATAGGTTTACTAAGTTTTAAATTTTGTTATATTATTCAAAGCATATATTTTTTATTTAAAATTTTCCTTTGGCTTTTTTAGAATGAAAATTGATTTTCATGAAAATGCTGCTGTTAAAATTGTGTAATTCTATGTAATGTGTAGTATAAATATTGATAGATTATACAAAGTAAAAAATGTAGCAAATATATATCAACAATAATATCGTTTTTTTAATTGAAAAATTTATTTAACCATATATACTTCTGTTAATGTTATTTGGGCCTGTGATTCGTTTTGTATTTTTTAAAGCTTGTCTATTTATTAAGAGTAAATACTTCTTATTTTGAATTTTTTTAATCAAAAAAAAAAAAGAATTTTAACCAAAATGCTCCAGTTAAATATGATATTTTTGAACTCTTCAAGTGTTTAGTAAATTTTGATGTGCATAATAAAGACCAAAAAAATTTGCAATAACTCTCAAAACCCGTGATGGCCCTTCAAAATAGTTTGGCAAACTGAACCACCATCCATCAATAACCCTTCATTTGAGGCACTCAAAATATTTATCACTGCACTGCAAAAATAGCCGAAAAAGCTGGGGAAATATGTATGCACTTTCATTGATTGAACACTGGCGGATTCGAAAGGACCTCTAATAGGGGGCCATTCACAGAGTTCTTTATCAAATTTCACATCTATATTTTACCCCATACTCTCATGGGCAATGCCCAAAGTGAAAAAATGCCGTGGAAAAAAGAAAATTGGAGCGAAAAAAAGAGAGGTAGCAACGACAGACCATAGAGAGACCATAAATTTTCCACTCTGCCTACGCTCATTTGCACAGCGGATTAAAGGGTCTCGTCGGGGTTTTGCACACCCCATCTCGCTTTTTGTCTCGCCCACCATTTATTATGCCTTTGCGTAGGGATTTTCTTGGTTTTCCATTTCGTTTCGCTATTTCTTTATTTTCTGTTCAGGCTCCCTCGCAGCGGAAAGCTTGCAAAAGTGATTAATGCAAAATTTGGAATACACTGGACTGGGCATCGGACTACAGCTCCATGTCGAATTTTGTTGCCTAGAATCCGAGTTCGAGTCCGAATCCCAGGGACCAAATTTGCCAACGCGAATAGAAAACGCCGCACAACTCTGGCATTTTTATTGAATTGCGAGTCCTGGAATGCGTCTGCCTTCCATGGCCAGTCCATTTTACCTGAAAAGGACGAAAGGGGGAAAGGGCGAAGGACGCAGGGTTAACAGGGGCTGGTTGGCGGAGTTTTGACTACAGCTGCGCGGATTAAAGCATGAAATACTCCGAAAATCGGCTTGTGGTGGCAAAGAGTACTCGGGACAGGTGGCAGCTTCCACAACTGAACGTTAAAGCTGAGACACAAATACAAAAATAGACAAAAAGTAGATTGGAAAACGAGAATTGAATACCCTTACACCTTGGGAAAAAGATAATAATAAAAGAGAATAACTGTAAAATAGAAAGATATATATATATATATATATATATAGTTTCCTAGCTAAATTTTAAATAGTTAACAGCTTAATGCGTTTACGAAAAACCGCCTTTTTAATGATAAACAAGTAATACCATAATTTAGAGAGCTTTTCCTGAGCAAATATAACTTTAAATCAATTTCCCAGCTCTGCAGGAAACAAGTTCCCTTGAATAACTGAAATGCCAAGACAAACACATTTTCAATAAATACGAAACGAGCTGGAGACAATAAAATGTCAACCAAATCAGGAATCAAAGATTCCAGACCAGCCCACTCCCCCAGCCCCTTGGAAAATGCCTAGGACTGATGTCTATCAAGCCATCAAACTGGCAAACGAGTGCCTGTCGCCGGGACTTAAACAAAAGCCAAGGGACTGGGTCCAAGTGTCAGTGACATCGACTTGGGGAAAAGCGAAGAGAAGGTGGAACCACCACCCTGCCTGCTCAGCCTGATTTTAGCCAGCATTATTGATGGTAATTTTAAAACGTGCCCTACAATATTTTACACATTTGCCGGATTTACTGTTTTCGCTCCATCCAAAAAATTTTCGAATTTCGAACCACCCCGAATGGAAATCACCCTCTGTGATTGTAGAACACCTCCAATACTCCAATACCTCTCCCTTTTGTTTCGTTCGATTGACGCTTATCTTAATGGACCAAACATATGGCAATGGCCGTACCCCGTGGAACGTGTTGATAATTTAAATAAGCTACTTTTCCAGCTCCCAATCTCCTCCACATTGCGCATACGCAGCGTTGGCCCGTCAGCCTGCCTGTCGTCGTTGCGATAAGCGACGGTAAATGATTTTTCGATTTCATATTAATTTTGCGCTCGTCAAATCCCAGAGAGATTTGTGTGCCAGGCGTGTGCCTCCTCCCTGAGCTTCATTAAAAATATCTTTGGCATTTTTGCATGCATAGATATTTTTTTTTTGTAAATTACAGGGGGAACAACAAATTATAGCGGAATTTACACAAATTCCTTGGATATTTGGTTGGAGCAAGGGATGTGCTTAGATTGCTAATAGAGCTTTGAGAGGGTTACTTTTAATTGATTGCTTTTGGAGGATTAAGGTAAAGTGGTTATGGGTTAATGCTAACAGTTTTTGTTGAAATATGTTGATGGTAATAAAAGCATTAAAATATAATAATGTAATGTTCATATTTCTAAGCATTTATTACCATCAATATATGTCAATTTAAAAATGGTTTCTTGAAACTAAGGATTTTATTTCAGTTCTTGGTTGCCAGAATTATTAATTAAATTGTAGACTTTAAGATAAATATTTAAAAACATTGATATACATTTTTAAATTACCAAGATTTGCACAGTTAAAATCAATAATAATCTTTTAAATTACATAGAACCCCCATATTTCTTTCTTGAAGACAAATCCAATAAAACCACATAGCTGCCCTTACTCCCCAAATTAAAATTCCTTGTTCCCCTTATTAACGAAAATTCCAAAGATATCCAAAAAGGACACGACCGGCCAGCAAGCACATGTGCAATTTAAGCGTATTAGCAAAAACCCAGAAACCAAGGAGGGCACACACAAAAATCAAATCAATTTTAATTTGGGGGGGAAAACAAGCAGCCAGAAAAGCGGGGAAACTGCTAGGGCAGGCGAAAAGCAAAGCAAAGTAAAGTAAAGGAAAGGAAAACTAAACAGGGGCTTGGAAAATCAACAATGGGGCAGCAGACAACCCCTAGTACTTCTTGGGAAGCCCTCGAATGCCTGTGCTTAGCATATGTGCATAAATCTCGGGGCAGTCGAGCCAAAGGGGCGATATCCAACGCCAGTTGGTCTTTAGAACAATCTAATAAAATGTCTAAACGCTTCAATGACAATTCGAGCATGTAAAGTATATGCGAGGGGGACTTTCGTATAGGAAAAAGACGGAAAAGGAAAAGCAATGGAAGTACATGTTGCATGTGGCGCATAAGCCTTGTTGTACAACTCGCAATCAGCTCGGACCGCCTTTATTTCCCTTTTTCTCCGTTTCCGCCACCCTGAAAAGTAGGCAATAATCGTAAGTGAAACACCGACAGGGGGACAGACATCCAGAAATCGTGAAATCCTGGGCGGAGGTGGAGTTCGGTAGCTGACCCCTCAAGACCTCTGTCTGCTTTAAGTTGTGGCGCTCTGTAATTGAATTAAATGAGATTTCAATATGCGGGCACATGCTTCAATGGATTTAATCTGAACGACAGGGGAAATAATATATCGATGGCAGGAGTTTGATTTTGTCTTAAAGCTTTGCTATGTTGAACCAGGGATATTTTAATGCGTCAAATTGCCTTTAATTTATTTTGAATTAAATCATTCTCTTAGAACTACTGCCACTCATCCTTATGAAAGTTATGAAAGGAAGAGTTAGGTACTTTATTGTGTAGTTGATGAGTTAATTAACGAGATTAAATTTGGAAGAATAGATTATTAATTATAAAAGGGTGCGATACAATAAAGTAAATATTTTATTGAGAAAATTACAAAGATAGCAAAGACCTTTTTAATATGATAATGACAAATAATGTTTAGTTTGTGAATTAAATTATATTTTAAAAGTCCATTAACTTTATAAGTTTTTATTTATTGTATTGTTAAGATCATAAAGTTTTTAAAAATTTTTACAATTAAATTTTAATTGGTGAGATTTTAATAGTAAGAAAATATATGTTATTCTATTAATTGTGTGCTACATTGAAGTTAATATTGTATTAATAAAATTAAGATTCCTAGGACCTTTTCAATATGAGATTTACTATCCATTTTATAATAATAAAATCAAACATGTATTTGTGATTACTTTTTTACCTTCATCTTCAATGTTTTCCACATTTTGAAACCCTTTATTTTTGTACTTCACCAATCAAACCCTTTCGAACTTTTTCAAGATCACCCTCCACTTGCGTCTGGACATCTCAATTTTTGAACTCAACTGCCAAGTCTAAGAGTGAATCTTAAAAGTTTTTTTGTGTTACTTTGTCTGCCCTTTTCATGGCTGATAGTCAACATGCAAACTTCAATCAACACCAGCAAATATCAACCGGCCAAATAGAGAATGACCAAAAAAGTGAACTCCTCAAACTGTCCCGCATTGTGTAATTTTTCAACTTGAGACTGACAAAAAAATATAGGAAACTCAAGGAAATGAAGAAGAAAATAAGGAGGAGCAAAAGAAAAGTTTTTGTGACTTCTTATCGTTTTTTCTACTGTGGTGAAGGTTTTCCGGGGGTTTTTCGGGGGTTTCAGAGGTTAAGGGGTGCTGACTTTGACCATTGTTTTATTTACCTGGCCGCCAACTTTTATCTCTTACTGTGTGTGTGTGTTTGCTTATTTATATCGCATGATTGAATCTTGGCCAACAGCAACTTTTTCTATTAACTTTAATGCCAGGCAACCAGCAGCTCTTAAAAAAAATAAGAAACTAACCAGGTGTGTGTGTGTGTGTGTGTGTAGGGTATCTGTCTGTCTGTCTACCTGTCTGTTTTTGTCCCCTACTCCGTTTAAGTTTGCTAAATGAACTTGATTTTTATCGTTTTCGTCTTGCATTTCCACTTTCCTATTTTTCTTGTTCTGGTTTTGTGTGTGTTTGGTGTGTATATTGATTTCCAACGTCTTCCACTTGGCTTGACTTGACTTGTTCAAGTGGCTTCCATTATTTATACCCTCAACTAGGGGTAATTACTTTAAATTACTTTGGTAAAACGTTAATAAAAAAGCTTTTATTAGCTTAATCACTCGTCAGTATATTTGAAAATATTGTTAGGAGCAATGACATTACATTTTATCTGTTATTATATAGGGTGTTGACTTCATTTCCTAACTCATAAACTTAATGTAAGCTGTAGAAATAAATTTTAATAGCAATTTTCTTAAGTTAGAGCATCTGAAATTCTATTAAGAGCCTAAATAAATGGTTTTCAATTGTTTTTATGCCACAATTTGAAACCCAGAGCTAATGAAAAGTAACCAAAAGTCAGAGCTTTTTTTTGATGGTTCAACAGTTTTTTTTGGGGATTTTTCCTCACTTTTGGACAATTTTCAATGAATTTCGCAGGTTGTCTGGCAGCTCAATTATTGATGACTTGTCAAGTTTCGCTAGGTAGAGGACCGCAAATAGCACAGGTAAGAGTTAATTAATGGTGAAATGTTCCCTTCGAAAATCTCTGTAAGAAGTGAAATGTAACTCTAAAGATTTTAAAGATGTTTCTGGGGAATTGAAAGCAATTATCTCAATTTAATTGCATGGCTTGGAGCAGGATTTCAAGTGCATTATGTAATTTACTCATTAAACCATTACACATTTGCCTCAAGTACACAATGCACATGTCAAACATGTCTCACTTGGTGTGTTTATGGTGTGTGTGGTGTGTTTAATGTAAAATATTGGCATTGTACGACAAGCTCATTAATTATGCTGCATATCGCAGTTTATCAACACAATCGTCTACTTTGAGCTGCCTAACCACACCCCTTCTCCTCGTCGACAAAGTCTCGTATTTAATTTATAACCCGAAACCCAAAGTTATACATTTTAACAGGATATGAATAAAGTTGAAGACAATAAAAGCAAATAAGGCAGACAGACAGCTCAACAGAAAACAGCCATACAGAGATACAGAATCTGATGACTGGAAAAGAGGGGCAAGGGACGATTCGGAAGATTCATTATCTAGCACAACATATATCCAAGTGTGTGCGTGTCCTCAAGGTATCAGGGGCATAGGGTGATATGGAAAGGGATACCTAAACTGGGGAAATTAAATGTAAATTTTTGGATAATCTGGAGATGGAGATGATTTATTATACTAAATATATAAACACTATGCATTGCTAATAGCCAGATAATGTAGATAGCATGATTGTGTTTATATTTTACCTGACTTAATTGAAGTATCTGAATGATTTTTACTCCAAATTGACGAGTATAATTTAATTTATTCTTTTAAGAGTTTTTAAGTTAAGTTTTGGTACTTCTACTATACAAAGTAAACTCCATACTGGCCTTAGAACTCATATTCTAAATAAATAACAATAAGATTTACATAACATATATATTTTTATTAATTAACTAACATATTAAAATGAATTAAAGCGATAAGCTTGACAAATTTGTTTAAGGCTCATTTAAACTTAATTTTTACAGATAAGAAAAAAGTATATAATATATATATTTTTATAAAATTACTGGACAATTTTATTAAATCAATTTAAACGATAAACTAAAGAAGTTTATTTCAGAATCATTTAAACTTCATTTTTACAAGTTCAATAGCCTTAAAAGTCAATTTGGTTTGGCGGTGTGCTGCAATTTTCTATTTGTTGTCCCTCTTGCCATGACTTTATTTT
The DNA here is from genome assembly GCF_025200985.1 of Drosophila gunungcola. Classification (NCBI taxonomy): domain Eukaryota; kingdom Metazoa; phylum Arthropoda; class Insecta; order Diptera; family Drosophilidae; genus Drosophila; species Drosophila gunungcola. The sequence goes on from NW_026453197.1 coordinate 19,252,295, forward strand.
CAAAACCCCCTTTAAGATGGACTTACGCCCCTGGCAGCCCAACATCTATTCATTTCAGTTTTGTTTCAATGCGTATTTAATGAGCAGACGTGCGTGCAAATTTGAGCTCAGACCATCTGGAGTTCTGCGTCCTGAGTTCTCAGTCCCGCTTATGTCCTTAAGGAAAATCCTGGACGGCAAGTATTACATGCGAATGGAATGTGTGCGGGTGCAAATACGTGAATGGCCAAAATGAAGCCAAAACTTTTCATGCTCGATCGCTGGGGCAACAAAATAAGCAGCAGAAAACGTGCATTCTTCTACTTGGCCACTTTGGAGAGCAAAGGACTACGAAGGACTACGTGCAAAAGTTTTCCATTTCCGCTTTGGCAAACATTAAAGCTGCCAGAACGAATTTACAACGAGCTGTGAGATACAAAGATACAGGGATTCGGGCTTTTTGGGACTCACACGCACGCCTGGACCAAAAGAAGCTGCATGGAGATAATCAATGCCAAAAAAAGGAAATGAGCAGCGCTGATATATCAAATGCGAAAACGGGAATTTGGAAAATAAAACCAAGCGGAACAAATGAAATGCCAGAATAGTATAATTGCAAAAAAAGAGAACAATGAGTTACGAAGATTGCAAAGAATTTGGGAATAAAAACCACTGCGAAATGATAAAATCATCCTACGTTTCATTTCAATAACTCAATACATAGAAATATAATTATTATAATTAAAATAAGAATTTTGTAAAAAGGCCACTGTGAAAGCATGAAAGCGTTACAAGTTTCACTTAAATTTCTTAGCATATAAAATTGTAAACGTCGTTGGAAAAGTATATATTCATAATATATATAAAAAATATATTTAAAATATTTGGATTTACTTTGTTTTTACCTATGTTAATAGGGTTATAATTAAGATATAAATTTAGTTTATTTGCTCTTAGAAAAAGGTCATACAAATATATATAAAATGGGCACTTTCATGCCTAAAGCTAATTAAAGCATAATGGAATAATGTTTATAATAATACTCAGACCCGTTTGATTCATAACATTCTTTTTTATATTTTATAGCCAATATGAAAATCCTTAAACCATAATTTCCACCTCATTTGCAGTAAAAGCATATATTGTTAAATAAATAAAACATCTGTTGTAAGGGCAACTTTTAAAATAAACATTAATTTTGAAGACCTGTTTGCCCAGCTTGGCTCTTTGGATCCCTTTAGTCCTTAGCTAATCCCTCGTATAAACTTTGCCCACTCTCAATTAGCGCCTTTTATTTCGGGGCGCCCTCAATTAAAGTCTTAGGGCGCCAACAAAAATCCAACGCCTTTGGCTTGCCGCGATTGTAAACAGTTTTGCCGCTGGCCCATAACTCTGAGCCAATAGTCAACATGGGAAAATAAAACAAAACAGCGACCAGACGACACACTTGACGTTGGGTTGGCTTGGGTTTTTTGGGTTGAGATTGTTTTCGGGGGCAGAGGCCACTTCAAATTTTCAACAATAGCAAAATGAAGCAAACGAAGCAGGAAGCCACTTTAAGCCCCGCAAATCCATAAGGCAAACAAAATGGATTTCAAATAGAGAAGCGCGACCAGGAAGAGGATGAGATGCCCGTCAGGGCCCCCCTGAACCATCCCTTTCCTCCAGCCCATAAGCTTCACTGTGGTACGGGGCAAATCGAGTGAGACGGAGCTGGGACCATGGCATCCATTCCTGTTGCCATTGTTACCCAGTCACAGTGGTTATAATATACTTCAATGGAATAAATAAAGCAAAACAAATATCTCTAATCAAAGTGAACATGATAATAAAAATTTAAAATTAATATCAACAAACTCACTTTTTTATAAATTAATTTTAAAAAGCTCTTGCACAAGTATTTCTATTAAAAATAAATAGGAACTTACAAGTTTTTATAGAAGCATAAAAAATACAGTTAAAACACAAGACTATAGACATAATTATATTTTATCTATCAACAGAATCATCTAACGTACCTTTTTAAAAATAAAATATAGCATGAAAAAATGTTGAAATTAAAAGCAAATAAAATTTTAGTTTTTAAACATATAAAATTATATATATTTGAAGGGTAAGCATATGTTAATAAAATCAATGTGTTTTCAGTGACTATTCACTTTTGTTAAAGCTATTGCCAAATTTGTACATCATGCGATATTCCTTTTACTTAAATTAAATTAAAAATAAATTCCCTGTTTTTCGTTTATTTTTCATTAATTTAATATACTCCACTGTGCAGTGTCGATAATGCCACACAATATTTTCACAGTGGTAACACCAAGAAGGCAAATTGCCAGGCAGTGTGAGGGGTGGGGGAGTTTTCTGAAAAATGGAGGGGCTAGAAGGAAAAGCCGCCATCGGGTGTCAACATCGCCAGAAGCGCAAAACCAAAAGTTTGTTTTTCAGCGATTTTTTTTTTAAATTTTTTGTGCTGTTGCTCCATTTCTTTGTTCTTTTCGGTATTTGTGTGTACAAAGCTTGAGGCTGCGAAAGCCTGACATTTCTGCCAAGGAAAATTGAAAATTTTCTACTAATCGCAATCGATATGCCCTGCCAAATGTCACTCAGTTTTGGGGAAGGACTGGGAAATGGGGTGGCATTCTGGAGTGGGTTTCATCTGCCTGAGATTCGTTTTTGTGCAAACAAATAAATTGAAGAATGCTCGAAAATTAAATAAATATTTGGAATTTTGCAAATAAATTACAATAATGAATGAGTCGCAAACGGAAGAATGGGGCATTGTCTGAGTCGACGAGTGAGACAGATAAATTACAGTTGAGTTGACAAATTAAGTTGCCACCAGCTGGGGGCGCTTATAAATGGCTAGCTAATCACATTTCTCTTTTGTGCAAGTTCTTAGTTTGCAGTTGATTAAGATTGCTTGTGCAGATAAAATTACGGAATAATTTGATTATTTAATTTTTAGCAAGTCGATATTCTTTTATTAAATAATATATAAAAAACGATTTTTTTAAATTTGCTTTACTCTTATATATTTCCTTTGAAATAATACAAATGCAAGTTTTTATGTTTTTAATAAATCAATTAACTATTTTTTTTTTCAACATACTGAAAATTATGTTGTTTATTTAAACCAAAGCTATTTCATCATTTGACTATCATAACTTTATTATGTTTGTAAACCCATTTCGGAATAAAGAGTTCGCACCTTTAAAGACTCAATCGCTTAAATTCCTCGACATCCGGTGGGCGGCCAAAAGTCACACACTCGAGTGGATCCGCAACAGGGGCAAATTAAAATCGACGCTCCATAACGAGGCCATGCCACGCCCACCATCAGCATCACATGCGTCCATTCGTGGCCGCCTCCGCCAAAGGATTCTATCACAAGGACCTCTGGAGCAGAGGCGTGGATCTTCCAGAAAGGGCTTTAAATATTAACTACAATATATATATATTCTTAAAATATATATAACAATAACTTTTGTGCTATAAAGTAAATATTCTTTGAAATTTGGAATGATTTGAATATGTATAGCTAACAATTTTAATTATATCTTATTAATATTACTATTAATATTACTATTAAATTAAACTTATGAAAATGTTTTGAAAGTTAAGAGACCTTTTTTTCAAGAACAGGTTGCCAAAATATATATCGATAAAATGTATGTATTTGTTTTTAATATTATATTTGATAAATAATAAACTGATTTAATTGATTCTCCTTTTAACACGCCTCTGTCGAATCGCCTTGGAACAAGAACAACACTCCGCGTCGTGAGCATAATTCACAGCTGAGTGAATTTTAAGTGGTTATTGCAAAAGTTGGCAAAAAGGCGGCATCAAGTAGCGAAAGTGTTGGGTCCTCCCACTTTACTCCCATTCACACATTGGGGCGCACTTTTTATTGAGTTACAGGAAGGAGTCGACGGGTGGACTGCAAGGACTGACGTTCCGTCTAGCAGAAATTAGGTTAGGCATTATAAATAATTTGATTAGCCTTAATTGGCATGAATTTTCAGCAAATGATAAGATTGGCAAAGCTCAATATCGATGGAGATGGCACCGTGAAAAGGGGTTTTATAAAAATGTTTGGCTTTGATATTAACATGAATGGTTATGTGGAATAGCATATTCATTTATACATTTTAATAACACTACACTTCAATAATACATATGGGTATGGGCTTTGTGAACTTTGTTCAGTATTTAAGTTCCAATATTTTGGTTTTTTTTGAAGGGGACGAAAAACATATTTGGGTTGCATAAAATAGTACCAAATATTTAAGATACCTAGGCTATTAACATACCTAGGACAATTAAATCAAATATTCAAAAATGATTTGTTGTTAACAAAATTATATGCATAAATTTCATTAAACTAATATTTCTTCAATTAACCTTTAAAAAAGAACAATTTCCCCCAATCACCTGACCATCTCTAGACTTAATATTTATTACCTCGAAGCTTGGCATTCATGATTGACAGACACGCGCACCCCGGGAAATTCGCCGGGAAAGCGTTTGGAACCTGCGACGCCAGACGGAAATTATTATTATCTAATTGAAACGGATAGAGAGAAGGAGCTGAGCGGCTAAGTTGCTTGGCCCACTTCAATAATTCATAAAAACAAAAGAGTCCAATTTGATTCCAATTAAAGATGCAAAACCATCTGAGCTCAGGGGTCTAATGGATAAAATAAGCCAAAGGCCAAAAAGAGTCCTCAAATTGCGGAGCCTTTCACTTATTTGCCTCACGATTTCGTAGAACAAAGAAGTCGAGACAGGAAAATCGTGCTCAAGTCGATTTGGAAATGCGCCAGATGAGAGGGAAACCTAAAATGGGAGGGGAGCTATATGGTATTGGTTGTAAAACAGAAAGGGCAAAGGTGAAAATTTAATGAGAGTGCAGAATTGGAGCAGGATGAAGCCTATAAGAATATTTTTGTATTATTAAAAATGTCACAAGGGTGTCTAATTACTTCAAATATTCTCTAAACTCTTCAAACTTGCATCAACTTTGGTACTAAATTGAAAGCTTCCTACCAGATTTGACTTACTGCAGCATCTGCTTGGCTCTCAGTCTTTCATCAGATAAGTAGTACGATTCGGTTATTGCATTTCAGTTGTCTAACCCATCAATAAGAAAGGCCACAGCAGCTGCCTGGGTCCCCAGTCCCAATCCCACCGAAAAGCAAACCTTGCCACTGGACACACCGAGTTGATGATGCACACGGCAAACATGAGAGGCAACTACTACCAAAAAGGGAATATGTTTGAGGGGAGGGAAATGGAAAGGGAAAGGGAAAGACAATGACAATTGCATTGACATTTCGACATAGGGAACTGCTCGTCCTGCTCGTCCTGCTCGAAGCCCCATGGAGCAACAAAAACCCCTACAGGACTCTCATTCGTCCTGGCTGCCAGACCGAAACATGACCATTTACTGGGGAAGCTATCGATTGCCATTGCTTGATTTTGTCATTGGGATTTGTTGTCAGTTTGCTTTTTGTGGGGTACATTTCGACTGGATGGATGAGAGAGTCGCACTCAAAGAAAAGGAGAATACCTGAAATACCAGTAATTTTTAAGCAGAAAAATATATGTTTTTCGATGAACAGTTCTCAAAAATTAATATATTCTCTAATTAACATATTCTCTTTAATAATTAACATGATTTTACATTAAAAATCAGTTCAATAGAATTTCAGGAGCATCTGGAAGAAAATCAGCAGAACTATGTCTTATTTGATGATATCTATTCTGAGCATTAATTTAATTTAACATTTATTTTATTTTTAAGTTTTTATACAATTATTTACTTAACTTATCATTAAGTGTTATAGTTTCTGTCCAAAATATTGTTACCTTAAACTTAACTAACTAACCATTAGAAAATCAAAAATAAAACTTAAAATCTAAGCCAAAACTTTCAATTTTTTCAGTGCACCCTTGGTTATATTTGTATTGGTTTGCACACTAGTTCTATCTCTCAGTTTTTGCCGAGTTTATTTAGTTGTCCTTGCAAAAATGTTTGCTTATTGTTAGTGCGTTTTTGAGCTTACACTTCTTCGGTATATTGCGCTGCAGGGCATTTAATTTCATCACTACAAATTTCACAATTTTCCCGAAAATACTCTGTTCATTTCATATTCAATTTGTTGAGGCATCACAAAAAAAGGGCCTGCAGGCGTACAGAGCTTTCGGTGTACTTTCCTCTGTAATTGGCAACTGCAATTGGAAATTTTACAAAGGTTTGGACCACGCCCAGCCTACACCCCTAATTTACGCCCTCTTTTCGCCCCATTTCCCATGGAGTTCAATTCGTTGATCAGTTCATTTAATTTCTGATTCGGTAAATTCGCAGGCCCCTTTAAAGTTAAATTTCGTTTTAATTTCGCCTGTTTGTCTATTCTGTTTTATTTTTCATTTAATGCTAATTGCATTGCGTTTTAGTTGCGGAACAGCGATAATTGAAACGAAAATCCAAAATGCTTTTGCTGTTTCGAATTGGCATGAAATTGATTTGAATGTAATCCAGTTAAATTGAATAAATTCTGCGAAATTTGAATGTTAATTTAAAATAGAAATGCTCAGTCATTTTTCGTGGCAATCATAAATCATAGACTGGGTATACATTTCTATAGTTTCCAAATTTTTAGCTTTTATTGGCTTCAGTATACTGATAAATGTATAATTTATTATAAGTATTTTTGATAAGTTGTGGTATACAAATTGGCATATGGCAACTTATTAAGTTGTGAACTATTTTAAAGCAATTTACCTTAGTTATCGAGAGTCTTGCTTTCCAAAATGAGACACCTGCCAACCGAAAAGCTTTCGCCACTGCATTGTGGCTTTGGGAAGGTTAAGGGATTTGAGTGCCCGCAATGAAAACGAAAATAATTTCACCGAAATTCCCGCCAGTGACCATGGCAACCAAAAATGACGGAATTGCTCGGCCAGACGGAGGTTACCCATGTTTTCCCCACATTTTCCACACCCCCACTGCCGTAAGCCGCTTAAAAATCTGAAAAGAGAAAAATCCTTCGGTGGTGGGTGTTTTTTACCGGCCGAATGGAGGGGCATTGAAAAATCGCACTCGAAACTCATTACAACAAAAGGTGCTTCATTGGGGACCAGTTCTGGGGAGTCGGTGAAGTCGGCCCACTTAAGTCCACCCGAGGGGCGCTATCCGTAATCAACTCGCCTCTGCAGCCACCCTTTTAGCCCCCAACCACTCACATTTTTACTGCAGCGGTCTGTGGACCACCTTCAGTTGCACTGGGGAAAATCAAGGAATATGCTAGTTAAGTTACACATTTTATGTTTTAGACTTTTTTTAAAAAGAGCCAACCAAAATTAATTAATATTTGATTTTTAGAAACAGTCCTAAATATTAATATAAATATTATAAGTAAGTACAATTTGAGTTCACAATATCCATTTTAGTTAAAGTATGCCTTTTAATTAAAAACCATTTAAATATTTTCTATTCCTTTTTTGTTAAGGAGTCATCCTATGTACTAACAGTATTTTTAACAAATAAAATATATGATTTTTTTATGCAGTTTTAAAGATTAAGATTTGGAATTTTAAGTAAGTACAATTAAACACAATAAAAAGGTAACAAAACATATATTTATCCATTATTAGAAGATTCTTTAGAGAAAGTATGATATATGGTTGTTCTATTTTAAAACCATCTATTTTTAAACCATCTAATTCAAATTATTTCAGTGCAAAGTACCTTCACCGGAGGAACCTTTTGCATTTGCACAACACTCGGACGCAGTACGTAAGAAAAAAGTTGGTAAAAAGGACAATGGGTGACACGACACTCCTGCGGCAGAGCAGGCCCCCCTTACAGCGGCCCTGGAAACCGTCGAAAAGGGGGCCACCTGCCCCCTTTTTGGAAGCATTCTGCTCCTGTCAGCCTCACAATGCCAGGGCACTTAAGCCATTGCTTTTTGATGCTTCCAGTTTGCCCTGTGGGTGTGGGAGTTCGGTGGAGTCTGATTTAAGAGGGAAGGAAGGCCATTGGCGGGGTATAAAGGGGGGTGGTGTGCTTGCGATTGTCCCAGTTTCCGGTGTCCTCCGTGTGGGGATTTTTCTCATTTCGCTTTGAGAGTTCAGCGTGTCAGGGGGCGAAACCCATTTGCCTGTCTTCTAAAACTCATCTCAACCCATCCCCCAGTGCTACTACGATCCACCCACCTAGCTGTCGCGTTCGGAACTCTCCATGCCTCACTTGCAGTCACTTATTCTCTTTGTGTTTGGTTCCCGGTCATGTGGACAGCAACCAATAATTCTGACAATGCACAGTGCAAAAATAAATTTATAGCTAATTACAAATTAAATTTAAATTTATTGCTGTAATAGAATTGTTTTTTTTTTTTATTAGAAGCTTTGTAAGGCTCTCAGTGTTTATATGAGTTTAGTTTAGTTTAGTTTTTCTATGAATTTATAGTAATATTTTTCTCAAATGACAGCCCACAACTAAAAGAAAGACTGTTCTACACAACTGACAAGCTAAACTAACGACCCTCATCACTTTTTAGCTTATTTTGAATAATTAAAATTTTCATCGATTTTCGATTTTTTATAAGGGGTAACATCATCATTTTTTGCTAAAAAATTAAAAAAAATTTTTTTTCAAGATTTAAATGCCATTTGATTGGGAATTAAATTATGAGCTTATCAAGGTAAAACATTCCAATTTTGGACTAATAATAACATTTTTATATACAAAGTATTGATTTTTTTTTACAGAAATCTAGTTTTAGCAAAAATAAAAACAGATTTATTACAATATTAATAAGTACTTTATTGGCCACCGACCAACAACTGAATGAAACTCTAAGCTTGTAAGCATTTAAAATATTTTCCTTATTCTTGTTATTTATATATTCTCGCCAAAAATTGAACTAACAAATTTTTTTTTTCTTGAATATGACATTTCAATTTTGAACCATTATTGGCATTATTTTGCTTACAAATCTCTGCAACGGAATACTTATTTATTGGAAACTGTACATAATTCTTAAATAATATAAAAAGTACTTCTATATTTGACTAAAATATGAGCTTAAGTAAGTATTTTTGGCAGTGTTCTACTAGTCTTCTGCTTGCCATAAACCCAATCTAAGGCTGCGTTGACGTTGTCAGCAGGTAGATGTCCTGGCTAGGACTCGACATTGTTCCTAGTCTGGATGCTGTTGCTCCTGTCTGCCAGGAGGTGTGTGTGTGCCGGAGTGTGTTGTGTATCAGGGGTGTGTGTGACAATGATGGCGTTGGCATTGACGTCATTGGCATTGGCGTTGTTTGGACGCAGGCGTTTGGCATTCAACTCGAAGGAGACCAGACTCCGAAGGATGGGAGACGGACTCCTGTTCAAATGCAGCCCCATTATTTATGCTTTTTAGGTACGTGCCATAAGCAGAATGGGGCAACTGGGGTGCAGGAGCCTTCGTTATCTGCCTAGCAGGTGTGCTACCCATTCTGCCCTTCGATTATGCCTGCAAACATCTTCAATTTGCAGTTGTCGTACATTTTAATTGTTATTGTTATGCATCCCTGGGTTCAGGATTCAGGATTCAGGATCCAGGATCCACAGGATAATTGTCCTTCAGTTGGCTTTTAATTTGGATGGGCAGCTGTTGAGTGTGTCCCTTTGTCCGGCAATTACTTAGCATCAGGATCAGAACCGGGTCCATAACCAGATGCAGCAGCCGGATTCAATAAACCAAGAGCCTGAGGCATTGACTTTTCATTCATTTGTTGCGATTAGAAAATGACACATTGATTGGGAAATTTATTGAGCTCTGTTTGGTGAAAATTTTGCATTTTCATTTTCTTTTTAAAACGGAAATCTCTTGAAGCCCATTTTTTGGGTCACATCTTTGAAAGCCATCGAAATGTTATATGATTTTCTTTTCGTATTAAACAAAATTATAAATAGTTCAAATTAAATTCCATGATTTATCTAATTCAGACAAGAAGTTGAAACAAGTTGAGCCATAATTTATTCATTCATTATTCATTGTCAGCTAAGCAATTTCAAAAGAAAAACGAAAAAACAATCCTAGCCATAATTAAACAATTCAATAATACAATGGAATATCCTAGGGCCATCAAGTTTTCCGTGGCCCATTCAAATGATGCTTGAAAATGGCTAGGAGAAGAAAATTCAGAATGAGAGATAGTTAGGAAAATGGAGGGAGGGGAGAAAAAGAAAAAGGAACCCCTTCTCTACGAAAAGTTATAAGAGAAATTCAATAGGGCATGCAATTCAAGAAATTATTGTGCAATTTCAATAACTTTTCAATTGGGTTTTCAATTTGCTGCACACTTTGTTCCCCCTCAATCTCATCTTATGCTTTTTTTGCATATTGAAAACTTTATTTATCTCTTTTTGCGGCCCTCCTCCAAAGAACTTTAACAACTTCTTCGGCTTCGGTCGTCATCTCCTTCATTGTGCGCTTGTGTCTATGAAGGAATGGTCGATTTCTGCATTTATGGAGTGGTATTCGAGAGTTGGCCAAATTATGACCGTGTCTGGTCTTCAAGTGGCACCTGAGTAATAATCACAAAATATGGCGCCATTGGACTACAACTTGGAGGAGCTTAACTAGGCAAACAATACTTTTAATATGGCGATGCATAAAAATTGCATAAAATATCTGGCTCAGCCATAAGCCGGAACGCAAACAGCCAAGCAACGGGCCAAAAGGCAAACAATGCAATTTCAATGTTCTGCAAGAATCCATCCTTTCTCTTACCTAACTTTCTGTCCGAAATATGCGGCATGGGTAAACTTTTTTCCCCATTATAAACATGGAAAAACAGCGAGCGCAAACTTGTTGAAAAAAAGTGCGGCAAAAAGCAGCAAGAAACCTTGGCCGGCTAAGGCATGAAAACGAAAGACATGATATATCCTCTATAGATGGTACATGTACAAGGACACCGAAAAAAATATTCTTTGAAAAGTGAAATTAAAATTGAAAACTTTGAATGTGCTGGGAATTAAACAATATAAAATTGACTAAGCCAAGGACAAGCAGAATTTATTTTTTAGCTCGCATTTAACAGTCATTAAATAACTTTAATTGCTGTGAAACAACCCAGATCAAAAATCATAATTGTAAGACTTGCTAAACAAGAATGTTGAATTTAAAATAGCATTTATTTCAAGCTCTTAAATTCTTTCAAAAAGCTTTATTTTATAGTTAGAAAGCCAATGAAATCATGATTAATAAACTATTAATTTTTGGTGTAACTAATTCAATAGTTTCAGTGTACTCATACAAATGTGTGTGAAATATTTGCAAATGGCCGGGCTGTGTGGCAGTGGAGATACGTGCGCGTATCTAACAGATACTCCTTCTCGGAGTCTGAAGTTTGTTTGTGGCCGGTGGCTAAATTCTGCCGTCTTAAAAGGTAAGTTTCCGCATTGAAACAATATTTGCGCTTTACATTTCTGCTCCCGGGTAGAGTCTGAATTTCCAGCGCGATGGGTTGTGGTTGAGATGGGTTTTCCGGGTGGCTGAGGTGGTTGCTATCCACTCATATTTGGCCTGCACGTGCCGTGGCTTTCGCAGTTTCGCCTAAACCAAAACCATTAATCAAACAATTAGACCTGCGTGGAGTTCGAAGCTTCAAGCTCGAGCCCTTTTCCCCCGTTTGCTTGAAACAGAACTCCCACACCCGTTCATTTGCATAAATTATGGCTTCATATAACCGCTATTTATAATTTTCGACGCGGCTACAAATGCGTCTATGGGGTGTTTGTCAAACACGCCCACCTTCAACACCAGCGGCAAACACTTGAAGTGCTTGAAAAGGATTTAACTTAATGCTAGTGCTTGGGTCAGTTTAAATAGGTGGTGGGTCTATTGTTAAAGAGGTGGGCTTACGCTGGAATAACCCAGATCGAAGACTGTAATTTAAGGATTTATTATACATACAAGAAGGTTCTCTTTAAAATTATAATTATTTTGAGCATATAACAACATATATATAAGTACTTTCATATATAGTAAGTAGATAAACCAATCAAATCATATACAAAAATTTATATAATAAAATATTTATAAAAATATATATAAACCATATTTGATTTGTTATATATATAATATACAAATGGGACAATCCATTTCAATATCAGTACTAAAAGAAATTTAATCGAACTGTTTTCAAACTCAATGCTAAAAGAAATTCAATCGAAAAAAATAGAAAGTGACACTTTCCCAGATCCATTCCATATTAGTATTCTGCATGCCAAACACAAAAACTCCAGCCACCTGCCATCTGGCATTAATCTTTTCACTCTCAAAATGTGTTCATATTTTTTATGCAAATTGTAAAACCATTTCAAAGACGGCACACTCGATTACCTTGATGCACATTTACATGCCGAATGAAATTAATTCATAAATAACAAGGCCTAACACGAATTTAGCCAAGCAACTGGGGGAGATACAAGCGGAAACAAACAAATGTATGAGTATTATGCAAATGAAATAAACGCTAAAATCAACTTGGGGCTTTTCAATGAAATTTTCCGCTTTGCGAGGGGCATGGGCCAAAAAGGATTCCCATATTCACATGAAGTTTTGGATGGGATGTGGAAAAGACGGCCCAAAAGTCTTTCAGGCGGGAAAGCGAAAAACCCGCAAATGAAATGAAACGAAATGTTTGCATAAACGATTTAATCGAATTCCAATGCAAATTCAGTTAAATTTCATTTCCCTTTACGGCGAGACAGAGCGAAGCAGCTAACGCCAAAGGGCCGGAGGAGGAAGCTGGCATTCCGGTTCCGGAAATTAGCATAACACTCGCGGTAATACAATAAAAAGAAAAGGATACAGATGCCTGAGATATCATGGTATCCTGGCGGGGCGAACGAAGCCAAGACCAACGAAATGAAACGAACACGGCGCCAGGCCAAGTGTAAAGTTCATTTTCAAATTGCTGATATACGAAATTGAAATAGGAAGCCCCGGTTTTTCCCCCCAAAAAGGAAACTCATTCCGCAGAATGACTGCAAAAATAAAAAAAGGTTGGAGTAGGCGGGTATATTGGTATTGAAGGGTTATATGCCTTCCTACTTCAAATGAAATGATTTTAAATTGTGAGTAGGGAATTTAAAATATACATTCATAATTTTTTATTAAATATTTTGTAGTTTTATGTATCCAATATAAAAACTTAAGCCAAGGTAGGAAATATTTTAAACGAACGTTTAAAAACGTTAAACGATTTGAAAAACTATCTAAGTTTTTTTTTGAATACTCAATAATTTGTCGTTCTTAATTGTAATATTCTTATTCAAACAACTTTATTTAAAAAAAAGGAGAGCTAATGTTTAACTTTGACAGAGTCGATGGTTTCATTATATATAAAAATCCTATAATTTAACATTATTATCCTTTTTAGGGGTATTTTACTAAAACCGTTTGTAAAATGTTGTAATGTATCTGTTTTTTTCTTTTTTTTTTGAAAAACTATAACTTATAGTAGACCAATATCCTATTGTCATTATCTTTTATTATCTGAAAAATGTTCCTATCAACTTTTTTAATATTTCATTCTAATATATTAGAGTTATTTCTAAATTTTGACATTGCCTTTTTTATATTAATTCTTACAAATTAACCCTTTTTAAAGGGTATTCCCCTTTAGCCCTTTGGTATACCCTTTTCTTGATTTCTTCAAGTGAAATTCCCAATGCCAGCAAAAACGGGCATCATTTATATTTATGGGAATTCTTTTTGTTTGCCTGAATTTTTGTTTAATTTTTGTTTGCTCCTCCGCTGGTCGCCTGCCTAATAGAGCGACTCAATTAATGAGGCAAACTTTTTCCGGTCTCCGTTTTGGCCGAGTTTAACATTCCAACATGAATTGCCCGAGCTTTGCTGTTTGGTCGAGAGTCGAGAGCCTTAATGAAATCTTGACACGGACTCCAGGAACCATTTACCACCCAAGTTTGGAAAATCCAAGCCCCTTTCCCGGGCAATTGTCGCGCAATGAATTTTATTTTGCTCTTTACAAGTTGTAAAAAATTAAGCAAAGAAAGAAGGCAGAACTTGTTTTCCTATTTCTGTTTTCTTTTTTTTTTAACAAGTTGTTGGCAGAAAGCCAAGAAGTTTATATGGCATGGCCATAAAGGGAAAACTTCCCCTTGAGGAAAATCCGTTTGCCGAATGGTGAAAATAGTCGGGAAAAAAGTTTATTTGCCCATTCCGGGTTGCATATTCAAAGTCAGTCCGCTTTTCCCCGCTCTCCCCCGCTTTTCCCGCTTTCCATTCCATTTTCGTGGTCTCTGGTCGCGCATTTCCGTTACATGCCAAACACTTTTGGCCTTTGTCCCGGGACCGCAAAAGTCACCGCCTGGCGCATACAAATTAATCACTCGGTCAGAAAGGTTTGAGTGCGAAAATTGGAAGGAGTATATGCTACGTTCCGGTCTGCTCGGCAATATTTTCGCCGGATTTTTTGGATCACAAACGTGGGCCTTAGCATTCGCATCACGTACGCGACGTTTTTATGATATACCAATTTTGACATAATCCACGTGGATTACGAGCCAATACTCGTGCATACGTATTGGAGCTGAATTTCGCTATTCGATTTGTTTTTGGCACTCTCTTCACTGCCAAGTGTCGTTCTAAGTTGATTGAACTATTTCCGCTTTGGCACTTTGATCCAAGTCCCACGAGGAATTTTCAAGTGCCGCAAACCAAATTTTGGCAAATATATTGTTCATTAAATTTATTTTTCAGTAGAAGTAGAAATGATGTTCTGCTGAAATACAATTTTCGTACATTGCCTAGCTCAGTCAAATAGTATATACATTCAATGAAAAATGTGTAATAATATCTTCAAACTTGAAAGCAAATATGTTGAATAAAAGTAATCATTTAATAAATATTTGATTCATGCACTTTAAATTAGTTTTTTTTTGGCAGTGAACATTTAAAACTATATATGTTAACATTATAAACGTATTTTGCAGACGTTTGATTTTTTTTGATTTATCAGATTAATTTTTATACCAAATTTCAAAGCTCTAATATATTTTTAATAAACTTTCAAGTCCTTTAAAGTCTCCCTTAGTTTTCAGCAATTACTGTTCTTCTTCTCTAATCGATTTAGCAGCTTGACCTTAACCGTTTCAATGGTCACCATTTCCATTTTCCGTTTCCCCCTTTTCCACCATTTAACTCCATCGAGTTAACCGTTTGTAATTTCATTTAGCATCATAATTTCATTCCAGCACTTGGCACTAGCCACTGCAAATGACAAAGGTTAATGCACCATTTGACTGTCTCCTCGCTGGCCGTTTTCCAATGAATGTTTTCAAGTGCAAATGGCCAGGGGGTTGAGCATATATATATGTATATACATATAGCGAATCGGAGAAGGTGTAAAGCAATGCCAAAGCCGGCGACAACAACGTCATCATCCTCATCAACATCATCTGGCTGAAAACGCTCCTCGTATGGCATATATGACAAAGTTTAAGTGCTTGCTAAATCCATAGATTTCATGCTGGCAGCCGTGGCAAACATGGCCACACATTGTGCGAGACAACCAACAAAACAACAACGAGGTGTTGGATAATGTGCCTGTAACTACAACAATAGCGAGGGGCAGCAACAATTGTTGCAACAATAGTATCGCATTTCAGTGTTTTTACTGTGGCATAAAAACAAAAGGCAAAAGCCGCAGTCAAACAGCGAACTAACACCAAACAACAAAAGCATCACAGGGAAATATAAGTGCAACTACAACAGTAGCAACACGAAGAACACGAACAACATCAGAAGCAAGAACAGGATGAAGGGTGTTTCGACTAGAAAATAACTTTTAATTTAGTACGATTTTTTTTTTTTTAAATAGAGCTTTGTTATTTTCTGAACATAACTTATTTAGAAATTTTATTTAAGTTTTATGAATTTACAAATGTATTTAAAAATCAATGCTGGATGGCTTTGATCAATTTCTAAAAAATTTTAAAATATTTTTAAACAAAATTAATGTTTATGAAATAATTATTAAATATATATATATTTTTTGGTTATTTCCAATTTTATCAAATAGTTCTTAACCCTAACCACTATTATTGCCAGGTATAGCAAGAACAATTCCCGTTTTCGCAGTCTGCAAAAGTTTTTTATACGTCTACCGCTCGTTTTTCCCTCTCTTTTATTTTTTCGCTGGCTGATGGCTGCACGTAATTTTGTTTTTGTCGCGACGCAAATATGTTGCCCATAACAAGGACCCCCTACCCTCCCAACTTTTCAACCCCCCCTCGCTTGGCTACCTTGGCATTATGCAGGGCGCCACATCATCGCACTTGTCACTTTAACCTTGCACGGCCTGTCATCTGCACCCTCGTTCTATCTCGCTCTTGCCAGTCTTCCCTCTCGCTTCCACTCGCAGAACAGGGCTCTGTAAATTTGCGCAAGGCGGCGTGGAAAATGAAAAGAAAAGCCATAAAACCAAAGACGACGCGGCAAGCGAGCAAACAACGCCGAAAGAAAAAAACAATGACGATGAGCTGCAAAAGACAAAACGCTAGAAAATGAAAGTAGATCATCGAATTTCCATTTCCCTAAGCCAAAAGGAAAAATTCTGAATTATGAAAATTGGAAACATTTGGTGGTATTTTTAAATAATTTAAGAATTTTAGGTCAAACAAATAATTAAATGTCTTTAAAAGCTATGATCATAAAATTGTTTGTGACATCTTTAAACATTTAAAACAACACTGAACAAGAAAATATTTTTAAAAAAATATAATTTGTAGATAAATATAAATTATTCAAATATAAATAAAAATTAAAAACAAAGTTCAAAGAAAAAGGAACTTTTAAGATTTTTAATACTTCAGCATTGGCATATATATTTTTAAAGTATTCTTTTCATTCTTATTATTTTTTTAATTGTATACTATTCTTACAATCTATATACTCGGTAAAACAAAAATAAATTCGTTCTATCAAATTCTTTTAGAGATCTTCAAAGATATATAGTGTAAAAACAAAGTCAACAGAAAAAATCTGTTTTAAGATATCTGCAAATCCCTTTTAGTAAATCCCTAGAAATCCGCTCTTTAGTGAGGGTATTCGATGCAAACCCGAAACGAGCGTAAATATGCCTGTCATCATTTTGACATCAGCTTCCGCTTCCCGATGGTAAAAGTGAGTGGGAGTGTGGGTAGTTTTCCAGCCAGGCAGGCCATTACCATAACTATAATGCATATTTCAGCATCGAAGTCAAACATAAGACCACCTCCTCGTGTCATCATCATCATCAGCAGTAGCAGTAGCAGTAGCAGTAGCAAAAGCAAAAGCAGGAGTTGACGGGAGCGATTCCTGCTGTCTACTTTGGGCCTTCTGCCATTCTGCCACTCTGCCACACCGTGTTGCCGTTGTGCAAAATCCCAGTATCACTTTCGCTTGGGCCCCTGTTGACAATCTCGGTTTCAATGTGTGACCACCCCAAGTCCAACCCCCGGAAAAACCCCCTGAAAACATGCCCGAGCATATTTATGCCCGCTTTTCCTTGTTGTCTTTTCCTCAGACTCGAAATGAATGGTAAGGTTTTAGCATAAAAGTTTATTAAACTAACTTCAAATGGAAGGCATTGCATTTGAAAATCTCCCTTAGCAATACAAAGGATCTTTGGAAAATCAGCAGGAAATGGATTTGGAAATGTCACTTAAATATGCGTGAAAATGTTAAACAGAAATTTGTTGAGATTAAGATCCAGATAATATTTATTTTTATAACAATTTAAATACAGCAAAGTTTGACATTCACTCCTTAAATCCAGTTTTTAATCCATCAACCTTTATCAATATTTAAAATGTTTATTCGCCCTGATTAAATTAGTTTACTTAATCGCAATTTTTCTTTAGCCCCAATACAATTTTCATTAACACGAAAAGCCGCAAAAATAATGCAGTTTTTATTTTGATACTCTAGCCGGATGAAAAAAATTAATAAAATTAATTAAACGTCAGCTTAAGCGGTATATCAGTGCAGCATTAATAAATTAACAAACAAAAAAAGGGTTAAATAAATAAACAACAACAAACGACCACAAAACAGCAATGTAACCCAGCAAAAAATCAGACCGGTGAACAAAAAAACAAAAACAAACAACTTTCATGGAGGCCATAAACAACAAACTAATTAAATATGCGTGGAAAAAATGCATATTTTAATATGACCATTAAAATATCGAACAATAAATGCCCTGCAAAAAATAGTTGACATTCTTTATGGGGGAATGAAAAAAAAGGAAAAGAAAAATACTTGATTGATTAAATAGCCCAAAAAGATAGGCTACGTTTTATGAACGCATTTCAATATGCCATAAAAACATGGTTGTATAAATCAAACAATATTAAAGGCTGAATTTTACCTATGCCAAAACTTTTTTTACATTACGTAGGGAAACTATTAATTTCTGTATTTATAAAACGAAACAGTCTGTTGAGTTTTCAAGGCAAACAAGTTAAATGAAAGGTTTTAATTTAAACTTAAGTAAACACCTTAACCATATTTGGGCATATTTCATGTTTTTGTGTGCATTTTAAAGTATTCTCAGTTTGATTTAAAGCCGTTTGCATTGCTGTGCTTAATTAATCATAAATTATAAAATATATACAATGTTTGATAAATTAAAATGATATGGCAGGGCTTTTAAAAATCATATTTTATAAGAAATAATAATAACAATAATAAATTAATTAAATACAATAAACCGCATTAAGAGTCACTTGAAAAGATGAAGTATTTATTTAAGAAGTATTAAATAACCGAAAAAAAGCCATGTTTATCTAAAAGTATTTAAGAGTTCCTTGCACTAAAGTTTCCTTAAAGTTATGAAACCACCCTCCTGCAAAGCAAATATTTTGTTAGTGAGCGTATTCAAAATTCCGCAACCTAATTAGCATATTATTTTCCCCATTTACTATATACCATGCCCCCTGCATTTTCCCCATTATTTAACGCCACCACCCAAACACTTTGGCCAAATTAAATTGTCAATTATTGGCAAACAAGCCACTAGGCGGCGGCTACTAGCGAAAGTCATGCCCATGCTCATAAAGTAACGACTGCAACCTCCGATATACCACGCCCAGTTGGGCCTGGCCACGCCCCCATGAAACCACAGGAGCCTGCATTTGTTTGCCTGTTGGTTAAATGAAAAATATGCAAGCTGCAACCGCAGCTTTAACCAGAAGCCGACGCATTTGTCATTCTTGGGGGCCATGGCAAATGTGCAAACAAATATGAAAGTCCTGCGCCAGGACAACAAACCATTCGCAACCGTTTGCCAATATTCAAATAGCAAAAAGTCAGACATATTCTCATTAACATAAAACATAAATATTTACTTATGCCACATACACACACACATACCCACATTCACTGGACATTTCTATTTGAGTTTGGTCGAAAGGGATTTCCCCATTTTCCTGCAGACATTTCCCTTTGCTTTTTGCATTTTTACGCCATTACGTGCTGTCTGCGGACTGCAAGGGACGAAATGTGTGCTAAAATGCCATTTCCATAAATGCAAATCAGTTTGTTTACTTCACCCCGCAACTACACACATATATCATCCACAAATAGTTATAACTTTTGAGGCGTTGCAACTTGCAACCCACCGAATAAATTTATTCAACTTCTTATACACTTTTTATGCTGTTTGCCGTTTTTTTTTTGCAAAAAGGGGGCGTGTCAGAAGTGCAACATGCAACTAAATTGAAATTCGCTGGTTAGTTATGGGTTGCACGTAATTGAAGATGCAACGGATTGGTTTCGCTTTATGGCGGGGCCAGCAAAACGATTTGCCGGGAATTGAAATTTTATCAGGGGATTTTACAATAAGTTATCTAGGGCCTGGGCTCTAAGACAAATACAGAAATACAGAGCACAGAAAATTAGTATATTTAGTACATGTAGAACATTAGTACAAAGTATATTTAAATTTTATAATAGAGAAAACCATAATGTTTAAAACTTCAAGAAAATTTATATTAAAATAAAACATAAAATGCAGAGAGTTTTCTTTAGAAGGAAAAAAAGCTATACAGTTATCCATTATTCTCAACGCATTAAGCGAAAGTAAGCTAATTGCTGAGTGCGCCATAATCGTTTGCTTATCGGCGAAAGTAATCGGGGTTACGCCCCATACATTAACATTTCATCCGGTCGATACCCCTTGAGTACACACACTGCACACCACACACCATACCATATTATTATAAGCAGTGTCTTCACTTCCCTGGCCGAGTGACTAAAAACAGTGAGGGTACCACCAACAAGTGGGGCATACCTACCGCCATCATTAAATCAGAAGCCAAACAAAATATTATAGACCCAACTGGAAAACCGAAACTACACACACAGAAAACCAAAAACCAGACTGAACGCAGACTTAAAAAAATAAAAACCAAGAAAGGAAGAATATTTGCAACAACGCCCAAGTCATTAGAATTCCTTTTTTGAAAATGTTATGCACAAAACTTGGCAAAAAGAGGAGCAAGGCACAGGGAGTGCGAACAAAAAGCAAAACGAATTTCATTAAATTAGACGTAACGGAAACAAAGTCGTTAAAACTTGGCAATCCCCAACTTTTGCCCCTTGCACCACCTTCTACCCACTATTTGAAATGCAATGCTAACGAGCATTTCTCTCGGTGTGTGTGTGTATGTGTGTTTGGGGGTCCTGAACGTGGGTTTCTACCAAAAGAGGTCCTGAAAGTGTGGTAACAATGCGTTGCGCATTGTCCACTTGGCGCTCTTTTGGGCCTTGGACGGCCAACCAACCAGTCCGTACAATGGCATTTTAATAAAACTGAGTCGAAAATCCCTTAACTGAGGCACACTCACCCGTACGCACTTAAACAATTTTCGTGAGCGCATTTAAAACGATTGAGTTGGGAAAGTGCAGTAAGAGATCATCTGATATCCCTTAGTTTTGCTTTGAAAGTAGTAACCAAAATATTTTACATATACATTTAATTAATCACGGTCAGATTAAACAATTGAATACAAAGCAGTATTTTTTTACCAATGCATTTAAAAAAATTTGTATAAATAAAGTAAGTTTAAATTAATAGCCATTAAATACTACATCTATTTTTGATGTGTTCTTGGTAAACTGCTCAAAAATGTTTAAAAAAATTTCAGTTTAATAAGGTTAATATGCATAGATATCAAATATAACAAAATATGTATATTTTTTTTTAAATTTGACTTATAAAAACTATTTACGTATTGTATAATATTGTATGTAAGTATATATTAAATAGTTATTATCTTTTTTATAATTAATAATAAATAACAATACTTACCATTGTTTAAATATATTAACTTGTTAAAATAAAAAAAAAATTTTTAATAAACATATATCTATTTGAGCTTTTAATTGACTGCTTTCCTTGACTAAATTCAAAGTGTTTAAAAATATTATTTAATTAGGTGTTTTGTTAATATAAAACCTACTCCAATTCGAGTATCCTCATGGCTACCCTGTAACTACAGCACATAACTACCTTTTCCATATGTATTAGGAGACAGTTTTGTTGGCTACGTTTGAGAATCAAACCGAAACGAGTTTGGTTCCAGCTCCAGCTGCCCTTCCATTCAGTGCGACCCTCAAGAGCATTGTCTGCTAATAGAGACTTGACTGAAGTGTCCTGTGAGCGAAGGATATCCACCCCTCGGCTGCTTAGTTGGCATTGCAGTCTACGCTCATTTCATGCAATGGCAAATTGCCATTTTTAGTTGGCCATTCGATGTAACCGAAACTGGCTACCATTTCGACCATTGCCATCCTACAAATTAGTATAATAAAACGTTTCATAAAGTGGGGCCCACATACACTGGGGGGAAAACAAAGGGAAGAAGTAGGGGCTTCTACCATTTTGGCTTGGTTTTCAGGTTTAGTTTGGATTTGGCTTTCTTCGCTTCTTTTTGTTTATTTAAATAAGTAGAATTTACGGGTATATTATATGAAACATTCTCCTCACATTTAATATAGAAACATATAATTCCATGCTGAATCAAAAGAGGAGCCAGAAATGCTAAAAAATATTAACAAATAGCTTGTATATTCCAAATATTTTGCTACCTATAAGTAATAATAAGTTTACCTGAGCTTCTGCACTAATTTCGATGATTTCAACTAGTGACAAATAGGTATATTATAGTCGGGTGACCTTTACTTTATCTTTCTTTCCGTTTTTTTATGCTCGTTTAATAGTTTTGTTTGCATTTTTGTGCTGGGAGCTCTTCTACTTTACGGCCACCAAGTATCCATTACATAACGAGTCGGGATCTGTTCGGTTCAAGTGGTTCAAGTGGGGTGGTGACCCCAACCACCGACTGCCCAGGATATTTATTACCAAGCTGCTCCCAAAATGTCATTCGAAATTGTATTATCCCCTGGCAGCAAAGTCTAAGGGGCGTCAATGTCCTTAACTTCTTTGAAATTGTCGCCATATTTTGCAATTAGAATAGACGCTGAGTGAGAGGCAGAATTCCAAGGAGGATGACAACGTCGTCGACTGACACATTCAAGAAATTACAGCGCCAAAGGCCCGCGGCAAAAGGACTCACAAAAGGCGTCCAAAATGTATTTTATGGCCTGTTGAAATGTCTCGCGCTTTGTCTCCGCTTTCTTCTGTCTCCTTTCTCCACTTTCCCCACCCTCAAAATGTCCAGGTTGTCATGTCTTTTTGGAGGATATATTTTTCCTTCTTCTAGGCAAACGTAATGTGTTGATTGAATAAACGAGTTGTAAAAAGTTGTGTCATAAAAGTATTTAATGTAGGCATTTTACTTCAGAAATCTTTTAAGGCATGTTGTAATTTGATGGCAAAATATTTTTATATTTATTTTAATTAGAGGGGTCTGTAATAAAACGTTCTAATAAATATTTCTTATTAATGTCTAAAGATTTGTCTTCGAAACTTTCCTTTCGCGGAATAATGATACTTAAAACAATATTTTCTCTAATGACTGAAGCCCTGCCAAGATTTATCAAAATTAAAATTAATTTGCAGTCACTCAAAAATATATATTGTAAAAACCCAGTATTAAAATTCAAGTATTAAGCATTTCTCACTTATTTCTAAGGAATTTGTGAATGGAATTTGCTTAAATAAAGCATTTAAACATTTTAAAGCTCTTCTAGTTTCCTTAAACAATAAAATGAAAAATTAAATTAAATATTTTAAATTACTCGAGTTTCAAAGCAGTCTTAAATTAAAAATTATATATCCTTAATTTCTAAAAAAATTTTTCAATGGAATTTGCTAAATAGAAGAAGCTTCTAATAAATTAATGAAAACATCAAAATTGAATTTAATATTTGAAACTACCGGAGTTCCAGAGCAGTCACTCAGAACAGGTAACTTTGTCCGGTCCACCCACTTTCCACTCCCCAAGCTCATTTATTTTAATGCATTTTACTAATTACTCACCAAAGGCAAAAGCCGAAGAAGAACTACACAAGAACAAGGCGTACAAGTAAGGGCAAATTAAACTTTTTGACTAACTCGACATGTAAGTTTAGTCATTTAAAGCCGAGACCACGGCCTGCATTTCATTTAGTAGCCGAAACTTTTCTGTTGGGGCCATTTAATTAGTGTGGACTCAACTTCTGGGGAGAAAGTGAAAGAGAAATGTGTAATCAACCCTTGAGGGTCCCCTTCCCCCAATTCCAATTCCAAGCCGAACAGACCATTTTCAATTAAGCTGTGAGTCTGTGTACGGGGAGAAATGCCAGAGAAAAAGCCGAAAAATCAAAAATAACATAATGGACAAATTAAAATGTTTGCTCTGCCTTGCAATATATACGAGAAAATTCCCCACTAGATTTGGCTTTTTTTTTCTCTTTCCACAAACATTCCTGACAATTTTTTCTATTCTGATTCCCAGTGTGCAGCACTTAAATTTTGGGGAGTGCAAATGAAATTGGTTTTGCACAGGCAACGAAAGGCAATTTCCTAAATTTCTTTGCTTTGCATGCTGTGTGCTAAAAAGTTAGGAGGTGGGTCAAAAAAAAAAACAATAGCAAAGGTCACTTATTTTATAGAAAGAAAAAAAAAACATGCAAACCATTTAAACGTGACTTATATGCTGTTCAATTTCGAGCTTTGATTTTCCGACACCAATGACCAAAACATTCAAATTTGATAGGGGATAGTATTCAGTTATATTGGTTGTACTTAAAAAAAAATATATGAAACTAAAGAGAATTTTCTGATTTAACATATAGAGCTGCCATATCATTTTCCAGTTCTATGATTTTTTTGGCCACAAAATGTTCTTGGCTAATCTTACCAAATTGCCTCAGCGTAATTTTCTTATCGATGGACATTAAAGAAAGTTCTCTTAGCTTCTGCTGAATATTTCCTTATTTTTGTTGTGTGTTATCCTTCTTTTTCGCAGCACTAGAAGTACACTTTACTGAAGTCCATGGAGCATTTTTATGGTCACTCAAATGCGCATAAAACTTTGTCCCCCGCATGTGAGAGTGTATCTCTGGTCTGGTCTTTTACGAGCTTTTTTTGCGATGCTGCCAAAAGCTGCTGATTAAACTTTATGGCAAATTTGCTGAATCAGTGCTTCGCCGCCCCAAATCGGCCACTGCCACACCCCCCTTAAAATGCTCACACACACCCGACAGCCTAAATACAATCAAATCACAAATTCCGGTCCCCACATCACAGCAGCAATGTTTTTACGATGCATCAAAATTCGGGGAAACTAATTTTGTGCAAATATCCCTAATAAGGCAGCTATTCATATTCATTCCCATTGGGTTTCATCATTTTTCAATGCGGAAATTAGACTTAAAGCAAGCTAAACGATGACAAGTACTTCTAGTGTAGATTTAATAAGTAGTTTAAGCATTTTTTAAATATTATTTTTATAAATTTATTAATTTTTTTTTAAGATGTGCGACCTTTTCTTAAGCTTGAAGTACTTTACTGGCTTAAATATTTATATCTTAGCTTTAATATATGACTGAAATATTTCAAATAATATTCCTCTTTTACTAAGATCCCATTTTTACTTTCCCTCAAAAGTTATTATACTTACTGTAATTCCACTTATTGCTTTCGCCCAAAGAATAACAAATTCCAATATAAAATTATTTACACATTGCATTTAAATTTTATTTGTCACATGTGTTACATGCACAAAGAGCTGAAAATGGGGGAAAAATCAGGGGGATAAAAGGAAACTTTTTAGTTAGCAAAATGGGAGAGAGCGTTTTGCAGCATTATCCTGTGTGATTGTCCTGTTTTAGGTCCTCGCCTCGAATCGGGCAGCAGCTGGCTAAACAAATTGAGAATTGATTCTTTATAGACCATTAGTTTTGATTATACAATAGTTGGTGGGCGGGCAATGGAAGTGAGCGTGGGCGTGGATGGAAATGGACATGGTCCAAGGGAAAGGTCTACGGCCAGACGACATTCAATTGAACGCTTCAACGCCTATCGGGCAATTTGGTGCCAAAAATTATGAGGCAGCCATGGCTATTATAGTCCCACGATATATGGCAATGTGTATGCTCCATGTTCATGATAAATTTGGGCTTATTTATCGGCCTGGTGGCCAGTGCCAATCGGTGGCCAGCGAGTGTTTCGGACACTAAGGCTATTTGTAGTTTCGGCTTGGCTAGTCAGATTGGGTATGGGTATGGGTATGGCTATGGGTATTGGGATGGGAAATGCGTAGGACATCGGCGTCCATTTTCGGGGGGTGTCGAAGCTAATGGTGTGGGCCTGCTCACTGATACATTTGCCTGGGCATTCACATTCACATTAACATTCACTGCAGCTGGTGCTGTTCGAGCGGAAAAAGCTTAAAGTTCATCCAAATGTAATAAGCTGGCAGTGCTGTTAAAGCGCCAAGTTTGCCATGAAAATAGGAACCCAATTGGGGATTACCAATGTGTTTAGTTAGGGAAAGGTCTACTGAAGCTTAAAATTGTAATTGAGAGACTAAATATGTACTTCAACATATTGAATAAAGTAAATAAATTATAAAATTCAAAATCCTTACTCATTTGCTCATGCTGTTCTTCTCTTTTAACAAAAAAACCTGTTGATAAATCCTTTAAATACTTTTTGAAAGAACAGTCAACGAAAATCAACAAAATTTGGTATAAAGCCTTATTGTTCTATTTACCCCTATAGTAAATAGATTAAATTCTGTAAAAAAAGTATTTTTAATGCTTATTGACAGCTTTGTTTAGTATAATCCTTCTTGTTACTATTTAAAATGCTTTCATCTAAAAATAACTCCTGACATCTTATCAAACCCAATACCAAAAATAAATTTGTAAAAAACGTTCAATGTTATTTATTACGCTTCATTTAATCAAATTGATTTTCATTTCATTTGACTTCCCTCCATGCAAACATTTGTTGATTATTCAATTTTAATGCATCCTTTTGGATGTAATTTCAAAGAGCATGAATATGGACAACAAAAACAGACATACATAAACTGTCAATAACAATTTGTAACAATGCTTGCAATCCCGAAAACGAGCAGCAAAAAATCAATGATAAACAAAAATAGGCAGGAAACTGCATACATTTTGTTTATCATGAATTTGCAATTGCAAAATGTTTTATAACGAATGGTAAATGCAGAGAATCCGGGGCAAAAAGGCAATGTCTCATTAGGGAACCCTACATTAATGAATTTGTAGGACAAATTTGGTGTTTGGTGGGCAGGCGGACAAAGTGCATAATTAATTAGCTGCCCGGCGATGGAAATCAGTCGAAAGTTTTGTGGATAGGCCGCAGAAAAGCTGGCTTTACCTGCTTTTTCCACCCACGCCCAGCAAATGGATTCAAATCACAAAATCCATCGAGTTGTCCAAAACCATGTAGGCACAACTGTGCCGACGCCAAATGGTCCTTGCTGAAATGGAAAATTTGCGCACACATTAGAGCGGGATTTGCCCACAAAAATTCAGCTGTGTGGTTAAACTGTAGGGTACAGTTCATAACTATAATTTGGCTAATGGGAATTGGGGACATTTTCTTTATAGTACGACTATTTTATAAATAGCAAAAAAAGAAATACAAAATGTAATTAATTTGTTAACATATATTACTTTAAAAAGAAAGCAACATCCACTACAAGGCAATAAAGTAGTGTTTACAAAATCATGTTTTAAAAAAAATTAAATTCAGTTTGACTAAAATATTTTTAGGTCACAACTTTTAATTTATATCATATTTTAAAAAGAAAATCACAACAAAAATTGTATCCCCTTGTAATAAATGAATACCAATTAGTGCCTTTCGTAATAAACAATAAACTGGACTTAATTTTACGAAACGCATTGTTGTGGTCTGGTATTGTTTGCTTTTCATATTTTTGTCTTTATTTTTAGGTTTTTTCATTGCATAATTTATCAATTAATTGATTAGTTTAGTTTATTTTCTCTTTTTTCAGCTAAATTCTTTTATTTGCTGTAATTCTTCCACATTCGGTTTTTTTTTCTCTCTTCAGTTTTCTTTTTTTTTAGCTATTCAAACTAAACCTAGTGTCAGTTAATTACATTTTAATGCTTTAATTACATGGTTTAAATGTAGATTTAGTCATTCGTTCTTGAATCATTTATGATATTTTACATTTAACAGCCTTATTATTAGCATTTGTTTAGCATTCTTTTTTTGCGGGAGGTGAGTTTTTTTTATTATTTATCCAACACACAACTAATTGCATCGTGCTTTGCTTTTATTAATATCTAAGTAATATATTCTCGTTAGGGTTGGGTATTTTCGTTTGGCCTTAGCATTGGTTTTTTATTTCGTTTCTGTGGGAGCACTTTCTGCAAAAGTTCTTAGTGTTTGGCCACAAACTTTTAAAGATTTTACTTGCTGTACTTACTTTAACTACTTCTGTGCTATTTTGGTTGTTTTTGGTTTCTGGTTTCCTTTTTTCTTGTGTGTAAATTAATATTATTTTTTTGCTTGCTCCAAATGCAATATTCTAAATGCTTTAGGGGTTAGGTTTTTTATATATAGGATATAGTAAGGGCAATAATATTTACAAGCCAATCTTTCTGGGGTTTTCAGTGTATTTCTTTACATACATTTCGTTGTTGTTGTTTTTATGGTTTTTGGGGACTTTCTTTTGGTAAACTTACAGTGAAACTTGGTTGAAGTCTAAGAGAACTATGGGTTGGTTTTTAAGGGTGCGAAATTATTAGACATTAATCTAGGGAATTTCTAGAGCACATCATCTTAATTACTTTTGTTGTTTATTCAGTTACCGCTCTACAGAATTATCTTTAAATTTGTTTTAAGAATAAATATGTAATAGAATATTTAAGGAAATCCCCTTTTAACTACCACAAAATTCCACAACCCAATTTCCACCTGCCAACTGATGTATCCTTTAAAGAATCCTCTAACTTATTGAGCAACTTTCTATTGAACCAAGCCTTAAGTGCTGATTTTGAAGCTATGATCTTAGACATTGGCGCTAGAACCAAAACTACTCAGGAATTTGCTATCGCCAGCTAAGCTGTTTACACTAGCTAAGGACTTGTTGTTGTCACCTGATCCGTTGGCCAGAAATGGATGATGCTGCTGTTGGTGCTTGAAGGATTGGTAGGCATCCGAGCTGACGGCCGACCAGGTTCCATCCTTGGCCTTGACATACAAATGCTGTTTACTGGGCTGCTTGCTGCCAAAATGATAGTCCCCGGGCGCTGCAATCGAGGCACTGGAGGCCCAATCGTTGAGCAACTGATTGGTGGAATTACAGAGGCCCAGTCCAGAGAAATCTCCACCCTCCGATGGCGGACCTCCGGTTAGAAAGTCCATAGTTGCTGGATTTGTCTGCTGCCTCAGACCCTTTCCCAATATGTTATTCTCACTTTTGTAAAGCGTTTTGGGCTGTCGCTGGCGTCTCAGAGTTCCGGCGCCACCGCCACTGGCCATTTGGGCCGCCAAAGTGGTATTGGCATAGGCCCCGAGTCCCTGTTTCAGGGCATTGCTGGCCAAGAGAAGCTGCTGCTGCTGATTGAACGGATTCATTCGCTCCGATTTGCCCTCCAATTGATCCATCTGGTTCTCGGTTATATTGATCTTTTTCACCTTGGCCGGTGAGGCTGTCAAGATGGCCGTACTTGCCGTTGAAGTTGTCATCAGATTTGGCTGCTGTTTCTGCTCCAGGCATCCATAGTGGGCACTTGGTGGAGCAGAGTACATGCCAGTCGATTGATAGTCATTGCTCTGATGATTGTTGTTATTGGTGCTGTTGCTGCTGCTGTTCTGGGTGGGTTTTCCCGCATAGCGATTCTGGTAGAGCTTCACATTGGCCACCACATTGGTGGTGGCATACGCCCCACAGCTGTCGTACAGCGATGCACCACCCATTGGTGGTGCTCCATGGGTGGGACTCTTGAATGTGGAGCAGGCCACCTCCGCATAATCGGGCATATTCAGCGGCGACAATCTGAAATTGGAGGAAGAGTTGCAAAATCACCAGTTAAAAATTGATTGTGTACGGAAATGAGAGCGAGAGAATTGAATCCACTTCAAAAACGGATTTTTTTAAACCTTTTAAAAGCTAACTTTAATTAACGTTTCATTTTAATCAGTAAATTGGAGGGAGATTGTTTTTAAAAAGTTGCAAGGAAACAAGAGTAATTTTTAATCTTTTTTAATAAATTTTTATGAAGGCAATTAAATTTAATTAGGCCTTTAAAAACAGTTATAAAAAAATTTTTTTTTCTTAACAAATTAATTATAATAATAATATTTATTTTCCAACTAACTTTTGGACACTACCCATTATTGTAATATTTTCTTTCAACTTCATTGGCACAGCTCTAGATTTCGTTTGAGTGTAAATAATTTTCTGTGGATTTATGCTTGTCTGGTGCTCACGTCAACGATTTCATAAATCATTCGATGTTGTTGTTGATGGGAGGAAATTGCTTTTGTTAGGCAGTGAATGCAACTCCGGAAATTATTCCCCACTCACACCTACTCATTAAAAATTTTGTTGCAATTTCCCTTAGCCATAGCAATCGCAATTTGGTTAAATATGGCAAATACAATACAAAAATTCTCCCTATTAGCATTTCAACTTTGTAATTAGAGGGAGTGTGCTGCAGAGGAATTAAAATGGGGAAAAACAGGAAATGGAGAAAAAGTACGAGTAGCAGAAATACCGGACTGCCATTCAAATCAAACTTTTATCCATTCGAGTTGGCTGTAAACACAAAAAATTAACGTTCCCCGACTAAAAGCACGAAAACTTTTTTATTGCTCAAATTTTCGCACACTAATTAGCTAATGAGATAATGCTTATCTATCGTTTTGCTTTTTCCCAATGAGTTCTCGTAAAAATTTACTCAAATTGCGAGTGTGGGTGGAGTGTGGATGCCGAAAAATGCGAATAGTTTTGGCAATTTCATGGTGGTTTGTATAGTCTAGAAACTAAGAAGGGTGGTGGGACTTAAATGTTAGAGAAATTTTTTGTTTAAATTGGAATATCTTCTTTAAAACAAAAAAAATTGAAAATAAAATTTAGAAATACAAAAAAAAAACTTATATTAATCTTTTCCTAAAATAAAATTGTTTTTACTTAACTGTCCAAAATAAGTAAAAATTTTATCACATATAAACCAATACCGTTCACCCAATTAAAAGCCCACTTCTTAAGACGCCTGAGAATATGTCAAGTAATTTGAAATTTTTCAGCTATTAAGCTGTGGCCTTAAGGACACTCGGGAAATATGAAAAATATGCAGATCTGAAGAGTTTGTGTTCCTTCCCCGAGGACTATCAATTTTTAATTGTTAATTTAGCGGTGAAAATTGCGTTTTTTCGAGGTGGTGGTTGTTAAGAACTCTCGAAATCAGACAACAAGCCGCCAAAGAAATTAAATATTTTAATTGGAAATTTTAGGTAATGACGCAGCAGCTCGCACGTGTTTCAAGGGTAGAAAATTGTGGAGCGGGAGTGTTTATGTAAACAAGGGAAATAAAAGAAGATCCTGTTTTGGTTATTCCAGCGCTTGTATTATACTTTTTACGACTTTACAATGTTGTTAAAAGTGAGCAGCGGTTCGCAAAGAAAAATTGAAACGGAAATAATGAAAATCGCGTAACGGAAGTGGCAACGGTATTTTCTTCGTGGGGGAGGGGGTGGAAAAGCTATGCGAGGGTGGTAGGAAATGTTCCAAATTGTAAGTGAAGTGGAAAGCCAGTGGTGAGGGTTAAAGGTGGGCGTATACGTATATATTGTATTCAACGCAGAACGCAGAAGGGAAGTCTAAACAAATAAATGCGTAAAATGCCGCAAATAAATACGCAAAAGTTTTTCCTGCTTAAAAGAGTGAGACAGGTGTAAAAAAAAGAGCAGGATGGCAATATGTCGCCAGCAGTTGCCACTTTTTTATTGCCTCTTGTTTGGATTTTTGTTTTATTTTTTTTTGCATTACTGCTTTTGTTTTATTATTGCTGCCGCAACGGTACATTAAGCTTTAAAGAAAAGAAAGAAAAACACAAAAGAAAATTTGTTACTCTATATAAATTCCTAAGTAAAAAGAAAATTTTGAGAGAAAAGGAAAAGTACATGGTCCTTCGGATTAGGCTCAATGGAATTAAAGCGATTAAACGAGAATTTTTTTTGGCTTACGAAAAACTTTCTTTAGCATTTCCAAGAATCATTTGACAAAGATTTATTAAGCTGTAAGTAACAATTTTATGATTGGATGGAAAAGTTTAAGAGTTTTGCAGAGCTTACTGACAATTTAAGCCACTTGGACATTGTTAAAGGTTGACAAAATGGTGGGAATATTTTCGGATTAAACAAGTCATTATTGATTTTACGACGACAAAGAGCTTAATTTTATAAGCCAGGGTTTCAAAGTATTTTTAAAATATGTAAAATATTAAACAAGAAACCTTTGAAAAAAATTGTGCTTATACAACTTTTTAAAAACTCTAAAAATAAAACATTGCTCTTATTAAATTATATTTATTGGCACTGTAAAATCTTTTGTTTTAAATTTAACTCAAATTAAGAAAGATTGAAAAATGCATTTCACCCACAAGAAAATTCATTAGCCTTTAAAGGAAACTCCCTGCCAAAAATAAAAAATCAGCCAAAAGAAAACAGCGAGATAAAACAGCCCCGGGAAATATGAATGAATTGCATGTATGGAAATTAAATAACGGCTGCAGTGAAAAACCCTCCTGCCAAAGTAAACAAAGTTGGAGGTCGTGGTAAGTTACCATGGCCCAAAGTAAAACCCGTTCAAGTGTAACAATTTAATGGCGTTTGTTGTTGCTGCGGTGGTTTTTCGGATGAAGGTGGAATGGATGGTTCTCCATTCGAGGGTGATTCGGTTTTTTTGGTTGGGGAATCTTTATAGAGGCAGCGGTTGCAGCTCCACAAAATATCTTTTACGACCCCGCTCGTAAATAGTGCCATGGATCTTTTACTTACAGCAAAGAACTCCTTCTGTTGTTACACAAAGGGAAAATGAGCACCGCAATAAAATGCAGAAAATGCATTTAGCTTAAAATGACAATTCGCAATATATTTTAGCTGCAAATTATTCAGATTTTTTTTTATAAATTATTTATTGAAATTAGAAAAGTCTAAATTTTTAAATGAGTTTTTGCCTTGTTAGATCATGTTTAATTGTCAAATAGCAAAAGGAGTGTAAAATTAAAAAGAATTAATTTAATGTATATATTTTTAAATATTTCTACACACTTGCAAAGGTGTTTTTAAGTGCCTCATCGTTTCTCTGGCCTTCCTGCATATTTCAAGATTTTGTTAGTTAATCTTTTTTCAATCTTCATTTACAATACTAATTTAGTTACCACTAATAAAGGTGTGACAAATAAAATGCAATACAATATTATTTTTTAAATAGCAGTTACGGTTTCAAAACAAATTTTATATATTTCTAGTGAGTTCTACTCTGTATTTAAGGCTTTTGTTAGTGAATCCCTTTTCCTGCGTGCAGTTGCCTATCAACCTACTCCCCCCAATTCTTACCCCATATCCTTTTACCAATGTAAGCCTTCTGCTTGCCAATTTTTTTATTGTAATTAAACAGTCAGCGAGGCGTGGACAGGATATTAAGGCAACTTCCTGGGCAGATTACCAACAACCCGCGGAGACTACTCACCTCTCGTAATCGGGCAAAAGGGTGGGCTGTTGTCCCTGTGTGGCCTGTGCGTATCCCGGAAGTTGCTCCTTTGTCGTACCCATACCCGTATTTGAACTCGCTCCTCCTGGATTTCCATTCCCATTCCCAGTGCCATTGCCATTTCCCGCACCCTGTCGCCAAACACCGCCGCTGGGATCGATCCATAGGCCATTTTGCCCGTTTGCGGCTGTCGAATTTGAGCCGACGGCACCGACGGCTCCGCCTCCATTTAGCGGCAATGTTGGAAACTTTCGCACGGTTCCGATTGCGTGATTGCCTGAAATAAAAAGAAATATGTAGTTAGTATACGGGAGACTGAATATATCGAAATGGCTTCAATGTGTGGGCTGGCAATGATTACGGCTCGTTAAAACTAAAACGGAGAACTCGAAAAACTGCCCGTGGTTTTGCGCTCAGCCATCGCAGCACGGCCAACGTGCAAATAATAAAAGATGGAAATTACTTTTTATATTCAATTGGCAGAAGCTTCTGCACGCCCTTTTCTAACCGGATTGTAAATACCCTCTAGCTGTTAATGCTGACGGGTATGTTTAGTCTGTCTATGCTTTGATGTTGTTGTCCGTTTGTTAAGTATTCTGTCCTTACAATAATTTTGTCCGTTAGTCTATATAAAAGTTGCTCCTTTTTTATAAAATATATATATTTTCTATAAATACTGTCCATTCTATAAGTGTCGGATATTCTTCCCTCACTCTGTCGTTAGTTCTGTACGTAAGTCTGTCCATTAAAATTACGAAAATCTGTCCGTAAGTCTGTCTGAAATTCTATCCGTTAGTCTGTCCACTAGTTTGTCCGTAGGGCTTATTATTAGTCTGTCCAGTATTTCTGAATTTTGCACAAGGCCTCTAAACTTTATACGGTATATATGAAACTCACATCACGCAACCTAAAACTTAGTTTTCTTACTATATTTAGAGTTCTCCAGCCAGACAATTGATGTGATTTTCACGTGAGCATTTGTCGTTTTTTTATGCTGTACACAATCCCCTTTCCTCAGTTTTGTTACTACCCTTAAAAAGAAAAAACCCACACTTCTGCTCTAGTTATCGTGGCTTGTTTATCTTTTTATAGTCGGTTTAACCTTGGCGCTGTGGCTTACTGCCAAAGATTATTACCCTTGGGTTTTTGGCTCTTCAAGTCTTTACAATGTTATGAGTGCGTGTCTCGATGTCTGCAGTTATTGTGGCTTACAAAATGGCAACCTAATTGAGACCGGCCATAAATGCTCAAGTCATAAATCATAGATTACTGAGCGGAGGAGGAGGAGGAGGAGCTTGCATGTCCCGAAGTGGAATGAAGATTGTCCTATAAAAGTGGGGGAGTACTTCCAGATGAAGTAGCAGAGTGGTAAAATGCAGGAGAACAAATTTGGAAGTGGAGATGGGTTTATTTTTCTCCTTAAATTAATTTAACACAAATTTAAGCTTCACATTATTTAAATAAATAAATTTGGTGTAGTAAATAAAGATATTTAACTCTTTAAATGAATACATATAAATTTTAATTTTAATTCACACATAAAAGTTCCTGTCGTTTATTCTCTACTTATACTACACACCATTTAAGCTCCTTAAACCTTAAATATTATTTGCATTATCCCCATCCAAACATCCCCTATTTCTAGACTAAATTAAACCTCAATTCACCCATAAATCCTTACCCAAAAAAGAACAAGCAATTACCGGGCTTCCCCCCACCGAAAAGAGAAAAAAAAAAAACTGCTCGAAGACGAAAATAAGTATAAATTTAAATTAAAGTTCACTCACCATGTAAACTGCCCAGCGAGGTCTGCTTGATAAATTGATAGCGCTTGAATAGAACCAATGCGCCCAATAGAAACACAATTATGGCAATGATGGAGCCCAGCAGGACGATAAACCAGGTCTGTGTTAAAAAGTCATCGGCAATATCACGACTGATGGGATATCTGCAATAGACAACACAGCACAATAAAGAGTCCGGATGAGAACGGCTATCGGAGGATGGAGCTTTTTCTACGTGAACGTGCCCGGGCGGAGGCTTAGTTTAATGGTCGCAAAAGTCGTTGCCCATTGTCGTTGGCCGTTAATGGATTGATGTGGATGTGGATGTCGATGTGGACGTGGCCCTCAGTGCGACACTTGGCAGTCAAATGAGCAGCTCCACAATGCCCAACGCCAACGCAAACTCAAAAAAGGGAGCTACACTTTAAAAAATGCTGGGGAATGCATGGAACTTGTAAAATATAACAAACTAATGCACCAAAAAGAATCAATCAACTCAAACGATTTAATAATATAAAATGGTGTTAAAAGTTTATGGCACTATTTTTTTAGAAAAAAAGTTTTAAACATTTTTGTTATATTTAAAAAAATCAATCAACCAGCAATTTATAAGCAAAAGGATTATAAACGTGTGACAGATATATTTAAGTGTATCATTTTACAGAATTGTAAAAATTATTTAAAATTATAAATCAATTTTTAAGGTATGTATATTTGGTATATTTTTTTTCTGGCAGTGCATCGCACTCACCTCGTATAGCCGGTGTCCAGGGACTGGGTGCGTGCATCGATGCGAAGGACGGCGGGTTTGCTGAAGGGACCGACTCCAACCCTCGTGGCCGCCGCCACTGCGATATAGTAGGTGACTCCTGTGGTGAGGTTGGCCAGAAGCAGAGTGGGCGTGGCCGCGTCTATGGTCATATTTTTGAATATCCGCGTCGTATTGTGCACGTCCAGGCCTTTGACGACCACATTGTAGCTGGTGAGGATGCCTGTGCAGTGGAGATTTTTTGGGAGGTTGAACGGAGAGTGAAAATGAAATTAAATGTAAACAAAAGAGCAGGGAATTCATCCGCATCGAGTAGCTCTAGCAGAGATATTTACACAAAGGCACTGACTGGCGGTTAAATTATGAGGGAATCAGGAGGCTAACTGAATGGGTCTATCTAAATCTTTTATCTAAATGAGACCTCTATGACTATCAAAACAGGCAGGTCTAGAGCCAAGTACTTATCGTCAAAAGGTACACTTTCAAAAAGGTTTTCTAAATAATTTATATATTCCAAACGTTGATTATAAAAACTTATTATTATTATTTATGTTTTTTTTATAAAAACCTATTCACAAAATAATGTTTAGAGGTTTATAATCAAATAAATACGAACCATTGCGAGTGCGATTGGGTTGCGGTGGTAGCCATTTCAAAAAGACAGAAGTGCGATTGAATTGTATGGCTTCCATGCCATAAGGTGGTGCCTCCGGAACTGCGAATGAAATTAGAGCCATATGAAAACCAATTAACCATGAAAACTGTACACAATAAACCATTAAATAATATATTTAAAAAAAATATTATTTTAAAGATTAGAAAAAGGATAGTACAACTTAAGCCTTACCATCTTCCAAGGTTCTCACGCGTCGCGAATTCGAGGGCTTGCCTACGATGCTCTTGTAAAATGGCACAAGAAAAAACTCGTATGTGGAGGCTTTTGCCAAACCAGGCACTGTGCAGGAACTCAATCCCTGACCCTTGTTCAGTAGAGTCACCATTTTGTACTCGCTGGAGTGTAGTTCGCGGGCATACAGATAGAAACCCTCGATGTACTGCCCGCTGTCGATATCCCAAGAAAGTCGAGCGGTTGTGGAGTCACTGGCATTGACCTCTAGCAACTCGACGACATCGTTGGCTTGCAGCAAAGTTTCCACATCACTTAGAAGGAGTTGTGAGGTTCCAGAGTTTTCACTACCATCCCGTACGCCCACAAGTTTTCCCGCCGTAATGGGTTCCGAAATCGGCGAGGGTGGCGAGAAGCCCAGTGAGTTTTCGGCTCTAACTATGAACATATAAGCTGCTCCCTGAGTTAAACTCTCCACCGTGAAAATGGGTTCACTCAAACGCGACGCAATTGGTATCCAGGTCTTGCTCTGATTGGTGCAGTACATTTCCACACTATAGCCGAGAAATGAAGAGGCTCCTGCTTTATCACTTGTGGGCCAAACTATTGTCAAGGCCGAAACAGTGGCATTGAGAACTTTTGGTTGTCCCGGCGCCGAGGGGCATTTATTCTGCTCCGGTGCTCTGTAGAATTTAATATTCGGATTGGTGGGCAGCTCTATCCTGAGGAAACCACTCCAAGTGGATTTACCAGCCCGCGAACTGGCCACACAGGTGTATAGGCCCTGATCCTGTTGCCGATCTAAATCTGATATGATCAAATCCCCGGAGGTGGTTATATTCAGCTTGGAGCTGGGCTGCACTGGTATACCATCCCGATACCACGATATCGTGGGACTTGGCAGACCTATGGCCTTGCACTGCAGCGTGGCCAGTGATTTGATGGGCAGCGTTTGATTCACAGGGCCTGAGATTATAATCGGCGGTGGTCGATCCTCCTGCGAATCCAAACTCAGTTGTACCCTCGAAGTAATGCTGGCCACTTCGTTCATGGCATTGCATAGTATAACCAAATCTTTGTCCGTTCGTTGGAAACTGGTCAATGTGAGTATGGAGTGACCTTCTTCGGTATTTAAGCTATGAAATCGATCCAGGGGCGGTGCCCCCGGAAATATCAGTGTACTATTGTTCTTGATCGTCCAAAATATAGTTGGCTTTGGGTTTCCCGAAGCTCGACATTCAAAGGAGGTATCGGCGCCAAGTTCCACGGATTTGCTCGCAGGACGTTGGATGAATTTCGGGGGGGCTATAGTGTGTGAGTGCGGGGAGTAGGAGTATGGGTAGACTAATTAGCTAAAAGTGCCCAACTAGCGGTATTCTATAATTAGCTTATTGGATATTTATTGGACTTACCGTAGACAGTTAGAGTACCCATGGCTGTGATGGCACCCACAATATTATCCGCCTCACAGCTGTATTCACCTTCATCGGCAATGGTGACCCTTTCCAGTCTCAAGCTTCTATCCTCCAAGACACTCACGCGATCTTTAAAAGTAAAGGAAATTATATAAAATTATTTATATAAAAAATCATCAAAAAATTAGAAATTAACAGGATTAGGAATATTTTCAATTTATGCTTTTTTTGTATTATTTGTTTAATGATGAATAAATATTTAGACTTACCTAACGGCATATTGCCGCCCGAGGCAGTTCTCAGCCACAGAACATCCGGCATGGGGTCACCGCCCACTCGACAGGGAAAGGTCACCGAGGCGCCCTCCAAAACCGTTTGATCGTGTGGCCCACGGATGATGTACGGCTTGACTGCAATGGAACATGGAACAGCCAACATGGGAAATGATAAGCGGCAATTTAATCAAAAAACCTCAAACCAACAAACAAGCCCAACCCTAGTCACATTCCGGCAAATTGGACATGACACATTGATTGGAGGTGCTTGGATTTGGTACCAGTTAAGGGGCTTTTCCTAAACTTTAACCCTAGACGGAGCATAGGCTTTAGTAGCTTACAAATTTATATGCAACATTAAATTTTAATTTTAGTTTTAAAAAGATTATAATATTTTTAGCAATTTTTTTTAGGACTTACTAAAAGTTAAAAATTTTCTGTAAAAACTCTTAGCACTGTTTTGTTATATATATATATACAAGTTGCATTTATAATATTTCAAAGGAAAAGGAATTTTGTATGGGTTGTCTTAGAAACCATGATTATTTTTAGATTTTTTTTAGAGAGGGTCAAAAAACAGCACACTCCAGTCGTTAAGGGTTAAGGACTCACCGTGCACTTTGAGTGTGGCCAGCGAGGACTCGCGCACCCCGACGGGATTCTTGGCTATGCACTGGTATTGACCCTCGTCAGTCTGCCGGGCATCCTGGATGGCCAAATTGCCCCCGTCAACGATGCGTATACGCTTCGAGCCCTCCAAATCCAATTTCTGGCCGCCCTTTTTCCAGGTGACGGTGGGCTCGGGGATTCCCCGAGGTGCGGCGCACTCGAGCAGGGCGGTATCGCCCTGGGCGATCCGTGCGTTCTGTGGCTCCAGGCGGAACTCATCGCGGAGGACTGTGGAGAAAGTGGGGGAAAGTCGGTTGAAAGATGACCAAATGATTATTACGGAGAGTGTGTGTGTGCGTTTGTGTGTGTGTGTTTTGTGTGGCTTGGCTCCTGTCCATTTGTTGGTGGTTATAAATTATCTGGGGGTTTTTGCATGATAAATGCCCCACGTCGGTGTCTTCTACTGTTTTTTTTTTTTTTGTTGTCCCTCCTGCTTCCCTCTGACTTCTGACCCCTGGCCATTCCGCTTTCTCAAACGTGTGAGTGCGTGTTTGCGGCCTGACAGCAAAGATAAATTGTTGGTAAATGGCATAAATGTGATTTTTATACGCCAGGAGGAGTGCAGAAAGATGGCCCTCTAGTTTGTAAAAAATTCCATCAGGTTCACCGATTTCTACGCTGCTTTTAGGCTAATTTAATTATGTTCGATATTGATGGAATAACAAATAGAATACAATATATTTTAATAATTGAACAACAAAAGGCAGAAAATGATATGTAATACAATTTTAGTTTTTTAATTTTTTTTATTTAATTATTTCTCTTTTATCAAATTACTTA
Source organism: Drosophila gunungcola (assembly GCF_025200985.1). Lineage (NCBI taxonomy): Eukaryota > Metazoa > Arthropoda > Insecta > Diptera > Drosophilidae > Drosophila > Drosophila gunungcola. The sequence goes on from NW_026453197.1 coordinate 19,292,066, forward strand.
AATCAAAATCATTAATCAGCTTAATCGAACTAATAAATAATAAATAAACTAATATTTTAATTAGATTAAATTCCCATTGGTTTATTATTCTAAAGAAATAACTGTAAAACATTTTTATAATGTTTTAAGTCATAAAACTTATTATCAAATTTTGTTTAAATATAATATATTTATATTTAATAGAAATAAAATAAACCTTTTTTTTCAAACAAAGTATCTTTGTTAAACATTATTTCTATGTTAGTCTCCAAAGTAATCATATTTATATCATGAAAGTGTGCTTTTAAAGTTTTTGTCATCCTAAAAATTTCTTTTAGCTCTTTTTTGCCATTACTTTCAACGATTTGCAGTCACAATCATGGAAACTGGATTTGCTCAAAAGCTCTCTATTTTATCATCCGCTTTTTGCATAGTAAATCAGAGTATTATCAACATTTTGCTTTTGCAGTCGCAGATTTGGAGCGACAAAAGCGTAGAGCAGCAGGATAATTCAGCTTCGTCCTTTGTGTGTTTGGTCAGGGGGGAATGCTGTAATTTGCACACACCTCAGAGCTCTATTTGTCCTGTGTGCAATGCATATCACAGAAGGAAGTTTTTTCGGGGAACCGAAGGCAGCAGGCAGTTCAACTCTGGTGTAATAAATCAAGCAACTTTCAAGTACTTGAAAAGCGTAGCCAAGTAAATTTTTCCACTTTTTATTTCGGCATTTCTCGTTTGCCCTCAAAAGCAACCTTTTGTGCAATGAAAAAATATAGTATATATATATATATGTGAGCATGGATATTCAACGTATAAATCCATAGCGAAAGCAGCTTTTACGTAAATTAAATTTTCGCTTTTTCTTTATTTTTTTTAATCTACAAAGTGAATAAGCGAATTTTTTATTTCCATTTTGGGGAGCTCTTTTTATCGGTTGAGATTTCGGTTTTTGCTTTGGTTTAGTTTTGCTCTGTCTTGGTTATGCAAAAATGCTAAAACCATGACTTTTATTAAATTTAAAGTTGAAGCGTAATAAATCAGCGTGAATCAGAGAATTTCGTGAAGGGAAACGAAATTCAACCCCATATTAAAGTCAGGGCAAACTTTTAATAGAACCCTGTGCCAAACAAAAAAGAAAAAAAGTGAGGCCAACACAGCAGGAAACACGCTAACCATCAATAAATTAATCAATGTCATAATCAGTGTCAGGTTCAGTGCCATTGGGCAAAATTTGTGTAGGCCCTGCGTTATTCCTTCTTTCAGGGGTCAGGGGTCATGGGTCACGGGCTCGTCGGAGCGGAAAAGCGGCAAAGTCGCCGACACGAAAGGTGCAAATCGCTTCCAGCTACCGTATTCGGACAGCTGCTGATAATGAGTTAATAAATGACCGTTTATCTATATTTATCATGGCCGTATTATGTGTCTTCCCGTGTTCATGGAGAGATTTATGATTGGGATGCCAGAAATGGCAACTACTTCAAGTCAGCGACGTGATCAATTTAAGCTAATGAACAGACTGTTCTGGCATAATTGGGCAACACTAAGGTGAAGTTATGCGGTGATTACTTCTAATTGCGTAATTGGCAATCACTAAATTTAATTCGGTAATTTAAGGTGTTTGTTGGTCTTTAATTAAAATGAATTGGTTTTCAATAAAGCCAAGGTAATATGCTTTATTATAGGTCTTTTCATAGTTTAATTTTATTTTTTTCTGAGTAATTTCAGATTTTGTCCAAATTTTTGTGGTGTCTTAGAGTTAACCAAAATCACTTTGAAATTTGTAAGAAAATTTTATTTGTTTAATATTAAAATATAATCGATTCGATTTGTACAGAACTTAAAATAGTTTGTTAAATCGTTTCTTATATATGTATTTCCTACTGAATAACTGAATGTTTGACTAAATTTAATAAAAATCTATGATGTTAACCAAAATAATTAAAAAAACATTTTAAAAATGTTACAAAAAAGATAAGGTTTAAATTTGGTTCCAGAAATTAACTAATTTTATTCAAAGCCTCTTAAATAAAAATAATATGCTTTGACGAACATATCAAGGCCCTTCAATTATTTCTCGCTTTGTCAGCTTTTTATAGCCATAATCCAAATAAGTATGGCCTATATTAAATTATAGATATGATTGCGAAAATGGCGGAAATAATTTCCCTACAATTTTCTAATTCCTGCTGTTTAGCATGTGTCTCCTATATATCCTACATATTATTTCCCCACAAAAGGGAGTCCGTTAATATCAGGTCAAGGGATTCGTGTGTGTGCTGACAGCGCTCAAAGCGAAATTGCGCTGACAACATCAAATGTATATACTTATATGCCCACAATGTGCAACTTATGTTTACTATTGACAAACTCCCGGCCACAGGAAAAAAAACGGGTGGAAAAAAGCACGTGAACAAGTGTGCCCGCCTACGTTTCTGCTGGCTTTTCCCTTTTCCTTTGGCAGTTGGCTCTTTTATTGCCTAACCCAATCAATGTGAACGCCTTTTGCCTTCGCCTACAAGCTCCCCACCGCAAGCCGCAATAACGACGTTTTAACCAAGCAAACAAATTTGACGTGCTTTTCGTGATTTACATGCAAATATTGAAAAATATTCCCCAAGGATATACCGCAAAAAGCAAACCCAACTCGGTCTGCGGCTCTAAACAAGACTCGAAAAGGAGGAGAACGGAATATATAATACAACAACGTAAAAAATAGAAGGAAATCTAACATGAAGGCAAAATAAACTCCACGCTGAGCAATATCGATTTTCATGTGGGAGGAGATGCAGGATCCAGAACATGACAGGCGGTCGAGCAAACAACAGACATACAGGAATGAAAAGGCAGAGGCAAATAAAAGAAATATTAGCCAACAAAAGACAAAGTGGCGGTCTCTGAAAATGGGTGGCATCGGGATAAGACCCACTCACACCTGCTCCTTGAACTCAGTGTTTAATAGCACATGTTGGAGGTTCACCTGAAACAAATAATTTTAACTGAACTGATATTTCAATATTCCCAATTTACAAAAATAAAAAGGGGAAAAAACATTTAATAAAAAATTAAGATTATTAATTCAAATATTTTCTAAATTAACTAATAATTTTTTTTTAATTTAACATTGCCAAAATGTCAAGTTAGTTAAAAAAAAAAACAATAAAAACTATTAAAATTTCTTGTTCAAATAAAATAATTTTATTTCTTAGAAGTAGCTGCGTTTTAAATAAATAATTTTAACAAAGATGTTTAATTTTGCATAAAGGGCTCAAAAACTCTTTTAGAATTATAAGCTAGTTTTACTTTTACTTTGCTTATAAAAAAAAATTAAAATTAATTATAACTTGTAAGCCTACAAAATTAAAGTCTATTTTAATTAAATCCAGCTTCTGTTTGACCACGCATTTGACCATGACATGGGCCATCAAAATTCATTTCAGACCTGTCCCAACTCGGGAACGGATTACCACTGTCTTTTTTTTTTTGGCATATGGCCCAATAAATCCGGCACACACACAAATATTTCTAGCCTTCTCGCCATATTAGGCCATCCAGAAAAGGCTAAAAAAAGGCTTCAGAAACCAAAAAAAAGCTGGCAAAAAAAACCAAAAAAAAAAAAGAAAAAGGAAAAGCTGATATAAAAACGGGTTAATGGAGGCAGCAATAGAGCGTGCCGAAAGAGATGGCAATAGGGGGAAGGGAGGGAGTTGGCCAGAGACCTCTGGCAAGACAAGTGGGTGCGTTCGAGCGTAAAACTTGTAAACGCAGCAGCTCCACAGCTAGTTAGTTAAGTGGGCGGGTGTTTTGGACTGCTGGAAAAAGGGCAAATCTAGTACGCCCCTATTTTTCACCCCTGCCACCCCACCCCCTTTTGAACCAACAACAACAGGAACATCACGAGCAGCAGCAAAAATCAACATCAATTTAGAATATTAAAAACACTCTTTAAAAGAGGGGTAGAAACACACAAAAATTAATGTTTGATTTGATTGAAATTTTTTAAGTTCTTTTAACAAGGCATGTTTTTAATTAACATTTTTAAAGATAATTAATTGACATAAAAAAAGAATCAGCATTTTTTTTCTAATTCCTTTGATTTTGTTATTAATCATACGTCATTCAACATTTGTTCGTAGTCTAATTAATTCAATTTTAATTTAATTTTTCACTTTTAATCACATATATTGCATAAATTAGTTCAGTTGTGTTGTTTCTGTTTTTCGCAGTGTAAGGACATTGGGGGACTGTGGATTTGAGTTGACTTACCCGCCACTTGCAACGTGGCATTTCGACTCCTTGCCACGCCCAGTTCGTTTTTTGCCTCACACCAATAGATGCCGGCATCTGTTTCGCGACGTGAATTGACAACCTGCAAAAAGATGTAAGGGAAAAAAAGCCATGGTGGCATAAGAATGAGTTAAGTACTGAAGACATGATGGGGGAGTATTGTTTGGTTGGGTTCTGAGAACGAGAAATGAACGAGAGCCGGGGGCAAACTGTGAGTAATTTTAATTGAAATGAGCAAGTTTTATTAGTAAATGGAAATGGATTTTATCTTGGGCGACTCTCTGGATACATTAATTTTGTTATGTGATTTGTTTTGCTTGAATAATTTATTATTATTACTTCTTTGGCATTTCTTTAATTGTACTAAGAAGCATAGAGCAGAGAATTTTACATTATAAGAAACAAAAATTACAAAGGAAAATAAAAAAACTGTATATATATACGGTCTTTTTTTTTAACTTTTAATTGGAACGTTTGACTAAGTTTTCTGTTTAATATTTTTCTATTTTTTTGTTCTTCACTGTCAAACTTTTTTTAATAAATCATTGAAGCTGGATTTCTATAATTTGCTTAAATAAATAACAACTTTACTAAGAAATGTTGAATAGAAATTTTATTTTATTGTTCTTTCATTTTGAAAAAAAAATAAATAAACAATTTCTAAATTGTTAATGGAAAATAAGATGGGTTTTTTCTTTAACATTTGAATTAAAAGAATTAAGAATAGGTATTCCGTTTATATTTTTGTAAGTTTCTTTTCTCCGTCAAATTAAAGAGTACTTCCTCTTCGCTTTTCCCGGCAAATCCCTTCCTATTTGTAATTTCACAAATGGCAGCTGGGAAAGAGCTGGAAAATACAGAAGCCAGAGCTCCCTAAGACGATGATTTGCGGGCTCTTCAGGACCTTAAGGGAAGGGCTTCTCGGCATCCTCGAACCCAGCTTTTCTGGGAGGCCATAAAACAGACGGCAATCTGTTGTCTGTTGCGCGTCTGCTGCCTTCAAGTGCTCAAATCATAAAATGTCTCTCGAGCAGCTTTATAGTTACTATACTACATGTCGTGCTGGCCTGCTCGAACCCCTTCGTTGCCCTTTATTTGGGGGACCCTCCCCTTTTGTGTTTGTTGTCTACACTGTTTGTTTATTTGTTTTTCGGAGCACAAAAGAATTCCCCAACATGCGCTTAAAATTAAATGTCAAACTTAGTGTGTGTGCGTGTGTGTTTGTGCCATATTTATCTGCTCCTTGCAGCAGGAGAAAATGAGAAAGATGCGGCAGGAGCAACAAAGTTCGCACAATTTACACAACTTGTGTGCCTCATCCAAGTGAAATTAAGTGTTGCGCTAAGTGAAGATGACAAAAGGGTTCTTCAGCTGTATTATTCTTTCATTTAATCTTCCCTCGCCAGCTGTATACACACATGTCGTCCTGAGTTCTGCGTTCTGCGTTCTGCGTTCTGAGCTCTGAGTTTTGAGCCGCGGGTGCGCTTTATAAGACAAATAAGTTGAGGCACCTCAGGCTGCTCGATTGTCATACTTCATATATTGTATGTGCTGGTTACTTTTACTGGGGAACAGCGAACAGAAAAACCAAAACAACAGATAGAACGCCTCAAAGGCTACAAGATTACGCAGCACAATGTAATAGCAGCATGTATTGTAAAGATACAAGTCTAGATACATTTAATATGATATCCTTTGTGCTGCTGATTTAACATCAAGAACTAAGCCAAAGTCCTGGCTGTTTTGCAAAAGAAAATATACTTATGTAGTAGTAATAATCTATCTTATATGGAGGTCTTTAAGGTCTAAAATGGTATAAAGATAAATTTAAATTAAAATCAACAATTCTTTTGTCAACTCATCATCCGAAATTTTTGTTAGTTAAATTGTACATGTACATGAAAACATACATATTTTGATTTATTTGATATTTCTGTGTTGCTGAACTTTCATCAAACAATTGTTTTAAAATTCAGTCTTGCAAAAGAACTTATGCTCTATAATAATATAAATTCACAATAAATTGTGTAAATGTACTATGGCTGAGATTCATCCGTTTTGCTCTTTAAATTCAGAACAAAATCCAACTTTTTCCATATCTTTGCTTTTAAATCAGGTCAGATTAAAGTAAAACCATACTTTCCGCCTGAACTTTTACTTTTGCTCGGCTTTGTCAACTTTGATAAGCCAACTGTGTAGAGACTTAACCAACTCAATCTAACCATTACCACTGACCCATTTCCATCCGTTCTGCTCTATCATCAACTGGCGAGCTGAATATTCAGCATACGCAACGTGGTCCCGGGAAAAGGTAAGCCTGAGCTAAGCTCATTAGCTAGGCACAGGGCGGATTCCTATTAAAAATTGAAATGAATTACACGGAGGGAGGAGCACCTAAGGCTTTATACTCAGATTCGAGCTCACTATCCTTTCGAGGAAGTTTCGAGGAAGGCAGGAGTCTCAAATAATATTAAAGCAAAATTCGTTGCAATAGCAACCGTTGAGCAGACAATAAGTCCAAAGAATACGAAATTTATAAAGTGCGTTTCGGAAGGATAAGGATGTTGAGAGTTTTAAAAACAAATTTAAATGCGTTTGATTTTAGTTTAGTTTTTGATCGTAGTTCTTTTTCCTAAAATATTTATACCAAAATGTAGCTTTAATAACTTAAGTCAGTAAAATAAATAAAGAACACTCCCACATTAAAATCTAATATACGAATTGTAAGTGTTACATTATCAACAGTAAGATTTAAGATTTCTTGTTATTTTATTTTGAAACGCACTGTCCTTTTGCTGACTTCCAACTCCCACTTTTTCACTCTGCCAATTTTTCTTGCTGAAAATTTAATTTGGATTTGGCAAGTAACTGCCTTTCTGAGCAAAAAAAAACGATCAAAAATCTAGAAATACAACAGGAGAACGAAGAATACCCAAGAAAACATTGCCAAAAGTCACATAAATTTATTATATCTTTAATGACTTGAGCCAGGCGATTCGCTGCGAATTGGTAGCTTATATTTATTGTTGTTGTTATTTCTCCGTTTTTGTTGTTGTTCTTACTGTTGTTTTTGTTGTGCGTGCAAACATTGAAACTGATTTGACACCAAAGAGCAAAACATAAAGCAAAGGTAGCAACGGAAAAATATTTGCCGTGTGCTACGTGCAACTTTATGGGAGGTTTTTTGGAGGTGACAAAGGGGAAGCTATAAAATATATTGGCTGTATCTGTATTTGTATCTGTGTGACTGCCACAGTGTCTCTGTATTGGTGTGCTCCATGCTGCTGGAGGAACACGTTGGAAACACGCTTCCGTTTTAATTTAAAATACCCATAAATTTTCAAAACATTTCATTTGGGAGCCATTCCCGTTTTCATGTTGTAACATTTCGTAATTGTCTGCTCCGTGGGCCAGAGGGAGATGGCCTGCCTGCCGCCATCTCACTCGCACCCACGCACCCTCTGATTCTCGCTTTTTTGTGCGTACACTTCCCCCTCTAACTCTTGAGTGTTTTATAATTTGGTTTAAATTTTAAAGCTCGTGTAAAATGCGATGTGTAAATGGTTTTAATTGAGCCTGAAAACGATTCTAAAACGAAATGGAATTAGGCAAATCTGTAGGATGGTTTAAATGGGCAGGGTTTTTGGTTAAAACACTTTCTCTTTTATATTTCAGAAGTGGAACAGGAGGAAAACCAACAGGCAGTGTATGGCATTTGGTTTTTAAAAGGCTACTTTTAAGAACAACATTTAGGTAAGGTACGTTTTAAAATACTTTTTAGTTTATTCAAATTTATATAGAAACTTTCACTTAATCACTGAAATAAAATTAATTTAAAGTACGCATATTTTTGAGAATTAAATTTTAGCATAATTTAGCTTTATAATTTATACAACTTCTACATACTTTTTTAAACGACAAAAAATTCATTAAAACATCATGTACAACTTCTACATACTCTTTGTAAAAGAAAAACCAAAAACTCCATTAAAAAAATCATAGCCCAAAAGAGTACACTCCTTGTTTATTCCTTTTAATAAGACTTGCAGCCTGCAAGCTTAGCCCCCACTTTCCTGTTAATCTGCTCATTAAAAATCCGCCTTCCTGCCTCGCATTTTAACCTCTGCCTTGTTCCTTTTACTAATTCAATCATCCAAGGGATTTCTTAAGCCCCGTTTCCCCCCTTTCAACCCCTCGTCAACTTTTTTCCTCTCATTCATTAAACGCGGCTCAAAAGCATTTTTCACTCACACCTTTAGTTAATAAACAGCCCTGAGGCCCTGAAAAAAAAGTAAATAAAAACATGATGGGAAAATCGTCGCCCCGTTCATAAAAACATAACTCATACGCAGTGTTGGTCCCAACACCACTCAACTCGGCTTAAGCCCTGTACTTATTTATTTATGTGCATATATATAGAGGGAGAGAGAGAGAGATTTTTTTATGGGCCCGCGAATGTGTCGAGCGTTTGTAAACTCATTAAAATGTGCTCACTGTACAGTGAAGTGCATAAAGTTATTTTCAGCTTAAAAGGACCTTAACTTTTGAGTCTCGACTGGTTTTTAATTAAGACGTTCTCTCACACTCGCACACCTCGAAAATGCAATCAGCCTGGATCCAAAGTCGCGCTTTGATTTATTTGCCCGCCCTTCGCCAGTAGATTGCCTTTTTAAAGTTCCCTCCAGCGAAGGATAAGCACTTTGGAGGTGGAAAAGTGGGTCGAAACTATGGCCAAATGTGGCAGACATTTAAATAAACGTTAGGGGTGGACCAGAGGTGTGGAAATGGGGTGGCCCACAAGTAGATAGATGTATATAAGCAGAGACTTGCTGGCAAACACTTGAGAGTCAGACAGAGCTTGGATAACTTTAGTCAAGGACGTGGAAAAGAACGATGTCTCTGCATTTCACATCGGAGTAGTGCTTTACTCTTGTATGGTACACTAAGCTGGAAAAAAACATTAAGCAAAATTTAAAAAAAATTCAGGATGTGGTAATTTTGTAATACAAAAAATGTTTTTAGTCTTTATATGAAGAAATATTTTCTTAAGAATATATATATTAAAATTCTGATATTTAAAAATATATAAATAATAAAAACTGTTTTTTAGGAAAGATCAATATTTATTTTTTGGTTCAACACATTATATATTTTTGCTTAAATAGTGCAAAAAAGGTCGAAATGTGAAAATTTATACCTCGCTAAGCTCGTAATTTAATTCCCAATGAATTGGCATTCACATCTGAGAGATTTTATTTTTTCGAGTTTTTGACAAAAAATAATGAAAAAACCTAAAAATGACCAAAAATTGTATTATTTAAATTAAGCCAAAAAGTGATAAGAATTTGTAGCTTAGCTTGTGAGCTGTATAGAACAGTCTTTCTTTCAGTTATGGGACGGCGTTTGTCCAAATAAAGTCTTAAAAACTATTGAAAATATTTGGTTTTTTGCCATAAATAATGATTTTAATTTCGCAAATAAAAGTCTTGATTTCGACTGTTTTTTGTATATAAAAATGCCAATATTTTATCAAACTTGGAATGCCATACCTCGTTTAACTCGTAATCAAATTTTCTATCCATTGGCATTAAAGACTGGACATTTTAATTTTTTCGAGTTTTTGACAAAAAATGATGATGTTACCCCTTATGAAAAATTCAAAAATTGGGTCAAAATTTTATTTAAGCAAATCAGTCAAAAAGTGATGAGATTCTTTAGATTAGATCGTCGGCAGTGCAAAACAGTAAACATTTCCTTTTTGGGTTACAATTTGTCTAAATTACAAACATCCAACCTGATCTAGTTGTTATCAACTTAAGTTTGGCAGTATTAAAAAACAAAACACATTTTCCTTGGTTTTTCCAAAAGTACTGTAAGAGTGAGCTCAGCTTTAAGGATTCTTCCACCAGATGATGTGCCGAAAGTGCTGCTCACAACTACACACGCTACACCCACTTGGACACACACACAGATATTTGTTTCAAATTCTAGTGTGTGCGTTTCGCTCCGTCTACTTGCCTTCGATTCAGTTTTTTCCTCTTATTTTGCTGTCGAGCAAGTTACGTAAATTATGGTCTGTCTTCCCATCGCTCGCTTCTCCTTGTCACTTCGCTTCTAGCTTGGCGCTCCTTCTTTTACTTTTTTGGTCCAAAACTCCTCTACACATTGTACATGGTTTTGTATTTTATTGCATATTCCCCATTCGCTTGTACATTTTTCTCTACTCAGCTTCGCTTCCCTTCAGCACTTAAAGGCCCCCGAAAAAAAAACAAAAAAGAAAGCAGGGAAAACTTTCTTTTCTCCCCCTAAATTAAAGAGGGATTTGGTTTTCATCTCTCTGTATGTTTGGTCGGCACATTTGATAGTGTTGCATACTGGACTCGTCCTTACTATATAGCAATAATGTCTGCTTGAAGTTGTCTTTCGAAGTGGTCTGGCACTAATAAGTAAGATGAATTGTCCTCTTTGGCGGAGGGGGAAAGCTGCCGGAATTAGAATTTAAATTATGCCCCTGGGGAGCAATGAAACGATGTGAAATATATTTTTGCGTTGAGTTGGAGGAACATTTTTGGGAGAGTTAAACAAGCGGGAACAGTTGTAAATAACATACTAAAAGATAGGTCAGGGACCGGCCATAAAGTTATTAAATTTGGTCGAGAAATAGGCCTCTCCTTATCAGCTTGAAATTTAAAATTTTGTTTGTTTAAATATCTGAAAATCCGTTCTGGTTTATTGATTCTAGAAACAACACCACTATTTGAACATTTTATTATATTTTAAATGTACTTTTTGGTAACACCCAAATTTATACATTTATATATTTTTTTGACATATTTTTCCAATTGTTAAACATTTTTAAATGAGCTTCCGTCCTTTTGAGTTTACCCTTGGATTCTTTTTATATGTCCGTTTTAGAATGTTACATACTTATTATTATTTTTAATATTTAAATCCTTTTAAAGTGTTTTTCTAATTGTTAAAGGTTTTTAAATGAGCTTCCGTCCATTTGTACTTGCCCTTGGCATTAAATAAAATCCAAAGAAAAGCTTACAAATCCACCAGAAATTTTCTTTTACCACTAACGCCATAAAAGCTAGAGTGACGATGGCAAAGGACACATTAGAAGGCAGGATATGGTGCCAGGACAGCCGTGGAATTAATTCATTTAAAAGTCGTTAGAAGAACGCCACAAAAAAGATGGCATAGAGACATTTCGCAGGCATCATCAGCGGAAGCTGGAGTCTAGAGTCGGGAAATGCCAGTGGCAACGGGAAGCAGAAGGAAAATGCTCAAATCCCTTTTTGCACTTAAGTGATAAACAAATACAGTTGCATGCGGCAAGTACAAATACAGTGGCATCATAAGCGACCAGACACCCAGGCAGATCGAGTGTGAAAAGTGGCAAGCTCAGAGTGCCACCAAATCCCCGGTCCCTTGATCCTGACTCCTGAATCCTGAATCCCACACAGCCAAAATCCCCATCCCAACGAAATTAAGACTGCGATTTCAACTGCATCATCAGCATAATCAACGCGGCTCCCGTTGGCTTTTTGCGTCGTAAATTTGCTGAGTGCTCTGCTCTGCTCAGCTCAGCGATGAGTCCATATCCAGGGAGTCGCTCATAGCACTCACTCATACTTGCAGCACTGAGAAAAAAAATTACAAAACCTATGAGGCCACAGAAAACCAAACTGTGTTTAGAGTTTCTTATATAAGAAAACTTATCTTTGGAATTGATTAATTTTATTAATATATAATTGTATTATGCCATTATAGAGAAAAAAATTTTAAGAAACGGTGAAAAAAATATTTTGTATTATTTTGAGAATTTATTTACACCTACACTTCTACAAAATATCGAATATTTGCTTTAAAAGTATAATAAACAACTAAAAGAGCATTCTTATTATATATACTTATGAGTTTCTGTTTGAACAACTTAATTTTTAAAGAAAAAATGTACTTAAGACTCCATAAGGTTTCAGCTTAAAAATATTAAATAAATAATTAATAAAACTTGCTATATATAATTCCAATGCATTTCTTTCAGTGTTCCTCCCTCGCTTTCTCCCAATCAGATCTCATCAGGCTGCAGCTGACTTTTGCTGGCTTCACTTCTGCTTCTGCCGGCTTCCGTTACGTCTTTATTTGTCTGTCTGCCGCTTTCTCTTTACGCTCCTGCCCTTCTCCTTTCTTCCGCTCTCTCCCACTTTTTCCGCACTCTCTCACCCCGCTTAATGTTTGTTTACCTTGCGTTAATGAAGTTGTTGCCCACAGCCGTCGACTTCCAGCGAACAATTTTTCTGCAAAAATATATTTGCAGCTCGCTGCCAAATGATACAAAAAGGAAAAGCAGAGCGGGCAAAAGGAGACTTAAAAAAAATTGAAAATAAAAAAAATAAAAGCAATTAGTTCGTTCATCACTCAACAGATGGCCTGGCAAAATGAATATTTTTTAAGCAACTTTCAGAATTATTCCCTTTGCACCGCTCGCATTGTCTCTTTCATTATGAAAAGAAAGCATGGAACTGAAATAATAATTATGTATGCAAATAAAAAAACAGGACGAACTGCTGAAGATAATGCAAGTTGGGGAAAATAATGCAAATACACCGCAGGCCATATGGCTAGGACATGCGAATATTGGCTGAAAAGGAAATAGCATGGTGTATTTTTAAACTAGACACAAGACTCAATAAGAACATTAATTACAGATCGTAATGTAATGTAATTCGTTCATCTTCTTCAATAATATCTCCCTTTGGTTATATGAATTTTTAGAAGTATTTTAATTATTAAAAAAAATAATTTTTGACTATGATAATGACTGTTTTATGTAAATTATGAAGTTAAGTCATTGTAAGACAAATGCATTAAAATAAAACATAGTTTAATTTAATTTGTTTATAAATTGATAAACAACTAAATTGTGTTTTTCATTCTATGTTCATATGAGTGTCATTGTCTTATCATATCCTGAGTATTCCAATTTACCACCCCAGCTAAACTAAATCATTTTAGTTTTCCTAGCTTACCATAAGAAAAAACAATCGCTATATATAATTAATGAAAAATAACTATTAAAACAAAACAAACTTTAATTTCTTTTCTTTAAAATTGTTAGTAAACTAAACAAATTGATGTAAAATCTTTATTTTTTTTAACAAATTAAACCATTGTCATATCGGATCGTGGGTATTGCAATATCAATTTACCACCCCGGCTATGTTTAACCTTTTCAATTTTCGCTGCTTACCTTGAGGAAAAACAATCCGCCAGCTGGCAGGGTGATGCGATGCGAGCCCGGCAGGATCTTCAGGGGAACCCCGTCCTTGTACCACTGGATGGTGGGCGTGGGGCTGCCCTCGGCTTTGCAATTAAGCGTGGCTGGCTCGTGTCGTGGCACTGTCGTATCTATGGGATGCTCCACTATTCGCGGCGGATGGGAACCTGTGAAGAGTTGTGAAAAAAGTGGGGAGATATGGCGTTAAAAAGAATTGTGGAATATAAAAAAGAGTAGAAATGCGGGGCCTTCCGTTTTCCGCTGCGTCATCATCGTCAGCGGTTTGCTCAAATGCGAAAAGAAACGAAAAAATTAAAAAAAAAAAGTGGGAAAAACGCTCGTTGGCAAATGAAAACAATGTTAATGCGCATTGCCGTTGACGTTGCAAATGAAGTTGCAGCTGAAACTGCAGCAAATGGGGGAAAAATTGGGGGGCGGAGTGCTCGGCTCAAAGGACTCAGTTTGGAATTAATTTGTTTAGATTTGCATATGCGGCAAAGGAGGACCCGGGCAGCTTAGCTTGCTAAGTAGTTTTTTTCTCTGTGTCTATTTTCTACCCTTTTTGTTTTGTCTTTTATTTAGCATAATGCAAACGTTGGGGAAATTAACTGGGTGGTAGAAAGGTGGAAAAGGGTTGGGCTCATAGGTTAGATAAGCCAGGGATTAGCATAGTCTTTTGTTATTCCCTTGCTTTTCCACTAAGAACTTTATTTGAAAATTTAAATGCCAGAGAGAAAATACTATAAATAGAGAAGTTTAGTTCTCTATCTTTTTTTACAAATCTCTGTTAGTCCACCAATAAAATACTATTCCCTAATCTCTATTTTTCCACTTGATCAGCTATTTTTCACCCTACCACAATCAACCGAAAATCCATTTCCACTTGTTTCCAATGCTTAACACCCCACCGACCATATCTTCCAATCTTTATTTGCCAACCGCAGAAAAACTCTCGAGTGTTTGCTGCTAGCAATCTGTCAATGGCAAAGACATAAATTTCAATTTTCATGCCATATCTAAACAATTTGCTGTCACCCACAAACACCAAACGCCGAATGCCAAAAGAGAGAAGGGGCAAAGGCCAACGGGGCAAGATGCAAAACTTTATTCATATCGCTGCTGAAATCTATAAATATATTTGTTTTGCACTGGGAATATAAGAAACTAATTTTCCATAAAGAGGATTTAAAAAGCTTACATTTGGAATATACACTTTAATTCTCGATTGGTATAAAAATATAATCATATTTTAAACCAAATTTCCGTTCATAAGATTTTATAAGCTTACATTGGGAAAATTAATTTAAGTCCTAAGAAAGTGGTATAAAAAAACATTAAAAAAAGGATAATTTTAACCTTAAATATATTATTTACGTACTTTAAATTAAATGCACAAAAACTCCCTTGCTAACTTCAAACATAGTAATATCCTTCAAAAAAATTCAACATTTTGCCACAGTGCCTCACTTTATATATCTATGCAGGCAAACGCCGCGTGAAAATTGATATGTCAGAAAATGCTGGAATATTGAAACGTTATTTAATAAAAGGCAGCGTGGAGGCAACATTTGTTGCTCTACCAGTTTGTTTTCGATTGCAATACCACGACAACGACAACGAAAACGACAGCAAAAAACAGCTTGGGGCAAAAGTTGCATGTCATCCAGAGCGAAAAAACAACAAAACGAACAGACGTTGCACCAAAGTCGCAAGCTTGAAATCGAATTTCGGATCGCAGTTCAGAGCAAAATTTTCGAGGGGTGAAGTGTAGACGTGTTGCATGTCCTGCCCGGAGAACTTTCCACCCTTGAATGGGTGGCGAAAGGGGGTGGGGGAGGGGTTAGGGGTCAGGGGTCAACCAGCAAGACGGCATGTCAATGTTATTTCAACAACGAAAATGAAAATAAAACACCAAAGTGAACTGAGAATGGGAATGGGAATGTGAATCGGAGTTATGGCAGTCGAAAAATCAACATGCAAGGACAACAAAAAAGACCGAATTTCAAACAGTGGGGGATTATAAAAAAAGTGAATTTAATTGAACGTTGAAAAGACATTTCTAAAAGAAAGTTGTTTGAAATAAGGATTTTTTGATACTCTTTGATTATAAGTTACTAATTAAAGATATAAATATTGATTTCTTCAAGTAGAGAAAGAAATCATTTTATATCAATTTTACATCGTTCATAAATAAATATCAAATTATTACTTGCAACGTTTTTTGTGTGGTTGAATAAATCTAACTCTTAGTTGGCTTGTTCAATAATATTTATTTATTAGCTATTAATAATGCTGACAACCAAAATTGGATCGAGATTTTTATAGTTTGGGTATTTTATGTTTATTATTAATTTTATTGCATTGTTTGTGCCGCAATGATGTCATAAATTAAAGTTTTCCTCTGAAGCCACCTTTTTGCAGAGGAAGTTTTATTAATATTTCTAAACCACCTAGCAAACTGTTTTTTTATTGCACCTTTTCTACAACAAATCCCAAAGCAAAGGGAAATCTACTCGTGACCAAGTGTAAGCATTCAATGTGTCCACCGAGCACCATTCGAGGGTTAAATGTCGCATGTGGGTTTGACCAAAATAAGAAAAAAAAAAGAAAAAGGAAAAAAGAGGGCGTGTTCACAACGGAAAGTTGCTCAACCATGGACATAATTTTTTACTCCTGTTTGTGCATATCTTTGCTAACCAGGCGAAAAGGACCACGAACAGGACCAAAAAGTTGGCTTGTGCGGTTTTTGGCCCTGCGGTGATGTTCAACACCTCAAAAAAAGGGTTCGATGGATGGGGTCTTTTGTTTTGATTACGCTTCATTTTCCAGTTTGTTTTTGGGACATCGCCAACCGAACTTTTGCAACTTGCAGCCAAATAATTAAATTAGTAAACAGGGCAAATTTGCCAACAGCAGCGATTGCAACCGACCAGATGGCCCACAGGCCTACTAATTTAGTTTTAATTGCATGCCAACGAAAGTTGCACTCACATATATACACATATGCATATATGCATTTTACGGACGAAACTAAAACACGACGAAGAATGTAACGACATGGAAAATGCTTGAAATTTGCATAAAAGCAGCAAAGGCATTTGCCCAGCGCTTATGCAAAATGCATCAAATAGTGCTGGCTGTTGGGAAAACGAAAAGGGCGATGCTTTTCTGCAGTAAGCAACTAAAATCCAAGGAACCAAGGAACCAAGACGTTGTCGAAATGCCTGAAGAAATTGCTGGGTAAAACGTTTCGCCAAACTGGGTTTCACTTAACAAGCAAAATATTTGCTGCAATTTCCTTAAACATTTTCTTTTCCTTTTGGCAGACAGAGGAATATATAGAGTTGGGGGTCGTAAGTCGCCAGGCATGTGTATGTATATAATAACACACATTTGCTTGGCTACCTCTTGGGCATCTCTCACTGAAGTGGGCAAAGCCAGCTGATGGTTGATTTGAGTAATAATACATTTCGGAAGAAACTATTAATATGTTTTGTAATTATACCAGTTTTTTATAATACCAATCGCAAATGTTATATTTTTATATCACATTTTGAAGGATCTAGTAACTATACAAAAACTAAGAGTATTGCAACTTTTTTTTGATGTCTGAAGTTTGTCCATCCATATACATATATATTTATACAAAATCCATAGTTATATTGCTGTAACTATACGAAAAACCAAGAGTATTGCAACTTCTCTTTGCTGCCTGAACTTTTGCCTGCGATTCCTATTGTTGTTGTTTGTGGCACTGCATAGTTTGTTGCCGTCGCTGGCGGGTCAAAAAGAAAACAAAGGTTTTAAGGACCTGCACTACCCCCCACCTTTCCACACCACCCCTTTTACCCACCCAAAAGTGCGGGTTCCTTCAACGCCTTTGCAAGTTGCTTATGTGTTGCATACTTCAAGGGGCCAGCCGTAGTAGCTTTAGCTGCTTTTGCATCATCAATCAAAGGCAGCCCCATATAAGAAGGAGGTCCCTTATCCCCCTGCCCCTCCCCCCACTCCCCCTGACCAACTTGCCATTGTTGTTTTAATTATAGCCCCGCTCTGAGACTTGCTAATTGTTTTAGTAGCGTACTTTTCGACATACTATACAAGTTTTGTTGTAATCGTTTTTGTTGCTGCCTCCGGCTAAGGAACTATGTTAGTTGGCTTTCCCCGTCCTCGTCCTCGTCCTCGAAGGCAAAGTAAAGTAAAATAGAACGGCCAATGCAATAATTAAATTTTTGCTATAATTTACGTAAAAAGCAGCAACAGCTGCTAAGGAAAGTGTGTCTTATAGGGGGCGAAAAGCATCAATAATGGATGGGTGTCAGTGGGGCATTTAGTGATGGAGGAGCTCTCCAAATTGGACTGAATATATGTATATTTAATAGGCAAAAAGGTTCATCATCCTTAATTTTGTGTGTCATTCTTAAATATATACATTCTGCATGGGAGGAGAAATATTTTCTAAGAAGAGTAATAAAATTAACTGGAGAAAATTTGAAAGCCAGAAAAGAATGTGGCTTTGACTTGATTTAAAAAGTTCTACAAAACGTCCCTAAATTGAAATAAAGGATTTTTACAATAACTTTCTCAGGAAAACAATAAAATTAGGTTAAGGAATTTTTGTTAGCTGATTTATCTAAATATGCAAAAAAATAAACAAATGAACATTAAATAAAATATATGTTTCCTAACAACCTTCAAATGTGATTCCTTAAATTTCATATATTCAACTCAATAAAACCAAGTAAATACCAACAACATAATGACTGCATTTAACTCTGAAAATTCCGCAATTCCATCCAACATTATACATGTAAATTTCCAATGAAACAACAAAAAAGTGTTCAAGTTTTTTCCAAACATTTCCCTTATGCCAACCAAAAAAGTGAGTAAAATTAAACTTTTGTAAACGCCTCGTGTTCGTGTGCCGCAAATTGTTTCCGGGGATGTTGTCGAGAAGTTGTTCTTTGGTTGTTCTTGTTTAGTTATGAATCATAACGACGCACACCCAGCACTATAACAACCCGAAACAAACCATAAATTGTACCATTTTACTCTTCTCTATCGCAGACAAGGGTGTTTGTTTGGCCATGACTCACTTGATTTTATTTTTTTATTTTGTTTTTCTGTTGTTTGTTTTTTTTGTCCACTTCGAGGGGGTGTGTTGAAGTGACACTTTTCTAATTGTTCGTACGTAACATCACCCCCGTTAAAACCGAATTTGACCAGTGAAATGTTTAAGAGTCACGATGCATTCGACATCCCAGTAGAACTTGAATTTTTTTCTTCCGTTTTATATATATTCCCAACTTTATTTATGCTTAGACAACTTCGACTTGTGCATATAGAGTGCAAGGAGTATAAATAATTCAGGGCACACGGGAGAGCTCACACATTTGCATTGAGAGCTGGGCAGAAAGTTGTGTGCCCCTTGGTAAATGCATTACAATGCTAACAGGGAACGAGTGGAGGGGCTCACAAAAATTCAGCAAATACTTGTGGCATATACACATGCACTGGGGAAAAAATATTGTTTAGTTTGGAATTTTATTAAAATAGTTTTTATGTTGCTTTACCATTTTTAAGTTTTATTTGGTAGAAAAATTTGTACTTTGGTAGGATTTTCATGACTTTGAATAATGTTTGTCATGTTTTTATGGAATGGTTTGTTGTGGTTTTTTTAATGTTACCAAAATATTTTATATATTTTGTTTAACAGAATATAGTTCATACTGGGAAGTGTTATTTTTGTTTAAATAAATGAAAGGTACTTTTAAATTTTAATGAAATATTGGTGTATGTATTTTGTTATGATATTGTTTGTGAAAGTTTTTTGTTAAGAGTCCCAAAATATATAATTTAAAAAGGAGTTTCATGAAAACTTCCAATTTTTTCTCCGTGTTTAGCCTGCATAGCCGTGTGCATATCTTTTGCTGCTCCCACATGTGGGTTAGTTTGTCTACAGAGAATCATTGCCAACTATTGCTCCACATTTTCGGTGGGCCTCCTTTCCTCGAATTCCCTTTTGGAAAAAGCATGTGTCCAATATTTGGCATACATATGTATGGATCCATGTACAATAGATGCAACTGCACTTGGCTTGGGTTTTTGGCTTCAGTTTGGAGCCTTAACGGCAGCTTAGTCTCCAGCCAGCCATACCTGACACTATGCAAAAACCACCTGCAAAAACAGGCACACTCTCATCCGCCCACACACACAAACACTTTCGAACATCGTATATCGTACATCGCACATCGCACATGGCAAATGCAAAGTTTTCACATTGAATTTTCCGGCGTAGCGCATCCGGTGACAAATCCTTGGATCCTTGGAACCTTCGGCCTTCATGTCCTGTGTATTTTTTTGAGTGGGTGGAAGGATGAAAGTGTCAGTTATCCCAGTTACAATTCCCAGTTAGATCTATCTGGCAAAAGTGTGCAGGCTTTGTTGTCAAGCTTCAGTTCAAGCTGGAAATGCAAGTGGGAGATTTGCGAAATTGAAGAATATTTTGAAAGCCAAAACACAGGTAAATAAATTAGTGTTAAATTCTTGAATTTAGTTATCGCACGGCAATATTCTATCATATTCTATATTCATTAAATTCTTGAATTAAATTATAATGAAATAACTTATTTTTAACACAACTAATAAATTTATTAAATCAAACAACAAACTAAACATAATTTAATCTATTATTTAAAGTTGTCAATATATACTTCCTTCTTCATTTTATGTTAACAAACAAATCCTTAATGTGTTTTTTTTAAGAAATCTTGGTGGTGTGCTTTTACCGTATATTTTAATTTAAATAATAACATTAATTATAGCGAGGAACTACTTTTTATTTGCTCTATTTACAAATTTGAAAGGGATTATATTAAATCAAATTTTTGCATGGCAAATAAAGTACACAATTAAAGTCAATTAATTAAATACTCCCATAAAGCTTTACTCTTTATATACATCTTATTATAGTTTAAAATAAATCGGAAGAGTACTATATTATACCAAGTACCTGCAGCGCAGATCAATAACTGTGTTATTGATTTATTCCTGTTATGTTTCACCTTTTTGAATTTTTAATTATTCAATAATCGACAACTTTCTGTAGTGTCTTGCCAAGGAAACCTAGCTAGGGTATATCCAACTTTACACAAGCTTAAGTTAAAATTGTTGCAGCAACTACATTTTTTCGTGTCCCAAAACTTTGTCGAGCGTGCAATGTTACGAGGGGAATTCACTACTCTTTGTCGTTTTGGTCCAGAGGAGCAGCCACAAGTATGTATAGTATTTTTATTTGCACACGGGGACATTTGCGATTCCAGTTGGGCGATGGCTCATTAAGCAGGAGCACCTGGAGCAGCTGGAAAATTGGAGCCAAAAGCAGGAGCAGGAGTCAAGGATCTGCCAGCTGTGAAGCTGCTGTGTCAAATGCTAATTAAAATCAAGCGCCGTTCGCTTGTTCAAACACAAATCCTGTCCGGGAACAGGTAAAACTGAAACTGAAACTGAAATCGGTGGAAGGACATGGCAGGACACCGTGGAACGGCGCCATCATCATCATTATCCCTGTCATCGTCAACAGCAATCAAGATAAAAGATAAGTTAAATGCCGAGGGGGAAGCTCGCTATTCCTGTTTGTTTGTTTTGTAATAAAGTCCTGCCGCGTAACCACGCCCCCTTTTGCCAGCATCAAAGAAAACTTGGGCTTTTTGGGGCTAGTGATTTGAACGCTTGATTGCTTTCAGTCAGGACGACGATGGGACCGAAAGGACCAAAAGGACGAAGACGAGTACGTGCCAAGCACCCAGGATATAGCACTCCACCAGAACAGCATAACAGTGTGTTCATGTTAATTTCTATCTGCCTGATTGCTGGAGCTTCCTTCTCCAAAACACGTTCGCCTCATAATTTTGGGAGTGAAAATTTTCAATTAAACTTAATTGCATTAAAAGCGAAGGGTTCAATCTGTCGTTATAGTCGTTGTCCTCCGTTATCCCTTTTTTTGGGGGAACACATTTAACCCCCTTTTTTGGGCTCCTTTCATTAGTTTGTGCCCGGCTTTTTATGGTCTCTGAAACTTTTTATGCTGCAGTGCGTTTTATTTTCCAGAATGAAATTTCGTAGAGGGCTTTCATTTTTGAAGGAGGTGTCTCTGTTTTTTTGGGGTGTTTCGTGGTTGGGCCCCTTTGAAATATGGCATAATTTAGTTTCGGATCCTGTTTTATGTACACCCATAAGTCATTAAGTTTTTGTGCTCTCCAGAATATTATTTTGAATTGGTTTCGGTGGGTTGCCAAATTTTTGATTAAATTCATGGCAACAATATTTTGGGCCTAATAGCGGCATTAAGTCACATTGAAATATTTAAGAAAATATCAAGATTGTGAGTATTGTAGTTTTTTTTACTATTTAAAATGGCTACTATATTAAAGTCATAAATAAAAAAGTTTTAATGGCTACCAAATCAGCAATAAAATATATAAATAAAAGTGTTTTATAGAATTTTAGTAAGTACTTTAAAATATACCCATTTATTAAAAAGCTAGATAAATTTGATGGATTTTAATTGATTAATTAGATTTATATAAAAGGTTAACACATTGGTATATTTCTTTTTTTCCAAACAATTTCTCAGGATTAAAATATTTGAATGAATTTTCCCACCACTCAAGTAATTTAACACCCTGATGAATAAGTACTAACCAGTAAAAAATGGTTCGCTAAAAACACACCCACTAGACTTGTATAGTCCTTGAAAGAGACAGCTAAAAAAAGAGCGAAAGAGTGGGGGAGGAAGGCTTCTTCAGTATTGGAATCCGTTTCAACACCTACACAGTGCCCGCAAAAAGGACTTCCACTCAATCTAAGCGTTGGGCAAACATTTTTGCCGCACTTCCAGATTTTTTCCCCCCTTTTTTTTTTCCTGTGTAAATTGCAACGCATAAATCTTTGTGACAAACAGACGAAAGCGAGAGGCAGATGAGGAGAACGAAGGACAAACACTCAAAAACACAATAGAAGTGACGCGACAGCCATTTTTCAAAACAAAACATGCATCACAAAACGATCCAGCACACACACAAAAAAAAAATATCTAGAAGAGGAGAAATTGGAATGAGAAGTGTGAGTTGAAGGAGCATTCTGACAAAAACACTTGATGTAGTATATGGGGATTTGGGTGGAAGGGGTTTTTGGAACGCATGATTGTCTTAATGGCTTCGACATGTTTGCAAAACGACTGTCAAAAGCAGGCAATGGAAATGGCAATGGCAATGGCAGTGGCATTGGCATTGGGCTGTGCTCCACCAAGATGAAAATGGAAATGAAAAGCTGGAGCTGGTAGCTGCTAGCTAAAACAGAATCTGAAGCTGGAAAACCGGCAAAGGCGTCATCAGTACCACCACCACCAGAACATGGCATCAAATCACAGATTCTGGCGTTCAGTCACTCAAAGTTGGAGTTCCCCCTTCGATTTAGGGCTGTGTCTTTTCGATTTCTCGGTCTTCTTGTCTTTTACTATTTGCAGCTGTGAATGCGATTAGAGATGGGAGTTAGCCATGACTAAGTCGATTATCATTTGATTTCTTATACATAAAAGGTATAAAAGACAATTACATATATAAAACTTAAGATTATTATTATTTACTGAAAAAAGGCAAATGTATTTTATTTAAACAGTAAAGGTAAATAAGTCAAGGTTTAAATATATTAATAAATTATATTATTATAATATTATTTTTATAGACAATTGATTTAATAAATAAAACATGGATATTTTAAAATTAGAATAGTAAAATATAATATAATTTTTCTAAGAACTCGAGAGTTTATTATTCTAACTAATTTAATTTTTTGTATAAAAAATAGAAACTAAAGGCTGTTCTCAAAAAATATTTAAAGTATTTGCATAAAATATATATATATATTATATTTATGTATATAATAACATTATATTATTATTGTTATATGTTTTAATTTATTGCTTTGAATTTCATATTTAAATAATTGGCTGTATTTTGACATCAAGTTTAATTTAAAACACGTCTGTTGGTGACACCATGTCATCATTATTTAGGACACACTTGGGCTTGTCATCTGTCTACTTCTTGGTTGCGTTTTCCCTGGCTTCTATATCTTTTTTTATTTCGGCATCTCTTGCATCACAAATCTATGTTCTGACAGGCAAAGTCACTCAGTCATGCAGCCGCACACTCGATGTGCCCCCAAGTCACCAAGCCATCGAAATTCAGAATGCTTCTTCTATAGAGTTTCTTCCCCATAGCAAAAAAAACGCTGTAGGTAACATCCCAAGCGAAACCCAATCGCACACTTAGACATGTTCGGCCTGGCGGGCCTATCTGCACATTGCAAATTGAATTTTTCACCTGAATGAGTTGGAAAGGTGGAGGGAGAGGAGCTTGTCTGCATGTGTAATTATCGTTATCGATATCGCTCATACGCCCAGTTGGCTGGAGTTGCTGCTGACAAACTCAGACAAGTTGCGTTAAACTGTTTTTGGAGCGGGGCGGGCATTTAACCCTCGTTAAGCAAAATCGAAATTAACGCCGACGCATTCGTCCTTTCGTCCATGTGAAAAAGGACACTTTTAATGCTGCCCCCCAATCCTTGTTTTGAGCTCAGCCTATGAAGTTATTAAAAGTAAATTAGGGTTGCTAACCAGCAGAAACCGAAAACGAAACCGAAACCAGTTTTCTTCCTTTCTCATGGGTGGGTGGTTATATCTGTCACCCACCCACACTCACACGCACACCAACGCCCCTTTTTACCCACTCCCTTATCCTTTTTTTGGTTTTTAGGGTTGCGTGCCTTTGACGCATTTCAGTTTTCAGCTTTCAGCTTTTGTTTTGCTTCTGTTATGTCTGCGAATGGTTTTGTTTTGGGTTCTTTATGTCCTTGTTGTATTTTCTGCTTAACTTAATTGTCAACAGGGGAATTTTTAAAACTATGCCATAGTTTCGCTTTAGTCAGCTAGTTGTTTTTTTGGGATTTTGTCTGTCAACTTTCAATTATTTCCAGATTTGTTAAATTATGGGTAAGGCTGTTCGTTAAGGAGTGTTCTGTTGAAATTGATTTTTAATTGGCGGTGCTCTAAGCGCTCAAAGGCAATGTGTCAATCATTGTCTGATTGAGAATGCAACTGGGTTATAGTGTATAGCTTTATGAATAATTCAGAAGATAAGGTTGAATGCCTTCAATTGGGTTTAGCGATTCGCTTTTAATAATTCCTGGGAGTTTCATGTTCGTATTTGAGCAGATGTTGTTTTATAATCCTTTAAAATATTTAAAGAAAAGTTAGCTTTTATTTTATTTATTTCAATTCAATTTTTTATTATGAGCTATACTCCTTTAAGTAAAATATTTATGTAATTCATTTGAGAATCTTGTGTTAGTGCTGACAAAATCATAATTTAGTATGAAATGTTCAAGAACTAAACTCAAATAATAAAAAAAATTCCTACAAGCCCAGAATGTTTGGTCCTTTTCTAACAATATTTTTGATATTTATTATTTCCTTATTTTAATTTAAAATTGTTAAGTTGTTTTGTGCATAACATATTATTTTAAAAATTGTAGGGCATAAAATTTGAATGAATTCTTTTGCAATCACTCCCAAAACCACAGATCTACGATAAGTTTTTGGCCTGACACACACCGCAAAAAAGAGGTGTAAGGGCGTGGCACACATCCAGTAAAAAACACACACAAGCAGACACACACACAGCGGCACACCTTTGAAGTGCAACAGAGAGGGCCGCGGGGCAAAGTTGAAAAGTGCGCTTGTTAACATTCCTTAATTGCTGTTGTTGTCACAGCCGCGGGGCTAACTCCTCTCAAGGGGGGCGATAGAGATGGGTAGACAGGGAGTGAAAGAGATGGGTAGACAGGTGTGAAAGAGAGGGGGAGTACGGGGCCAAAGAGGATCCCCAACAAGGATGTCGACAGGCGACAATGACGAGTGCAATTATACAAAAACTACTTAGGCGCGCATCCTGCCTGTCAGGAAAAGCAGGCGATAAAGGCAAAATAGGGAGTAAAAAGGAGTTTGAGTGAAAGAAAGAGAGAGAGCCCAAGCAGGCAGTGCGAAAGAGAAAGGCAATCCCGTCTCCTGTCGTTGCAACAAAATTGAAAGAAAATTCACTTTCGCGTTTGTAAATTTGTCAACATCCTTGAGAAAAGCAGCAGTGAATGAGGAAGAAAATAGCTCGGGGCTGGCGTTGACAAGTGCAGGATGCAGGCCACAATGCAATTTCAGTTAAGTCTCTTATAATAGGAAACTCAAGCACTTTGGCTCACAAACAGAACCGTACCGAACAGGAGAAACGTTAACGGCAGCGGGAAACGGGAAACGGGATTGGGAATCGGAAACAGGATCTAGGAATGCAATGTAACACTGCCAGAATTTGTAATAAAATAATACAGATTTTATTTTAGAACCAGTGATGATTTTTTGTGTAGTAAGTAAAAAAAGAATAAGTAATTTTAAAACTGTTTACGGCTTTGTTCAATTCAGTATGCTCCCATTAGAAGATTTATAACCTTAACAATAAAATAGGGTGTTTTAAAAACACAAAGACAAACTTGGTAACTAACAAATAATTTTTTAGAATAAGTTATTACTTTACATATTTCTTTACTTTTTCCAGAATATATAAAATTATACAAATATTTGGCAAGAACTTTTTAAAATTCCTCGTAACTTTTATCATAGAATATATGATTCCTCTTGGAAATATATACAAAATTACTAAACCTTTTCCTACTTACCGTTCAGGGCTCCCATTTCTCGTAGTGCCTTGTCAGTCATTGTGTTGCCTAACTACATTTGTCATTAAGTCAATAAGCGCATTGTGCTTAAATGCACATAAAATAAAGCCTACAATGGAGAGTCGAGCAAAGCCATAAAACGAGCAGAACCTGAGAACCTAAACGGGAAAAGTGGGATGTGAATTTGAGGAGCAGAGAACCAGAACACCAGGACCAAAACCAGGAAGGATCCATCTCATGTGCTGACGACAAAGCCGATTTATGCCCAATTGGATTTGCTGCTAAGAGCCACAATTCATGTTTTTATGACCGGATGCCTATTACGCAGAAAACCCAAAAAACCCCCCGAAAAACCAAGCGAAAGTTCGTCCTCATTTTTTTAATAAATATAAAATGTCCTATGGCCAGCATACAAAAGGTAAGTCAACAAAAGATGGGACTGGAATGGAATGCTTAGCCTGGGCCATTGATAAGCAGCTTGGACTCGGGTCAGCAGGCATGTCCTTTTCATTTCATTTCATTTCATTTCTTTTCTTTTCGCTTATTTTTTGTATTATTTTGTTCGCTCATATCAACAATATCCCTGTCGTCGGCTTTTATTCGATTTGCTTGTTAAAAAGCCCAAATTTTATGGCCTCTGGTTGGGCAACAAGTAAGTTTATCGATTCGCCAAGATACCGAGAAAGGACAATGAAATGGGCTTGGCTACAATCTGCTGTCCTGGCAATTTTCAAGCGAGAGCGTTCATCATCATGGTCCAGCTTTGGCATTGATAAATTATGCAGACTTCACTCCGATATTTCCGGCGCAACAAATGGTGAAGACGAAAAAGTATGGCTGCGATTTTCCTTGGACGAAGTCAAAAGCAATGAGTTGGCAAAAATTATAAGTCATTAAAAGGCGGCAGAAAGGGTTAACGAATGGCATTTAAAATTTAAGTGCCCCAAAGATGAAGCCGCTTAAGGATTTAGGGTTGATAAGAGTTATAAAGTTAAAATTTAATGTCGTTGTAAAAAGTGGGAGAATATTAAAATAGATGAAAAGGGCAGTTGAGTCTAAAAAAGCTGTTGAAATTAAAGTTATGATATCCACGGTAAAATAAGTGAAATTATGTAGCTGCTACAATACGATTAAATGTATAAATCTAAAATATGTTTTACTTCCCCTTTATGTTAAATTTAACTTGTAATTTCTTTAAATACTCATTTAAATTTGTAATGGCCAAACTACTCATGAACTTATGCGGAAATGAAGTACTTCAATTATAAACTTCATTCTTGATTACTCCGGTTCCGTTTATTTAGCCAAACTAAAGGGAAAAACTTTTACGCCCACTTCAATTTCAGTTTGTCAGCTGAACTCTTTGCCTCAGCCACTCAATCTTTTTTCCCTTTTTCGCTTCCCTTCCATTTGCTGCACTTAAAATTATAACCTACATTTAACATTTTCTGCACTTTTTACAAAGCAGCTTACGCTAACGCCC
The DNA here is from genome assembly GCF_025200985.1 of Drosophila gunungcola. Classification (NCBI taxonomy): domain Eukaryota; kingdom Metazoa; phylum Arthropoda; class Insecta; order Diptera; family Drosophilidae; genus Drosophila; species Drosophila gunungcola. The sequence continues at coordinate 19,319,881 of NW_026453197.1, forward strand.
AGAAATTTTCGTTCATGAATTGACAACTTTGACATAAATGACTGCCAGTGCACTAAAGCACTCACAATGCGAAAAAAAGAAAAAAAAAAGAGCCACAAAGTAAATAAATAAAATTTGCCACAACCCATAAACACCGCAAGTCCTTGAGCAGCTGGTATAAAAGTATATAGTACAAACAAAAAAAAAAGCTGCAATGCAATGACGATAATGACGAAGGGAAAATTACAATAAAAAGCTGTGGACATTGAGGCGACGGAGCCTGTCGACTATTTTTATAACAATTTGATTATATTATGAACTTAAGCATTTTTCTTCCGCTTTTTGGGGTCGTCATCTTCATTAGCACATTAAAATGTCAATGACACTTGCTCCGCAGGTTCGCGGACCCTTTTTTTCCGCCTTACCCCGGCCAAAGGGTAAGTATTTGAAAAATGCGCGAGAAATGCAAAAGCGGAGTGGGAGTTTCACCAGCACATCATCACTGACCGCATGGCATTCTTATTTTTTTCCATTTTTTTGTTTTTTTTTTTTTGCTTTATGATTGTTTGACGGCGCCGCAGACTGGCAGATTGGTGGGAAAAGAGGTTCTGGAAAATATCAAACTTGTCGTAAAAAATATGCTCAACACTTGTTTATGTCGTCATATTGGGGCACTCTACTTTTAAAAGGACACAGTTAGCTGTCATGGCTTTGTAAAAAGGGTTTGGGAGGAAGTTCATTTTATAAATATTAATTTAAAGTTTAAAAATCGATAACTGTTTAAACTATGAAGCCAAATGGATCCATGCTATTTGTTTTAATATTTATTATAACTTATGTATAAATTTAATAATTAACATTGAAATGGCTTATTATAAATATCTATTTGTTTATATCCTTTCATTTGTATAAAGGCTAGTTATGCCTTTAATTTACCAAGATAAATAGTAGGTTTAAAAAATATATAGTTGATGTTGTGATGCGAGATTTGATTAAATCATTTTTCATATTTTTTTTTGATTTAATAATTTACTTTGGTAAGGATTTTTGATTTGATAATTTACTCGGAATATAATTTAATGATAATTCCTACAAGTGCAAATAAATACAAACATGCTACTAAATTGTCGTCATACCAAATCAGCTGGCAACAAGCTAAGCATTTTAAAATATTTAAATATTTCTTTAAATTTACTGAATTTTCTATTTATGCAGTTTTTGTTGAACTTTCTAGATAATTTTGTGCTGTAGCTTTAAAACCCCAAACAATGATAGTCTTCTGTTCTGTGGCTTGAGTATAATAACCAATTTCCCAACACGCTTTTCAAACTTCAGCATTTTCCACCGAAAGCATAAAAGTTTCGCCTTCGGTTCATTATGCAAAAAATACTCCTGCCTTTTGTTGATGTTTTTGTTTCCGTATTTTTGCCAGTGTTAATTTTTTCGCCTCTTCCATTTTTAATGGCAAACTCGAGCACTTTAAAGTTTTGATGGCCTCATTGCGCCTTGGCAGCTGTTTCAGCCACGTTTACTATGGCAATTCATTAGGCTCAATTGCCCCGCTCCGTTGCTGCTGCTATAGCTCTTGTTGTTATTTTCATGGCTGTTGTTGCAGTTTCTGCTACCCGCTGTTCTATTGTTGTTGGCCCAGTTCGGATAATAATGAAATGAATTATGTTTTCACATGGCAAACACTTGAAGCTCAGCGGGTAATCGCAAAGATGGCAGGGGAATTTGGATTAGCATTGGTCCGAAAACACACACACACACACAAAACAAGGACGAGAAATCGCTTAATTAACTTAATCAAAATATGGCGATTATGAGTTCGCATTCAATGGCATATCGTGCATGTCCTTTTGTGGACATTGTTTGCTTAGTGCGTTTACCCCAACAAACAAATAAACAAGTATCCGTGTGTGTTTTTGTGCGCATCTCTTTTATTTGTATTATGACAGCCGTTCGATTGATGCAGAAATTAATTAAAATTTTTCCTCGTGTGTGTGTCTCTGTGCATCCACTATACAGGACTATCTAACTGAATGGTCCTTTGGCCTAAGACTAAGATAAATTACAATTTGTCAGGACCAACGTTGTGAATACAACTGGAAACTGGTAATTGCTTTGCATGGAAATTGTGTGTGTAAGAGCAGTAGAAATTGACTAAAATAAACAGATGAATAGTTGGTGTAATTTAACTAAGTCAAATATTTCAAATGGGATTAAATAATAGAGCCATAATTGCACTTTTTGAAAGTAAGACCAGCAATATTTGTAATAAAAAATTTAAATTAAATGTAAATACGTACAAATTAATTTTAATTCTCATTTAAAGTAAGACCAGAAATATTTGTGATATTTTGTTTTGGTTTTCTCTAAACCTTTTTCCCTTTTTTGTTTGCCTTAATTTTGTCTAGTCAATTGCCACTGTGTTTGATAAGATCCCAAGTAAATATTTTCTCTTTTCCAGCTGGCTCAATTTCTGAAATATTTCTATATATTTAATAGACTGCAAATTAATTCCATATTACTTTATTACTGGACTGGCTCGGTCCTTTTCCCTTTAGGAATAAATACCTTCGCCTTTTCAATTAACTCGAGTCTGGCCAAATAATACCTATTCTCCTGGGCAACGACAACGAAGTCGGAAAAGAGCAAAATTCAAGGCAGGTCCTTTGAGTTATTTGGTAGAAAAGTCTTAAAGGCAAAACGCTGGGGTTCGTTCTGGCATCGGCATCTAAAATAATTTAACCCTTTTTTCCCCGCCCCCGTACTTTTAAAGTAATTTAATGCCTGAGCAACGCAAGGGAAAACCCTCCACACATTCAGTAGAGATATGGCAAGTTTCGCTGTCTGCCATTGATGCCGCAGGGTTAAAGGGCAAAAATAGATTCGGCATGACTACATGGGGAATATTTCATGGCACTTATCAAAGGCAGCAACAATTTAGGTTAAATACTCATTAATATTCCGGTCTGCAAAACTTTTTTTCTTAGATGGCTCTACTGCTGACTCTACTCCTGTGTGTTTTTGCCAAATAAATTTATGCCGTTTGCTTTTGGCCGCCGCCAGGCACGAGGCCCAAAAATATAAGACAACCGAGTGTAGTCCTTTTCTTGAATCCCAGCCAAATAAATAAGCACACGCACATGCCGGGGAAATACTATACACACACACACAGAGGCAAAAATATACACAAGAAATTAATTTTGCGTAGCCTACTTTCTTCGGGGGGCCGAAACAAAAATGAGCGAAAGACAAAAACAAGCGAAACAGCAATTTCCCAGGAAAATGATAATTGCCTGGTAACGTAGTCTACAAAATGCATAATTTATAAATTAAGCAAAGTTGAAGAAAGTTGAGATTCGGAAAGTATGGCAAACAACTGGGAGCCGTTATGCGAAAATGGCATACAAATTGGACTAAAGGCAAAAAATAAGCAACAGAAAATAGTGACGAAATTCATACGGTCTAGCTGAATTTTGTGTATTGTTCATATAATTTTAATTCTTTTCAGATTATAAACAGAATCCGTTTCATATAAATATTTGTTGAACTAAAGCATTAGTACTCGAAATATTTATTTTAATTTACAATTTTAGTACTTTGTGCTCCTGACAAAAGCTGTAAGCCCTGCCGGTAACAGAGGTGCGATTTAATTTACTCAAAGAAAAATCTTTGCCCAAAGTATTTAATTTTCTTTTATTGGACACACCGCACACACGCAGAGGAGCGGAGCCAACAGACCCACTAAAATGCCAATATATTTTTTGCTCCCAAATTTATTGCATACTTTTCAGAGTGGAAAAAAGAGGGAGCGAGACAGGGAGTATGTGGGAAAGGGAGCAAGATATACGGGAGCAGGAACACGCGTGTTGTCGGGATTTATTTATTTACTCCTCCATATCCTTCATCCTGCATTTTGCGGATTTTGTGCGCTGATAAAAATTTTGACATGCCAAACGAGGGGAGTTTTTCGCGGTGGGTTTTTCAAGGGGGGATAATGGGTAGCCCGAAGAGGATGTAACAACAAAATGACAGGATATTATTCAATTGAATTCGTTTACATGCATGAACTACATAATAAAAATGCCCTTAACCAAAAAAGGAGAGTCAAGCGTAAAGAACGCAAATTGAACAGCAACAGCAGCAAAAATGGGAATGTACACACATACGACGAGTATACACCTACGGAAAATATGAAATATCTTTTGTATCATTTGTTGTCGTTTCTCTTTTTTTTTTTTTTTTTTTTTGGGGCCAACCAACCAAAATTTACATATTCATTTCGTTCACTTTTGGTGGAGTGTAGTGGGAAGGCCCTTATTAAATGCGCATATATTATGCAACAAAAGCAGTCCGCTTGAGTCATGGCCCTGAGTACTTTGAGTATGGGTATCCGAGGCCCACGACTCGAATTCATACTCATTTCGGTTAGTTAGCCAGCCCAAGGGGAATCCCCATCTCGTCCTTGTTTCTTGCCAAAAACATTTTCCACTAATTTGCTTTTGGGCGTGTGGAAACTGCGGAAATTGTTTTGCGTCTGGCATAAAAGTTTTCCACATACGAGTATTCCCATTTGATGGCTACAACTTAATGGTGAGATAAGCAAGAGTTATGAATTATAGTTGGCAAAAGTTTTTGCGGCGGAGGAAGTAATCAATGCATTGCGTTTAAGTATGTTTGGCCGGAAGAAATGATTCTGGAAATGCCTCAAAGTTATCAAGCAGTTTGGGCCAATAAATGCAAATCAGGAAATATATGCTTATCTGGCAAATAAACTTAAGTTACGTTTAGTTTGGATGAGCAGGGATATAAATTCAGAATGTTCATTGCAGCTAATCTGTATAAATTATGAAAAATCTTTAGTATTTGATTTTGGAAAATCATTTAAAATCAGTTAAGTATATACATCCACACTATTTATACTTAACTAATTTTTAAGTGCACACTTGTCTTATCAAAAATGTTACATTTCAATAATGTTGTTAGTTTATTTTTTTTTTTCAAAAAATATTAATCAAAGTTCCGTATTTTCTGAATTTAGATTTAATTTAAATATATCATTAAAAAATCACACGAACACAAAAATATCTGCTATCATTTATCCCATTTAAAACATGTATAAATTAAAGACAGAGATATAAAAAATCCCATTTAATTTTTATTGAAATCTTTGTTTAAAAAATCATAAGAATTCAAATTATCTACTTACAAAGTATGAAATTTAATTTTAAATTATTTTATTCTTGCAAATAATTTCAAAAAGTGTGGATTCCTAATTAGGCATAGCTATTAATATATTAATCTTAGTTCATAATTCATAGTTTAAAATAAATGATGCTCATATGCTTACTAAGTACTCTCTATACTTGACTTGACACATACAGAAATGTACTTATCCTAAATATTTTTCTATCTGGGACAAGACTAACTCTCGAATGCAGATTCCCAGACAACCTGGCGTATCAATAAAACAGCATTCATATGCATTCGAGCTTGACATCGCAGGGATTCCATTTGGAATCCAGCTCGAAGCTTTGTGCCCATTCAACACCTGCCGGCAATCATCATAAATATGCCGGGCTCCCAAAACTTCTCGGCCAAGTGAGGTTGAATGTTGAATGCTGCATGCTGCATGTTGAATGAGTTAAATGCAACTCATTACGGGATAGCACAGCCATACAAATGTCACACATTCACGAGCTTGCATTTCTCTTACTCTCTGTTGAGCAATTTTCTATGGAATATTTGCAATTGCAGGCCGGCTGAATTGCACTTCAATTGCACCCCGAGTACACCCCCTTTTTTGTGGCAGCTGCAAACAAACAGAGAAAATGCCAGGCAAACTCAAACACCCAGAAAGGAAGGAAGGATATCCATGACCAGGATGGGTTTTTATATATATTTTTTTTTGTAGTCAAGCTTACCTAGTGCATGGGTCCACTTGAGCAGGAAAACGATGAATACGAAACGTAAATCCATTTTACAATTTTTTACAGTATTTCGCCTTAAGATAAACTGGCTAAAAAAGCGTAGCAAGAGCATTTATTTGCCCAGACACCGACACACACTGGCACACACACTCAACTCAGGGAGCAAAACTCCCACAGGGATCTAGATATATATATATATATATACTATAAATATATATTTATATTCGTGTTGCTTGATTTTTTACACACAATTCGTTACATTTCCCCTGAAGTTCACATTGTATTTTGCGGTTCAAATGCTTCCGCTTCCTTTTGGCCTGGCCAAAATTGGCCAAAGTCTAGCCGGCCCATGTCCGTGTGATATCAATTAGTTGAATTCCGAGGAAAATCGCACTTCGTTTGTTTATGTTTGGCCCCAAGAACCAAAAATCGCCACAAAAACTCGACACGCGCTCACTTTTCGGTTCGCTAACCGTTGGCGGCAGTAACCAAAACTCAACTGAACGGCTGAGCCGATGCCGAAAGTTGATATGGGGGTTCCTTAGCACCAGAGACCGAGAACAGTCCACAGCAATGTTCGCTGGGGTGGTGAATTCCGCACTTCGTTGTTGCTCGGGCTTTTCGTAATTTGACTGGGGAAAGCGAAGGAAACTTTTCGGACTGAATTCCTGCAGGGAAATCAGCTGTTCTAGAGCGGGGAAAAACCGAGGAAAAGAAAGGCAGTAAATATATGTAAGGGAACTTGGACGGGTCTAGTGATAAGAAGTCATATCAGTCACAATATCATACCATATACAAAATTTGTCTATTTTTTGATTAAGAATTAAAGGATTAATCTTAAAACAACTTCAAGCCTTTAGAAGTCATTGGCTTATTATTATAAATAATAAATATTTGCTTAATAAAATTATAAATATATTTAAAAACCTTAAAGCTAATTTGTACAATAAATTACTGACTTATATTGCTTGATTCTAAATTAACCTAAAATGTATTCTGCTTAAAACTCATATATTTTCTGGTCCCAGCCAAGTTTGTTTATTATCAGACCTTAGGATAAACATTTGTTGCTGAATCCTGCCGGCAAAAGTGGTGAGTCTGCGCATTAAACACATAAACAAAATTTTCGGAGTTCCAACCGGAATTCCTTTGCTCTCTAAGTGCTTACAAAAATTTAGAGAGAAAGGTGAAAAATATTTACGAAGAGATATTGGGAGTCAGAAAGAGTAGCGAGTCAAATTTGAATTTCAAAAAAATAACCGTTAAATTCCAATGCAGCTGTGGAAATTTTATACTGCTAGTTAAACATTAAGCTTCTCATTTTCAAATCAGTATTTTCATCATAAATATTATGAAATAATAATAATTATAATTTCTTGTTGTTTAACATTTTATGTGCTTAAATATAATTAACAAAAACATAAATGTAACTTTTGTTTATTTCAACATTTATAATTATTTTTTCTATCATCTTTTAATTATTTACTTATTATTATTTACTTAGACATTCTTTTATGAATGCATTTACATTTATAATTTATTTTTGAACAAACATTGAATTATTTTTATTGAAATATTAATTATTTAGTATTTTAGACATTCTTATATTCTTACTGTTAAAATATATTGATTATATGATAATAATAAATAAATACATAAACTTTAAGAGCTTTTTACATTTCTTTTAAACATTATTATGTTTTTTCTTTTCAATTAAACGAATTTATTAATTTAACGTTTTAATTTTGAAAGCCAATAGAGAAACTTTAATACCTCTTTACATATTCATTATTCCCCTGATTTAATTAACTTGACTTCTACCTTGGGCTTTGTATTCCCCGAAGGCATTAAGCATTTAAACTTCCTGTTAACCTGCATTTGAGGCCAATCTGCTGAATGCAACCAAACATCAGTGGCACAGTTAATTAGGAACCGACATCGTCGTCGTTCAACTGCTGATGCACCGCAATCAAAATTAGCTCAGTGGCTTGCGGTGGTGCACTTTGATGCCCGGGAAGGCCCCGTTCTAGATCGGATAAACAACAATTAAAATGCTACAAATTGCACATACAAACATTTTTCAATGGGATGTCACTTACCTTACCCCTTATCGTTTCAGTCCGATAAGTATCCTCTTTTTGTGCTGCTCCTGCTGCCTTCCTTATTTTCTTCAATTATTTCCGATTATTACCAGGAGAACGAAGTGAAGGTATATAGGGTGGCTGCTTGAAAATCCATGTTAATTGCTATTTTGCTCCCATTGGCTTTAAAAATCCTTGCAAGAAAACTAACAACCTGGGGGTCAGATTTTCCTGATTTGCCATTCATTCTACAGCCAGGACAATAACAACTCGGAGGGAATATCCTTGTTGTTCCCCTAATTCGCTTTTCTTTTGCTTTTGCTTTTGCTCATGGGAAAAGGGAAACCGGGAAAGCGGGAAGGCGGGGGAAAATCGTGGCCAGTGTGAAAGGAAAACCGAAAGAGAGGCAACTAGATGGGTGGGAATAGGGAGGATATGGAGGACAGAGAAATTACAGTGACGACCCAGTAAAGTAAGTTCCGAAGATAAACTGCAATCGAAGGACGTTGACTGAATGATAAATTACACTTGACAATGGGCACCCCCATGTGTGTGCGGTTGTTTTCCTGAGTCCTGTCCAGGATTCCATTTCTTTTCCTTTCCCATCACAGCTGCCCTTCTCTTGCTCGTTTGTCATAAGTTTACTTTTAATATAAAAGTTTCCTCGCTTTGGTAATGTTGAAAAGTGATCATCGTGATAATTACACGGCCATAACGATGGGGCTGGTACACAGTGGTAACAGAGTTAATAAAAAAGGCAACAAATTTAAAATGCTGGTAATTTAAAAACATTAATTTAAAATAATGCCAAATTTAAATTTGTTTATTTTTGAAACTGATTTTTTTTTTTTTTCAAAGCTTTAGATAATTTCAAATTTAACAAAAATGAAACTATGATTAATAATCTATTTCATTATGTTTCGTAATAAGTAAAATGGCATTCTTCAAGAAATTTTAGCTTTGATATACGTCTTGTATTGAATAGAAAATTGTGATAATACTTGAGAAAGTTGAAAAACAACCTTTCCTTATGAATTTGTTATAAAAACATAACAAATAAATACAAAGAGCTTACAGTCTTAGAATTAAAACTACTGATTTAATAAAATTAAATAGTTCAAGACTCTTTTAGCTTTTATGACGTATTGAATTAGTTGTGAATTGTATGGTTTACAAACCGTTTTTTATTGTTTTAACATCAAATTTAAATATAATTAATTTAAAACACACACTTTTTTATATAAAAAAAACATTAAAACTTCTAAATTTATGACAGCACTTAAGCACTTATTTGTTTAATTTAAAATGCATTTATAAATAGGTACACCGCTGTCAACCCATATTTCATGGCAAAGTTTTGCAGCAGTTTCCGTATTTCTTGACACCTCTCCAGTCACAGTGGTTTTCCGCGTCCCCGAAGATTTATGTGCTCATGTGGTCAGAGATACGGAAAAGCTGGGAAAGGCCCCCCGCCAGGAATTTTCATCCAGCTCCCCAGTTTTTCGGTTTCTTGCGTGGAGTGGAGTGTCGTGGACCTCGAGTGTGTTTGTCAGTTGGGTGTGGGGGTGGTGGGTGTTTGTCCAGTGGTTGGGGCCAAGTGGGCGGGGTAATTATGATGGTTTGCTGCTGTTGTGGGTGGCAGCTGCTGTAGCCCAGTTTCACTCATTAAGGATATCCGTGCAGGAAAACAATGCCAAAGCCAGTACTCACCCGCACACAAAAGCCGTTACAGTGTAGCCGCAAAGGGAGAAAGCAGTCAGCTTTACCCCCGCTTTTCCCCGCTTTTCCCTTGAATTTTCCTCGCTTTTTTTCCCCACTCTCCCACCCGTTCACGTAATGCATTTAGTGGCTGCGGTTTTTGAGCTCTCACAGTTCGTATTGTTTGCTCTTCGGCCTCGCCACTCGCCCCCAGACAAAACAATACAAATTTATTTTGCTGCCACGCCCACACCGAATAGAGGCGGTGGCGGAAGAGATTCTTTTCAAGCGAAGGCAAAGCGACGGCCCAGAACTTGAGCACAGTGCACGGAAGTTCCGGTTGAGCCGGTGTTCTTCCTTCTTTCCCCATTTTTTGTTGTTGCACAGAAAACTTTTCAGCCAGGAATTATATCAGAAAGTTGAGCGGTGACAGGATGCTGAGAGGGGGGAGGGGAGAAGGAGGTATGCCGATACCCATGCCAAAGAATATACACCCAAAAGTGTTAATTCATTTGCCTTGGCATAATTTTATTCATTCGGGTTTTGCTCTGGAATTAAAAGTTTGGCCAGCAACTGGCATAACAAATTATAAGAAAATTGTACGAGGTAAGTGCTATGGTACCCATGAGGAATTATTTATGTTAGTCCAAAAACAGCTCGGTAAATATGGAAAGAAACTTTGGTCAGTAGCTTAAATATTTATTAAAGTTAATTAAATTTAATTTGTTAGACTCTAAGTTCTAACTAATAGTTTTCAAGCTACAAACTTTCAAAAGCACTGACATGGCAGCAGAATAATGCAGAGTAAAAACAATTACTTTTGATTATAGAAATTTATAAAACTCAAATTAAATTTAACTTTTTTCTAAGATAATAGAAAGAATAAAAATGATATTCGCATACAATTTAACTTTACTTTTGATTTTAAAAATTTGTAAAATTCAAACAGTATTTTACTTTTGATAATTTAAATTTGTAATGTTTTTATAAAACTTTCTTTTAATTTTTTTACAATAATTTAACAAAAAAGAAACTCTTTTTTGTGTAATAGTAAAGTAATTTACTGTTCTTTTATACAACACAATAAAGTAATTGTAAATTCTACATTTTTTTATATGTTTAATTGGGATATAAGCAAAAAAAACTAACACATTTGTATAAAAGCTCAGTGGCGTTAGGTTTTATCATACAAAACAATAAAGTAATTGTGATTTCAACATTTTTATACCAAATCTTAATAAAATGTGTATTTCCCTAACATCATTTGAGGATGCCGGAATCAAATCAAAAGTAAATCTAAATGTCCAATACTTCAGACAAATGATCAATGGGCGAATCACTTAGCATAACTCGGAGTGGGAAATGCAAAATGTTTTTCCGCTCTCTGGCTGTGGATGTGAGGATGTGGAGAAGAGAAGAGCTTTTCCAACTTTGAGTGTGATTGATTGCGAGGGAAACGTAATTGAAATGCCGCTGCCGAGTTCAACGGAAGTGGATCCGAATAGACAGTGACAAAAAGGGAAAGTTTTCACTTTGCCTTTTCCCCCAGATTCAAAATGCAAGTTTCGCCAGACGAAGAGCAGACATTTCCCGTCATTCTGTATTCACAAGATGCATATCCTTGGCTTAAAATCATAAATAAAAGGTGGGGGGGAATCCAAGGGAATGCAAAATGCGAAATCAATCCGAGACTTGGCATTAAAATTGCAACATTGTGAAGACAATGAAAGCGAAATTCGCGCTGAAACAAATCATAAAATATATCAGGATGGGGAAAAAAATAGGGGTTGATACCAAACCACTTAACTGCAACAAATTGGCATTAAAGTGGAAAATATTGCAGGCCACAAAGATTGCCATGTCTTATCTCAAACTCCACACACTTTGCCAAGCAATAAGTGGCTCAAAGACAGAGAAAACAGAGAAAACCAATTCCGATGACCTCTTTAAATATTAATACGCGTGCTGAGATTGCACTGGGAATTGTGATTGACTTTTTTCTGGAACCCAGCCAACCCCCGTGAATGGCGCATCCTTGACATTTGAGCTACCCCTCAGGTACTTGAGCAGCTAAATGCACAACCCCCGAATCCAAACCATCTAAGGAATCCCAAATCCCAGGAGATGTCTTTCCCCCAAACCAGCCTAAGAAATAAACTTTGCACTTGACAATGTCTGGCTGCTCATGAAAAAGAACGAAAGCAGCTCGCCAAAAAGGTGGCAAAGTTTTTTTTTCTAATTTTCATTGAGTGGGAGAGGCAGTTCATCCAATTAAGAACTTGCCTCATTGCACATGCAAAATCCGTCCGCAGCACGCTTTCTCATTTGTTTTCGCTCGGTTTTGTCAATTAGCGCACTGAAATGTGCAACAAAAAACACGAGTTCAACCAATTAAATGCAAATTTATTGAAATCAATGCCAAATTAGTTTCCAATAAATGCTCAATAAATAGTCATTTACGTATGCAGATGCAGCTTGAGCTGAATTTTTTCTTACTCAAAAAAAGTGGGAAAAAAATTGTGGATAATAGAGATTTTAAATTGTAATCTCTGGTGTTATGACTATTTGAAAGGTTAAAAAAGAATTTAAAATGCCATTTAAAAATATGTGTTTATATATGTATAGTTTTAAAATTTGTAGAAATTAAATATCTTTTCAAACAAAATTTTGTATATTTTAATGCTATATTTTCATATATTATACAAAAATTGACTTCTAAATCTTCTGAGAACGACTTGTTCACACTTTCTTTAAAATCTATAAAAGTTTTAATTTTCTACTTCAAAATTGAATTGTTTTATATATTGCTTTGTTAAATCACATAAATCTCCCAATAGACTGCAGCCCACACTCAACATCTTAAAGTTAGGCTCTCGAATGTTTAGTTTTTATGATCCGCCCATGGCCATGAGCACAAACATTCCCCTCAAATGTAGGATCTATGGGATTTATTAAGCCTCTTTGCCTGTTTTATATCTACAGGAATGTTTTTGCATATTCCATTAGTCCGAGGGTTGCTCGACAGTAGCAACAAACATCAAATGACCCCGCCCATTGGCAAAACGAGAAGAGGTCCTTGAGCTTTCTAAGGGGAAATACCCATATATACCGTAGCCAGTTTTATGCCCACTTAATAGTTTTGTTTTTGTGTCTAGGATATTTAGAGGTTTGGTTGGGGGGTGAAACAGGCAAATGACTAACCAGAAATGTGAAGATGCCTTCGGTATGTATAGTACGTTCCCTGCCAAGTGTCTGGTAATTTATGGGACGAGCGTCAAATGGCAGACGCGGCGGCTACTTGACAAACCCCAAAACTCACTGGCCGAGGGGAAATACCTCTTGATATATTTAGCTTAAGTGTGTGTCTCTGCCATGGTATGTGTTTAGGTTTAAATTATATTAAACTGCCAGCGTGGCATGTGTCCTGTCCCATTTCAAATGGCCACTCCAAATCGAGAGTGAGAATGGCACGACCAGAGCGAGGACAGTTCAGCAAAAGCGTTCATATTGTTACCTCAAGGCACTGGAATAAAAAAAATGTACTCAATAAAAATTAAAAATATTTATAACGCTTGCTCTTTACTTTTATTATATAGCAAACTAAAAACCACTTAGAAATACTATTAAAATATATGAAAATTAATTGAAATTATATTATATATTATATTAATATGAAAGAAATTGGTGTAAAATTTTCTATAAGAAGAAGTAATTTGTGTTTTAGTTTTTATAAATCTTTCTTTGAAATTTTAATAGTTTAGCCCCTTTCTAATTTTACCAAAATACAGATCTTTTAATCCCATAACCTTCTTAACAAAAGTCAGATATTTTTTTTCCACCCTCCCAAATCTAATTTATCGACCATTTTTCAATTTTTTGTAATTTTTCGTCAATTATTTTCAAAGTGTATACAGAGCTATTAAGTGGGAAGAGCAGAACAGACATTTATCATTGCTTTCGGTCGCTTTCGGACACTTTGCCTAATCCTGAGCAGAATTTCCATTTAGTGCACTGCAAATGTCAAAAGTTGATACCCAAAAACTTTTCAACACTTTATCCTCACCAAAACCCAGAAGAAAACGTGAAAGATCTAACCATCGGGGGGTCGTCTAATTTAAATTGGTTTGTTTTTGTCTGCTGACACTGCGCTTTTTTCTCCCACTCCAAATCCAAAGTATATCTCCCTTTGGCTGGTCCTCTCAACAATTACGACTGTCGCCCCTTTACTTACCTTCCATTGCGTTTTTTTCCACTGGGTTTGCGCCGCACTTGCAAAACTTTTTAACGCTCTGGGGATTTTTGGGGAGCCAAAACGGCAGGAGTGGCGTCCGCCAGCGGTAAATGGCAGCGTTTACTACCGCTCCGTATATGTGTATGCTGTCGCACATTTCATTTTTGCTACGTCGAGTGAAATTAAAATGCTTGTTTTCACTTTATGCAAATTCTTCCTTAAAAACGACCAGAAAAAGGAATGAAATCAAATGAAAAGTCAGGAAAAACTCAAGGTCATTCGACTTGGGGATACTCTCGTAAATAGAAAGGTACTCAGAGAAAGTCATTTGATTTTTAATCACTTTATCGGTGCAGCCCATGAAATTTATTTTAAATAAATTGCAACGAAATAAAGTTGAAATTTGGATTAGAAAGATTTGGTTAACTCTTGTTTTTTTTTAGTTTTACAGTTATTGATAATAAACTTAAAGTTAATGAACATTTTGATATATTTTATTATTAGTTAACATAAATTACAGGCTTAGAACATACATAGAAATAAATTTGGAATTTAGATTACTGATAAGTAGGTCTGTTGTATGTAATTTTCGTTTAGTACCATTAATATTGATCTAAATATACATTTAAGCAAAGCACAAATAAATATTTTATTATTTTTACATTTTTTTGTAAATGGTAATGTCTTGTATACACATTTTTATACATTCTTCCATACCCTTTAGCCCTACGCATTTACAGGGTATTTGAAAAAACCAAGCAAAGACTTGCTGAGTGCCCGAATATGCATTAAAAAAAAACAAAAATGTAAAAAAAAACGTGGAGCAAATAAAAATGGCGCGTATTTACGTTTGGGAATATGTAAATAAGCGACCGTTGTATTTATTTTCCTTAGCTTGACGTGGCATCCGGACAAAGGAGGGTGCTCAGCTCGTTGGGGAAGGTGTTCAGTTCGGTTTGGGATGGTTTGCTATGGTTTGCTCAGCCATCGTTCGGTTAAGGGGGAAGTTTTTGGTACTCGTGGGGCTTACAAGCTATTAAAATGTCGCTGCAAGTACTTAACTGCTTGATGTTGTCAATTTAAATTAAAACCACTGCCGCAAAAGTTACGCAAACAGATGGAGACCTATAGACAGTACCTCCCCTCCATAAAAGAGTTTGGGGCACAAATGGATATTGCACAAGGGCATGCGTGGCTTAACAATAAAGGCCACTGTGGAAGGGGCATCAAAAGTTTTCTTTATGACTGCACTGCACTCTCTCTTCTGGATCCAAATCCACTGTCTATATGCTAATGGTGGCCGGATGGGCAAACTGGGAAATTAAAAAGTTGCCGTCTAAGGATCTGAAAATGTCTTGTCATTAAGGAAAGTGGCTTATTACGTACATTCGTCTACAAATGGAGTTGGGTGAAAATTTCCAGCACTTGACGTAATTGTTTCCAAAAAGTTTGAAGACTCTCCTACATTGTCGAAATTGAAAGGTTTTCTCGTGGGTGACAATACATTTTACCCAAATTGTTGGTAATAAAGTAGGTTCTTTTTATTGTTCATAATTTATAAATCGTCGTTAACAAGTGTGACTTGGAAATTTTTATTTAAGGTGCGTGATGAAGTGTTTTGTAAGACACTCAATTTTAATTGACTGACACCCTTTTAATTATTGTCTTACATATTTTCTATATATTTCCTTTATGAAACACTTTTATTCTTAATTTTCAAAATCAAATACTAAAAAGTAAATTATAAGTCTAACAATTAAAGTCTTGTGTTAATAAAGTAAAACCTGCTTCCCTAATAAAATCACTAATTATATATAATTTTCTCGGGATCATATTTCTAGAATTTTTACAGCCCTTCTTTTTTAATAGAAACATGTACAACTTCAATTAACTTGGCCAACAAATTGCAAGCTTATTTTAAACGATAATAATCGGAGGATATGCCCAAATAAAAATGTATGTTTATGCCAAAAAACAAAGTTGGCAAAAATATATAAAAATATGCCAAGAGCTTTTCTTTCCTTATATATATATATATATATATATATATATATATTATAGAATAAAAAGGAGGCTGTCAACAACTGTGTCTCTCCCTGTCTCTTTCCCTTTTCCTCTTGCTATCTCTTTTTGTGGCGTAATAAGCGATTCGGCTTGAGGCATTTTAGTGCACACACAACACTCGCATACACATACACGTAATCGCATAAAAGCAGAGCCAGAACGTGCTCTGATTTTGTAAATAATTGCAATGACGATGCCTTCGAACCAAGCATTTCGCTCGTATTCCGCAAAAACAACCTCCTGGCGCCAAAGTCAAGCCCACGACGACCGAGCACATGATAATATTAATAATAGTGGTAATAATCATACGCACTGTATGACAAGTACACATCCTCACATAAGGCGGAACAAAAGAAAATCCCGCCGCCGTCTGACGCCTGGCTCCTGTTTAATATGATTAATGCCCCATCCGAACAAAGACTTGGCAAAATATTTACACGTATTCGCGCAGCAACAAGGCTTCTTTGGAAGGCTTCCCTTTCAGCATTGAGCTGAGACGCTCTTAGTCCTGACAATCTTCAAATGAAATGCATTTTCAACAGGATTTAAACAATTTATGAAGAGTTTATCAGGAAAACACTAATATTAGTGAAATAAACGTTTATTATATAGATTAAAAAAAATAAGCTCAGAAGGGTGTTAATAAGATCTAAAATTAAAATAATAATATATAGCTCGATTTTTCAAATTTTTTTGTAATTAAAATAACGTAAAATGGAAAAGAATTCCAATTAAAAATAAAATCTAAATTTTACATTTGGCATATAAAATGTATAACATAATATTAATTAAAGTGAAAGTTAAATATTGAAAATCATTTGATATTTCCATTATTAACATAACTAAGATATAGGTGCCAATCACAGCGAAAAATATTTAAATTGAGCATAAAATGCTTGAACTTAATAAGTTTTGTATCTGTGTATTAATACAGAAAACCTACTGGCCTATGAAAATATCGCTGAAATTATTTTAAATTTCAATGGCTAGAAAATATTATTTTAAGAATTTTCCTCAATATCTCTTTCAGTCGAACAAGTTTTCTTCTCCACTTTTTCATAAGCCACCACAGTTGCATATAAAGTTTACTTTGAATTCAATGAACCAAGCGAAATTTGCCTGACAATTAAACAGCTTGAGCTGCCAGAAAAGAAGCCGAAAGAAGTAAAAGAGGAAAATATTCCATTCATTCCACGGCTGGCAAAGCAAAAGTTTATGCATCAAAGTTAGCTGTGTGGCGCCCAAAAAAAACTTGTGCAGCGATTTCTGTAAGCGATACGCAAAAATTGAGGCGAAGAAGTAAAAAAAAAACCGTGATGCAAAAGAGTAGAAACCAATTGCAAAGTTTTTGAGCAGAAAGATGAGGCATAACTTTCACAAGGTAAATCTGTCTCTGCAACCGCTCGTCCACCATTGTGAATTTATGCCTTTTGGCTGCCAACGAGTCGGCTGCATCGAATGAAATGAAAAAAAGAACGACATAAAAAAGCAAAGGTAGGAAAAATGCAATAGCGCAGAAATTAAAGAATAATATTTCTTTAGGTCCACCCACGAAATGCAAGCGAGCGTTAACTGAAAAAAACGCAAAGATAAACAAGAATTGGTAAGTGAAGTTGCGAGAAAGGGGAGGAAAATACAGGCGAGACTCTTTAAAAACGCATAAATTGTCATTGGTTTTTTGAGGGGTGGATTCCAGGGTTGACACCCACATCTTTAAGTGTTATTCTTGGGCAACTAACCCCTATTGAAAGCATCTAGAGCCGGGGTCGTAATACGATATGTTTACTTAAGATGAGAATACGCTTGCCCCAAAACAGGTAAAAAGCTTTTGTCAATCAAAATTCCAACTGACAGTTGACAGAGTTTTTGTTTTTAAAGCTTGCATAAATAAGCCATAAATGGACTGATCAACAACATTAATGGTGGGGCAGAAACAAGAACATTAAGAGTATAAAATAAAGGAATATTTAAATTATTTGGCGGGGGCATAAATCTGCATGCAAACTAAATGACAACAATGCGTGGCGCAAACAACAATTGCATCATCAAGTCGTGACGTTTGACAAATGAGCCTTAACCTCCCCATTTGGCAAAGTAAAATATTGCAGGTTCACATACACATGCAGCACTCAGACACTCAAATATACACACTCACCAACACACTCACACACTCACACACACACACACCCTCGTGCCTTTTCAAGGTACATCAAATGGGTGTTGCAAGCGCAAAAATGGCAACGGAGCAGTCAGACATCAGGAGTTCAGAGTTTTGGAGATGGAAAATTAAGTCCAGTTTATAGTAGAAAACACTCTCAATTTTTTTTTTATTATATATATAATTAAATATTTATTTTTTGAACAGAACAATTATTTAACTTGTCGTTAATCAGTCAACTTCTTATAATATTCCTTCAAAAAAATGTTTTTATTATTTTGTATAGCTGTTTTTTCACCATTTCATAATTCTCAAATTCCTATTTTCGTCGTGCTTTATTCATGAAATTCTTCCTTAAATTTTGATTTTCCTCAATATCTAAAATAAATCAGTGAAACTCCACTTTAGAGTTGATTAACCTTTCATCAAAATAATAAAAAGTATTTCAGTGCTGATAATTTTCATACAACATTTATACAGTTTTCCTAACTGACTCACGTACCCATCTCGAGTTTGTGCTACCATTTCAAGAGTTCCCTTTTTTAAGGAGACGAGACAAGGAGAAGACACTTTCGCCCCACAGTCACCCACTTTCAGTGTCATAGTCGAGTCAGCACAAAATTCAGACAGCTTCCACTCTGCCGTCGCTTTTTATGGCAATTGTCAGCGCTGTCGTAATTTTTAAGTTAAAAAATTGTTAAAAATTTTCGTAGCATTCATTACCATGCCGCCGCCTGCCACTCACTCTCAGTTCAGATGGTTTTTGGCTTGGGGCAGGGGTTTTGGGTCGAGTTCAGAGGAGTACTGAATATTTGCGCCCCCCTTGTGATGTCTGCGTGTTGCACAATAATTTATTGCCGCACAATTGCAGCTGCCACACATTCCAATGCACTTGGCGCCCTAGCAGCCACACGGAGTATGGAGTATGGGTTGCGGGCTTTGGATTCCCATTTGGTGGGGTTTGTAGTGAGGATTGGATAGAGTTTGAGTTGGAGTTGGAGTTGGAGAACCCACTCCTTGTCAGGACACCCGCGGCGCTTGTAAAAGCAACTCACATTTGGCGTTGATTTCCAGCGGAGGATGCCGGCTTGTCGTGCTGTCATGGCACCGCCACCATCTCAACCTCTCGGCAAATACCCATTCCCACACAGCATAGACATAATGTAATTTTAAATGTATATTCCCGACTAGATTAAGGCACTGCTGCCAACGTGCCGGGATGCATGGCATACGTACTTTCTAATGAACTCTTTTCGGGGAGATTCGCAAGATAAACATTGTCAGAGAGTGCGAAAATGACTTGGTACCAGATGATAAACAGTCTTTATTTTTGAATGAAAAGCTTTACAATTCAAAAGTAACTAAAAAACCAAACTAAAGTTTGAAATTTTCTAGATATTTTAAAATATTGTTTATTAATATTAAGGGTTCATAATTTTTACAGGCCTCAAATAAAAGCCAATCCAAATTCTCATTTGGATATATATTAAATATCACATAGCACATTTAATTTATTAGTTGAATATATCAAATTGATAAATATCCTACCCTATTCTTTCTTCTGTCTTCTGCCTCCCTTTAAACCATAATCAAATGCAAATGTAATTGGATATTTTGCAAACAATGTTTGCTCGTATGTCTGCGACTAGAAATTGCTGCCATTAGGGATGTCTTCGATAGGGTAGAGACTATTTTGATGGATTGTCAGATGGAATGAGGGTCGTATGGTCGTTTGGTCATAGGAAAGAGATTGCGGTCTGACAGTGGCTTTTGCGGTCTTGTTGCGCGTCTTCGTCCATTAGAGAACCTTGCGAAAAGTGTCAGTTACAACAGATGTCAGAAACAATTAGAGGCATAAATAAGTCATAAGGCCCCACGCACATGTGACATCGAGCTGCTAGCTAAAAGCCACCCACAATTGTCTGGAAAACCTAAGGTAATCGATAACTTTGACCTAAACCAATTGCGTGCGGCTAATTAATAGTTGGATGGGCGCACCAGGAAAAGGTGTCAGATACAAAACAAAGACATCGCGGGTCAAAACTGTTAACATTTGAATGGGTGAGAATTGAGGGGTAAACTTGGCATGGTCATTGTGCGTGTTCGGGGCCAATCAATAGCCAAAATTATGGTAATCAATTTTAATTAGAGAGTCGGTAAGAACGAAAGCTCCACACAGCCACAACCCTTCGAGCAGCTCACTCAATTCATGTCCAAAACGCAACTGAATGAGAGTGGACTGAATCGGACGCTTTTGAATGCGACTGGACTGCAATTGACGTAGTCAAAGCGCAGCTCATAATCCAATCACCATGTTTATAATCACACTGCGGGAAATATTAACTGAAGAACAAAAAATAATTCTAGAGTTATCAACATATACAATATAAAAACCTATATAAGGAAAAGCTAACATTTTACTTAACTATATGGATATGTTAGTTAGACTTAAATACTATATAAATTATTACAGATTTACAATTTTTTTAGAGATATCCAAAGTTACAAAATACATTTCCTATACTGCAAGCGAACATTATAATTTATGGATATCTTAGTTAGACTCAGTTCCGTTATATATTTATTTATTAAATATACAAATTCTATAGAAAACTAAAAGTACATACAATATATAAACCTATATAAAGTTATAAATAATTTCTAGGCAAATATTTTTCTACATTTTATGGATATCTGAGTTAGAATTTATCACAATAGTGATTAGGTTTGTAAATTTTTCCAAGGAAAAAACTGTTTATTTAAAATCATTGAACATTTTCCACTTGCAATTCTTTTGACCAAAGCTAATTTATTTTAAAAATTAATAAATAAATTCACAGTGCACTCAACCAATTGGGAGAAAAGCTGGAGGTGGGGACTGAGCTGGGATTTTTGCTTATGTCAAAACTCGAACAATGGCCAAGTGGCTGGCCAAAATTGAGGCTGACAGCCCTCATAGTAGCCCCATCTCCATCCCATCCCAGCCCTCATCGTCATCCTCATCCTTGTCCCCATTCAAATCGAAACTGATGGACAGTCAGCCACATGGAGGAGCCAAATCGAGTGGGCTGAATAGAATGGTGGTCATGCAGGAAAGCTTTCGGAAATTGAAGCTGGGGATGCCAGAGGCATCGGCTTCAAAATTCCATTATTTGGATTAGACCAATTGTTGCTTTGAAATCAGCAGCCCCAATCGCAAAACGCTTATTGAATGGTTGAAATTATGGTTTGATACCCTGAAGACGGTAGTCCATATTTGGTATTAACCATATTAAAAAGATAAATTATATCTGATTCCCTAAACAACCAAAGTCATATTTGAAAGAATAAATTGTGTACAAACTAACAATGAAAAAAAATTGTAAAAGCAAATAAATTAAATTTTTGAAAGCTTTAATATACAAAATCGTTGTAAACAAAATAACAATAAATAAGTTAACAAAAAACGAATTCAGCAAATGATTTTCTCAAGTAAAATTAACTATTCACTAAATTGGTTTTGAAAAGCTTACAACATTTTAAGCATAAAATAACAAAACTAAAAATAAGGTTAATTATTAATTTCTAAAATAAAATCAATTCAACATTTTTATATAAGAATGCCTTTAAGTCCCGCAGCATATTTTCCAAAATTAATTCCAATATTGCGCCAAACTAAAACCTGCCAAAGTTGCCAATCTACGGAGGTCAAAGTTGGCAAACGCAAAGTAATTTGAAAAGTACACAACATTGGGCAACTGGAGCAGCTGCTGCTAGCTGCTTGCTGCTGCCAACTGCTGTTAACAGTAAATGACTGGCCTAATTTATGCACCTTGGTCCGACGGTCCCACGGAACACACACACACACACACTACACACATGTTGGGGGGAATTACAATTGTATTGCAGTCAACATTTCCATTGCCATTTCCATTTTTGGCAAGGGGATTTGGTTGCGGGGGGGAGTTGGGCATGGGCAAACAGGACACGCCGCAATGCCGTAACTTGATGGAATAGCTAAGCCGAAAACCAGACTAGAACTCAACCGAATCCCAAGCCCAAACTACTGATGATTCCCCCCACTTTTTGCAACATTCATCTCCCTGCGACTGCGGGGGAAATTGCTTTACACAATCGAAACGCACGAAATGACAATATAAATCGAGGGGCGGAACTAATTTTGGCAAAAGACTCGAAATAGGCCGGGCACGACCACAAAAACCGGAATGATGATACTTGAAGGGGTGGCTCTGCTGGTTTTCATACGGGGAGCAATTTCAGCTGGTGCTAGTCCCACAACTATGTCTGAATTGGCCAAAATTAACGCAACGAGTAGAAAACTTTTTGTATACGGAAATTGCGTAACTACGCATTAATGAAGAAAAATTGCACCAGCACCATGGTGGAGGGAAAACTAACGCCCCTTTGAAAAAACGTGGGGGAAAAGTTCCCCAAATTGGACGACACTTTAGCCATAAAAGGCCTCTGATTTATGCCAATTGAAGCTCGTCCAGGTAAACTGCTTCATAATGAAGTGAAGTTCTGAAATGAATCCGCTGCCAGAGGGTGATTATAGTAGTTAAATGGGTGGTAGCCAGCTTTGATCATCATCATCGCCATCTAATCATTTGTTATTCGCAGTCCTGTATTCTCTCTGCCTTTCGCAAATTCTTTTATGGCCATCATTAAATCTCTGACCGGACAAATGGAGACATCTTTCATTTACGGCTTTGGCCAACTACTATAATCATCGTCCATCATCTGTTGCCTAATTAATTGTAAAGTTTTTCCCAGTCTTACTTTGAAATCGGTTGCGCCCATTAATATTGTCGCAGATGTCTTAATTGCCGGGACATCGGGTCGAATGATTAATATATCAAAGTTTTGCACTTGCAACTGGCCAAGTGAAACGGCTTGATATTTGTTGGTTTGAACTATGAAATGTATTATACTTATTGTTATTTTTATGAAACGAGCTATTCTAAGTTGTTAAAAAACGTACAGTTCTAACAACAACTTGGTTAAATTTACATTTAAATTTTTGTTTCAAATTTTGGGTTTTCAATTTTTTGACATATCTTCTTAATTAATTTCCGAAAAAAGTCATTGTAAAAATGGTACCAAAAACCTGCAGTTTTAATTCCATAACTTTTCTCGCAAACATCCGATTTCAAATTGGCATATTTTTAAAGTATTGGGGCTCCAGTTTCTAAAACTCTGCGTTTAAAAATTGGTTTGTAATTTCGGATCGATTTTTAGTCATTTTTATGATGTAACCCCTTTCAAAAATCTCCGAAAAAGTCGTCTTCGCAGAAAAGTGACCAAAAGCCTACAGTTCTAAATCCATAACTTTTCTTTCACGCATCCGATTTTAATGTTGTATATCTTTAAACTCTTGTTGCCTAAGCCTTTAAAAATTTGCATTTAAATTTTGTTTTAAAATTTTGGTTTTTTTTATTTTTTGACATATCTTCTTAATTAATTTCCGAAAAGAATCATGGTAAAAATGGAACCAAAAACCTGCAGTTTTAATTCCATAACTTTTCTTGCAAACATCCGATTTCGAAATGGTATATCTTTAAAGTATTGGGGCTTAAGTCTCTAAAACTCTGCGTTTAAGGATTGGTTTGTAATTTCGGGTCGATTTTTAGTCATTTTTATGATGTAACCCCTTTCAAAAATCTCCGAAAAAGTCGTCTTCGCAAAAAAGTGACCAAAACCCTACAGTTCTAAATCCATAACTTTTCTTTCACGCATCCGATTTCAATGTTGTATATCTTAAAACTCTTGTTTCCTAAGCCTCTAAAATTTGCATTTATATTTTGTTTTAAAATTTTGGTTTTTTTATATTTTGACATATTTTCTTAATTAATTTCCGAAAAGAATCATGGTAAAAATGGAATCAAGAACCTGCAGTTTTAATTCCATAATTTTTTTTGCAAGCATCCGATTTCGAAATGGTATATCTTTAAAGTATTGGGGCTTCAGTTTCTAAAACTCTGCGTTTAAGGATTGGTTTGTAATTTCGGATCGATTTTTAGTCATTTTTATGATGTAACCCCTTTCAAAAATCTCCGAAAAAGTCGTCTTCGCAAAAAAGTGACCAAAACCCTACAGTTCTAAATCCATAACTTTTCTTTCACGCATCCGATTTCAATGTTGTATATCTTAAAACTCTTGTTTCCTAAGCCTCTAAAAATTTGCATTTATATTTTGTTTTAAAATTTTGGTTTTTTTTATATTTTGACATATTTTCTTAATTAATTTCCGAAAAGAATCATGGTAAAAATGGAATCAAGAACCTGCAGTTTTAATTCCATAATTTTTTTGCAAGCATCCGATTTCGAAATGGTATATCTTTAAAGTATTGGGGCTTCAGTTTCTAAAACTCTGCGTTTAAGGATTGGTTTGTAATTTCGGATCGATTTTTAGTCATTTTTATGATGTAACCCCTTTAAAAAATCTCCGAAAAAGTCGTCTTCGCAGAAAAGAGACCAAAAGCCTACAGTTCTAAATCCATAACTTTTCTTTCACGCATCCGAGTTCAATGTTGTATATCTTTAAACTCTTGTTGCCTAAGCCTCTAAAAATTTGCATTTAAATTTTGTTTTAAAATTTTGGTTTTTTTATTTTTTGACATATTTTCTTAATTAATTTCCGAAAAGAATCATGGTAAAAATGGAACCAAAAACCTGCAGTTTTAATTCCATAACTTTTCTTGCAAACATCCGATTTCGAAATGGTATATCTTTAAAGTATTGGGGCTTAAGTCTCTAAAACTCTGCGTTTAAGGATTGGTTTGTAATTTCGGGTCGATTTTTAGTCATTTTTATGATGTAACCCCTTTCAAAAATCTCCGAAAAAGTCGTCTTCGCAGAAAAGTGACCAAAACCCTACAGTTCTAAATCCATAACTTTTCTTTCACGCATCCGATTTCAATGTTGTATATCTTTAAACTCTTGTTTCCTAAGCCTCTAAAAATTTGCATTTAAATTTTTTTTTAAAATTTTGGTTTTTTTATATTTTGACATATCTTCTTAATTAATTTCCGAAAAGAATCATGGTAAAAATGGAATCAAGAACCTGCAGTTTTAATTCCATAACTTTTCTTGCAAACATCCGATTTCCAAATGGTATATCTTTAAAGTATTGGGGCTTCAGTTTCTAAAACTCTGCGTTTAAGGATTGGTTTGTAATTTCGGATCGATTTTTAGTCATTTTTATTATGTAACCCCTTTCAAAAATCTCCGAAAAAGTCGTCTTCGCAGAAAAGTGACCAAAAGCCTACAGTTCTAAATCCATAACTTTTCTTTCACGCATCCGATTTCAATGTTGTATATCTTTAAACTCTTGTTGCCTAAGCCTCTAAAAATTTGCATTTAAATTTTGTTTTAAAATTTTGGTTTTTTTATTTTTTGACATATCTTCTTAATTAATTTCCGAAAAGAATCATGGTAAAAATGGAACCAAGAACCTGCAGTTTTAATTCCATAACTTTTCTTGCAAGCATCCGATTTCGAAATGGTATATCTTTAAAGTATTGGGGCTTAAGTCTCTAAAACTCTGCGTTTAAGGATTGGTTTGTAATTTCGGGTCGATTTTTAGTCATTTTTATGATGTAACCCCTTTCAAAAATCTCCGAAAAAGTCGTATTCGCAGAAAAGTGACCAAAACCGTACAATTCTAAATCCATAACTTTTCTTTCACGCATCCGATTTCAATGTTGTATATCTTTAAACTCTTGTTGCCTAAGCCTCTAAAAATTTGCATTTAAATTTTGTTTTAAAATTTTGTTTTTTTTTATTTTTTGACATATCTTCTTAATAAATTTCCGAAAAGAATCATGGTAAAAATGGTACCAAAAAACTGCAGTTTTAATTCCATAACTTTTCTTTCAAACATCCGATTTCGAAATGGCATATCTTTAAAGTATTGGGGCTTCAGTCTCTAAAACTCTGCGTTTAAGGATTGGTTTGTAATTTCGGGTCGATTTTCAGTCATTTTTATGATGAAAAGAATCATGGTAAAAATGCAACCAAGAGCCTGCAGTTTTAATTCCATAACTTTTCTTGCAAACATCCGATTTCCAAATGGTATATCTTTAAAGTATTGGGGCTTCAGTCTCTAAAACTCTGCGTTTAAGGATTGGTTTGTAATTTCGGGTCGATTTTTAGTCATTATTATGATGAAAAGAATCATGGTAAAAATGCAACCAAGAGCCTGCAGTTTTAATTCCATAACCCCTTTCAAAAATCTCCGAAAAAGTCGTCTTCGCAGAAAAGTGACCAAAAGCCTACAGTTCTAAGTCCATAACTTTTCTTTCACGCATCCGATTTCAATGTTGTATATCTTTAAACTCTTGTTGCCTAAGCCTCTAAAAATTTGCATTTAAATTTTGTTTTAAAATTTTGGTTTTTTTTATTTTTTGACATATCTTCTTAATTAATTTCCGAAAAGAATCATGGTAAAAATGGAACCAAGAACCTGCAGTTTTAATTCCATAACTTTTCTTGCAAGCATCCGATTTCGAAATGGTATATCTTTAAAGTATTGGGGCTTAAGTCTCTAAAACTCTGCGTTTAAGGATTGGTTTGTAATTTCGGGTCGATTTTTAGTCATTTTTTGATGTAACCCCTTTCAAAAATCTCCGAAAAAGTCGTCTTCGCAGAAAAGTGACCAAAACCGTACAGTTCTAAATCCATAACTTTTCTTTCACGCATCCGATTTCAATGTTGTATATCTTTAAACTCTTGTTGCCTAAGCCTCTAAAAATTTGCATTTAAATTTTGTTTTAAAATTTTGGTTTTTTTTATTTTTTGACATATCTTCTTAATTAATTTCCGAAAAGAATCATGGTAAAAATGGAACCAAGAACCTGCAGTTTTAATTCCATAACTTTTCTTGCAAGCATCCGATTTCGAAATGGTATATCTTTAAAGTATTGGGGCTTAAGTCTCTAAAACTCTGCGTTTAAGGATTGGTTTGTAATTTCGGGTCGATTTTTAGTCATTTTTTGATGTAACCCCTTTCAAAAATCTCCGAAAAAGTCGTCTTCGCAGAAAAGTGACCAAAACCGTACAGTTCTAAATCCATAACTTTTCTTTCACGCATCCGATTTCAATGTTGTATATCTTTAAACTCTTGTTGCCTAAGCCTCTAAAAATTTGCATTTAAATTTTGTTTTAAAATTTTGTTTTTTTTTATTTTTTGACATATCTTCTTAATTAATTTCCGAAAAGAATCATGGTAAAAATGGTACCAAAAAACTGCAGTTTTAATTCCATAACTTTTCTTTCAAACATCCGATTTCGAAATGGCATATCTTTAAAGTATTGGGGCTTCAGTCTCTAAAACTCTGCGTTTAAGGATTGGTTTGTAATTTCGGGTCGATTTTCAGTCATTTTTATGATGAAAAGAATCATGGTAAAAATGGAACCAAGAGCCTGCAGTTTTAATTCCATAACTTTTCTTGCAAACATCCGATTTCCAAATGGTATATCTTTAAAGTATTGGGGCTTCAGTCTCTAAAACTCTGCGTTTAAGGATTGGTTTGTAATTTCGGGTCGATTTTTAGTCATTATTATGATGAAAAGAATCATGGTAAAAATGCAACCAAGAGCCTGCAGTTTTAATTCCATAACCCCTTTCAAAAATCTCCGAAAAAGTCGTCTTCGCAGAAAAGTGACCAAAAGCCTACAGTTCTAAGTCCATAACTTTTCTTTCACGCATCCGATTTCAATGTTGTATATCTTTAAACTCTTGTTGCCTAAGCCTCTAAAAATTTGCATTTAAATTTTGTTTTAAAATTTTGGTTTTTTTATTTTTTGACATATCTTCTTAATTAATTTCCGAAAAGAATCATGGTAAAAATGGAACCAAGAACCTGCAGTTTTAATTCCATAACTTTTCTTGCAAGCATCCGATTTCGAAATGGCATATCTTTAAAGTATTGGGGCTTAAGTCTCTAAAACTCTGCGTTTGAGGATTGGTTTGTAATTTCGGGTCGATTTTCAGTCATTTTTATGATGAAAAGAATCATGGTAAAAATGGAACCAAGAGCCTGCAGTTTTAATTCCATAACTTTTCTTGCAAACATCCGATTTCCAAATGGTATATCTTTAAAGTATTGGGGCTTCAGTCTCTAAAACTCTGCGTTTAAGGATTGGTTTGTAATTTCGGGTCGATTTTTAGTCATTATTATGATGAAAAGAATCATGGTAAAAATGCAACCAAGAGCCTGCAGTTTTAATTCCATAACTTTTCTTGCAAACATCCGATTTCGGAATGGTATATCTTTAAAGTCTTGGGGCTTCATTCTTTAAAACTCTGCGTTTAAGGATTGGTTTGTAATTTCGAGTCGATTTTTTTCCATTTTTATGATCTAACCCCTTCCTAAATATCCAAACAAAATCGTCTTTGCAGAAAAGTGACTAAAAACCTGCAGTTTTAAATCCATAACTTTTCTTTCACGCATCCGATTTCAATGTTGTATATCTTTAAACTCTTGTGGCCTAAGCCTCTAAGAATTTGCATTTAAATTTTGTTTTAAAATTTTGGTTTTTTTTATTTTTTGACATATTTTCTTAATTAATTTCCGAAAAGAATCATGGTAAAAATGGAATCAAGAACCTGCAGTTTTAATTCCATATCTTTTCTTGCAAACATCCGATTTCCAAATGGTATATCTTTAAAGTATTGGGGCTTCAGTTTCTAAAACTCTTCGTTAAAGGATTGGTTTGTAATTTCGGGTCGATTTTTAGTCATTTTTATGATGTAACCCCTTTCAATAATCTCCGAAAAAGTCGTCTTAGCAGAAATGTGACCAAAAGCCTACAGTTCTAAATCCATAACTTTTCTTTCACGCATCCGATTTCAATGTTGTATATCTTTAAACTCTTGTTGCCTAAGCCTCTAAAAATTTGCATTTAAATTTTGTTTTAAAATTTTGGTTTTTTTTATTTTTTGACATATTTTCTTAATTAATTTCCGAAAAAAATCATGGTAAAAATGGAACCAAGAACCTGCAGTTTTAATTCCATATCTTTTCTTGCAAACATCCGATTTCGAAATGGTATATTTTTAAGGTATTGGGGCTTCAGTCTCTAAAACTCTTCGTTAAAGGATTGGTTTGTAATTTCGGGTCGATTTTTAGTCATTTTTATGATGTAACCCCTTTCAAAAATCTCCGAAAAAGTCGTCTTCGCAGAAAAGTGACCAAAACCCTACAGTTCTAAATCCATAACTTTTCTTTCACGCATCCGATTTCAATGTTGTATATCTTTAAACTCTTGTTTCCTAAGCCTCTAAAAATTTGCATTTAAATTTTTTTTTAAAATTTTGGTTTTTTTTATATTTTGACATATCTTCTTAATTAATTTCCGAAAAGAATCATGGTAAAAATGGAATCAAGAACCTGCAGTTTTAATTCCATAACTTTTCTTGCAAACATCCGATTTCCAAATGGTATATCTTTAAAGTATTGGGGCTTCAGTTTCTAAAACTCTGCGTTTAAGGATTGGTTTGTAATTTCGGATCGATTTTTAGTCATTTTTATTATGTAACCCCTTTCAAAAATCTCCGAAAAAGTCGTCTTCGCAGAAAAGTGACCAAAAGCCTACAGTTCTAAATCCATAACTTTTCTTTCACGCATCCGATTTCAATGTTGTATATCTTTAAACTCTTGTTGCCTAAGCCTCTAAAAATTTGCATTTAAATTTTGTTTTAAAATTTTGGTTTTTTTATTTTTTGACATATCTTCTTAATTAATTTCCGAAAAAAGTCATTGTAAAAATGGTACCAAAAAACTGCAGTTTTAATTCCATAACTTTTCTTGCAAACATCCGATTTCGAAATGGCATATCTTTAAAGTATTGGGGCTTCAGTCTCTAAAACTCTGCGTTTAAGGATTGGTTTGTAATTTCGGGTCGATTTTCAGTCATTTTTTTTATGATGAAAAGAATCATGGTAAAAGTGGAATTCCATAACTTTTCTTGCAAACATCTGATTTCGAAATGGTATATCTTTAAAGTATTGGGGCTTCAGTCTCTAAAACTCTGCGTTTAAGGATTGGTTTGTAAATTCGGGACGATTTTTAGTCATTTTTATGATCTAACCCCTTCCTAAATATCCGAGAAAATCGTCTTTGCAGATTAGTGTCTAAAAACCTGCAGTTTTAAAACCATAACTTTTCTTTCACGCATCCGATTTCAAATTTGTATATCTTCAAAGTCTTGTGGCTTAAGCCTCTAAAAATCTCCATTTGATTTGAAAGTTTGGGTTTTATTATAACGACATAACTCCTACTTTTTTTTTTGTAATTTTTATGATTTCCTAATTTTTTGAAAATGCCGGACGTCATATGTTAATAAATTGTACAATTTTTTAAATTGCTTATAGACAGTCTTTATTTTTTATAAACCTCCCTACCCTCTCCATATATAATAAAATGTTGGCTTAGGAAAAGGCGGTAAGAATTGTGTAATTCTTATGGTTCCTACATAACATTAAGTTCAACAAATCGCTTAAAACTCATTTAATAATACAAGTTATATATATTGCTGCAAAATTCTTTAAATTCTTGCCATTTTCCCCATTTTATTTTCTCCAGAGGGTCACAAAAACAAGCACAAAACCAATTTCCATTCCCATTTGGAGTGGATAAAGATTTAAATTCATGAAATTAGTTTTAATAATATTAATAATATCATCACTTGGCAGCAGCCAGCAATTTTGGAATGGGAATGGCTAAGAACCAGGCTGTTGCTGCGACGCCATAAGCCGGCTTTGGTTTTGGCTTTCGACTTTGGTTCTGGCTTGGCTTTAGCATTTTTGGTCATAGTTCAACGCTTGCTGGGAATTCGCACAAAGGCGTCAAGGCAACTCGGATCCCCGCCATCTCCTTCACCATACCATCATCATCATCATCGTCATCATCATCATTATCTAGATGAGGGCTTATGCCCATTGTTTGCACTGTGTTGCCAGTGGAAACCATCACCAACATTATGCAGAAGGCTTGGGGGCTAAGATCTGGCCACAAGTTATAAAACTGTGCCCACCCAAAACTTCCCCTCGTCCATTCATCTAACAAATTTCTCTCTCTTTGTTTAAATTTTGCGCGCCGGAAATTTGCTTATCGCCGCTTTTCAGTTGTGGCTCTTGATTCCTAGCATAAAAAGGGGGCTCGGGGGGCCACCCATGTTTTCAGAGGGGGTGCTCCAAAGTCAATAGGGAGATTAGTGCGGCAGGCATTGAGCCGGCACAGAGCTGTGCTAATTGAGCGACCGGTCATGGCAACAGCTTAAATCAATAGAACCAACTCGGATTTATTCAATATGCACCCAAAATGAAAGAGAAACTTTATAGTGGTTTATGCAGCAGTTAAATAAATGATTAGCCTTGCACCCCATCAAATTGTGTAGGTTTTATGGTTGAAAATATAATATTTAAAGACAGGCATAAATAGAAAAAAATAGAAAAAATAAAGAAATTAGTAAAACTCTGCTGCAATTTTTTATAAATTTATAAATTTCCTGACAGCTTATATTCATAAAACCAACTAGGATTTAACCACCAATCTATAAAGATAAGTCTTTTAAAAATCAAATATCAGTAACGAAAGCTATGGGCTTAGAAGTGCTGGTTGAAATAACAACTCTAAATAACCTTTTTAAAAACACGAAAAGGGGTTATATGATTAGAATATTGCATAAATAACTCTGCTTAAGATTTAAAGCAAGTAAAGAAAATACATTTAAAAATTCTTGTTTGTTTACTAATCATTTCTTTATTTATATTCCAGTTGTTTGGTATAATTTACAATATGTTTGGTTCCATAAATTCTATTCCTACAAAATGCCCAGTCCTAGACCTGGCTTCCTGCCGCGATTACCACCTCCTCCTCCTCCGCCAAGGTTCCCCAATCCCAGGGTGTTGCCCACTCCGCCCAAAGTCTGACCCAATCCACCGCCCAGTTGCCCCAGAAGATTACCCAATCCCGCACAACTGGTAGAACTCAACGGAGACAGTGAGGCACCCAAAACGGACAATTCACAGAAGCGGAAGTCATTGGAGGTCTCCAGCTTGGTATCGATCTTAATGAAAGGCGTGGCTTTGCCAGTGACACTCTGGAAAAGTGATGAACCTTTGCTACCCTCGACTTTGTCTCTATTGGCGAATTTTACCAAAAGATCGATGAGGTTATTGCGAACTTTAATATCCTCGGCATCTGTCAATCGTGTTTCCTCCAAGGGATTACCGAAAATATCATTTGCATCGAACATATAGCCAATCTCATCGCCATGACCCACTGTTTCTGGTTTATCGTTAGCTGTTTCTGAGACAATTGGTAGACCTCTCAAAAAATTGATACCCTTCGATTTGGTGCCATTATACTCGAAGCTGTACATAAAAGCTGGAGCTATTTTAGACCAAACTTGGGTGGTCAGAACAGCTGGTAGATTGAATAAAACATCAGTTGTGGACTCCACTACTTTGGACAAAACTTGATCCACATTTAGCGCCTGGGGAACTTTCCAAACATCTTGAAGCGTAGGAGTTAGTACACTCGTTAAGCCTGGTAACTCCGGTTTGGCAATCTGTCCTGTTAACTTATCGATTTTCAGGAAGGCAGTTAACTTGTTCAGCGAATCACTGAGGGATCCCAAGAACTTTTCCGCCGATCCAAAGACCTTTTCTATATTTTCCACCGTCACAGAGTTGGCCGTCTCGTGTTTGGCAACACCCGTTAGCAGGGGAATTCCCGAGAAATTGCTACTCTTCAGCTGCTGCTCAGGCTCTCCAACTATCAAACTGGGCAATGCTCTGCCATCATCCTCGCTTTCGATGTGAGGTTGGAAGCCCACATTTCCAGTCAGTCCTTTGACCAAAGCACGTCCTGCCAAACGCTCAGTTTGCACTTTATCATCGTTCTTGATGATCTCCTCGGCACTTTTCTGAAAGGTGTACAAAAATAGCATTAGTTTGTACTCTATAAATAAAATCTTTTAAAATTCGGATGCGTTTTTAAATGATCGTTAGTTTTCTGAAAGATATATGTTTTATTAAAATTAACATACTACTCACCCCCCTCATGCAGTTGACGATCTCGAGTTCATTTCCCGTGGGACAGCCATTGATTTTGGCCACCTCCTGGACACTCTGAACGGGTTCCTTGTCCATGGCATATTGGGATAGGGCTGTTCCGGACATGGCCACCACTCCGTGGACATCGCCGGCACTCTTGGCCGTCTGGGACATGGAAAGATACATGGCACTGGCTGCTCCCGATCCGTGACCAATGGCCTGAACCTGTTTGGGGTTGCCTCCGAAGTACTGGATGTAATCAGTGACCCAGCGGAGGGCAGCGGCCAGGTCAAACATGGCCAGATTTCCATCGAACTGCTTGGTTCCATCGCCCATGATGCCCAACGAACCCAGTCGGTATTGTGGGGCCACTACAATGGCGCCCCTTTGGGCCATGGGTGTGGCATCGTACTGGTTAGCCGAGCCATATCGATAGCCACCCGGATGGATCCAAACGAAAACCGGAAGCCCCGTACTTTCATCCGGCATTTGTGGCGTGTAGACATTCAGTAGCAAACAGTCCTCATCGCCAATAATTCGCTGCGGAAACTGGGGATGCGGTTGTATGCAAGGTGGTCCATGTTTTGTGGCATTGAAGTCACCACCCAATCTTTTATACACCGGTCTGGAGTATCTTAAAGGTCCCAGAGGAGGTTCAGCATAGTGCATTCCAAGGAAACTGTATATGCCGGTATTGGGATTTCGAATACCCTCCACTCGAGCATCGCGATTGAAGAGACGGGCGAAAATCACAGGATCATCAACTGGCGGAGCCTTCGATTGCTTGCCACCCACTATGCGTTTCACTCGAACATGCGATTCTCCACTCGAATTGCAACTCACGAAGGTCACCATCAAGAGTAGCAACCAAAAGTTCCGCTTCAGCTGCTTTTGCATTTCGCTACGTTCGATTGTCAACTGAGAACTGAGCACCAAATGGCATTATAATCCGCAAAACCCCGGCTCAAAAGTTGCTCAGCTTGGCGATAAACAAGTGGAATAAAATAAGCGAATAAGTGAACACGAAAAAAATCATCACAAATGATAATACTATATAAACAAAAAACAAAACGAGAAGCGAAAACTTAAACTTTTGCGGCCGCCTTGTTTGCGTGCCTCCAGTACGATATTGGATAAGACCATATTTGGGGCAGAGCTTCACTGTTTCTCCGGCATTCTAATCACGTACTCCACGCCAGTTGAAGTTCACTGAGTCACTGGCAATCTGAAATTAGCTGGCGGATTTTCGGATAACTTTTCAGCAAGCAAACATTCAGTAAAGCCGCAGGCAACAAGCTTCGAATTATAAGGGTTCAAGGACAGTGCTTGCGGTATAAAAATCATTTAAATTATATATAAGTGTGATGCTTATTTATACTTTTTTATAATAAAAAAACCACTTAAAATAATTTAAATCTTAGAAATATAATTTTATTAGCCAAAATAAGTGAAAGTAAGAACTTAAAATATACTTAGATAAACTTAAATACTAACTAACTTGCTTCATTTATCGTTTATCATTACATTCATAACTCTTCAATATAAATATGAAAATTGAAACAAACAAAGACATCTGCCTATTTTCTTTGAATCCAAAAACCCGTTTTGCAATTAAAATGTTATTTCCCCTTTGAAACTGTTCAACATCACTCGTAACATATGTGATTATTTCTGAGATTGATGTCTCTGCTCATCACTTGATTTGAATGCAGGCAATTAAATCGGAGACAATTTTTTGCATTACGTTATTATTTCATTGGCTACGTGAGATTTCTAGCCTATAATCAGCCTCTCAATAAAACTGGTCAGTTGGGTTTTTCCCATCACATTGTTGATGTTTCTGATGTTGCTGCTGTTCGCTGAAATTCAGTTGCCTGAACAAAATAATAATGAGAACTTAAAGCCCACAGCGGTCATTGTCTGTAAATGTAGTTGGTAAGTTGGGGAGGCTAGAGGCGCAAAATGAATCCGTAGTGCCATATTTTACAGCTGTGCGGCATTATCTTTTCCCCAGATGAATTATATTCTTCAGCATATTTACAGGCCGGATGCTGGCAAATATCATGGTGCAAACGCAAGTTTAGAATTCAAGTTCCCTGACCCGTTCCCATGTGAAAAGACTTGGGTTTTGACCGGGGACTAGACCGAGAAACGACGGAGTGGCACGCGTTGCACAACTGGCAGTACTCTGCCACATGAATCTCAATGCTGTTGCCCAGCCAGTCGACCACGTACGGCAGCTGATTTGTACCAGTCTCGGTTCCAGCCTGTTCCCCTCATTATAACACTAAAAAAATTCATTTTAAAGTTTAAGCACATATTCAGATTACTATAACCCCAAAAGGTAAAAAGTTGTAGTTAAGTTTTATATAAAGAACAACACACAATAAAGAATACCTAACTAGTTGAAAAATTTAAATGTTTTATTACTTTTAATTTGTTGTTTTTATTTAACCAGATTTGGTTATGACAAATTTGGTTATTACATATTTAACGTACTCTTTTACTTTAGCTAAAAATTCTTTTTTATTGTAATTGTTATTATAAACATTAAATAACATCTAATTGGTGTAAAGCTGGAAGATTTTAAAAGTGAAAACACTGTAAGCTAATTAAGAAAGCTTGGCGTTTATAAAATATACTTAACCCTATTAACACAATGTATTTTTGAGAGGCAAATTAAGCCCAGTGTAATTATAAATCCACAAATTTCTCCACGTGTAATTCCAAACGCTTTTGGCTCTTTCATGTGTTGCAGACAATGGCCAAATGACATTTAAAGTTACGACAATATAATTAAGTATACTACTGGGAGTTGACGCCATCCGAAGGCGAAGGAGGAGCAAAAGCGTAAGATACAGAAACTTGGGCCAGCAGCCTTTGACCAAGGAATAATTATATATGTATGAGGAGTGGCAGCTCCAGGACCTTCTCATCCTTGCCTTTTTGCCTGATTGCCTCGAGATGAGGCGTGCAACACTCTTGCAGCACGCAAAGTTTGGATCCCAGACCCACTTTTCCAGACTCACTCGGCCAACTCACTTGGCACGCCTCGGCATTTAACGAGATTAATCTTTTTTGCCCGACTATCTCAATCCAAACTGTCCCTGCCAGAGAGAAGTCCTTAAAAAGTTATTAATCTTCGGGCTATCGAGTAAATATTTTGCTTTTAATTGAGTTTAAAATGCACCATCAAAGTGATTTGCATAAAAGTTGGCATTGTTCAGGAGGCAATCTAAGAAGGGTTTGATTCACTGCCGGCATTTTAAACTATACTATACACACAATGTAAGACAAAGCCCGGAAATATAAAAGTCAATTATTTTATGCTAGATTGGATTTTAATATCATTTTTGGATAGACATGACCTCACACTCTGCTCAAGCGAATGTTTTCAGATGAAAATTTAAAACAATATCCCTATTTTAATTGGCAAAGTTAAAGAATAAATATAAGTTTTGTGTTGTTAAAATCCGTAAATAATATAACAGGCAAATGCAGGCAAATTTAACATTTTGTTTACATATATTATTACTAAGTAATCAATTTTAACTAACGAATGGCAAAGTAAAAGCTTATAAGTAAAGTAACTTTCCTTAATATTAAATTGTTAACTTATGCCATTAAGTTTTTCGAAATTTTATGAACTATTTCCATTATTTGACTGTAACTACAGAACTACTCTGCAGCTGAAATTCATTTAAAGTTGTCTACTCCATGCACCAGTTTAGTTCTTTGATATTTCATATTAATTAATATCAAACATTTCATTTCATCATTACTCTTCGGTGCTCGAAGCTTGAATTAATTATCATGCTTATCATTTATCCAACAAACACACTTTTCCAGCCTAATTTATCTTTATTTTTTTCGTTTCTTTATGTTGGTGTGCCACACGCAACGCACTAGGATTTTTCCAGCTGTCCTGTATTTTCCCCCCACATTTCCTTGGCTTGCGTGTGCCACGCCCATAAGTGCGTGGGAGGCGTTTGTGGAAATTAGAGGCAGCTTCCCAGCTGCTGCTGATGCGATTTTGATGTGCAAAATATTAATTATAAAACAATAATTGAATTGTGCTCTTGCTCTTGGCAGTTGAGTGAGCGTCGAAAGGTGAGCGATTTTCCTCGCCCCAAAAAAAAGAAAATCGACCTCACGCACACGCTAAAAGTTCATTATGCTAGACCAATTTTTCTTTGCCATCTGTTGGCATTTTGTTGGAGGAAAACAAATTAGTTTGCCATGATTGCAGTTTAATAGGATAACACAAAAGTTTCATAAGTGGAATTTATCAGGTGGCTAAGCGGGTTGTCGTTTGCGAAAAAATAAATTAATTACTTTGAGAATTGTTTAACATTTATTTCAGAAAATTGGATTCTTCTTGTGAAGATATAAAGTACATATTAAGGAATTTTCCTGTATTAAATCCATCGATTCCATACAAAACCATCAAAAAATCTATATTTAAAGAAGTTATATAATAAATAGTGTTACATTTTCCTTAATTAAATCCATCGATGTCCTACAAAACCATTAAAAAACTGTACCATTAAACGCCTCACAACTTTCCCCATTTGAATTTACATTTTTTGTAAGCTGCGTACAATCTTTATATTATTTTCAGACCATGCAGCTGGCATGTTTTCGTCCCCAGTCAACTATAAAAGGGCACAAGAGCGTAAATAATGCAACGAAAAAGTATATGTACATAATAATAAATAAATATGAACATATTGCATCAAATGGACGACCCATTCCGCTTGAAAAAGAAAACAATATACGAATGTGAGGCCACGGGATACAACAACAAAATGAGAAGAATCGAAAACAAAACGAAGTTAAACCCAATACATTAATGGTATTTGCATTTGTACTGATTTTATTTGGTTTTTATTGAATTGATAAAATCACAACGAACAGGAGAAACTCGTCCTTGCTCTCGTCCTGTTTTTCCCCCTCTTTTTTCCGACCCCCATTTTCCACCCCCCAACTGCCAATTTGATATTCCGATTGCAATTTATGTGCGCCCCCAAACACTCACACTTTTGTATGATTACACACACACTCACACACTTGTAAGCCTGTAAGCTTGTGCGTGTGTGTGTTTCTGTGTGGGGAAGCTTCACTGTGATTCTTTTTCGCCCCCTCTCGCCATCAGTTGAAGCTTTGTGTTTAAACATCTGCAATATGCTGCGTGTTCCGGGTAGCTGAAATGGCATGGAATGGGTCGAAAATGTTTTGGGATCAGACTGCAGTCGGTTCTTGAGAGAAGGATGGGTTTTTTTTTTTTTTTGGGGCAACTCCTGACGATTGCTGGGCGTTCGTGTGTGGGCCACTCCGGACTTTCAGTTGTATCTGTATTTAAGATGAAGTCGTGATTTCATTTAAAATAACACCCTTTTTCAGAATTTATTAATTAGCAAACTGAAATGAAAATGGCATAAATTAAATTAAATATAGGTTTTTTTTTCTACTTTCAAAAATGTTTGGAATTAAGAATTTTAATAATTAATAATCAAGTATTCAACTATTTTAATTCGGAGCGTTTTGAACAAATATTTAGAGAAACTGATTTGTCATAAAACAAAAATAATTTACAAGTTATCGTCCACTTACTAAAAGTTCTTCAAACATGATGTCCTAAAAAAACAGCGAAAGTTAAATTTCTTATTTTTAAAAGAATTATTTTTAATTGAAATAAATCAATATGGGGTAGCTTTATAAATTTAATACAAAAAAGATTACACAAGATTAAAAAAAAATTATTCCTTTTGATGAAGCAAAAAATGTTTTTAAAATATGTTTAATATTTGGAATGCTTAATTTGATCTAGTTTCTCACGCTGCAATCGCCAGAATGCTGGTTCCATATGTAAACAAGTGTTTATTTGGCACCACAAATGCGTTTCCTCTTTGGCGGCTGGTTTGGTGGGTCCAGTGGGTGCTTCAGTGGGTGGTTCAGTAGATGGTTAAGTTGGGTTTTCGGGTTGGTTTGGCTCGGTTTGGTTTGGTTTGGTTGGGCTGCGTTGCGTTGCGTTTCGTTTGGTTGGATTTCGTTTGGTCTGTGGCAGCAACGTCAGCGGCGCTGCGGTTGTCGCTTAATGGAATTCCGTTCTTGCATTAAATGTGACACACAGAGGGAAGCTGCCAATCGGAATGCCACCCAATAGCCCGATATGTCCTTTGCCACCCAAAAACACAGCCCAATAGACAGTGACAGTTGCCGTTAGCAGTCACAGTTCACTGTAACGAGTTGTCCTGCGGTTTGGCTTGTTTAAGTGTTAAATTAACGTTTTAACAGTTTCGATTATTCCGCCAGTTAATTTTTAATGTTTTCCGTTTTCCGCCCGCCGAAACCGAACAAAAACTTGGCCATCAGCAGGATACATGTCCTGTTATGTCCTTGGGCCTTGTGCATTTCCATTAGTTTAATTAAAATTTTATTTCTCATCGTGTTTGTGTGTGTGTGTTCGTTTGGTTGTATGTCCTTGGACGTTTTCTTTGCAGTTTCCTTTTCAAATTGAACCGCAAAACTTTTTGGGGGGCAGGACAAAGGATTATTCCATTGGTCGAGTCCTGCGAGCTGCACTCTCGAGTTCTGGCCGCAAAACTTTTGCTTTTCCCGCACGCATTCATTTCAATTTGCCTTTGTTTCTGCCCATCTTGGACCAGCTTCCTTCCGGCAGCCAAAGCGTGTCCTTCTGGCCATTGACAGGCCTTCAAACCACACACCCACACACACACACACATCCAACGCTTCCTTCTCGCATATCCTTTTGTGGCTAGTTTTGTAAGCACCCGGACACACAGGGACAAAACTAAAAATAAATGTTGCTCGAACGCATGGCCACAAAAATTATTGCGGTTTCCACATCGAACAGCGAACGGGAGTTTTGGCGAAAGTCCTTGCAAAAGGACATTAAACAATGATGTTAGCCCTGGCCAAACATGGCAGTGGCAATGGGAAAGCAAAAGATCGGATGGGGAGAATTATCGCATTGGAACTAAGGTTCGCCGTCCATTAAGCCGCATAAAACTTTGATAAGCCAAACGGGTTCCAAGTCCTCCAAGTTTGGTGATAAAATATATTATTTTTACAAAGAAAATATAGATTTTAATTTAAGAATGTATGTATAAGACACACGTAAGTTATTAAATAATACGTAAGTCTTTGAAAAATATAATGTAAACGCTTTGGCTGTTTTTAGACTTGTATGTTTAATTTTTTATGTTAATGTCTTAAACAGAAATTTCCTAATTCAACAAGATAAATTAAATCTAAATTAAATCACTTTTCATTACTTATTTTTCCTCCACCCAGCTAATTCTAAATCAGTTCTTCGCCACACCATTTACTATATCGCTCTCATCACAATCTGTCCCTTATCCATTTTCACAGGACATTATCGTTAAGGACACAGCTGACCCACTCTAGATAAATGATTCCGATGATGAAATCTGAACGTGCTTACCTACCCGCATCACCAGCCTAATTAACTCATTAGACAATGTCAAGAAATAACCAAAAAAAAATTCTGATCCTTGAGGAAAAAAAACAGCTTGGATTAGGGTAAAAATGTTAAATGGGCAACATTTACACATTCGTTGCCAGTGTCCGAACCCAATTTGTTGACAAACAAATTACACGAAGGATTTTCAGCAAATTACGCGCAATTTTTCTACACTTTTCTTTCAAATCGAGGCAAACAAAGGA
Source organism: Drosophila gunungcola (assembly GCF_025200985.1). Taxonomy (NCBI): domain Eukaryota; kingdom Metazoa; phylum Arthropoda; class Insecta; order Diptera; family Drosophilidae; genus Drosophila; species Drosophila gunungcola. The sequence goes on from NW_026453197.1 coordinate 19,360,801, forward strand.
GATGTGTACATACATATGTCCTGTGAAGTTTAATTTAATCAAAGGCCAAACAAGGGGCAGCATCCAAACCATCAAAAAAGGGGCTTCAACCAGCACAAATCAATCTCGTCGTTGCAGGCAAGATATATCCCTCGAAAAAAGGACGGTGGGCGTCCCCCAACAGGAATTGATTAAAGCGAAAAGGGGGTGATGTCCTGCAGTGTCCTTTTTTTGCCATTCCGCTCCTGATTGTCTGACCGTAACTTGTTTGCTCGCCTTTAATTTCATTTGCGCGCAAGGCATCTCCCAAAAGTCCTTCGTCTTCTTCGATTCTCTCGACTTCAATCCCCTTTTGTCCTGTTTAAGGACCTCGCCCGTTTTTGTACCATTTCTGGTCCGCCTTTCATTTACATGCTCGAATTGTCATTGTAGCGTTTAGCAATTTTATTGTCCTGTAGTGGGTGGCTTTCTGTCTGGTCTCCCTTCTTTTTGTCCTGTGATTTATGCGCATATGCTAAGCATAGTCTGGGGGTTTTTTACCCCCAAACACCCAGCGAACTTTGACCCTGGGCCAAGGGTTGCCCAGATAAGAAGGATTCTTTTCTTTTGATTTGGCAAGGGTTTGACGCCTTGGCAAAAAGAGAAATGGAACTTTAATTTGCCACAGCCGATTGAATTAGGCAAGGATGGCATTGGGACAAAATGTATATCGTGGGGAAGGAACTTACAGATGGGTCCTGTTTAAATGGGAAAGCTGGGAATAGTGATCATATATCTTTAATCTGCTTTGAAAGTGTTTTACATGTTTTCAATAAGAAAGGCCATTAGTTAATTTGGAAATTTTTATAGATTTGTCAAAGAGAAGAAGGCAGTAAGGTAACTTTACTCTTGATTTACTCTTTACTCATAATTTTCTTGTCAAAAATAATGGTAATATATATACAAAATTATTATATCAATAATTTTTAAAATAGCTTTTAAAGCACATACTATTTATTTAAAATGATTGTGCTAAGAAATCTACTTAACCTTAGACTTTAAGTTTAAATTTGGATCTAGAATTGTATGATCTTTAATTGCTAGATAATTTTAAAACAATATCGACAAGCTTGTGGTTTTATACCTGTAAATATTTCTATAGATTTTACATAATATATATATAAATATAGTCTTCCCTTAAAATTTAAATTTAAATAGGATTCTAGAATTTATTTGGAAAATTGCATTATCTATATTGGCCGGATTTTGAACAATCCAAATTTTCAAGCTGTGACTGTATTAATATTTTTTTTATTTTTTCTCAGCTGCTTTTCTATTCCTATTTTGGATTAAAAATATGTTTTCTTTCTGCTAGTCTCGAGCTCATGAAATAAATTGAACTTTCATTTGTATTTTTTTTATCGGCTGCCATATTTTATGTATCTGAATTAGGTATTTTTTGCTCAGCCGCTTAAAATCCCCTGCCATTTGAAGTTTTTTCAAACACTCCCCAGAGCAGGACAATCAAGCGGAACTCGAACAGGACCCACAAGTCAGAGTGTGGGATGGATTTGTGGGATATGGGGGGGTTTTCGGATGCACATGCAGAGATAACTTAGCTCCACACACATTAACCATATCTATTAAAATGGGGAGTGAGACGCCGGCGACAGGCGACAATGGGCGACCCTTCAGACAGCGGATAATAAATGGCGTCGCGACAGTTTCCTTCCCTTTAAAATACACCACAAAATAAGGAAAAAAAAGAAACAGAAGAACTTACCGTATCCGGAGCTAAGAAAGGTTCGTGTCTAGTTCTCGGGGGAGTGGCGAAAATAGCACCTGGGTCCACTCTCAAAGCGGGCACGCCACATAAATTCCAATGGTTCGCTTGCTTTCGGGCTTACAAGTTTGGCAAATTTGTGAGAATTACTTTTTGTTTATTGTGCTGAAAGCAGACGGGAAAGCGCTAAGCTAAGAGAGCTAAGGCCAAGGAAATGGAGAGTCCTGCAGAAGGACTACTGAACCCCAACCTCCTTCACATTGGCCATTAACATTGAGTTGTTCTCGTTGAGGTTTTTCTTTTCATTTTTTTTATACCCTTGCAAAGGGTATTGTAATTTATACTTCATTGCTGTATTCAGTTATTTTCAATATAAAAATATTAACATTTTTAATAAATATGAATTTTTTGTTTTTATCTTACAGCTGCGGTTTTATTTCATAAAAATCCGACAACAATCTATTGAAAAATTCCTCAAAAAACCAACATAGCTCCTTTGTTCTTAGCAAATACACCTAAAAATCGAAGAATATCCGTTTCAAAGAATATATATTATTTTTGTAATATCACCTAGGGTTTTTAGACTTCGGCTTGCTAAATTTTGCTCCCCTTCTTGTTTTTATGTTGCCTCTGCCCTTGTTGTTTTAATAATTTGTTCCTTAAAGCTCCACCTACACATGCTTCGTAAATATCCTTGTGCGTTGTCCTTGTTCCTGTTTTTTTTTTGGGAGAACAATTGTTGTTTTCACACCATAATCATAAAAGGTACAAGCATAATTATTATTTTTATGTCCCTGCCACTTATTGTAAAGCAGCAAATTGCCTGACCACACATAAAATGCCACCCTCCAAAGGATCCTACGTGGGAGTTGTCCTTTATGATGAGTCCAGAGTCCTTTGCCGGAAAACCGAGAGTCTGGGAGTCTGGAAAAGTGGGAGGGGGTGTGGCAAGTTGGCTGGGAAAAATTGTAATTTTGGTCCTGTCCTCGCTGGCTAACTAATGTCCTCGCCTGGCGCTTCCTTTTCTCTCAGTTAGTGAATATTTATGATTGCCAGTTGCAGCGGAAGCGGAAGAATACAAGAGCAGCTAGGAAACTCTTTTCTTTTCTTTGTTTCATTTTCTTTAGGCTTTATTTTCGGCCAGTTCTTAGTTCTCCTGAAAGGTTTATGGCACAACTAAATTATAAAAGATATGAATGAGGCAACTATGCTGGCGCTTTAATTTGCCATGAGAAAACTTATGGTACCTATGAAGTTTCAGGTCCAAAATTTCATTTAAACAATAATGTGAAAAAATTAGATCTTAGTCATTAAAACTTCTTTACAAAAATCTTTAAAATCAAAAACTAAATTGATCAAATGTTTTTTAAGTTTCTTCTTTGGTATGCCTAAAAAATATACTTACTTTAAATTTTGTTTTGTTTATTTCAGAATGGTTTTATTCTCCTACCTAGTAATATAATTTAAAAGCAATCTCTTTTTTAGAAATCAAACTTAGCCATAAATAACCCCTCAATGAAATATCGATAGCATTGCTTAAAATTCAGTTTCCACTTCAAGAATAAATAAACTGCGCACTCGTTTCTCGCCACCAACCCCAAAAACCCATCAAGACTATAACTTCACCCCACTCGGGGGCTTAGGAAATCATTCAATTGTGCAGGTAAATGGACTGCAAGCGACAGTCCAAGACCTCCGACCTCTCGTCAGACCCATAAAAAAGGGTTAAAAGTCCAGAAATGTTTCACATACAATTGCACAAACATCGCAGCCAACAAAAAAAAAATGTTCCCCCTCAATGGAAGGGAAAAAAGAAAGTTGGCCCAAAAAAAAAGCGAAAGAAAGAAAGCAAAAAAGGTTGCCGCGTCGTGGTCAGACTTAATCACTTTTATCCGGACAGGCCTTCGATGATTCGTAATCCTTTTAAATGCCCCTCTCGGGCAGATTTATTAGCTGCACGTGATAGTGTTCTCCTTCGCAAAAAAAAATGGGCAACAAAAATCATCAAAGCTCTCTTTTAATGCTAATTTATGGACGAGCTGAGTTCGCATGAGGAACGCAACTTATTCATGAGCTGCCTGAAATATGCTTCCATGTATATGTGTACGTTTATAAATGTATTTTTCCTTCTGGTGCATTTTGCAAATCGTTGGGGGAATTATAAACTTTCGCTGGGGTATGGGCAGCGTCAGCGGAAAAACCATTTTAATTAGTAAATATCCTCGACCGCCATACGTTTACGTATACGTAATATTTATTTTGGCACCGGGTAAAATTTGATCAGAACTAGGATTTGCTGTTGCTCGAAATGAAATTAAAATAATGGGAAGAGAAAATGTACAGCTGTACCTTTAACAAAAAGATTTTTTTTAATTTTTATTATTTCTCCCTCCATTTTATTGGCAAGCCAGCGAAATGAATTAAGTATCGTTTTTGAATCGGTTAGTTTACTGACATATTCTTTTTATATCCTTTTTTTAAAACTTTGAATATTATTTGTCACTTTGTTAGTCAAAGTGAAATTATATATACATATAATAATAGATTAATATATTAAAATCAGAAATATTAAAGTGAAATTATATATACATACAATAATAGATTAATAGATTAAAATCAGAAATATTATACCCGAATCTTAAATATTTGTACCTTTTCTTTTTACTTTAAAGTCGGAAAATTACCAATATACTATGTTACAATTAAAAATCTCATAATTTATTAATCAAAATGTCATAATTTTTTTTTTGGTCTTTTACCAAAACAGCAACTAAAAATATATGTTACTTAAAAAATAAATTTAAACTTAATCAAATTTCTTGCAATAAAATATCTGGAAGTACTTTAAAAGTATTTTCCAAAATCTCATTAAACCTTTCTGAATTTGAATAGATAAAAAATAGTGAGATGGAAAAAATTCGGCAAAATTATGGCAAAACTTTTCGAACAGTTTTGAACAATAAAAAGCAAATGGTGCAGGGATAGAACTTGCCACCAAGCTGCCACGCCCACCGTCAGTTAGTCCGCCTCTCATTTTGTATACGGAGGGAACCGCACATTAGTAGTTAGTGCAAGCAGGCGGTGTTCTAACTTTTGAATAAATACAATAAGTGGCGGAGGGGGCAGAGGTTCTCCCTGGGCGCCACTTTAGACAATGAAGCGTATAATGCTAAATATCGCTCTGGCAACCGCATCCAGCTGTCGTTTACCCCCCTGAATAAAAACCCCTCCAACGTCCTTCGTCCTTTTCGTCCTGCGAACGTTTATGGTGTCTCTTCCAGCAACTATGCTGAATAATTTTGTACGCTGCGCGGTTTGGCAACAATTGCTTTCATTATGGTACATTTTTTGTTCGACTGGAGATGGGCAATTGGGAGAATGGAAAGTTTTGGGGACTGAAAAGTGTTTGGCTCCACCTTGGGAAACCCCTTGATGTTGTTACATCTACTCCTGCTGCTGCGGTTGTTTGTGTATTTTGTATTTTGTATCCTGCGGCCGCAGATACATTATCCAAAATTTGCATAAAATAAATAAATTAAATATGCCAGACATGCGGTGCGCCGTTGGTCGCCAGGAACAGTCAGAGCTATTGGCCTGGCCAAGTACACTGAGACATATAAGGGTTGTATAAGTTTAACTAGTCAAAATTAAATTATTTACATTTTAAAATATGTCGGTTTTCAGTGTCCTTTTATAATTAGCAACATATAACAATAGTGCCAATTTATTATTATTATTATAATTATTTTTGTGATTTTCCCCAGTGTCGTCGATCGTGCTCCATTCCTTCACTTTGGCCATTCAAAGTTTTCATTTTATTATCACGCTGAACTAGATAGCGGGTGGCGAAATGGGTGGTGTCCCAAAAGGGGCTTCATTTTAGGGGGGTGTGGCCAAGGATATACCGGGGGGCGAAGGACATACTAGCCCATCGAACAGCTGCAGCATTTTTGAAGTTGTCCAGGAGTGGCGGGAGATGCTCGGGATGTGGCAAAAAGGCAGCCAGGATGCGCTACGTTGCGTTTGCTTGCCATGCTCCGTTGCGTGATTTTTGTCCACCCTCTTGTGCTTATGCCTTCTTCCACCCAACTCCCACATTTCTGTATACCAACCCACCCACACTGGTAAATAAAATCATAGTAAGTTTCAAGTATTTCATACTGAAATAAATTTGTATTATTTTTTTTTTTAGATTAATAACAATAATATTTTTTGATTTTAAAATAAGATTTAAATAAAATGTAATTAAAGCAAATAGGACAGACATTAAAACAAGCTATTAATATATTGTATTTTCGCTTTGTCTTTCACCCATTGCGGTTTTTAGATTACACAATTGAAACATTAAATTTTGTTTACTGTAAAAAAAAAATATCTGATATTTCATTTAATTTTATGATTTAAATATAATGTTTTTAAAACAAATGGACCTAAGTTAACTAAAATATTTTAGTAATAAATCATGCAATCAATATGCATTGTATTTAATATTATTATTTTAAATTTGTTGACTTATTTACCACGAAATTTTTCGTTCGGTGCACTTGGATGCTTCATGCACGAGTTGTTGTCCTGGCTGTCCTGCTTTTTGGCATCCGCTGCCTCATAGAGCACATGGCTGTAGTCTGCGGCATTAACTTCATGCCGCTTCATTTTGCTGGTCTCCTTTTTTTTTAATTTTTTTCTTTAAGCTTTGGCTCCCTGAAATGGCCGCTACAAAATTGGTTCGTTTGGTCGCCGAAGGCACTTAAATTTTCCCTCCAGCGGCATTTGTTTTTGCTGCTGCTTTTTCGGGCCGTTGATGTTGATGAGGATGGTGTTTTTTGGCGGTGGGTTTGTTGTAGTTCAATTTGTGCGCTGCGGTTTAATGAAATTTAGTTGTTAGTTGCTGCACGTTTAGCTTTTCATAGATGTAAGCCCCCCTTCCCACTCCCCCTCCCTCCTATTTTATATGGTTGATGGCTGGCAGAACACCCGAAAAACCCAACCAACCAATTTTCAAACGGATGGGCGGTTCACGGAGGCGTATACGTGATGTGGAATTTGTGTATGTTAAAGGGTAATTGTTGTGGGAAATGGGTCTACTATAAAGATATGCTCAGATTGGGGGGTCTGGCTCAGCGAAAATTGGTCAGAGTGTTGCTCTTTTGGAGCTGATTGAAAGGATTGTGATATATGACTGGGGCACATTGTTCATACGTGATGTGGGCCCAAAATTTATGGAACAACATTTAACATTTATATGTATAATGTGAAAGAGGATAAAAAGGGGTTAGTTTTGTCCTTGGAAACTATGTCGTCATTTCATTTAGTCAGCTAATATAACAACAATTATGTAAATTATTTACACATTTATATATGTTAATTTACATGTAAGAATACATTGTTCGTTAACATTACATGATACAATATATGTGCAGCTAAAAATTTAACAAGTTTTGCATACTTTTGGGGATTTCATTTGTGGCATTACCTAAAATATTTATAAATGTGAGCACATTTAAGGGCATTTGTATGTATAAATTTATAATAAACATTTTAAAAAATTGTACAAATCAAATAAAAATTTTTAATCACAAAACATATACATGGGTGTTGGCAGTGCAACTTAACTGGTAAATATTTTGATTATTTTAAATTCAACAATTAAAAATCAGATTTAAGGTCGTCTGTTAATAAACCAAATTATATGTATAAATAAACTATATATATAAGACCCTAGACTTAATACAATTTAAAAAACAACTTACAGTTTATGATCACAATATCACTTACAATGCGTACATCATTTTGAACTTAATAATTATAAAATCCTTCTTTTAAGGGTCGACTAAATTCTGGCGGGAAATGCTAGTGGCTGGAACACCAATGGTCTGACTTAAATTCTCTGCAACTGGAGGTTGAAATTTAACTTCAGGTTTTTTGCTTCTGCGTAGCAACTCCATTTCAAGTCGTCCCAATGGAACCTCCACAAATAAGTGCATAAACATGGATACGAAAAGGGTAATGCCAAAGTCCGACCAGAAACGGAGGATCTAAAAATGATTATACATTTTTCCAAAAATGCTGATAAAAGTAAATGACTTTATTTTACTTACAGCATCATAGTCAGAGAAGTGCAAACTAGTCTTGATCCGTGCAATATGAACCGTTTCCACCAAGAGATGCCATATATAAAGGCAATAGGATATCTTGGAAAGTGGCTGCCAGAATGTCCAGCTAAGGAATTCATTTATAATGGGAGCTTGTCCATTTTGGCAAGCCCAGATGATCCAACACAAGGCCAAAGGCCAGGCAATCCGACTGCAGCACAAGTAAAAGCCACCAGCCAGTGGGCTCATCGCCTCCACTCCGTCTTGGGTATACGGATATACGGCAAAGATTACAGTGGCCACCATGGAGAGGGCCAGGATCCACAGCAGCAAAGCCAACCACTTGGGCAGACGACCTTTCCTACCACCCTGGTGGTGCAAAAAGTAACCGAAAAGCAGTCCAATCAGCCAAGGAGTGGCCCTGGCATGAGTGGTGTAGTAAATGAGACGCATTTCGGGGCTATCGCCGCCTAGGTTTCTGTAGAAATAACAAAAATCATATTAGCTTGGTTATCCAATCAAAGGATCAGTATTAAATACACAAAAAGTGCCTTAATTTCTCTTAGCTTACCCATGACGATCGAAGACCTTAAGTTCTCGTAGCATCACTATGCTAAAGACGCAGCCAAAAAGTAGTAGGATCAATAGGACAATGCCTCCAATTGCCTTGTTGCCCCATTTATATAAGGCAATGAGCAGCAGTGGCGAAATAATATACAATTGCATGTCAACAGCCAAATACCAAGAATGCCCCAAGCACTAAAACAAGATTTGGAATTAGATTTATAATAGAAATTGGAAAAATAAACACTTACCATCCTTCCAGGAGCAGCATAGTTTTGCACATAGAGCAGAGTGGCCCACCAAGTATCTTTGCAGAGTTCCGAAGAGCTGGTGAACTGATTCCACAAAGGACCACTGTCCAGGCGGGAAAATAAAGTCATAAATATAAGCACAGCCAAGGCCAAAACAGGAGTCAATCGCACCAGGCGATGCAAATACATCAGAGGTAAATGAAGACGACCTTTGGTGCTAAAAATTAACTACAATGAGCATTAAATTTCACTTAAAAAGAACTCCAAACTCACCGTTCCAATTCACGAAGTGAGGTCAATACCAAAAGCAACCCACTTAGTAGGAAAAATGTATCCACAGAAGTTGTACCACTTTGCATGGCCATCGAGAAGGGTGTTTTAGCCCAGGCCACAATGTCATAGGAATTGATATTGGGTGCCAATAGGAGGTACATATAGCCATGTCCAAGTATGATCCAGATAATTGTCAGGCAGCGAATTCCATTTAGACAAGGAATTACACGAGGTGAGGGCGAGTTCGAGGTCTTAAGCAATTGGGGAAGATTTTGGCGAAGCGAAAAGGTGCCAAGTAGCTTGTTTGAAACTATAAAATATATAATACATTTTTATTTATATATTTCGGATTCTAAATTTAAATTTTATATAATTCTTACCTTTGCCATAATCCAAAATGGTGGACAGAAAAACCAAAGTGCACAATAAGATAAGCATGGCACTAAAAAATATAAATAAACCAAAATATTATCGCTTGATAGAAATGCGACCAATGGCAATTAAGAAAATTTGGCCATCTTGAAAAAGTTATAAACGTCTTTGTTTTAAAAAAAAGTACAATAATGTTTCTATTTTCTTTAGGTTTGACCTTGTTCATTAATACGCAACGCGTTTTGTCAACTAATGTCATTGGCATTCAAAACAAGTCTAAGCACAAACAACCAGTTTCATGAACTGTATATTACGTAAATTTTGAGTAAACAAAGGCTGGGAGATTTTATCAATTACTTTTCACTTTTCTTGAATGAGTTATTATAGATGTTAATTACTTACACAGCAAACCAGTCCAGACCATTCATGGGTTCTTTATGGGATAAAGCACAATCCTGTTCTTGAACCAAAGTAGTTCCTGTTGAATTCTGACCAAACATATCCTGTAGATGTTCTTGTAGCCATCGACTGAGTTGATTGGCACTACAGGATGAGGGTATACAGGTTCCAATGCTCAAAGTTAAGGCATCTGCTCCTGCTGCTTCCAAAAGCAAACTTTCAAATTCTATGTGGCTTAGGCAATACTTGGCTCCTGCATTTATGGATATATTGTTGCCCAGACTTTTGTTGAGGTCTAAACTCAAACAGGATTCATAATTTCCCATGTCCATAAAGTGACCATAAAGGAGGCCTTGTGGAAACTTTCCCCAGGCATCAAGAACTGTTAAAAATTATGGTATATTTAGTAAATAATAATAATGCGCAAAGCAAAAAATATTCCAAGTTACAACTTGAATTTAAAAGGTCGACAAATTCCAATCGTTTTGATCATGAATGAATGTAAAATTTATTTTGAAATGTTATGATTTTTTGCTTTTTGTCTCTATTTGATGAAATAGTTATTATTTTTAAAATCAAGTTTTTACTATTTATTTTTTTGGTGACCTGTGCATATCCAAATTGATGCTTCTAATGCATTTTATTTTACTTGTTATTAATAATAATGTTGCTTTACTTAATTAAATATAGCTTTTCTTGCACCTAAAATATTGCATTTTAGAGCTCTGTCTATCTATTTAGTTGGATAAAAGTAAGCTTACCCCTCAAAGCTGGCAAGGATTTGAATTCAGCTCCTTGAAGTAGCAGACGAACCTCTGCCAAACAGGAAACCTCCGATGCCGTCGTAGATTGATTGTCATTCAAGGCCTGTTGTAGCACCTGATAGCCAAAATTGCTGTGTTGCATCCAAGTAAGCAAATCCTTTGAACTATATCCCCTGGAAGTGGGCAGTCCAATGCCAAGGATCAGGATTAAAGCCAAAATCATCCTCTTTTGAATAGAGAGCGATGAGAGTTGCTTGAACACCATTTTCTGTGTGCGATGGCCATGACGATGCAGTGATATTTATACTGTATACTGTATATACTGGCTGGGCTAGTACGACTCTTACTTTGGCTCACAAGCTTTCTGATATGGCTATTTCTAATCATTTCGTGAGGCGAGAGAGTAAGCCTCAAATGCAGTTGTGGCCTCTCCAAATGGCGTTTATCTGTTACCCCTACTTTAGAGGGTATTGCATAGTCTTACCCATTGTCTGCCTTTAGTAGTATCTCAGTAAACTGCTAGCTGCGATCAGTACGACGATCGCCAGCGAAATCGGTTCAATGACCGATATAGCAGCCAAATTAGATTCAATGCCACATGTGATGGGGGATGTCCGCTGCGATGACGATGCGTGTAGTTATTTTTATCAACTCTCTCAGATACATTTGCACTTTTTTTCGGAGAGATATGGAACTTTTAAAAAGAATTTAATTTTTGAGCAAACCAAATTAAAATTCTCCAAAAATAATTAAATGGAACAACATATATCAGCATGAAATTGTTTTGTGTGTGGGACGTCCCGCAGCCTATTGAAGGGTTAACATTTAGGGCACACGCTTGACGATTGGGCCAATTACGTCAGTTTGTTTTATTTTTCACAATTTTTAACAATTTAGGGCAACAACCGATAGCGGCTTCTGGCGAACAGATCGGCCAGCGATATAAAAGGCATTACTACTACACAATAAATTCGTCACTAACTGAAGTGGCTCACCTTGGCAATCCACTTGCCATTTGTAATAGTTTGGTAGTTCAAGGGGGGTTCGTTGAACTTACTGCCCTAGGAAAGGGCGCTGCGGCGAAACTAACGCAGCTGGTATCAACCTACCTGACGGTATGATTGTGCAATAACTGCCATATTAATCAATATGCGATTTAATATTCCAAGTATTTTTAACTCAGTCAAACACTGTGGGTATTTCCAAGCGCTACGAATTGTGAGTCCGCAAAAAAAATACAACAAAAATCAACGAGTCTGGGGCGGCACACTTTCACTTCTGGATCTCTAAATGCTCTTGTCACGCATTTTGCCGAAAATATTTAAAATACAGGGGCCTGGACTTAATCATACCTGGTATTTTAGTTTACGTAAATATATAAAATATTTTATATAGATTAAAAGAAAGAAAAACACGTACTTTATTATACAAAATTTTAAGTTTATCAACAATTATCAGAAATTAGTTTACAAAATCTTTGTTCCCACAAATGATAATGCGCATGTGAGTTTGTAAACAACAATTTTGTTGACATTAATTATTTGATAGTTAACAAAATTACATTGTGTCATCATAAATCTAACAGAGTAATTGTAGAGTATAATAGCACAATAAATGCTTTGTTTTCATTTCTTATCAATGTCAAAGTAAAACACATAATCAATTTGATAGTTTCCAAAGATAATTATAAGTGGCTATTATCAAGTGGTTACACAAAAGTCTGAGTGTTCAATATACCCGTTAACTCAATGAGTTCCGTATTCACCCATACAGCAAAGTGTATAATTATTTAAAAAGTCGTCTTGAAAGAGATTTACTCTGTGCAAAAAAAGGAGAGTTTTTAATAGGTGTGCATATGAACTTTAGGTCGGACCACAGTTGTATAAAAAAAATTGGGTCATAGTTTCTTCAGGTTTTAGGTATCCTTACTTCGCTTTAAAGATATAATAAAAAGGTATTTAATTTAATAAGTGTTTTGTCAATGAAATAAAAAATTTTAAATCTATTTTAAATTGCTATCATCAAACCTGTTGAAAAACAGGGAGCATTTTATATTTAAATTAAATCTTAATATAAATCCTCTTAGATTTAAAATAACATTTAAAATAACCTCTCAAAGTTTTTGCCCTTATCAAACTTTCAAATCACTTCCCCGATCATTTTAACTGGCTTATCAGAACATTAAAAATTTAATTAAATTTCCCTATCAGCGTGTGTAATTAAAACAACTTTGGCTGGCAAAGTTGCGCAGCTGAACCGCAAAAACAGTACTCCAAATAGTAACTACGTTAATCCGACAGTTGAAAATCCTGTGACTGAAAATCCCTGGAAATACATTTAACTTTTGCCATGCGCTAAGTACAATGTAAACCGTTTTCCGCATTCCACACAAACGAACACACACGGGAAAATCCAGAGACAAAACAACAATTTAGGGGGTGGAAAGCGGGTGAAAGGAGGTGAAAGTAGTTGCGAGGGGGTGGCAAGGCGAATTTCGACACATGTTGCCGCAATAAAAATGTCAACACACACATAAAACATCTTCTAAAATGGCATTTGCAGCAGGCAGCGAATTCCGAAAGACCGAAACCAGGAAAAAAATGCGAATATTTTTGAAGCATAATAAATGGAGCTCAGCGTGGGAAAATGGTGGATAAAGGGGGGAAAAACTGAGCCCGGAAAATCCCCATCCACACGTGCTTAAAGCTCCAACATACACACACATACACAATGCCGGCCATTAAACACGCATTCTTTGGCCATAGAAATTTATAGACCAGAAAAGCAAGACGACAGTGAAAGTGTGAGAGAAAAAAAGGAAGGGAGAGCAGGAAGACTAGAATAGTGGGGAAAGGGGGATTGTGGGGGGTAGTGCGAAATGTGTCGCGCTTCGAGTCGCGAGTTTTACTTTCACTTTCGCCAGGAACTTTCATTCAAGGACATGGAGCAGACAAGACCAGACGCCAGACACTAATGGCAAGTCCCGAAACCAAACGGATACATTCTGTTTATACTCTTACATGGGGTATTGTCTTGTTTGTAAAATATCTGTCCTGGATTTTGGCTTAAAAAATTTAATGAATGCAATATTATATATTTATAGCTTGAAAAAATGTATATAGTTATTTGGGAAATCTAATGTTTTCTCCTAATGCTTTAATGTTCTGATTCTTTTATATATTTTTATTTCAATTAATATCATATTTATACTTATTTAATCTTTATATTCAAAAAAAACTGACTGACTGAAAAAAAACTGAAGGGATATTTTTATAAATCTATTTAAAAAACTAGTTGAACACATATTTCTAGTCATATTTAATTCATTGTTAATGTGGATGTATAAAAAAAATATATACAAGTAATCAAATAACTAAAAAATAACAATTGCTATATTTTTTGTTATTAGGTTTACTTTAGTTTCAAATTAAACAAATTTAATTTACTTTGTAGCAACAGCAAAAGTATAAAAATTAAACATAAACGTGTGTTTTTGTTAAAAGATTTTAGCTTCTGAGTAAACAAAGTTTTTTTATTTGGTAGCCCGAGAGTAAATTAAATTTTGAATTGATTTTCAATACAGTAATTAATATTTTTAGCTAAATTTCCTAACATTCAAACCGTTTGCTAAGACGTTTGAGGGTATACACATACTCGAGAAATTTATTTTCTTCCTTCTTAAATTTTTTTGTAAGGCTAACATATTTTTAGTTTGTCAGCTGAACAGATCTGTCCCATCCCGAA